>NC_071483.1:6875841-7495183 GCF_028500815.1 Rissa tridactyla
CCCCTTCCAGTCCCTAAAGGGGTTCCAGGAAAGCTGGGGAGGGACTCTGGATCAGGGAGGGGAGCCATAGGATGAGGGGGAATGGTTTCAAACTGGAAGAGGGGAGATTCGGATGAGATCTGAGGCAGAAATTCTTGGCTGTGAGGGCGGTGAGCCCCTGGCCCAGGTTGCCCAGAGAAGCTGTGGCTGCCCCATCCCTGGAGGGGTTCAAGGCCAGGTTGGATGGGGCTTGGAGCAACCTGGGCTGGTGGGAGGTGTCCCTGCCCAGGGCAGGGAGGGGCACTGGGTGATCTTTAGGGTCCCTTCAACCCAAAGCATTCAGTGATTCTATGCTTTGTGGTGGGTATAATTTCACCTAGGTGGCCTAATGTCACCAGTTCGTTGGATCCTGGTCTGTCCAATGGCATTTAAGTGGGACTGGCTTTGGTGCCATCCATCCTGAGTGATGCTGGCTCGGGAGAGCTGATTAAGACCCCATTTAGGACTACTTGAAGGATTAAATTGTACTCAATTTGAGGGGAAAAAAATGCCAAACCAGAGACTTGCCTTCATTGAAAGCTCAGTGATCTGCTTCGGTTTCAAGCTTTAAGAGTTTTATGAATAACTGTGCTGAAAGAAGTTACATAAATAGGTTTTCCTGTTCAAATCGTGCTTGAATTTATGTCGGTAATGTGCATTTTGAATAAATGTTACCTCATCTGTGCAAAGATTTTTAAATTGGCTTCACTAGCAGAAATGCTTCTTGCTGTTACATACTTTGCCTCTGCAATGGCGACGTACCTCATCTGCAGGAGCCGGAGCGGCTGCTCTACTTTATCAGCAGAGTTACGTTATAAGATTTCATGATTTTTAAGCATTTTGATTGTCCTGGTAGAGAAGAGAGTGTGAACGGACTCACAGATCTGGTACTAAATGAGCAATGAGGGTATGCAAGGTGGCGTGAAGAACCCAGCTTTGCCCTCGGATCCTGGCGGGAGGTCTACAGCCTTTGGATTCTGAGGGAAAACCCTTCATCCTTGTAAACTTGGATTAAACATGTCTGATCCTAAAGTAAAGAAACTCTAACAGCTTCTGCAATGCGTTTTTACTGTTACTTTTTGGAGTGAACGCGGGCTTGGACTTGGAGGCGAGTTTCCAGTCTTTGCGGTGGAGAGGGGATTAAGGATCCCCAGGATGGGAATTTTGCTTTGCAAAGACGTTCGTTCTGGCACCGTTTTTATGAGCATGAAAATTCGTTGTAAAACACTTTTCTATAAAAACCATGAAGTCAGTGCATGGTAGGAGAAGTCTGTGCTCCCGAGCATTTTTCTTGGAGATGGCTGCTTCCTGAGAGCGTTACCCACCGCGCTTGCCGTGTTTGCCCTTTACGCTGAAGAACTGCGTTTACCCTGATAAAGTCGTGTCTTTTACGAGGCTTTACTGTTTAACTGAGCTGTGTGAAATAACTTTGTATAGTGCTTTTTAAATGGTAAAACTTACTTCTATGAAGAACCTATTTATGATTTGCTTTTAGCAACTCGTTAGGGTGATTTCCACTTTTTTTTAGATTTTATGTTTAATATGCCGGTGGAAATAATATTGCCAAAATAAAACAATTTTTCTTTCCATACTCATACAGAAAAGGAACCATGATAAAATCAGACCGGTTTCAGAGAGCATAAAAGAGGGTGAGAGTAACCAAAGGGGAAGATTGAAGTCTGGGCAGGATCCATGTGGATAAAGTAGAAGTGTCAGAAGCACGTTGTCACTAAATTTCTGGAAGCTATAAAGGTGATTTGTGTGGCGACGTTGTCGGGGGTTTCTTTTTCTTCTTCGTTTACAACTGAATAGCTTTATTTCATTTTTCTGAAGTGTCTCATGTTGTGAGCATCGCACTATATTTATACAGCAACCTTTGCAAGATATAGACGTGAAATTGTTAAGTTATATATAAAAATATATATATATCTCATACCTGTGAAATCAATCCTGTCATGAATAATTTATCTCAGGCTGCTTGGCACTCTGTATAGATTATTTGGAATTCATAGAAGGTTTTTCACAAAGAGTTATAAATCCAAATGATAAAAAAGAAAAAAAAAACAACAAAAAACCAACAGCCATTAAGTGTCAACAGATAAACCTGTATGAGAATAATAAATGATCATCTGTCGCATGATGCTCCACTGGGTGTTGCCTGCGAGGAGGTGGTGACAGCTCTTTACCTGTCACTGCGAAGGGGGTGACACTTGTTTTTTCCTCTTTTCCCTCTCGTTTTCTTTGCGCTTTCCCTGCCTGGTGGCTGGTGATGCTGTGCCGTCCTCCCGGCCCTGGTCCAGACACCTCGTTGCCACCGTTCCCCCATGCTGTCCCTCCGGTGCTGCTGCGGTTCCTCTGCTCTCCCCTGCTTCCGCCTGGTCACGGCAGCTTGCTTCAATCCCAGCCTCACCCGCCCAACAACAGCAGAATTAAACGCTGGGGTTTTTTAACAGCTTTCCAACCTATTGTGTAGCTATTTTCTTCGGAGACATTTAATTGCTGCATGCTAGAAGATTAAAATTTTTTGGTGCAGCTGGTAATTATTAGGGAATGATTAGAAACGGGGTTATTTGTAAATTAGCTGCCCATTATTATTCTCCGTCCCGTGGGCTGCGTGTTTGACTCTGTTTCTTGTTGGTTCTGCCGACACTGGGAGGAAGGCAGAGTGGAGCGGGGTTTGCTGTGTCGAGCCCGGGATTGTGGGACGGGGACAGCGAACGCTTGAATCAGCAGCCGCACAAAAACCTGTTCCAGATGGAGATGTGCAGGCTGGAAAAGCAGTTTTCATACTTTTGGTTTGCCCCTTCCACTGGTAGCTGTTCGCTCAGCTCAGAGCAGTTATTCTCTCCGTGGGGACCGTGCTCTTAAATTTCGGGAGAACGCTTGTCCCAAGGGGCAGGAGTGTCTGTCCTATTACTGAGGCATTTTGCAAGGGATTTGGGATTTATTATCTTAGTGTAGATACTGCACCAGCAAGGTGGCACGGTTGCCTTGTGTCTTACAAAAACGCTTCTGGCCCATCAGTCTGGTTTATTTGTGTTAATTCTGTGGGCGCATCAGTTCAACTAGAAAAACTGACTAAAGACGGGACCGTGGTTTCCCTGACACAAGCTGAGGAGGATTTCAGGCAGAGAGTCTGTATTGCTTTGAAAGCTGAATAAAATTAACAGCGCTGCTTTGTGCCTGGGATAGAGGCAGGCCTGGAGGGAAGATGCTCTCTGGATGCTGCGCGGAAGGTGGGGACGCGACGGTGGGGCTGGGGGGAGGTGAGGGTAGAGGAGGCTACCGTGAAGCTTGGCTCCTCAGTGCCGTGCGAGGAGTCCTTGGTGCCTTCAGAAAGACACATGACGTTAAACAATGAGCCACGCTGCATGGACAGAGCTGATCTCGGCACAAATCAGAGGTGCGGTTGCGTTGTACCTGATGTCCGATGCCATGTCCTGGTCCAGCATTGCATGGACCTGCCCATAGCAAACAGCGATGGAAACAGGTCGGTGCTGACTGCTGGGCTGATCCCTGGTAGTTTTACCAGTTTGCTTTACTTCGGGGAAGTTTTTCTGTAAATCCAGGCACATACAGAATTCTTTAATAATTTTTGTTGTGCAGAGTCAGCGACTTTACAGGTTTGTCATATGTTTGATAAACGATGTGAAAAAAGTCCTTTTGATTGCTTTTTGTTTTAATTGTTATTCTTTACCTCTTCATCCTGTGCTTAAAAATTATACAAATTGACTTTGTATTATTTGGGTCTTAATTTGCACTTATGCCTCTCCTCTTACCCTCCCTAGGTATGGATTTCAGTGAATGTATATTTAGCTTTCCAGCTGCTTTTCGCAAGTTGTGCCTAACGTTTGAGCAGGTACCGATCTGGAGCAAGGAGCAGTACTTTCTCCTGGAAATGTTGTTTGCTTCATTTGACCTGTACTGTAGAAAATACCCTTATAACTCCAGCAACTTTTTAGTTATTCAGAATTGCCCAGAATGGTGTAAATGGAGTCCCATGCTCAGAAGTGTGTTCACTTGTAATAGCAACGATGTCTGTCTCTTTTCCAGTGGAGGAAGGGGACCATTTTAAGGCCATCTCATAGAATCATAGAGTCGTTTGTGTTGAAAGGGACATTAAAACCCACCCAGTGCCACCCTCCTGCCCAGTGACTCCTCCCACCAGCCCAGGTTGCTCCAAGCCCCGTCCAACCTGGCCTTGAACCCCTCCAGGGATGGGGCAGCCACAGCTTCCCTGGGCAACCTGGGCCAGGGGCTCACCACCCTCACAGCAAAGAATTTCTTCCCAAGATCTCATCTAAATCTCCCCTCTTGCAGTTTGAAACCCTTCCCCCTCATCCTATGGCTCCCCTCCCTGATCCAGAGTCCCTCCCCAGCTTTCCTGGAACCCCTTTAGGGCCTGGAAGGGGCTGGAAGGTCTCCCCGGAGCCTTCTCTTCTCCAGGCTGAACTCCCCCAGCTCTCTCAGCCTGTCCTCACAGCAGAGGGGCTCCAGCCCTCCTAACATATTCCCTATTCACAGTTCAATTTAGAGAGATTGAGCTGGACTGGGGATACAGGCTGTCAGTCAAGAAGCTCTGATAAAATTAAGAAGAAATCTTTAACCTGTTAAACACTATTTTTCCTTAGACATTCCAATTCCTTTATTCCTTAAGCTACTCCTGGTACTGATCCAGGAATGCGCAAGCATCAAGCCTCAATGTAGATGCTACTCATTATGCTGGGGTTTATTAAAGATAGAAGAAAATTAAACACAGTTATAATTCTGTCATCCTAATTTTGTCCTGATATATATTTATTTGTCTTTTAACTGTGATGTTCCAAAATTAATGCGCAGGAAGGGGAAGAACTGTTAAACACTCAGGGCGAAGCACTGACATGTGCAGTAGGGCAGGATTTGGATTTTGTCATATAAAAACTTCATATTGCACTTAATGTTCAAATTTAATGTTAAGCACTTTAATCAGGGAAGTATTTAGCAGCACAATTAATAGTCCGAAAGAAAGGATAAATGGCACATTAGTGTACGTTCCAAATGACACAGAGCTAGGAAGTTTTACAAATAATAATAACAGCAGAAAAATAATATAATGAAACACAGAAACCTAGCAATATGGGTAAGAAACAGCTAGATGTGGCTCAAACTGGAAAAACGTAAGATAGTCTAACTGGAAGAAGAAATAATCCAAACGTACTCATTGCAAAGGAAAGAAGCGCTTGAAAGGCAGCAACAGCAGAGACAGATGCAACAGGCAATAAATCAGACCTCCGTTTGGAATGGGACTAAAACAATTAAAAGAAATAAAAACAACAAAAGTTAAGCAAGCAAAATTTTGTTAGCTTTTGTTAACGTCTGGTTAAGGGTTCTTGTAATTGTCTCCCGTTATTTAAAGCATATGGATACAGGGGAGAAAAAGTGTTGTTTCAACATTAGCCAGGGTGATGTAAGTAGGAATGAGGAGATGAAATAAAGCTGTCCTCCTCTCCTCGGCTGACGTCAAAGAAGGAAATATTTTCCCAGAAAGGAGGGGGTGGTCAGCTCCTGCTTGCTTGCTGTAAAAAAACCCTGGAAGATAAAGTTTAGGCAACGCGTGGAGACGGGCAGAGGAAATAGAGGAGGCGGTTATCTTCAGGTGTGAGTGTATGTGTATGCACATGCACCTATATGGATAAATCTGTTCTTTCTAGTCCAAGGCATGATTTGTTCTCACTTGGGACAGTATCTTCTATTTAAAAATCTAGTTACAGTCTGGGCATGCCTACCTAGCTGGTGTAACGGGCTTTGAGCAACACGGTCTAGTGGGAGGTGTCCCTGCCCAGGGCAGGGGGGTTGCATTAGGTGGCCTGTAAAGGTCCCTTCCAACCCAAACTACTCTATGATTCTGTGATTAAGTCAGGATTTGCAGTTGCATCTTACATACCCAAACCAGCCTGTCATGCCCCCGCAGTTAAGGCTTAGTGCTTTATCTCCCCCGTGTGCTGCCCCTCTGCAGCCGTGCCCCTGCGACAAAGGGACTAATAGCAAAATACTGCTGGCCTTGCTGTCTCTGAAGATATTAAAGGTTTTGGGAGTGCTTTCCCTTGCTAAGTCAGTGTTTTGCCATTTGCAATCTGCATTTGTGCCCAACAGCTTGTTGTATTCTTTTTCTTCTCCTGCCTTTTGCAGTCCTTATATCTGATCTTCCTTAGAAGCTGATCTTCCTCCCATGTCCAGTGCTCGGTTGAGCTCCGGTGCCGCTCTAAGCCTGTCTGGTCAGTTGGGCACTTGCTTTCCTTACGTAGAGACGGGAAAAGTGTTGGTAGCAGAAGCAGAAGTTGAACCTTCTGTTTTACTCCTCCTTTCTCCTCCCCCATTTTTGAGGGTGGGGAAAAAAAAAGGGGGGGTGTGTGGAATTTCAGCAGCAGTGGTTGTGAAATCGGGTCCTGTCCCTTCCAGCTTGCGTTTTCTCCCCTCGCTTCCCCAAAATGAGATTACTAGTAGTTGTAATACTCTCTGAAAGAGCATTAGGTGTTTTCCTATAAAACTGGGGAAAAAGGGAATAAGGAAGACTGTTAAAGTGAAAGCCTTAATGCTTCATAGGGCAATTATTATTTTTTCCCCATTTCTGTATTAAGCCATTTAAAAATGTGTAATGGCAGTTGCTTCTGTGCCACCAGGAGGTTGAGTCTGGCTGTTAAATGGCTTATAGGAACAGGGTCACACGAACCCTGACACGCTGGTTCCCGCTTACTTTATTAATAGTAGAGCCCTTGAAAGAGCTGGGTGGACTCAGAGATGCAATTTGAAAGAGAATTTCAGCTTTTTATCTTGGATTAATCTAAATACTCTCCAACGTGACACAAGCCAGGCTGACAGTGGGCATACCAGCGTGGGGCATCACCCGACGCTGCTCGGGTGCCCCTGCTCTTGCAGCTGCCAGTCACTGCTGTGGAAACGATCCCCAGAGATATTCGGAAAGGGATCAGTGAAGACCGTCATCTTCAGATGACATCTTTTAAGACACCTGTAGCATAGATGTTTGGGTTTCCAAGCATATCTGCACAGTTAAGGCATTGTGCAGCAGCTCCTGTTAAAAACGAGCATCCACAAAGCTTCAACCAAAGGAATACCGTAGAGCTTTGGAGATGTCTGTAATATTCACAACAAAGGCTGGTTTGACACCGTCTGATCATTTCACACCTCTTTGTACAAGTTTTCCTTGTGCTGCTCTGAGCAAGAGATCCATCCCTGGCTGGAGAGGAGACGGGGCATGTTCCGTGGCGCAGCATCGCTCTTAGTGTGATGCCCTGTGGTCTGGAGACTCGCCTGCCCTAGCACTGCCTGGAGATTGTGAGCCATTTGACTGCAAGATGTAGCGGATGTTTATTGTCATCCCAGAGAAGGAGATTTGCTAAATGCTCTCCTTCAGCAAAGCCATCCTGAGCTTTCAAGCTTAGAGGCGAGGTGCACAAAAAAAAAAATGAAAAAGCTGTTGCATCTGCGTTGGGGGAAAAAAAAAAGAAGGTTGTTCTGAGTGCCCTTTTCCTGATTGTTTCCATTTTCCAGCAGGGCCACGTTTTGCTCCTGAGCTGTGAAAAATCCTGGCGCTGTGTGAGGTGTGGCAGATGGAGGAGTGCGGGGTGCCGGGAGGGTCTGGCGGCTCAGGGGGGAGCAGAGACCAGGGCCAGGGGAGACGTGAGACATGCGGTACCTTCTCCTCGACACCAAAGTCTCTGAGCTTTCCTGTCTCTGCCTGTCTCGAACACACCCATGGGGTTGGGATGCCCTTCCCTGGGGAGGGCACCACGCGGCAGCGTGTTTTACTGCATGGTAAAGCTGCTCAGACCCAACACAAACCCCCAGTTGTGTCACCCAGGCAGTGATGCTGCCACCCTTTACTGCTGCCTTCCTCCCCTTTCTCTTCCTTAAAATTGCCCATGAATGTTAGACAGGAGCATCTTTTGTGCAGTTGTTTTGAGTCCTGCTACTCAGACTTTAACCTGTATCAAGGACAAAATCAAGTTTGGCAGATTTTTCCTTCTTCGTTTCTAATTTCTCTGGCTTTGTGATAATTACTGTGCAGCTGTTTTCCAAGTGCGTGTGCTTTAATTGATTTATTTTCAGGTCTCTCTGCTGCACATGTACCAGAGGGGTATCACGGTACCAGGTGAGGCAGGTGGAAGGAACCCGGAGTGTTAATTCTAATGCTGGAAATATCTTCATTAAAAGTTCAGCAGAGATCTTCAAATGCTTTCTGAATAGGCCATCTGTCAGCTGAAAGATGTACCTGCCTGGGGAGTGACAGGGAGAGGCCAGGGTGGTAGTGAGGGCACTGATTTTGATTTATTATTTTTTTCAGACCTTAAACACCTCCTGGATGCTTTCCAGTCTCTGCCCTGGAGACCCCCCAGCCCCAAGGCCAGAGCACGGGGGTCAGACGATGAAGTAAGCCTTCGCTTCTTCTACTTCCAAACAAAATACACCCAGTATGAAATTTATTTTAAAAAAGGAAAGAAGTAGATTTGAGATTTAAACCCTGGTTGTGAGCGAGTACCAGAAGGAAGGGGAGTAGTGGCCGTTGGGCAGCCTGTGCCAGAAGATGCACCAAGTAGCTGTGACCTTCGTGCCCATGACCTGCCAGGTGATCCCAGTGGATGTGAATGAGTTGTGGGGATAATTTGGGTGCCATCTCGCTAATTAAATTGACTTTTTTCTTTTAATGCTCTGCTGAAATTCCAGTTGGAAATCGAAGAGGAAACTTTGTTTTTTTGAAACACCTTATTGCACATGCCCCGTCCTCTGGGAGGAGATGCTACTGAGCACGTAGATGGAACCTTCCCCTTAGGAGCCAGTTTTAGAGCTAGCGGAGTACGGAAAGAGGATGGCAGAAAGAACAGAGTGTAATTTAGCATCTCTTCATTGTTCTCCAACGTTGGCATGTGTCATGGCTCGTGTCTGGCCGGGGGTTGCAGCCTTCTGTGCTGCGCTGCAGTGAGGTGTGAGTGCCATTTCTGCGCTCCAGCCTGCTCCTTGGCTCTCGCGCCGGAGTGTGATGAGCGAGTGCGTGGGTATTGCTGTCTGATAAAAGTTACAGTCCAGCTGCCAGCAAATCACACGCAATCTTCTTCCTCTCCTTCTCACATATTTTATTGAGAGGCATACCTTGCACGTTGGAGAGAGCTGGAAAAAATTACAGGGTGTTTATTGCAAAAAGATGCTTTCAAGTAAATTATATTCTGAAGGTGAAGGTCTTTGCATTCTTGACCACGTAATAAAGCTCTTCCAAAGGATGAAGCGAGCTCTCAGCAGGAGCCAGAGGGCTGGCCTTCTGGCAAATATTTCTGGGCAAGATTCTTATTTGTGACTGCTCATAGAGCAAAGTGGAGTCTCATTCATTGGAGATGCAAAGTCTGATCTCATTTGTGTACGTTACGTCTTCCCCTCCTGAACGCTGTTCTTTCTCCAAGAGTCTCCTGGAGTCCCTTGTACTGGTATTTGCTACGGGGCAGGTGGGGCATCTCCAGGCTTTCTTGCTGTCCATTAAGATCTTGATGTGTAGCTGCGTCTGCCGTGAGCAGAGCTGCTCTACTCAGCTGTGAGCACTTCTTTTGGAGTTGTATTTGCATAACGGTGACTTTTAGCTCTACACCTGCTTTCCTTTCCGCCCGTCGTGCCATGCCTGCTGTTAGTGCTAAATAAATAGGTGGCTGCTTTTTGATGCAGTTACCTTTTAATCTTGGGACCGTGAGAAGCATCATCAGTGATTTTGCCCTGTGATCGCTGCCTTCCTGCCGATGGACTGTGGGGCTGTTGCTGGCCGGCAAGAGGGATTTTGGTGTGATAAACATCGTTATTATAATCCTTTGGGATGATGAATAGCCCACCTTTCTGCACATAAATACGATTTCTGGTCCATATATATCTTCAGTAACAGCAACAACAACAAAGTGGTGCTCTTTTACTCTCTGATAGAGTTGCAGGGGGTGTGAGCTGTGTCTCCTCCTCACTGCTCTCTAATTACCGTTGTTTTTTCTCTCCAGCACCTTAGAAGCTGTCAACCTACACAGCAAGACCCTTGATCTTCAGACGTGAATTTATTTCTTCTTCCCAACATAGCCCCTGTGCCCCTGGGCTGGCCAGTATTGAACAAAAATGACTTCCAAGCCCAGCAGTGGCTTTCTCGAGATATTCGGAAGATGCCGAGCTGCTATTAAGACTTTTGGTGCTTAATCTCATTCTGTATCACAATGTGATTTTCTTTTTATAATGTAATTGACTTGAATCATGTCCTGCAAAAAGAGTGTAGTCTGTTGGGTGCTTCAGTTCAGAGCTTCAGTAGTTTTGTGTGTTTGTTGCTTTGTTTTAGGCTATCTCTCTGTCATGGTTTAGCAAAGAAGATTTGGTGTCTGTTTGCTGGGTTTTTAATGACTGGGCTTTCGGTAGGACGATTATTAAACAGATTGCAGGGGCTGTCTGGAAATGTGCTGTTTGGTGAGAGTAGGAGTTTTAAAAACGTTTCTTCAGCACCCTAAAAACGTATATACAGAGCAGCGTGCAATGAAATTGTTTTCCGCTCCTGTGGATTGGCTTTGGGTTGAATCCTCAGCTCTCCTAATTGCCCATAAAGTGGGGTGGAAGCTTCCGCTCACATGTTAATAAGTAAACAAACAAATTGTGAAACAGAAAGGGTGTAAATGTAGGCTGCTTAGTTGTACATCTGAGTTTTAAAGCCAATGTCCCTACTTTAAGCCTGTCCACTGACTTTTGCACTGCTAAGGTTGGTACCTGAGCTGTAGTTGTTCTGCAGCCCTGGAATTACTCGTGAGCACAAATTAGTTAATGTCGTCTTCCCAGAAGTGCTCTGCCATCAGCAGCAGCATCTGCAAGGATGCTTACTGCATACACCCCACACATAACCCCACACACCAGGACAGGTTGGGGCTGACATGCTGGAGAGCAGCGCTGTGGAAAGACACCTGGGAGTCCTGGTGGACAACAGGGTGACCATGAGCCAGCAATATGCCCTTGTGGCCAAGAAGGCCAATGGCATCCTGGGGTCCACCAAGAAGACTGTGGCCAGCAGGTGGAGGGAGGTCATCCTCCCCCTCTGCTCTGCCCTGGGGAGGCCACAGCTGGAGTGCTGGGTCCAGTTCTGGGCTCCCCGGGTCAAGAAGGACAGGGAACTGCTGGAGAGGGGACAGTAAAGGGCTATGGAGATGCTGAGGGGACTGGAACATCTCTCTTATGAAGAAAGGCTGAGGGATTTGGGTCTCTTCAGTCTGGAAAAAAGATGACTGAGGGGGGATCTTATCAACGCTTATGAATACTGAAAGGGTGGGTGTCAGGAGGATGGGGCCAGGCTCTTCTCAGTGGGGCCCAGCGACAGGACAAGGGGTAACGGGCACAAACTTGACCACGGGAAGTTCCATCTCAACATGAGGAGGAACTTCTTTGCTGTGAGGGTGTCATAGCCCTGGCACAGGCTGCCCAGAGAGGTGGTGGAGTCTCCGTCTCTGGAGACATTCCAACCCCGCCTGGAGGCGTTCCTGTGCCACCTGCTGTGGGTGACCGTGCTGTGGCAGGGGGTTGGACGGGATGATCTCCAGAGGGCCCTTCCAACCCTATGATTCTGTGATTCTATGAAGACAAAAGCAAGGGTGGGTTGTCCCTCTTAGTCCCTTCTAGGGTGATGCTAGATGTGCGGGGCAAGGTGGGGCTGATGCCTCATATGTGGAAATTAAACTGGAGTGAAACTAGGGAAGGGGGTGAGCCACACAGGTAAAAACTAACACGTGTCGTCTGTGCTAGGATGGAAAGAGCAAAGCTGCTAAGAAAAAAACCTGCTGCACTCAAATGCTGCAAAAGGAAGGTGATAAATAACAGAAGTAGCCTAAACTCCCGAGACTGGGAGGTTGGGTTGTTGCTGCAAGTGTGAGAAGTGTTATGGTGAGGAAGCCCTTGTGAAGGGGTGATGCTGAAATGACCCCCTTTGTGCGGCAACAGCTGCTCACGTACTGAACTTGTGCTGTGTGTCATCTTTTTGGTGGTGGTGGTTGGGGGGGAGGGACGATGCAGTCTAAAATTTTTCCTGGCATTTCTGCAAGGCTTAGACTACATTCAGAGCAAGTTTTGACTGCTGCCACACGCTATTTCTGGATCCCTGCTCCAGTAGCGCAAGCTTTGCTTCTTTGTCTCCAGCTTAAAGCTCTTATTTTGTTTTTCCATGTATTCCCACTGTTTTGTTTTCCCCTCCTACTGTATCTTTAGACTCTGTAACCTAGGGAAAAAAGCTGTAATGCCATCCAGCCCACGCTTTTGTGAGTGGTGCTGAGGAATGGTGACAGCAGGCTGTCAGGATGCTGGGTTTCCAGTTCGCCAGCCCGAGGATGCCTCCGCCGTTACCGCTGGGCTGCCAGCGCGTCCCCGGCGCCGCGCCGGGAATCCTGTCAAGGCAGGAGAACTCCTACCACCAAAACAGCTCCAAGCGATAAAAAGTACCTCGCGCAGGCTGTAACTATATTTCCATCTTCTGAGGGAGGGGCTATTTATTTGCATCACAAAAGCAGTGAAAGAAAACAGCAAATCATACAGTTATGCCAAGGTAAAATGAACCCTCTACTGTACATTGCTTAGAGACACTCCAGTGCCTTATCCAATAAATGAGGTTTTCAAGTGCTTAAAGCTCTTGTGTGAGATTAGTGACGGGAGTTTTGTCTGTCTTGAGGTATGCTTTTAGCTACCAAGTCACCCGATGCTCCTCCAGAAACGTGACCACTGGAATTTGGAGTCATTCGGGACATTTTTGGTACGGTGGTCGCAGGTAGGATGAGTCGTAGTGACAGCACTTTTCATTGAACGTGTGTCAGGAATATCTTCCCGTTTAGGGGTGACTGTGTTGGAAAAGGACTTTCACCTGATAACAAGGCAGGGTTCCACAGCCACAGGGCCATCAAAATGTGCTCCTTTGCAGGCAGGTCAGCTGGGAAAGTTGAGCTCTCCCTCCCTCTCCTGCCCTTCTGCTGCAGGTGGCTCCAGCAGAGACCTCTGGCCAACTCTCAGCAGTGGATAGAAAAGTGTTAACGGCAGAGGAGGAAGACTTGTCTTTTTTCTCCCCCCGCTGCAGCTTTTAAGTTTGGAAAGCATGTGCCTTGATTTTAATATAAAGTAGCCATTGATGTGAGATGCCATGAATAAAAGGCGCTTTTCTTTTTTCTTTGGCATTGAGTCATTGTACAGTTAGTTTTGTGGCAGTGCATTTGTGAATGCATTTGTGTGTGTGTGTGTGTGGAAGGGGGTGTAGAAAAAGGCACTAGCAGCACACTAGCAGAACAGATTTCTTTAGAAACCATTAGGTTTTGCTCTATCATTCTTCTTAATGCCCTCTCTCGGTGTCAGTCAAACTTCTCCTTTGGATTTTCATTCTTGGGTATCTTCAGTTATACCCATGCACATCTGATAGGACACGCTTACACGCACAGATATGAGAGAGATAAAATTCTTCTATGCTGCTCTATGCTAATAGCACCAAAGCCTCTCACAGCATCACTGAAAGCTGCATTGTTTTAGAGTTTTCTTCGGGAATGCCGCATAATTACAGCGTTTTGTCTCATAGCCCTCCTTTAATAAAAATAATGACTGTAATTGTGCTTTTCACCTATTGATCCCGAAGTGCATCACAAACTGTGGGTGAACGTAGTCTTCCCTAATGTAGGAGCAGAGACCCAGGGTGAAGGAACCTTGTGTAGCCCCATGGACGGGCGATGATAGATGAGATGCCCTGCCCTGACTCTGCAGCAAAGAGCTGTGGCTTATTTAAAAAATAAAATTTTATATATATATATAAAAGTGATAAAAATTAGCTAGAGTAACTGATTCTGCGAGCTTGCTCAGCTGTACTAACTGGCAGGCTGCAGCTCACTCTCTCAAGGCACGTCTCTTTCTGTGACAGTCACCTAGGGGCATACCTCCAGCAACTAGCTGTTGGGAAAGTGATGCTCAATATGACAGGGGATAGTACTTTTTTGGGAAAAAAGAAGTCCTTTCAGGGAAAGGAGGGGAGAACACTTTGACCATCACTCCCCGTTCCCTGGGCTTGCCCCTGCCGGTTTCAGACAACCTTTAACATCCTCTTTGGAATGTCTCCAGAGACGGAGACTCCACCACCTCTCTGGGCAGCCTGTGCCAGGGCTCTGCCACCCTCACAGCAAAGAAGTTCCTCCTTACGTTTAGGTGGCACTTCCCATGGTCAAGTTTGTGCCCGTTACCCCTCGTCCTGTTGCTGGGCCCCACTGAGAAGAGCCTGGTCCCATCCTCCTGACACCCACCCTTTAGCTCTTGCTGAGCATTGATGAGATCCCTTCTCAGCCTGCTCTTCTCCAGCTGAACAGCCCCAGGGCTCACAGCCTTTCCTCAGCACAGAGATGCTCCAGTCCCCTCAGCATCTCCACAGCCCTTTGCTGTCCCCTCTCCAGCAGTTCCATGTCCTTTTTGAACCGGGGAGCCCAGAACTGGACACAGTATGGACTTTCAGTCTCCACATCTGCTCCTTTTGCAGGCACATCAAGATGTTCGTGTGTCTGCCTGCCTCTCTAGTATCTGTTGATCTTTCTGGCTCTCTGCCTGCCGTGGTGAGGAAATATAGAGGCTTAATGGAAGCTTTGCAGCTGACGGCTAAATGGGCTTAATTTTGACAGTTACTTTTCTTAGCAGAAATAATGCATTTGTCTGGCTAATGCCATAGCATTTCTTGTTTTAACGTTATCAGCAATTTTTGTGACAATTTCACAGCTCTAAAACGTCAACATGTTACATTTCTACTCAGTGTGGAGAAATGTGTGTTAAATACTGAGTGCCTGTGTCATTCATTCATTCCTATTAACTGCCCGGTGCGAAACCTTGTGCCTGCGGACCACTTCTTGCATATGTAAAAGTATTCCTGTAGGGTGTCAGAAAGCCAGGAGTGCTTGGAGTGGCTTTCCCGGCCTCCCTAGGACTCTGCGTGTCTCATCTGCAATGTCAGTGCACGGCTTGTCAGCCTGCAGCGCTTCTGCAAACCCCGTTCCCATCCTGCCGATCGATGGCCCTGCACCAGCACATGTCTGGAAACCGTGTGACCGGGTGTTTGTGCACTTGACTTCGCAAAAATGTAACTTTTAAACCCGTCTTCGGGCATACGTGAAGCTTTGAAGTAAAGGCCCCTCCGGGCCAGCATTCCTCATGGCTGTCAGCCAAGTGGCTGAGAAATGTTTCGCGCCTTGATGCCCATCACACTGTATTTCTGGCTGAAGGGGCGAAAAAAAAGCATATTAGAGCCCCAAAAAATTCTGTACTCCTCTCCCCAGCTGGTCTGAGCTCTGTGATTCACGTTAGTGGTTGTAGAAGGGACAGCATTTGACCTCAAGCTGCCTATAGCTTTGCAAAATAAGCGTGTTCTGAATAGCGTGATGATGCTGGAGTGTTTCTTATACCCCCACACCATTTTCACCTGTTCTCTGGGTTGTCCTGGAAGGTTTCTCAATGGGATCTGTGTTTGGCCAGGCTTACAGCCCAATGCACCGCAATACTCCAGTGTGTTACTCAGTATTAAAATGCTCAGGGAAAGTTAAAATTAAGTAAGAACAGGTAACGTAAGAGGGCTTGGTCAAAATATTGAGAAAGGTGCCCTCAACTTGGCGACAGGCCTTTAATAAACAAACTGAGATAGTAACAGAACGTGCTGGTTTTATTTTCACTAGGAAATAAAATATTTTTCAAGAAGTTTGCTGGTTTGAGGCCTCAGTGGAAGGATCCATAATTGCGGGTTAACTGGGCTGGTAAACAGACCCTTGCGCAGCTCGGCTGTAATTGAGGGTGTGTGGGTCAGGCCGTTTAATTGCTGTCTGCTTGCTTGGAATAGAAACCTCTCCACCGCCACCGAATTGCTCTGCATCTGATTAAGTAAACAAATTGCCAGGCACCAAGCTGTGTGACGTCTTGCGGGAGCATCCGTTCACCCGGGACGTGCGGGGCCAGGGGAGCATTCTCGGCCCCTCTCTGCTCACCGAGCGAGGAAGGACCCAATTAAACTCCTAAATGAAACACCGCCCGAGCCCATTGCACTCTTGCTGAAAGATGAGATTAGAAAGTGGAGACGATCGAGGCAGCTGGGAATGTGCAGGTCCGTGGCCCATCCCGAGTCTCTCCTCCATCAGGGCATTGCTTGGCACACCTGGGTATCTTCCTTGGCTGCTGCTTCCCTGGTTTGCTGGGGCTCCTCAGGGCAAGCAGCATTTACACGCTGTTTTATGTCTTTCTGAAATACAGACGCTATTGCGCGATGGAAGCTCAATAGAAGTTAAATTTTCGTACTGAGGTTCCAAGCAGGAGTTTAAAGGGAAAACATAGCCATCGGCCAGCTTGTGATGCTGGATTTTACAGTATGATTGCAGTGAGGGCTCGCTGAGGCTCCTGAGCCCTCATTCGATGTCATTAGGAAGGATGGTGAAGTTTATTCCCAATCTGTAAATTTAAAAAAAAAAAAAGGATGTCAGGATGTGTCTGTGCTTCCTTCTTCTGTCTGCCAAGCTGATTTTATTACCCTCTTCATTCTTCTTCTTATCTTCTTCTGAATCTGGACTTTTTACTGTGCTTCTCCGTATAATTGAGGGCCACTCCTGAATTTCACAGTGTCCATTCAGAGCCCCCTTAAACCCTGCTTCTCTGGTGGTGTGTAAGAAAATCAAATTGAAAGACGCTGGGATAATGAATTCATTGAGCCACCGTGGTGCACGGAGGGCACAATAGCATAACCATCATCTCCTCATACCGTAGCCCACATGTACTCTACACTTTTATTGCTCTTGCTCCCATTACAGCCAGGTTCACCAGTGTGGTCTGGCTGCTCGGGATATTTGTGATGCAAAGCAATTACAAGCCTGGCTGGTTTTACAGCTCCATTGTGTCCCTGGGACAGCGCGGCTCGGCCGGAGCAGGCTGGGGAATCTGCTTTTTAGGCTGCATGATCTTTGGAGGAGAGATTTTGGATTCGTTCTGTGGGCGCACACTTTTCTAATGATGGTGATATACGAGGGTACAGAGTGGGGCTGGTTTGCAAGATTCTTTCTAATCTGCGAGCTGGGAATTCCTGCTCGGGGATATGATCCAGCAACTGGGGAAAAACAACACATTTGCAGTATAAAAAATTGCAAACACTGATGAGATGGTCCGAGGTTTAACCCTGTTCAGCCACCTCCGACTTTGATTTTGCTGCCGGCGCAATGTGTTGCTTGCCAAGGAAGTGCTGTTTATCGCATCCTCGGTTCCTTTGAATAAAGCAGGGACTTAGAGAGCAAGCTATTTCCTTGTTTGATATACACACCGAAACTGCAAAATTACTCCGTAGCTCAAACTTGTAAACTTGAAAAACTATCTAGCAGAGAAAGAAAATTTTCCAGCTAAGGAACAGTGGCTGTTTGGTTTTTTTTTTTCCCCTCCCTTGATGGGTTTGTGTCTGGGCATGATTTCAGTCCTTCCTTCCTATTTAGTGGACCAAATGTTCAAGTGGGTGTGAAACCTGCAAGGAAGCAAAGCAAGCAGAGAGCAAAATAAGTGTGGTGTTACTTGTGTGACACTGTGTGGTAATGCCTCGGCATAGCTACCGCCAGGAAAGGCTCCTGGTGGCAGCAGTAGGACATGGAGAAGGAGGAGGAGGAGCATTCTCAAAGGCACTTCAGTGGGTTGGTAGGTCTCCGTGAAGATGTTTCTTCAGTCCCTACGAGAAAAAAATGTGAGTAGAACAAATGCACTTCAGGCTTTAAAGGGATGTGGAAGGGGCTGGGTGTTCCCTGCCCCCAGTTGCTCTCTTTTGTCTGTTTTTGGCCAGAATATTGCCAGGGGTCCTGCAGAGCATGTCTCATGGAGGGACTGGAGTCTGTGCCGCTCTTCAGCTAATGGGGCACCTTCAAGGCATCCAAGTGCATGTGTTTCAAGGTGGATGTCTTAATATGTGGAAAAAGATAACCTTTTTTTTTTTTGGTATGTTTTTCCCTTGCGTGGTTGTAAGAGAAATGGCTTCTAGATGATCCTTTAAATGCCAGTACCCAGACAGGTAAGAGAGGCAAGCCCAGTAGTCTCAAGGTTTCCTCCTCTGCTGTTGGTGCTCCTACAAATCTACGTGAAAGAGCAAGCAGGAGGAGAGAGGTCCGTGTGCCGTGTTGTCAGGGACTGTGGTGTCCCAAAAGCAGCCTGGACTTTGTGAATGAGGACCATGAAGGTCCTTCCTTTGCCTCCCTGGCTATGGGCGGTAAGCCCTTCCAAAGGAGAAGGTGCTACAAACCAAGGAGGGATTTTCTGTAGTCCTAGGGCTTAATGCCCTCCTTGCAGCCCAGCAATTTTCATACTATAGTTTGTTTTGCTTTGTTTTTACCTTGAGAAAGGAATGAATTTTACCTAATTTAATGGTCTAAGAGTTGGGCACCTGTTCAAAACTCCCAGAAGCGGGAGCTGCTGGTGGGTGAATGGGCCCGTCTGTCTCAGTCGGGAAGGATCCCTCTCCGTTTCTCCACTGCCCGTGCAGGAACAGCTGACTGGTTGGGCCCTTTGATTGTGAGATAGCTGAAGTCAGGCAAATCTACCCCAAACACAAAACACCCTCTTCCAACCTCCAAATTGTTGCAGCAAACAGAATTACATGTCCTAATGGCATCGACCAAGGAAAAAATTCCCAGATATTAATAAATGCCAGATTTGCCACATGAATCAACAGGATTTTTGTTCCTTGTTCAGAAGAGGAAATAATCATGATCTTTCTCAGACGTAACCCACAGTTTAACAAAGCAGGGAGGGGGAAAGCCATGTGAAGTGCTTAGCTCCTGGGAAACAGTCGGAAAAATTTGAGCCACTGGGTTTTTCTAGTTTTGTTGTTTTGGGGTTTGGGGTTTTTTGTGCTGTTTTTGATTCTGGTTACGTGGTTTCCTGTTTATTGCAGAAGGGGTGTCTGCATTTCGTACCTGTGCTGTGCTCCAGACCCCACACGCTCCCTGCCTGTTGCTGGGCTCTGGGATGACATTGGCACGTTGGTTCTGCATGGAAATTTCTGCAAACTATGTAAAACCAGAGTCCTGGGTACGTCTTACCAGGAAGGGCCCAGATCTATTATATTAAAGGCCACCTGGGGCCAGGACAGACTAATTAACAATATTTGCCATTGCTGATTTTGGTGTGTTAGATATTGTTTGTGTTCTGGCTTTTCTTTTTTTTTTTTTTTTTTTTTTTTTAAATAGAATTTCATAGTTTTAAGCTGGCATAAACACACAATTGTTTTTCTCCTTGTACTTCTGGTCAGAGCTGCTCAAAGTTGCTTGGTGGAAATTTTGTGAGTGTCCCCAGGAGAAGGGTTGCTCTGACGGAGTCTCTGATGTCTTTTTGCCTTGCTCTGAAGTAAGATCAAGGGAATAACCTCGGTGTGACTTGGGCTCGTGAATCCGAAACGAGATGTGGGTCAAGGAGCCCATCCTACTGTGTGACCACTCAGGGCTAAGCTGGTGTTGTGGACTTGGCCTGCTGGAAGGTGGAGATAAACGTCTGGGTTTCCACTAGAAACTAGAGTTTTCCTCCCCGTTGAGCGTGTGTGGCTCCGAGCGGATTGTGCCAGGATGCTTGGCCAAGGTCCTGCCGCTGCCCTCGCCTGCTTCATTCATTGTTTTCGGACGGCACTGACACCCTGCCTGCCGCCACTCCGGAAATTCCAGCCCTTCTCTTTGATTACAGAAACACTCTGAAATTTTGGCCTCTTTTAGAGAGATGCTAAAGTGTCTGCAGAGGAAAGGGTCGGGGGATTATGGATTTGTCTGGAAAATGCCTTTGCTTTCAGCTTATTTTTCTTCCTGAGCAAATAAAGATCTTACCAGTATTACTAGCTGGGGATCACGGAGCAGAAGACTAAATAAAAGCCCAGAAAAAACCCCATATATTCTCCTAATCATTTTATTATGCCACAACAACTTACAGAATACCTACATTGTGCGTGCAGGATGTATCCTTAAAGAGCCGTTAAAATTGATTCCGCATCCTAATTAAGCTGTTGCTTTGTTTTCTTCTTGATTAAAGATATTTTGTACTGTGCTTTGCGAGCATCTTGGGGGGCAGAGTATAAAACAATGACTCTTTCGAGACACTATCTGTTGATGCTTTAACACCAGGCTCTCAGCACTCCCACCTTCTTGCTCAAGTTGTGCAACACGTGGCTGATTCTGACTTGAGTTTCCCTCCTGGTAACCTCTGAGCTTTTAGGTCTACCAGGACCTTTTGAGAGCAATTTTGGGGGGTATTGTTCAATTCTAGACTGTATTCTTGTTCCCCTTGAAGTTAATGACAGCCTTGCCACTGTCACAGGGCTGGATTGGGCCCTTAAAGGCTGGTGGTCTCATGGAAGTGATGTTTGTCCCGCCTAAAATACAGTTTCTTCAGTCTAAATTGCTTCTGATTTTCTTCTCTCATTCTTCTATTGCTATAAAGCGATTAAACTAAAGTAAGATTTTTATTTTTCAGGAATATGCCACCTCTGCCTGTTTCCTACATAAGGCTTTCAACTTTTGTTCAAGGTGCAATTATTGGTGTGAATACAAAATGGCCCAAAGTAATAGTAGGCTAAATTTCAACTTAACGCAACTCCATTTTCTTTTTTTTACAACCAGCAGAGTTAAATCAGGACTAAATTGGGATTAGTATTTTATATTTGGGAGATTCACTGTTTTTTCTTTGAAGGCTGTGTTTTAGAAAATCCTGAGTGCTCAGGATGCGCAGCACCTTCATAGTCTCTTCTTCAAAATTCTGTTTATTCATTTCATATTAAATCCCTGTATCCATGTTATGCATGTTTGGCTGATACATCACAATGTATAAAGTTAATTTCACAACTCCATCAGATACCCTCTATCATACACTTCATAACATTTAATACAGCTCCGTGGGAAGATAGGAGATGTAAACTCCAGTAAACTGTTCAATACTTAAATTAGGTGTGCCTGTGTATTTTTTCTGTCTTTTGATACTTCCAGGTTCCCTGACAGATAATTCTCATATTTTTGTTTAAATAGAGCCTAAATAGTTTTCTTAGGAACAGTTAATTGACTGCATCTGTAATCAAAGGAGTAAACTGAATGGACCAAATTCTTCCACAAGATTAATTTTATCCTCTACCAAGAAATTTGCTGCTCTTTACCCATTTTCCCAACACACACACAGATGTTGCTGATTCATAGATGAAAATATTTGTTGTTAAATTAGTGATTATTTTCAGGAGTTTTTGACTTTCATCTGCGTAGGTGGTCCAGAAATTCCTTTTAGTCATCCGATATGCTGTAACGTCTCAGACCTCCTTTACCGTGTGTGCCACAGAAACGGAAGAGCTTCGTGTTAGGTTCAGGAACATATCTCCCACTCTTCGGGCCAATCTGGTGTGCACATGGTCCTGAAGGATGGGTCTGAGTCTTCCTGGAGACACTGTGGCAAGAGGAGCCCTTCCTTTCCCAATCCCTCATGAGAAGAGCTGCCGAGCGAGAGGCGGTTCTGGGCAGGTCCTGCAGACATCAATGAACAGGAGCAGATTTGGTGAGAATTAGGCTTCAGTGAATTCCACAGCAGAAACGTCTCATAGGACGTATAAAATGAATGCAATGAATACTGTAATTAGTGGTATTGCCTCAGGCTCTCGGCAGCCTCAGACAGATCTTCCAATGCATGGGGTTGTGCAGGAGGTGAATTCACTGTCATGGTATCAGCGGGCTGGGTTTGCCCGACCTGTGTTGTATCATCAGAGCTCTGGAGATCACAATCTCAGGGTGTCTCTCGCTTGTGTCTATGTGCTTGGTCACATCTGTCTCTTCCCACCAGATGTATTTCTTCTTAGCCGGCAAACTTCTGTCTTTTGGGGAAAGCGTCATCGTGAGAGCTATCCTGCCCGGAATCTTTGATGCTTTGATAACATGAGTGTTAATTAATCCTACAGACACTGCCATTAGCTTTCTGTCTGGCTGTTCCAATCAGTCCCTAGCAATAACCAGAGAAACTGCTCCGTGCTCCCCTTCCTTTTTTTTTCCTATCCCGTCATTTCCATCCCTGAGGGTTGGGTAGGGTTATGACTGAGCTGAGCAGCATTTCTTCAGACAGGAATTTTCAATGGACCCTGTGCCTTGCGTCTTCCTCTCCTTTTTTTCCTGTGATCCTCACAATATATCAGCGCAGCTCTAAAGGGCTTGGACATGTGGTTTTGGACAGTAGAGCACAGATGGCCTCCTTCTTGGTGCAGATCTCCTAAGGCCTGTTGGGAGTTGTTGCTGCCCATCTGCTCCCCTTCGGTGAGGACAATGTAGCCCTTTGTCCTTCTCTAAATAGCGCTTCTTGACACTGATCCCAGAAAAAAGTCCCACCCTGGCCCTCCAGCTTCTCTAGGACGGACTTCTCCAAACCCAATATGGGACTTGACCCTCCTGGTCTGCCTCGAGGTGCTCCAAAGAGCCCCATTCCTGCGGTGGCACCACTGCTACTAACGCTGATGCTCAGTGCAGAGCTCACCCATGTGTACAGTGGAATAATAATGAATACCCTCTCCAAAAAGTTTTGCGGTGTTGATTTTACTCCTTCCTTATCTTTATGGTGTATTGTGCAAGTTTTGTTACTCCCTTAGTGCTTTGCGTTGAGCGCTGTGCCTGATAAACATTTCTTTTGCCTTCTGTGAGCCTGCGATCCCACGGGTGGCTGAACAAGGTCCTCTGACGCATCCTTTGATATTCCCTGTTTATCTTATGGAAATGAACCCTCCTGAAATGGACTGGTTCTTTCTCTTGCCATGTTTCCCAGCTGTCTTTCTGGATGATTTTTATTTCCCATTGCCCCTGGGGCTGTTCAAAGGCTTCTTTGGAGTCTGAAATCCCTGCCTGTGTCTCTGAGCAGAGAAAGCCAGAAGACCGTACCTGATGGGTCATTATGATTTATTCTGAATTTTGACACCTGGTGTGTGTTCTCCCATGCTGGCCTTGTGTGTAACACAAGCCAGAGTGCTCTGGGCCAGCACTGTGTTTTTCTTTTTCTTTTTCTTCTTTTTTTTCCTTTTCCTTTTCCCTTTGTTTGTGTTATGCTTGATTTGATATGCAGACCTCACTCGGTTCTCTTTGGCTGCTTCTTCTGAATAAGAAAAATTTTTTCGAGAAGCTTATGACTCTGGGTTTTTCAGGTAAATACATTGCTTTCCTCATTTGAAAAGTATTATTTGAACTTTTAAAATAAATAAAGAAGATCTTCGCTTGCCGAGTGGTGATAATGAAAAGGCCTAATAATCACATAATTAGTTCATCTCGTTGTCTTAAAATTATTTACTCAATGAAGGCAAGTTTTGTGGCTTTTTGAAAATGCAGTATTTTAATGGAAATATATTTGAGTTTAAAGAGTTAAAACCGTAACATATTAGAACTGAGAGAGCTGGTAGATGGTGGCTTCTAGATATCAGAGGTAGCTCAATAGAAAATAACGTTTTTTAAGCTAAGGATTCATAAGTGTTCCTACTGACGGGGAGGGATTGTCCCTGCTAAAACTCAGATTAACCCTGTTTCGGGATGCAGATTCCCACTTGTGTATGATGGCATCACATTATCCACCTCCCTGGGACTGCCTCAGATGTTCCATCACAGACTTTGTTTGGTTTTTAAAAATGGATTTGCCAGAAAAATATTTTTCTCTAGCTTGCAAGATACCAAGTTTGTGTTTAATGATGACCAAGACACTGCTGTCTTCTGTCAGGTGACTTTGTTTGAAGCAAAACCCACTTAGGCCCTGTGCATCCATGCAGGGACCGGAAAATGCGGGTGAAATCAAAATGCCATCAAGAAGGGGAGAATCATGTTTTTGCGGAGGATGGGCAGCATGAGCTCCTAGATATCCTAGTCTGGCAAACCTTCAGTTATCAGTGACACATTCACAATACTATTTTTTTTTAGTCTAGAAATGCTGTATTAGTTTAATTGGCAGTTTAATTTTTTTTGTGTCTCAAGCATTGACTTTATGTTAGCTGGCTTTGTGGTGTCATAAAAGTAAGGCAAACAAAGTTAAGCAAGCTAACAGGAGACTTGTTTGGATGTGCGCATTGATGTGCTGGGATGGAGACATCCAGGTGGGAGGCATCTGGGTGTCCAGGATGGGGCATACAGGGGTGGCTTCCCCATCCCTGGAGGGGTTCAAGGCCAGGTTGGACGGGGCTTGGAGCAACCTGGGCTGGTGGGAGGTGTCCCTGCCCAGGGCAGGGGGTGGCATTGGGTGATCTTTAAGGTCCCTTCCAACCCAAACCATTCTGTGGTTCTTTGAGGTGGTGGAGAGGTGGCTGGATGAGGAGATAGAAGGGTTTGCATTATTGTGAAGCTTTGGTTGTTGTTTGTAATCTGTTGGCTTGTGAAAGCTCTGGCAACAGTAGGAGATGTGCTTGGAAGTAATGAAGCAGAAGGGCAGCTGACATACCGTGGCCTTCCCCTTGTGGTTTTATGTAAAGAATGTTTTGAACAACCTGCAGCTTCGGAGCAAAGCTTTCTCGTGCGTTCGTTTCCCAGCTTGTTTTAATGCTCTCAATGGGAGGGAGAACTTGGTGAGCAGGACACGAGGTAGATGTGATAAGGTCAGCTGCTGATGGAGAACACTTCATCTGTCAGCTGCTGTGCTTGAACTTCTGTATACAGCTCGCAGTGCACCATCCCTCTTTGTTACAGGATAAAACTGGTTACAGAAAAAGGGTGTTTCCACGCAGAGCAAATGTCAAGTCCCGCTGTGTTGTGCTAATCTCAGTAGAAGGTGATGTGGATGTTCCCGGCTTCCGTGCTCCTTCTGCCTGCAGGGTCTCAGTCAATGCTCAACCCAAACCAATGGTTTGCTTCCAGCTATCAGGTTGTTGCACATAGTGTGTCTATTCTCTAGCTATACTGGGGGGCGGGCAGGGAAGGGTTAAAAATTATTTCCAATTCAGTAATTAAAAAGGGGTATTTCCTACCCTTTAAAGAAAAACAAAACAAAACAAAACAACAACAAATGCAAAAGTAAAGAGGGAAGCCTCCTCCCAAAACCAGACTCACCCTACCTGTTCCGGGCGGCCGGCTGGGAATCCAGTCCTCTGCACCCCGACAGCAAAGGTGAGCAGCCACGGTGCAAAGGGGACAGGCAAGGCAAAGCTCTCCAGCTGACTTCAGAGGCTTCTAATTAAAAAGCTTAATAGGAAGCAAATAAAATGAAATAGAAAATTCAAAGGGCATTAAAGAAAGCCCTGGGTGAAATATCAAATGGATGGCCTTTCCCCCTAAATTTTGTAGGAAAAAGGCTTTAATGCATGTCCTGGTTTGAAGCTCATTTTTCATCGCAGACAGAGCTGGATTTTCCATCGAGCATCCTCCTAACAGGGCTGAAGGTACCAATCCCAGCACCTCCTCTGGGAAAAAGGCCCAGAAGTTCTTCCCAGACACTTAGTCTTCAGGTATATGAGCAGAAGGGGGTTTTTGCTTGGGGTTTTTTTTTTCCTACTTCTCTTAAACCAGCAGGCCAACAGACATCTGTATTTCATCCAGAATGTTGTCTGTTTGTTTGGAGAATTTGGTATGGCTTAAAGTCCAAGTTTTCTTTGGATCAGGCCTTTAGGATTTGGTTTGATTTATTTCCAGTGACAGTACTGAAATGCAGCTTCCTTTCTTTTTCCCATCCATGCCGACCTGCTAAGTTAAAATAAACATTATGTTTTGATGTATTTCTGTATATATTTTAGTTACCGCAGAGGCAAGAATGTGGAGTGAGAAACTTTGATTGAATTTTGAATGTAGTCAGATTAGCTAGGAGAGGTGCCAGGCGGCTTTGGTGCCCCTGTTGCTTGGGACATCTGACTTGTGTTTTTAGGCTAGTTTTTCACGTTCCTCTTGGAGTCCTCAGCAAAGCGAGCTTTATTACAGCCGTGTCTCCATCCACACTACACAGGCAGGTTCCACAGGACCGTGGTGGTGGTGCAATGAGCCTTTGCTGCAGTTGCTTCACTGCTGTGCTCTTAAAAAAGCCAGACCGGGACAGCGATGGTCTTGCTGGGCATGGATATGATTTTTGTATCAAGTGTGGTGCTAAAATGGGAAGGATGATGATTGTATGCCATTGCAAAAACTTCATAGAATCATAGAATGTGTTGGGTTGGAAGGGACCTCTAAAGGCCATCTAGTCCAACCCTCTGCAGTCAGCAGGGACATCTGTAACTAGAGCAGGTTGCTCAGAGCCTCATCCAGCCTGGCCTTGAATGTCTCCAGGGATGGGGCCTCCACCCCCTCTCTGGGCAACCTGGGCCAGTGTCTCACCACCCTCAGTGGAAAGAACTTCTTCCCAATGGCTGATCTAACCCTGCCCTGCTCTAGTTTAAACCATTGCCCCTTGTCCTGTCGCTTCATGCCCTTGCAAACAGCCCCTCCCCAGCTTTCCTGGAGCCCCTTTAGGGACTGGAAGGGGCTCTGAGGTCTCCCCGGAGCCTTCTCTTCTCCAGGCTGAACCCCCCCAGCTCTCTCAGCCTGTCCTCACAGCAGAGGGGCTCCAGCCCTTTCCTTTTAATCCATTCTCATGTGTTGCTTGTTTCTTGCTGGCGTGCTTAGGTATTTCTGAGCTTGGATGAACAGTGGTACACAGAAGCAAAGCATCCTGAACGCTGCGGATTTAAGGAACTTGTCCAAATTCATGCACAGAATTTAGTTCCTATGCTGGGAATGTAACCCATCCTACATGCCCAGCCTTTGCAGTTGCTGTGCACACAGCGAAGGCGAACAATTGTGCGTCTATAAATTGCTGCAAACAAAGACAACCCGTTTTGTCCCCCAGCTGCATTGCTTGAGACAAAAAAGGCCATGGCTGTGACATGCTCCTGTGCTGTAGCCAGCAGGGCATGTGCCATGTCCCATCGAGGTGCATAGCTGCTCTCCTGCCCCTGTGTCCCCGGGGGCTGCTTGCAGGCAGCGTGCGAGAAGGTTTTGGTGTCCCTGGTCCATCCATGCTCTCCAGGTGCTGCTGGCCAGACTGTGCTGTGCTGTCACTCTGGGGGTGTGCAGAGGCAGAGGGGTTGGATTTCATAGAATCATTGAATCGTTTGGATTAGAAAGGACCTTAAAGATCATCCAGTGCCACCCCCTGCCCTGGGCAGGGACACTTCCCACCAGCCCAGGTTGCTCCAAGCCCCGTCCAACCTGGCCTTGAACCCCTCCAGGGATGGGGCAGCCACAGCTTCTCTGGGCAACCTGGGCCAGGGGCTCACCGCCCTCACAGCCAAGAATTTCTTCCTCAGATCTAATCTAAATCTCCCCTCTTTCAGTTTGAAGCCATGACCCCTTGTCCTATCACTACCTGCCCTTGTATAAAGTCCCTTTCCAGCTTCCTTGTAAGCCCCCTTCCAAGGGGCTCTGAGGTCTCCCCAGAGCCTTCTCTTCTCCAGACTGAAGGTGGCCTCGGGACAGCCCAGCATGGTTGTACTGGAGAGCTCCCGGGAAAGGCATAATTGTTGCAGAGTAAATTACGATGAGTGTTGCCTTTAACCTAAACACCAAAGATTTGCTGGTTTTGGCAGCTGGAGATGAAACTAGTTTGGAGCTGCACGCGGCAGCCGGAGTTATTCCGGAGTTCCTGCCTCTCTGCTGCTCGGGACTGGAAGTGTCCAGGTTTTGCTCCAGGTGAGAGTTTCTCCTTTTGCTGATTGCTTCTGCCCTCACGCTACAGTGCAGAGTGTACAGCAAGCTTGGAGGACTAGTGAGGAGGGATAATATAAACCAGCTTTGTTTTAAGTACTGAAATCTTTTTGACATTTAGGAGCCAGCCTGTGGTCCTGGAGTGAGCGGGGGGCCTCTGCTATTATTTTAGTTGAATTAAATTTTGAATAATGCCTCACTAGTATAAGGGGTGTGGGGTGTTTTTTGGGAGGATATACTGTGAATAATAATCTTTTGCCCTCATTTAGCCTCTTTAATCTATGGATTAAAAAAACCATGTAATTGCATGTTAATGAATGTATTCATTAGTTGAGCAACTAGGCAGGGAACAAGCAACTAGGCTTGGTGAACAGCTATACACTGAAAATGATTGCATAATGTAGATTGAAGGCGTGATAAAGTAATTTATCCAGGTTAGGAATTACAGCAATTCTGCACATGTGAAAAAGAGATTGGAAGGAGTTAATTGACTTACTCAAAGCCTCAAAATTCAGAGGGGAGTTTGGGGATGTGTCCCCTAAACTTTGTGCTTAAATTTCTGAAAGAGATACCTTTGGACAGTCAGGAAGTTGAAGGATCCATGAATCTCTGCTTGCTTCTTACATTTCAAATTTAGCCCAGTATAAAGGAGTTACTGGGGAATAAAAAGAAATAAACTCAATATGCATTTTTTATATATATATATGTATAGATTTTTTTTGGAGGCCTCCTTTCCTTCAGGAAAGTCCCTTTACAAACCTCCATGAGTAACAGGACTTGCAAACGGTAAGAAAGCTGACTGTTTGCAACCACGCTATTTCCAACTACACTTCATGTTCTTCCTTTTTTTGGTGTATTTCCCCAAAACAAAAGGCTGGCCTGTCTGTAGCAAGGCCCTGTGAGGACGGTGCATTTCACGTCTCATGATATGCTTCTCAAAGGGACCGTTATGCCTTATTTTAGGGCCAACAGAGCATTATGAGTTTGGGGCAGAGAGGAGTTCAAGCTTTTATCTGATTTTCATGCATCAGTAGCTCTTTCAATGCAAGATTTTCCCAATGTCTTTCTCTTCAAACCCAGGACTCCCAATACAGCAGTCTGCGAACACCTTCGCAGGGGCAGGAATTTGGGTTTGTGCAAGGCCAGGCTGGATAAACCCTGTATTTATCACCTGGCTCTTCGCTGAGAGCTGAGTTGACCCCAGGCAGCTGGGAGAGACAGGAACCGCCTGTGTAAGCTCATTAGGAGTTTTTGTGATTCTTCTTTCCTAATTTTAAATGCTCATGTGTCACCGAGCCCATGTGGTCCCTGGAGATGTACGCTTGGGAAATCAGTCTGGATTCCCTCCACCCCATCTGTCTTTTTTTTAGGAGAGCAGAGCCCAGGGCTTCCAGGGCAGGGGAGCAGGGAGCATGCTAGTGGGGGGATGCTGTAGGTAATTCTCAATGCCAATAGTGTTTAGTATTTTTCCATTTAGAAATTGCTCAAACCCTTACCTGGAGGAGCAGGTCTCTGACACTGAAATCCACTGGCAGTCATGGCAAGACACTGCTTTCCAGGGGCATCCCCATAGTAAGTTAACGTATCTCATGGATCTGACGACTACAAGATTAAAAAACAGTTTTAAGAGCAGCGCAGGACACAAGCAGGTCATACGTATTTTGATTACTAGTGCTGGATTAGCGCTGTGACGCTTTATGGGGAAAATAGGTTTTCCCAGGGAATCTGAAGAAAAAGCGGGGATTGCCGGGCAGCATTTAACTTTCTTTAAAAATTCATATTTCTGCATGTGGTTGCTTCTGTTTATCATGTTTCAGGTCAGAATTATTTTAATTATCAGAAAAGATAGTGCAACACCAGGCAGGACAGGGCTGAGTCTGAACTTTGCCCTGGCTGTGCTTTCTTAAGGTGTTTGAAGAGAGAAGCTGCTCCTCCAGCTTAGAGAGAAATGGTCTCTCTATGTATTCTTTCTGCAGGCAACTAATTGATTTCTTCAGGGTAATACTTGGTGGACCTTGCTATGGTGATAAACACAATTTGAATCTTTCTGAGAAACATATATTTTATGTCTGTTTTACAGGCACCTGGATTATTTGTTCAAGTTCTCTCTGGAATCATTTATTTTCTCCTCCCAAGATCTATTCACAAAAGTTGTCGTCGGTTACAAACCAGTCTGACTTTGCTTTACGAAAAGGCTTGAGAACAGGGTTTCGTAGGTTCATAAAATGGTTTGGGTGGGAAGGGACCTTAAAGATCATCTAGTTCTACACTGGGGCTGCCTGGGGCTGGGACACCTCCCACCAGACCAGGTTGCTCAAACCAGGTTTGCTCAAACCCCATAGAGCTATGGCTTCCCTGGGAAGCACTCAGTTAAAGATGAAACCAGAATAATTATGGTCACCGGTTTGGTTGTTGTGAACCTGTTTCGAGAACCCAGGTGTGACAGATTTGGGGGGAAAATTGGGATGCTCTGAGAAGGGAATTTTTTTCCAGAGATTTTTCTATAGGCTGTCCTGCAACATCTTGGAATACTTGGAAGCAGTCAGCTAGTTATTAAGCTGAAAATCCCTTAAAATATTTAAATTTTTTGGATTTTTCTGGTCTGGTCTCATGATTCCTCACTTGATGGCTAACGCATGTGCTGCTCGTGTTAGTAATCCACACGGCAGCGCTGCCCCAGAGCTTTGGGCAGGGCTCCAGGGCTGTCGAGCTTCCTGTGGTGTTTGGGAGACTCAGGTTTTTCTTTGCCCGTCTCACGCTCCCTGCATGGCACTGGCATTGGCCGCGGCTGCGGGAGCCCATATGCCAGGCTCAGCTGGTCCGTGGGCTCTTGGGGCTGGAGGGAGCAGCGATCACTCAACGTTGGGTGCCGATGTGCTACGTGTGGTGCGTTGCGCGCACCCTGGTGGCTTTGAAACACTATTAAAATTTTTATTTCAAAAAGATCCTCTGATAACGTACCAAGGGTGATGACTGATCCCTTGGCGTGGGGCTGCAAGAGGTGAGCTGTGCTCCTGGTTTGCACTGCTGTCACTGACGTGTCATCGGTGGCACTGTGAACCCAAACTCATCATTTGGAGACAGATTCACCGTTTAATTCACTTTGAAAATCGCTTTCTCTCCTGTTCCTATAGAAAGCAACATGAATTTTATTCTTTATAACTACTCTACTATTTATTACTACTCTGCTCTTGCTTTATTTTACTACTCTACTCTTGCTTCAATAGGAGTAAGACCAGGGACAAAGTTAATGAGGTAGAGTGCTGGAGGCTGGGATATTTATATGCAAATTACTTAATATCTGTTTTTCACATTGACATGTTATTTTATTGTAAGCAGCCTTTGGAGAAGGAGTGGGCCTTGCACGCAGGTGAGATGAGTAGCTCCAACCGGAGATGCTGTCCTGGGAGAGCACAGCAGGCCGATGGTTGGCCGTGGTCCATCCCTCTCCGACCTCATCAGCACTGTGGCTGTTGGCCGAGGGGATGACAAGGCACATCCCCATTTATTGACGTTGCCTTTCGCTCCTGGCCCACAAATTTTGTCTAATTCTGTTTTGAACCTGCTGATCTCACCTGCCACACCAGCCTCCTATGGCAGCAGGCTCTGGAGACTAACTCCCCGCTGTGCCAATAAATACTTTATTTTCTCTATCTTAAAACAATCTGCTACTAGTTTGGAGTGTCCTCTCGTTCTCATGTGTCAGGCTTTGCTAACCGACAGCTCTGTGTTGGCCTTAACTGCTGCCCATGAAGATTTTTTCTAGAAATCACAAACTACTACTGTCTAAAACATATGAGCATAGGTGAATTTTGTATTGTTTTCCTGAATTTCACTCTAAAACCCTCCTACGCCACACTTTAGGTAATTATGTATTATTTTGGATCTCATCTTAATTCCTTTATTGGATCTAACTCTTAGCTGCTTCTCACTAATCAGTCTTAGTCAACAGATACGTGGGTGGGAGGAAAAGGTTGCTCAAGTGTGGTAAGCACAACTGCCCTGTCTGAGAGACCACAACACTCCGGGCCTCAAACTAATATCGACAGGTGAGACAAATTTTCCTATGGTAAGAATAAACCTAGCAGCCACCTGAACCCCGCAGGCGCTGTCTTTTTCAATTTTTAAAAATGAATAAGTAACTAAATAAAAATTCAAATGAAAACTTTAAAAAATTAGGGAGGCATAGAATAGCTCTTTGCAGGTTGTTATGACCAGGCATGAGATATAGAAAAGTGAGAGCCTAATCTCAAGAGGTGCGTAGGCACGCCTTTTAAAAATCAATTTTGGAAGAAATCAAAGAAGATGACTTGCAACATAAATCAGGCTGTAGTCTTTGATTCCCCAAAGAGTAAATGACAGGGGGAAACAAGGGCCTGAGGGGCTGTTATCCCTGAGAGTTTAAATTCTCATCCCAAAATATCTTTTAAAGGCACTGAAGAATACCCTGGAGGATGTAAACCGGCTATTTCATTCAGAGCAAATATTATAAATAGAAAAGGAATAAGTAAATACACTGTATTGACACAAGGGCATCTTTGTTGGGTATTTTTCATGCCGAACGGCAAACTGCCTGCATCGTGCCAATTTACAGCCGTACCGACAGCGAGCAAGTCAAGCCTCCCTACAAGTAGCAGCAGCCACGGTAAACTTTGGAGATGAAAAGGCCAGTGTAGAACACGCGTCGGGCTTTGTGGCCACTTTTCAGCACAGCACGGAGAGAAGTAGATTCCTTGGCACGGGATTGGGGAGCTTCGAGCCTGCGCAAAAGGGGTCCCTTCCTTGGGCTTGTCTTGCTCTTTGCCGGGTCTTACAAAGACAGCAAGGGCCTGGGAGGAAAGGTGGAAGGAAAATATTTGTGCGGAAATCTCAAGGTGATAAAGGGGCTCATGTGTGTCGACTGATGCCTTCCTCCTTGAAGGGCCTAATTCCTTCAGTAGGACGAATGAAATGGTTCGGTAACGAAGTATTTTGATACTCAGTGTCAATGTGGTTGTCAGAGGCTGGACCTGGCCGTAACCTTAATAAGGCCTTTCCCAGTCCTGGTGGTGAGGCATTTTTAATGAGAATTTTATTTCAGTGTTGTACTTTGTCTATGTTTCTGTTGCATCTTGTTTAATAGAAAGTTCAGCAAATTAATAACACAAACTTTCCACAGATTTTCTCCTACTAGATGAATACCCAGAGAGTATTTCAGTTAATTTCTTTTCTTTAAAACAGTGGCTTTCCAAATTTTTTTTTATTTTATTTTATTTTAAGACACTCCCCCTTACAGGATCTTCTCAATAGAGGTGTGGACCCTATACAAAGAATGTGCCCCTAAACTTGCTTTTCTTTCACAACCCACAATTCCTCATTGCTTTCTGACACACAGGGTGAAAGCTTTTAAAGCCAGGAAAGAATTCTACCAAAAAGCAAAAACCATCTGAAGAAGCAAACAAGAGATAGATGGAAGCAAATTTGAAGTTGCTTCTTATACATGCTTTTCTGCCACCAAAACATGGTGTATTTGTGTGATGTATTTTGTGTAGATGTTGCCAGTGATGTGTGAATTGTGTTCCACCTCTTTTGACTTTTAAATCCGGCTTTGTGTTGATACTATTACATTTTATTTATAGCACGAAGTGCTTCATCTGAGCTCAGACATTGTCTAATGTCTAAAAGACAATGATTGTTTCAGAAACGGTTCTCCCACATTTTCACCCATCCGTAGTTTTTCTCGCCACATTATCCTGCGGGGCATCATAGATATGCTTGGGAACAAGCTGGATCTTGTCTGCTTAAGTTAAATCTATTTTAAAACGTGACTTTATGGAAATGTCGCATTGACATCTGTCAGACATCAGGACTCTCCAGTAGACTTTGATTTGCAAACTTCAACTAAAGTTGAAGTTGATATTTACTCCCAGCAGTATTATGGACCCAATAAGGCTCCAGGAGACGACATAATGGTGGGTCATGGTTCATCAGCGCTGTTCTGACACTGATGCTCAGAGCAGCTGAGCACCTTCAAATCTTGGTGCATGTGCTCTTTGGCTTCTGAAAATCATAGAATCTGTGTAGAGTTGGATGGGACCGTAAAGATTATTCATTCCAACCCCCTGCCATGGGCAGGGACATCTCCCCCTAGACGAGGTTGCTCAAAGCCCCGTCCAACCTGGCCTTGAATCAGGATACGTCCTTACTGTTGAGCAGCTTTTGTGGCTTGATCACAATTTTTTTAAAGACTTTTGAGTGCCAGAAGGGCAGAATTTGGCTCACAGAGTCTTTAGTCCGCTGTTACAAAAATCTGGTTGAGAAAGACCAATTTAGAGATTAAATGTGTTTTGGACTTGCTGAGATCCTGCACGTTTGGAGATGCTGTAGGTAATTTCCCAGCACAGAGCTTCACACAGACCTTCCCCTCGCCTGGGGCATGATGGGACATTCATTTCTGCAGTTACTGATTTTGATGCCACAAAGTGAGGATTCAGGTTTCAGATGATGACACACCGGAGGATTCTTATCTCATGCAAATGGTTCCCTTAACAGAAAAAGATGCAAAAGAAATAAACCCTGATTCTTACATGTTCCTTTGGAGTGATATACTCCCAGTTTTGTGAAGCATCGGGGACCTCTGAAGATAAGACAGTGCAGTCGATTAAACTGCAGCAACTTGCACTGAGTGTGAATGTTTGCCACCTCCGGCGATGTGCCAGTTCATCGGTGATGCACAGCCATGTAGCAAAGCAGCGTGGGAGTTAAACTGTCCCCTCCTCCGGCTTTGCTTCTCCCTCTTGGTTGGGGTGTCGGGGAGCAGATGCATGGTGACCTGCTGCATTTCTTGTCTGCAGCACGCTTGCCATTTCTGGTCCAAGAGGAGAGTGATTTAAGCAAGAACAAGGGACTTGGTTTGTGCATCTTTCCGTAGCAGATCATCCCTCCCTGGCTGCTCCCTCTCCTCTGCCTGCCTCCCACTCCGGCATTTTGTAAAGTGCCCTGAGCATAAGAAAGTTATTAATTTTCTACACGGGATTTTTCTATGCAACATAGATTGTGGAGAATTTACTATCTTGTACTGAAAGAGTAAGCTTTTATTTAAAAAAAAGTGGATAAATTCACAGTCATATTGAAAGCTCCAGAAGTTTTTGCAATGATTTGTCTTTACTCAGATTTTTACGCAGCTTGTCCAGTTGGAGAAGAATCTCCATTCTGAAGGAAGATTTTTTTGGTGGAAAATGGATACGTTAGAACCAAAGGGTGAAAAATTTGGGTTGTGCAAAGTGGATATAAATTCGTCTTTGCTCTTGAATCTCATGAGACTTGCAGTAAAGGGAACAAGGTTTCCTTGGACCTGTTGCTGCCCAAACCCGTGCTCTCTGCACAGCCTACAAAGTGGTCCTGCTTCGTTGGTCCTAGGTGGGTTCATTCCCTGGTACAAAGTGGTCCGGAGTGGTACAATGTGGTTGTAGATGGAAGGAGGTGTGGGAGTAAGTACATAATAACCTCATAATGAAGTACTTCTGATGCAATTTAATTTTTCCTGGACAATCCTAAATAGCTTTCCATTCTTGTATTGCATCAAAGAAGATGTATTAGACCATTAAGAATTAACGCGGAAAAAATTAACGTTCTTACTTAATTCAAGCCCTAACCAAGGCACAAAGCTAACTCAGCAAAACTAGGAAACTAGCTGGTATCTTTTATTTTCAAATCTGAAATGGTATCTTTCATTTTAAAATCTGGCACGTAGTTGTAACTTTTGCACTAAATCAAAATTTTCAGAAAATTAAACTTTCAACTACACATGGAAAAAGCTCAGATGACCGTTATAGCAGAGTACAAACCAGCTATCTGTTTGAGAAGTCCCATCTTCGTGTTAAATTTTCAGATTTTCTGACTTCTGGATTTAAAAAAAATCTTTGCATTTTAGAAAGGCAGCACATTTAGACTGTGGAGATGTGCCTCTGGTGTAATTCTCTCTGTTACATTATGCAGGTTGCATTAGATAATGGTAAATTCCCTGTCCCACTGACAAGCAGTATACTTTCATTACATTGCATTTCGCATAAAATAAGAATAAATAAAATAAAATAAAGTGCTCCATTATTTATTTAGGAAGCAGAGCATTTCAAGCCTTCACAGTGCGTTCCTTCTTGGAACAGTGACTGTACAATTTTGTACTATAGGAAAATGGAGAAGAGACTGGATTAGGCAAGACTCGATGCTTATCTATGAAATAGATACTCCTAATGAGAGTCGGGAAATATTTCTTTCCACCTTGTATGCTGGTTTCTTTGGTATGACAAAAGCAATATAGCCTCAGAGCTTTTTGTTGGCTGAGTGGAAAGCACCGTGTCTGTAGACTTTTGACGTATGCCAAAAATTAAACCAATGTATCAAGGCGATAGCGCTGCCAACCCAACCTTTGTGAAAGTGCTTTGATTTATCTCCGTTTCTGCCCCTCCTGGTGTTCATCGCTGCTCATCAGCAAATATTTATGCATCTCTATTACTTGTTTTTCCAGGTAGCTTGAGGTGAAACTTGATAAAGTGGTGATAATTAATATCCGAAGGTCCTGGCTTTTTCCAGATAAATAATAAAACCCCCAAATGACTTCATGCAAGCCACCTATCACTAGCTGGCATCTGACTTGGCTTCAAAATTCTGTTATTGGATTATTTAACCTCATGCAACATTTTCTCCAAGCCTGATTAGATGGTGGTGAGCTTGGAACGGGAGGAGGGAAGGTACATGCCTTGTCTTTGCAAAGAGTGGGCAGACACAGTGTGGCAGCTTCCTGAAGGCTGAAAGTATCTATCTCAGAGTAAGAACAAAAAACCCTAGCCAAACCATGGAGTGAGGGGAAGTGGCTAATAAAGAATAACCCATTTTTTTGATACTACCCGAGTCATATTCCTGCTTTGAACCCCTGGCTCCAGGGCAGCTGATCTGGTTCACAAAGCAGCCGTCCCCTTGCACGGCTCTGGGCTGTGCAATGCCTGCCCGACTGCTCCCGGGGCCACCTCTGCATCTGCAGCGAAATGAGGTGAATCCCACTGTCCTAGTGATGTCTTCACCTTACAAAACCGTGTTCGCTGCAAAATCCTGGATCTGGGGCAGTTCCTCTCCCAGAGGGAGAACTTTTGAAGTCCAAGAGATGAAGCCTACACTTTGAGAGCCTTGCTTTCTAGCTGAAGACCTGCCTGAGCCCCAACATCACCTGAGTGCAGAGCGCTACTCTTCTCTCATGTTGGTTTATTCTATCAGGAAATTCTGTAGGTTTCCTATTTTTGGGGTGTTGGATGGCCCTGCTGAGCAGAGTGTGCTTATTGATCAGCTGTGTGGAGCTGTGCAAGGGGAGAGAAAGGACAATAGGCCTTCCTCAGCAGAAACAAGCATTTCTTCACTGGTTTTGTGTGCGTGTCAATTTTTTTGCTTCTGTTTTTTTAGTTCTTTTGGTGGTTTTTTTTTTTTGTTTGGTTTGGATTTTCTTTTGTGTAGGTTTGTTTGTTTGTTTGTTGGGTGCTTAAATGATTCATGCTGGAACAGTCCCAAGGCAAAGCTCTGGTCAGGTCAGAAATATTCCTGGTATCTCCTAACAGCAAGGTTGGGATGGAGGAAGAGTGCTGCTCTTCCAGAGGGAGAATTCACACCCATGAAAAGGGAATGGCCAAGGTTAGATGATCCCGGATACCAGTGCTGGTAGAGGAATATCAGTGAAAATGAGGATCCCTGGTGCAAAAAAAGATCTCAGTACAATCTCTTCATTTTCACCATAGAGCCTCTATACTAAGAGTGAACTGAAGATGTGTCCTATATGTGACCTTATAATCCAGCAAACATTTTGAGCAGCTGTGGAAATATTTGTGTGGTTCTGGCTTTCATCAGGACATCGCGGGTAAAACCTATAGCTCTGGCAAACAGCAGAATGGGGTTTTTTTTTAGCTGTGAGGGAAATTTAAAGATCTCTTGAACCAGGCTGTGGCTGAGCCTTTGGTTTCCTCTTGAAGAAGACAATTTGCAGTGTTATAGAGGCTCGTGTTTCTTTGTAGTTAAACACAGAACTTTCCACTGTAAATTTGATGTTGCTCTCCATAGCCTCCACCTCTAAATCTCTCCAGAAAGTGGTAGGTACTTAGTATTTCCTATGTAGGATCTTGATCAAGACGTAAAGTTTAGTTGTTGAAGGCTACCTATAAATAACTGACATGGTAGCATGCCTGTGCTATGTTTTTTTCCCTTGTGTTTTTAAGTCGTGTTTCACAGGTGGCCCAGCCTGAACTCCATCATTGCCTTCCCTTTGAAGGAGCAGATTACAAGAAGCAGAAGGAGATATATATATATATATATAATTTTTTTTTTTTTGGGTAGCACCAATAAGTACCAGCAGAAATTTCCTCAGATCAATCCATGAAACATAATTTGACCTTGCAACAGCAAACGCAGGAGTGACAGGTTGGGTTGGAGGGTGCTGGGAAGGGCCTTGAAAACAGAGACAAGCGGTTCTTGTTTGATGCTATAAAGAGGGAGGAGGTGGAAGGTGAGATGCTCAAAGTGGCAGGCCAGCAGCAGAATATTGGATGACGAGGTGGCATTTGTCAAGGACAAAAGCGTACTAGGATTGTGAGAATCAAGCTGATGAGACTTTTCACTGCGTGGATGTGTAGAAAGGCTGTGCCTTCAGTGTGTTACACAGAAAATGAATGAGATTTCATTGTACTTGGTTAAAGGTTCTTGTAGAAATCTGTGAGTCGGTGTTGGGGTGACAGAGATGACAGTGTGGGTCGTGGTGGCGTTTATGGGGATGAAACTAGAGTGGGGACGTGAGAGCACACTACAGCATGAGGCAGACAGGCCTAAAGATGCTGCAAGAAGGTTTTTGTATCCAGGATTGTCATTCTGGCATTGTAGGCAGCAGATTGGAGAGACTGATGTCTGTAATCTGCCTTCCTCCCTGCTACCCCGAGAGCTCTGTGTGCAGAACTGATCTCATTTGTTTTAATCAAATTATGAATGAAGCTAAGGCGCTGTAACTTCCAGGGCTTTCTTATTTTGGTTTGTCTGCGCGTCTGATGCTACACAATTATTTTCTGTTGGTGGTTGAGGACTGACCATAGGTCTTCCAAGTTAAATTGTTCTTTCTGGGCGCGTACTGGGACAGAAAGTTGGGGTGAGATCAGTGATGCAATTGTAAAGACGTAAAAGTTAAATGTCATTTTATGTTCTCTCAATAGCCAGTTGGGAGAAAAAGGGAGCTCTTAGAGGTGTTTTAGCTCCTCCTCAAGTATTGATTGAGTACAAGATGGGAGACTGGCTCGCACTGCTGCCTGTAGGCACCCAGCTGGAATGGAAAGGGTCTTGCCCATGGACACAAGGAGGAACTCAGCATTGCACAGCCCAAGACAGACACCTCCAAGCTTGATCTGGACACGACAGCTTCTCCTTGGCAGCACGCAGGGTCGATGCTAATGCTGCAGTGAGTCCCACAGCCCTCTCTTACACCTGTGTCAGGGAACGGGAAGCTCTGTGGTGCATGAGCTCTCCTTAGTGATGGCTGTGCTCATGGAATCACTTCAGCTAGTTTTTGGGGTGCTTTAGGGAACTTGTAGGCACTGCCTGGCTTGTCGGCTTCTTGGGGGCCTGCAGGCCATAGCTTCAGTGCCCTGTTGGCACCATTCCTCTCCAGAAAATGGAGAAAGTGGTACTGGAAAGTGTTGATGTTTATTCCAGAAATAAGTAAGGTGAACAAGTGCTATTTTTTCTTTTGTTTTTTTAATTAGTGTTTTCTCTACCAAGCTTTTGGATCCACCTTACTTGTTAATCCTTGCTCCAGCCATTCAGGGATGAAGCATGATGGTCTTCCCTTTGGAGTCACTGCTCTGCATGAAGAGTACTGAAACTTGGGAATTAGCTGTCACTCTCCCCTCTCCCAGCTCCCTGGATTCCTCTCTTCCTCCTCTGTCATTGCTAGATATTTTGTACGTCACTCAAAAGGCTATAGGATCCCACATGAGCCTTTTTTCTCCACCAGGAGACCTCACAAAAAGGAGGGTTAGCTCCTACTCGGCACCTCTCTAAGTTCATGTTGTCTAACAAAATGAGCGGAGAAAAGAGCCTTGGTGGCTGTGTGTGCCTGCATGGGTTCAGAGGCATGTGGCACAGGTACCAGTCCTGGGAACGCCAACTCCATGAGGTGTGGAAATCAGCTGGAGGCCAGAGGGTCAATGCAAGAAGGAGAAGAAAGAGAAAAAGGGGGAAAAGTTGGGGGAAGACATGCCCCCTTTCCCATCCAGACCACCGATCCTGTTGTCCCCAGAGCTCTCAGGTGTGTTAGTACAGGTGACTCTTCCAATGTCACTCCTTGCATCAGTATCAGCAAAGACTTAAACGGTGCTTCCCAACCTGTGGCCGTGGGTGAAGAGAAATGCTGTGTGGAACCCATGGACCGGTGACTCTGGGGTCACAATGTTTCTGCAGAGGACAGTGATGGGAGGACCTGGCCAACTGAAGTGAGACAGGCCAGTCTGGCAGCACCGTGCCATGGTGGGCACACGGGTGCAGCTCCCTGGCAGGATGTCCTCCCTGCCGAGACACCAGCACGAGGGCTGGGCTTCAGTACAGGAGGGCTTAATTGCTAAATGAACGTCAGATTAAAGCTACCGTTGTGCCATCGATGCAGCTTTTTTTTTTGAATGCTTTTCTTTTCTTTCTTTTTCTCTATTATTTTTTTTTTTTAAATGAGTAACTTGCACATTAAAAACCCAAAAAGCATCTGAGTTTCAGATGTGCCTCAAAATGATGTCAGTTAGAGATCACATCTTGTGAACTTCCCTTCTCACTTACCACATCCTGGTGGGGTTTTCTGTGTCACATCTCAAGGCAAACATTTCTTACAGGAGGTAAATATAGCTGAGCACCTACTCGTGATGAAATGCGTGGGCCGAAGCAGCCGCCTTTGGGGGCGTAAGCACTTTCTAATTATAGCAGGTCCAGCTTCCTTTTTTCTCCCCTTCACACGTCATTATGTAAAACTCATTCTTCTCGGTCGTCTTTCCTGAAATAGGACCTCGGTGGATGTGTGTACGCAGACTAGAAGCGAGTGTTGAAATTGTGTTCTGGCCCAGTCTCCCGTTTGCCCGGTGGGAATGGGACCAGCATAAATCAGATGACAAGGGCAGCCTTTGTTTCGTTTTGTTTCGGGCAGCCCCGGGGTAGGAAAGGTGAACACTGGAGCTATTTTCCGCAAAAAAATTCGAGTAGGCTCTTTAGAAATTGGTTAAATACAGGCAATTTGGCTCGTGTAGGCTGGAGGTCGAGAATACAAAGAGGATAAATTGCACTGTGAGAAGTTGAAGATTAATCACTAAACTTTCATCTCCCATTTACTTCACTGTCCTAAGTACGTAACAGTTGTAGTTCAGACACTCTCAGGTGGTTTTGCTGTGTTTTTTTTAAAGGGAGGTGAGAAGGTGACAGGTGAGGGTCCTGTTGCATTATTTCTGTGCCCAGAGGGTCACTAAAGCTGGTTTGGCTCCTGAAGGGGAGGGGAACGGGGTCAAGGTAAAGCGGGCGCTGGGGCTTGATCTGCTCTATGTGATACATCAGCCTGGATTTTTCTGCTGAAGACCTGAGCAAAATCAGTTGTGTAGGGCCAAGCTTGCTTCATACGTAGTGCCGAAGTTTTGATTGCAGAGAATACTCAAAAAGACAATTTTAGTGGAAGCACTGCTTCCACCATCCCTCCCAGTGTGTGCACAATGGTCAGAGGCTAACCGTGGTCCTTCCTCCATTCCAGTGGTGTGCGCATGTGTTGGGACTGGAGTCAGGGGCCTCTTCACCATTACGGCTCGGGATGCGGTGTCATTTTGCCCGTGGCTTGGCCAGTGGTCATGGCGGACGCTGCGGTAGGAGGTATGCCGGGAAAACTGGAGGCTTGTGGGGTGCAAAAGGAAGAGGGACTGGGTGTTTCAAAACAAACACATGTGAAAATTGCCCATAACCAGGGCAGACAACTGCTCGGATGCCAAGTTATTTGATAACTGCTGTCATAGTGTGTACAAGATTATATGGTGATATACTGAGGCACTGGCAAGATAATTCATCCTGTAGCGTTGCCTTGTAAGCAGAGTGAATGGTTCTGGCTGAGCAAATAAAGAGGGTGCTTCGTGGCCCTGCAGTGTTCTCTGAGATAATATGCCTGGGTGTACAGGTCCATTGATTTATTCCTTTGTTTTTATGGACTAATGTTTGTGGCAGACAGACGCTGACATACTGATATTGCAGATGGGTGGTGATGTATCACTCGCAGAACCTTTAGCTGCCTTTTTTTTTTTTTTTTTTTGTGTTTAAAATGCTTCTTATTGCAGCTCAGCCTTTTATTCTAATTATCTGCCCAGTGTTGTCAGTAGAGAGCAGAGACTGGAGGTTACAAGTGTCATATACCATGGGGGTGGGAGGAAAGAAGGGTGACAGCAAGGACAATGTCCTCTGCAGCCAGAGGGGCCATTGACAATGAGAAATAACAGCGGCCTTTCCGTGCAACTTTCTTTTATTGGCAAAGGGGTGACATAATGGAGCCTCTGAAGAGTGACATTGGTCAGGGCTTGGGATAGTTTCTGAAGTTCTCTTTAACGGGCACATCCTCCTCAGAACAGGAGTCTCCATTAGACCACGTTCTCCTCCTACCCATGGGTCCTGTGAAGTCATAACCCTGTGACTTGTTTTTTTTATGTGACTTTACTACCATGGGCTGAAGGTGATTCACAAAAGGCATCGCTGACGGGAAAAACACCAAAAATCCAGCCTGGTGAGGTTGCTTGGAGCCCAGCCTCCAGAGGAGACACGGAAGAGATCTGCCCCATGTTTTCAGTGCAAGGTGGGAGAGGACAAGAAGGGCAAGTAAATAACTTTTTACCCAGTGATGTTCCTTTCCGTGGCTAGGTTTTCTCCTCCGTCCTTCACTGTCAACCAACTCAGTGTGTGGATTTACAGAAGAGTGGAGTGGTTATCATGGAAATGCTGAGCAAGTAGGTTGGTCATGGGAAAATCCAAATAACTGGGGTGTTCAGCACTGCCAGAACTAATATTATAGTGTATTTTCTTCCTCATAGGGTATATAGTTGAGCCACCTTTCTCTGCTGCTGCAATAAGGGATCAGAGCTATGCTGTAGGAATGAATATTGTGCCTTTATGCTTTTCACTCTCCACACCTGCACTCAAAGTGTTTCAAAAAGTACATGGAATCCTTGTGATTCATAAAAAAGCCTGAAAATCAGCCACTATTTTTAATCTGGGCCTGTGCTATGAGTCCTGCCTATAACATTATTTTGGGTGCTGCTTTCCTGCTGTTTTGGGAAAGTGATCCAATGGAAACAGATGCAATTGCTGAAGCAGCCAGAGCTGCAGTCCTGGGAGATCCCTAGGTCCCCAAAGGGGGTCTTTTGGAGTATTGGTGTTCCTGGAAGGTGTTTGCAGCAAGGGCGATAGGCGAAGGCAAGGGAGCAGCTAAATTCCTCAAAGTGGTTTTGTTTCTTAAAAGAGCATCTTCGCCACAGCAGAAACCCAGACCTCCTCCCAGGAGACAGACGAGGTGGCTTTGACTTGCTCTTGGTTGGTGTAGCCTGCGTGGACCCACAGGGCATTGTCACCTGTTTCCTCTGGGATGGGTGGGATGGTGGATGTGGAGGGTTTCTCTGGGTGCTGTTGCCAAAGGGTTCTCGACTGCTTTGGTGTGCTATTCAACAATTTTGAAGCAATCAAGCATTTTGCAAAAATATGGGTACCTTCCCCTTCCTTACTATAACATTTGGGTGGGCTCTGTAAATCCAGACAAATAAGTGTTATTATGCTTTATGGGCTCTGCAGTTGAAAGCCTCTCCTTTCAGCCAGAGGTGGGTAAGCAAGATCACGCAGTGGAATAGTTATTCATGTTTTCTGTCTGAAAGCAAGGGATACTCCTTTGCGGAACGGCTTGTGAAAGATTTTTCTTGCCCCCTCCAAATCTGATGTAATAAAGTCAGAGCTAGAATGATCTCTTCTCTTTCTTTTTCCCTAGCGTAGCATGATATATTTTCTGGGAACAAACGTCTCATGTGCTTCTCTGCGATGGAAATGACCTCATTTTCAGAAAATGTCTGTGGATTCTGTGATTATGACAGGGTACAGTGCTACCGCTCTCCTCCTGAGGTGCAAAACCTTTGCTTCTTTGGGAGGCAGCCCTATGGCAAAATTATCCTGACTCTGATATTGATGCATATCTCGTGTGTGCATCACGTTTGGAAGTCTGGGCTCGCCGTCGCTAAGGAGGTGCGGTGCGAGACTTGGAGCAGTCGTGTGTTTTGTGATGCACACTGCAACCGGTCCAAGATTAAGTCATCCAGGCCTTCCTCTGCTGTGCTCTGAATTAGCTTATTCTCATAAATTACTTTCAGGTTCCTCCGTGAAATGCCCAGGGTGTGTATCAGCGAAAGAAGCAGTGATCTCTCCCATGTATATATTATAAAGATCGCAGCTCTCTGTAAATACAACAGGTTATAGCTGGGAGCTAAGCTTGCTGCAGTCGCACCAGTCATTTCTGACAGTAACGGCAGAAGAATTATTCCTTATTATATATCTGGCATTGAGGTATATCAACAATATCACACTTTTGAAGCATTAAGAGGAAACCAACTCACCATAAAATCCTTGATTTGAGGGCTGTAGAATAAATTCATATTCTTCTGCTGTTTAATGAATCACCTGAGCCAGAAACTGATAAGAAAATGTCGTAGGTCAAAATAAATGTATACTGAATCACAAGATTTACAGGGAAAACCCCTCTGAATTTCACCGGTGCTAGGTTTTATTCAGCCCTACGGAGGCACGCTTACTCCTCCAGGTTTCTCTTTGTCAATAATAAAGAGAAGGCACTGTTAGTCAGCGAACTATCGGAAGAGGAAGTGTTTAAGCAAAATGCTAACTTCAATAGAAATTAGTCAGCGGGGCAGAGCGATAATCATTCAAGACTCATGAAGGCACTTAGAGTGGGTGCTAGGCTGTTAACAAAAATACCCCAACCTGTTGAAATCTACTTCTCCCCAGGAGAACTCGAATATGGCACATACTGCAAGTGTCTGCAGGAGTTGCAGAGTGATGACAGAGAATTATAGATCAGCACAAGGGTAGCATCCAGAAAATTGGATGAAAGAGCTACAAAAAGTACAGAAGTCTTCCACTACAGGACTCATGCTGGTTTTCTGCCTTTTTTAATTTTTCAAGGGAATCAATATACTGTGCAGTCAAGGAGCCAGCAGGCTAGAATTTATGTCAGCTTCCCAAAAGTCTTTGATGAGGACTCTCACAATGATGCTCTTAGAGATATTTAGTTATGGACAGAGACGGTTTCTAAAGATATAACATTAGATGACGAAGTAGAAGCTGAAATTCTCCTTGGGCAGTGTAAGAGCGCAGACTGCATTAGTGCTGCAGGTGGGTAGACTTTGTCATGGCTCAAGCCCTTGTGGGGGAGACTTGGACAACTCAGCATTAAATTCTGCACATCATCGAAGAAAGCAAAGACGGTGGTGGTTGTGTGAAAATCACACTGGACAATAATAATTGGAATTATCAAAGCATTTGAGTAATATGGCTATGTTCTCCCTGAGCTCGCTGTCGTGAACACCGTCTTGAAGTGTCTCTGCTAACGGCAGATTTTCAGGCTGTGGCTAAAATAAGACTAAGATTTACCTCTGAAGAAAGATTAAAAGAGTTTTAGCAAAAGGCGAAACAAGAAAGGTGATTTTGTAGGATATATTAAGCAACAAGTGGCAAAGAAAAGGCCAACCCAAGTTTCCTATTGAGGTCTTTCTGCCCTACAGGAACAAAGAAAAGCCTTAAAGTCTGAAAAAGCATTTTTTAAAGCAGTTAACTGGCACAACGCTCTTTTGTTGAACAACTGCTTGGAGATATGGGCATGAGGTGTTAGTGTTTTGCGTTCATTATACTTTAGCTAAGGTTAGCTAATTGTTAGCTAACATTAAAGTGTTGTAGGAGTATCAACTTTTGCGCTTATGAAGATACGCTGAACGCCGAAGGCTTGGAAGCAGTTTCCTCCAGGCACAGGGGGAGAATGGGTCATTACACCCTCTGAAGGAACCTATTTTCTCTACTGTCAGAGACAGACACTTACAAACCCTTTTCCAAGTATTTATGATGTTGTGAACCTCTCAGTTTAGAATCTGTTTCTCAGTAGTGATTTCTGTTGCTCCATGAGTATTTGATTAAATTTGTTTCTCCCACATTTTAGAGAGAAACCATGAGCTGCAAAGTAGGAGAATGAGAGTGTTTCTGGGTTTGTCAGTTCCTCAAACAAAAGAAAATCTTTTTTCATTAGGAAACGGTATTCTTACAAAATATAAATATAATGTTTGTTTATAAAGCAAATTTGCAGATGGTGTTTAGGAACAATATCAAAATTGTGGTTTGGGACAGGCTAGATTTTGTAAAATCACTGATTGTATTTCGTGCTTGCATTGCAATTACCTAATCTCTTTTTTCTTGTGGCTCTCAGAGAGAAACAAATGAACAGCATCTAGCAATGGTTGCGCTGAGACAATCCTTTTAAACAGTAATCTAAATGGAATATGAATTAATAATGTGCCTGATCCCTACTGTAGTTCCATTTAAGTTGCGCATTTGCACCAGGGCAATAGACTTGGCCCAGCGCATTAAGTGTCCTAGGCTGAAAATTCCCTTCTGTTTGGGTTTTATACGAGTTTTCTACTCTGTAGTGGTAAGCTGGCCCGCCCAGTGCGGAAGTGGTACCGTTTCACCCAAATGGGAGATATTTCCCATACCTCCCACTTCTCCATCCTTCCCTCTCCTGGGAGCCCAGGCTTTGTGGCGCAGAGCGTGGAAGGGCTCAGCACTGGACCCAGCGCCTGGCATTCACGTTGCTTTTGCCTCTCCTGTTGCTGCTGCAGATGGGGGGGACGTACCCTGTGGAGTGTTTCTATCTTCACTGTGTCTTGGTGGGGGAGATGGAAAGGAATTGGCTGTGAGCACGAGTCAAAGGAAGGTGCGCTTCTGTCTGGCTCTCAGACCTGTGCCCTGCATATGAGTCTGTTACACAGATATCCCAGACGGGCAGGGGTGGGAAGGGCCCTCTGGAGATCATCCCGTCCAACCCCCTGCCAGAGCAGGGTCACCCACAGCAGGTGGCACAGGAACGCATCCAGGCGGCTTTGGAATATCTCCAGAGATGGAGACTCCACCACTTCTCTGGGCAGCCTGTGCCAGGGCTCTGCCACCCTCACAGCAAAGAAGTTCCTCCTCATGTTTAGATGGAACTTCCCATGGTCAAGTTTGTGCCCATTGCCCCTTGTCCTGTCGCTCGGCACCACTGAGAAGAGCCTGGCCCCATCCTCCTGACACCCACCCTTTCAGTATTTATAAGCATTTATAATCTTATGATTAGTTAGTACTGAAGATGTTCCTTAGGGAAGTAATTTGAATAAAAGATTGGAGAAAATTTGAAAAAGGGTCTCTAAAGCACAGCCCTACCCAGCGAATTGACTGTATTAACATTCCTCGATTATGCAAGAAACCTGTTTCTTTTGCCTATCCAAAAATGTGCACCTAAACACCAGCAAGACATTTTTCTGTGTTTTAGCTTGGTTTCTTAAGGAGGCTTTGGAAGTCACCCTGTCAGTCTTTCTGTAATATCTTTTGCATCTACTGGCCAATTTGAACTTCACGCAGTGGAGAGAAAATCTCAAAGATAATAAATTCTTACAATTTCTGTGAAAACTGTCACCAGGATAGAGCAGAGCCACCCAAGTGGATGCTGCCACTAGTGAAAGGGCATTTATAGCTCAGCTTCTTGAGTGCTGCAGCAGGCAATGGCCTTGTGGCCACAAGCCTTGTCCCCGTGTGGCTCCGATTTGGTCACGCTCTGTGATACTGCCTTGTCGGCAAAGCATAGAAGGGATTTGGATGAGCTGGGGAAGGAAGGAGGGACCATAGGATGTAACTCTAGAAGAAAAGCACCTTCATGTCTGCTTCTGCATATGGATTTCAAGGAAAGGAGCATTGATCAGGAGACGCTGTCACTGTGGTGGTGGGATGAGGGCTAGAAAGAGCGTATGTGACTATCAGGTCCCAAACTGCTTTGTAGTTTGGATTTGCCGGTTTTGAAGTCTTACTTTGGGGAAGGTCTGAGCAATTACATACTGCCTCCCATAAGCGCATGAGCAAGCTGTGTAAATTTTCCCTTCTTTCACTTTCTGTTAGGCTCTAATTTTCTCAGCCACTGAATAAAACCTGATTAAATACATATCCATGCTCATGGGCCCCAAGCTAATGAAGCTTTTACTGGACATACGAGTAGTGTAACTTCAAAGGAGCCTAACATGGACCTCTGTCAGGGCCATCCTTGTGGACTGTACTGGAGAAGGAGCCCTGGTGATCCCAGCCATTCAGTGCAGACTGCCCTGTGTCTGCACTGCTCAGGGTGGGCTGGCTGCATCCACCCTCCAAGTTTTCATCTTCTCCAGGCCTTTGCAGCTTTTTTGTAGCCCTGAGACATTGTTTTGGTTTATTGGTAGGGTTTTGAGGCTTGAAAAAAGGAGAGTGTTGCAACCCTTGTGCAACCTTTTGAGCTGAATCTGATGTGAGGGTTTAGCAGTTGGGAGCTGAAAAACTACGCATGCCTGGACCATGCCCCAAAATGAATCTTAATAGAATGGTTTGGGTTGAAGGGACCTTAAAGATCATCTAGTTCCAGACCCCCCTGCCCTGGGCAGGGACACCCCCCACCAGACCAGGTTGCTCCAAGCCCCGTCCAACCTGGCCTTGAACCCCTCCAGGGATGGGGCAGCCACAGCTTCTCTGGGCAACCTGGGCCAGGGGCTCACCACCCTCAGAGAAAAATTTCTTCCCAATATCTCATCTCAATCTCCCCTCTTTCAGTTTAGAACTGTTCCCCCTCGTCCCATGGCTCCCCTCCCTGCTCCAGAGTCCCTCCCCAGCTTTCCTGGAGCCCCTTTAGGGCCTGGAAGGGGCTGGAAGGTCTCCCCAGAGCCTTCTCTTCTCCAGGCTGAACCCCCCCAGCTCTCTCAGCCTGTCCCCACAGCAGAGGGGCTCCAGCCCTCCCAGCATCTCCGTGGCTTCCTCTGGACCCATTCCAACAGGTCCATGTCCTTCTTGTGCCAAGGGCTCCAAAGCTGGACACAGAGGTCTTTGTTTTCTTTTAAAGAGGTCTTTGTCCCTGCGGGTTGCTGAAGGGACCAACCAACCTGCTTGGGAGTTTGTAGCTGTGCAGGCTCTGATGGCTCTAGCTCCCTGCCGTTCCTGTCCACCACCGTTTAGTTCCTCTTCCACTGCCTTTCAGTTTTGTTCCTCCACTTTTAACCCTCTCTGCCTGGCAGTTCTGCCTCCACCCCTGCCCACAGGTGGATTTTGGCAGCAGCCCTGCGTCCCAGCGGTGCTGCCAAGGCTCAGCGCCGAGCGCTGCCCAGGTGCAGCAAGTTCCCCACTGGGCCCTCGCGTCCACTAGAGCTGCTGCAGCAAGAGCTTTCCACCAGCCGGAAAAGCCAGGGAGCTATTTCCTTTACGGTCCCACTGGCATTCAGATACAGAGTCGGTCTTGTCCCCAGTTTGACAACCCTCTTTTTTCGTGGCCTGGTGGTTCCTCTATTCCCCTTCCCACCGCTCTGCTCAAACAGTGGAACTACAGAGGCTCTTCTCTTCTCCTGTCATTGCCCCGGCCATCTCCAGCCCTGCTTCTCTTGCTTCAGCCCCACCTCCCAGAAAAAAGACTTTTCCAGACTTGTTCAGTTATTTTTAGGATGTTCTGACTGATTACTCTGCAAATATTTCACGCTCACTGCTGCCCCACCCACCCCCCAGCTTCCAAAAATTAGAGGTGCGGTGATTCCGCACGGCACACGCTGCTGAAGAGAAGCAAGTCCTTGCAGAGAAACTTTGACTTGGCAATTCCCATCTCTTTGAATGTCCTGCGAAGTTAGAGGCTCTTTTGGTACCATGAGAGCTGGTTTTGTCAGTTGCCTTCAGAAGGGACTCCACATGAGGAGATGTCTAACACTCGGGAAAGCCACAGGCACTGAATAATGGTGAAAGGGTCCCTGGGAAATGAACCCAAGAATTCCATGGATAAACATCTGAGCGCTGGCCATGCTGGCTAAAAATATAATGTATGTGTCTGGTACCTTCAATATTTCACACGGGCTGGAGACTGAAGGGAGATTGTATAAAGTATGCTGAGATAATATACATATGAGTGTGTATGTGTATATATATGTATATCACTGTGTTTCGGCAATATATGTGTGTATTTAATTTTCTATTGTTTAAAAACAGGCTTGGTTTTGGGTTTGCTTAGAGCCATCTTTATGTAGTTTGGCTTTAATCAAGTTGCTCATCTGCTTCGTACTTCCATTTTCCTGCCTGTAAAATGGGCACAGTGACATCACCCGTTTCAGGAACTGATGAGACATGTCAGAAACTTTTTAAAGCCCACAGAGGGGACAGAATGGAGGATGACAGACACATGCGATAGATGCTGTTATCACTGGATGCCCTGATCCAGCAGTGTGGATCCTGACAGCTGCTCTTAGCAGAAAGAATTTCACTATTTGCTTATACTTTGAGATAAACATATGTAAATGTATTCAAGCTTGTAATCGTTGCATTGCTGAAGTGGCTGAAGGCCTTTCTACTGTTGCTGAGTTCAAATAGATCCTTCTGGGAAGGGAATCTAGAGCTACCAGTACGCGGCTGATAAGGCAGAGGGCTTGGGAACGTCCTCGCCACCTCTGTTTTATTGATGTGAAGAGCAGAGCATTGGGACAGTGTTAATTATAGACACAGGATACAGCAAATAAGAGCAGCTGTATGACAGAAGGAAATACACAGGCATCACTTAGCTCTGCTATCCTTTAATTAATAATTAGCCTTTCTGACTGTAGATGAGAATGTCTCAAAAGTGCCAACAGAGAGTTTCAAGCCTTAGTAAAGCAATGAGACAAACCAAGCCTTGAGGAGTTAATTAAGGGCATTCTTCATCAGACCTAGCCTCATCCGCCTATTCTTCTGGCTTGAAACCTGTGCAGGTGACCTGTCCCTAAAGGCCTAGATTGAATTTCCACCTGCAGAAGAACATGGTTGCAGGTTACCCAAGGGTCCAAGACTTGCATAAAACCACTTGGGCTAGAAAGGGAGATCACTGTAACCCAGGGCAAACAGGCCAGAGGAGAGTCAGCCAAGGCCTGGATGGAGGGAGAAAGATGTAGTCAGACTTGTCCACAGAACAACAGGAGTATTTTTCCAATATGTATCCGATGGGTCATGCAGTGAAAGAATCCCTTGTAACGCTTCTCCTGGGTCAGCTTCAGCACTGGGAAGGGGTTCATCTGTTCCTCTTGCTGAACCCTTGCTGCGTCTTTCAGGCTTGTGGTACTGGCCCTCCATAGGCCTGCCCAAGCGTCCTCCAGCAAGGTCTTGGTCTCACTAGGTCCATGACTGGAAGGCTACAGTGGGGGAAACACCAAAGGGATCTTCTTAGAAGTGCCTCAGAAGTCCTGTTTTATAAAGAGCAGAGAGTTTTCTCTCTTAAAATCCCAAACTTGTTGGCCTCAGTTCCTCAAGGTGTTTCTCAGGTTATATGTGAGTGATACCAGTCTTAAAACTCCTTTGCCCACGCAAGTATGAAATGTAAAGCAGACATGTGCATAGTGCAGGAAATTGTCCACTTCTATATGTGTATCAGAGTTGGAAAAACACGTTCAGCACATTTAGGATCTCAGTGCTCACACGGGTGAACCCTCGCTTGTGTGATGGGACTCATGTGAACAAGAACTTTAGGAAGAAGTTCTTTCCACTGAGGGTGGTGAGACACTGGCCCAGGTTGCCCAGAGAGGGGGTGGAGGCCCCATCCCTGGAGACATTCAAGGCCAGGCTGGATGAGGCTCTGAGCAACCTGCTCTAGTTACAGATGTCCCTGCTGACTGCAGGGGGTTGGACTAGGTGGCCTTTAGAGGTCCCTTGCAACCCAACACAGTCTATGATTCTAAGTATACTCGGTGCAAGGTGAAAAACTAGACATGCTATTTATGCACGTATAAAAGTGTATGTATTTATAGCCCAGTTTACAGAGATGGTAACTGGAAGAGCATTGTACAAGTAATTCAGAATATAAATAATGATGTCTGTATGGTGAGTGCTTAGAAAAATAATAATTCCTGCAAAAATATGACTCAAAGGTATTTTCACTGCCAATACCATTCTCCCTCCCAATGCCTACAGGCTAAACTTAAGGTCAAGAAAATTCAGCCGAAAGAATGTATTTTTCTGAGAAAAGTTAGTGCCACCAGCATGTGAGCTGCCTGGGGAGTGTAGGACGTGTCCAACCATACGGAGGCACTGGGTAAGTCGCACAGGCGCGTGGTGCTGGGGCTGCGCCTGCAGGCATAGGGGAACTTCACTTCCTTGAGCTGAAGGAGTGACACTTCTGTTACAGTTACACAAGATATTGTATTCTGATAGGAGGGTTTTTTTGTTTTGTTTTGTTTAAGAAGTGCTAGCAAAAAGCAAAACGTGGAAAGTGCTTTTCTGACTGGTTCGGTATAGATTTGGGCTGACTCACGTGAAATAACGCACGTTATAATGGCTACTTTTGAGGAAAAGACAGAAAATGTGTCTCAGCTGCTCGGCCATTTTTCATCTTGGTCGCAAGGAAAATATATACGCAATTGGGATCTGGATTTTGCCTGTATTTGTACCAGTGCTGAGCAATATGGCACAATATAGAATTAGGTATTGCTTTTTATTTTTCCTTTTTCTTCATTTGTACGAGCTGCAGGATTTTTAGTAAGTTTTTCCATTAGCTTCTCATTCCCAAAATGTTGCAGTTTTGGAAGTGTGACCACATGCAGTCGTAGCTGTCACGGCTCTGGCTGAGGATGATAATAATTGCAATATTCGATCCTTGTGAAACTTGGGCTGTTATCTATTCCCATAGTGTTTCCTCTGGCACGTATTCTCAGGAAAATACTTTCTGGCACTGATTTCTATTAGATCGTGGAATAATCTTCTAAAGGAAGTGGCGGAAGGCCAATTGTTGATCCAATTAAAACAATGGTTAGAGATTAACCCCTTAGCAGTTCCAAATCACATATGTAGCTCATTAAGTGCAGAAAAGCAAAGTATTTAAAGATACAAAGGTTAAAGCAACCTTAAACTATGGGTATCCCGTCTTCATAATTTGTAGGGATTATTATTCCTATTTTTCCCCCGATGCTCAGCTGATTTGTTATTAGTGGCAAAAAGTCTTGTAAATGAAGAAAATACTCGTGTATGTAACATAAGCTTGCATCTAACATTGCGTGGAAAGGGTGCTTAATAGAGCCCTATTGCTATATATACATTGTTATTAAAAAAAGAGCTGTCTTTGTGACAATGGGGCTAAGTCTAAGGCCTGATTAGATGTTTTTTGTGTCTTCCCCCCCCCTCCTCCGCCCCCCGTATAGCCGAGCTCCGATTACTGGGAGCGATATCTCACCATGAATGAATGGCATAGAGGGAGCTGCAAAGACAAAGAGCTGGCTTTGTCTGGTGATGAATTAAGATAGCATGTGGGTGGCTGGGTGGCTGGTGAATAGCACAGACTTCCTTCATCCTCCTGTCACTGAGCTTTTCTTGTGTTTTCATTAAAAAAAAAAAAAAATAAAAATGGGCTTAATCCCACGAACAATGAATTGAGAGCAAATTAGGGGGCTTAGAGAGAAAATAATGCTACATCAATATCTTAATGGCGACTAAGGCATTGTCAAAACTCTTGAAGGAAGCGGGATCTTGGCCTTGTGTTACTTTAATAACTGTATAGAGAAAGCTGCTGCTGTAACGACCATCGTATACTTTCCTCTGATTTTGCACTCTGTTATATCCATGAACATTGAAAAAACCCTGGACTTGCAGGTATACTCCAGGAAACGATAAAATTTGTGTTGGATTAGCGATTTGCACCAATCATGTCTTGCTGTGCCTGAGCTCTCTCCCTGGGCTTTTCCAGGTGGTCCCTGCCAGATGCCAAGTTTTTACTGCACACAGGGTGGCATTTCTCCACCCCTCTGCTCTCAGGCTGCTGGCAGGCTTGCAGCCTCCCAGGGCAGCTGGGGATGGATTCAGCACAGGGAAACGGGGCTGGGTCCTGCCAGGAGCCCGGGACAGGGGCTGGGGAAACGGCTGTCACGTCAAACAAGATCCACTCCTTCCTCAAAAGTGCAAAGCATTTACAATACGGTGCAAGTCACACAGGGAGGTTAACCTACCTCTACTACACCTTTGCCTTGCAAACATCCCACCTCCACTGAGTCTTCCTAGGAAGAAATACTTTGCTGTGAGGGGGGTGAGCCCCTGGCCCAGGTTGTCCAGAGAAGCTGTGGCTGCCCCATCCCTGGAGGGGTTCAAGGCCAGGTTGGACGGGGCTTAGAGCAACCTGGGCTGGTGGGAGTTGTCCCTGCCCAGGGCAGGGGGTGGCACTGGGTGGGCTTTAAGGTCCCTTCCAACCCAAACCACTCTCTGATTCTGTGATTCCTTGCTGTTCTTGCCAGCTGGGCTGAACCTCCTTTTTCCAGGATGGGTGTCCTGTCCACATCTGCTTTGCTTTTCACATTTTTTGGGGGGAGAGCCTGAGGGGAAACTACCCCTTGTGATCTTAACTCCTTTGGGGCCAGATACCGTCTGCTTTCTCTGTGTTTGTTTTGGGTTTTTTTTTTTTGTTTTTTTTTTTTTACCTTTACTCTTCTCAGCCTCATCACTGTGTCCTTTGAGAGGTGGGGATGCATTCGGACAGGCACAGACTCCATGTGTTGGGGTGATGTGGGCATTACAAGTATTTTCCCACATTATTACTTCTCTGTTCAGGGCTATAATTCCTTACTATTAGTCCAGGAAAGGAATATCTTATTCCATGAGGAGACCTGTGAGACGTGATGTCACAACTTGGCCTGAACCTGAGCTCACCATTGCACACTCATATTTTCTGTTTTTCTCAAGATTTCCCAACAGCTGCTTTTATTTGGCCTTAGGTTCTGCCCATCAAATCCTAAGTCTGGATTTTCAGCCCGTCGGTCTTCCAGTTATTTCTAGAGTCAAGGGCTTGATCAGTCGTGCGAGTCTTCGGACCGTAAAGATCGTGTCTGACCTTGGGTGAGATGCTGGCTATGCTGCTGCTGAAAATCACGGCTTTCAAGTGCAAAGAGAGACAGCAGAACATGTTTAGCCAAGGGGTGGATAAGAGGTAGTTTTTTATCTACGAATCCCAGCCTTGCTGGCAGTTTACCTGGTTTGGGTTTTTTCTTGGGCCACTTCTAGCCCGGAATATCACAGCTTGTGTGATAAAAGCTGAAATGGCTTGGAAATTTCTGAGATTCTAAGAAATGTGTGTGTATGAAGTTAGTCAATATAGTGAATAAATTACATAAATAAATATTTATTTATTTACTAGCACGTTTACTTAATTACTGGAAATTTAATAACTAGTTGCATGTGCTTTGAGAAGCTACCACGCCTTCCCTCCTGAGAAAGGAATGAAATAGTCCAAACGGGTAAATCCCTCCTCGTACCTTGTACATGGGTCATCCAGACCTGCATACCAACATCGCCCTCTCTCCCCCAGGCCAACAGCCGTGGGATGTAGGTGCACTTTGCACGGCCACTGGTGGGACAGAGGTGGGCAGCCTTGTTTCCTAACCCTGGGGTGCCACGTTTCCAAAGCACGTGCGATTGCAGAAGACGGCAGAGCCCATCAGACGCGTTGCTCATCCTGGGAAGTTGTGCTTAAGTTTTTGTGAGGGAGAGCATGGAAAAGTTTAAATCTGGCATAAAACCAAACAGAACTTGGCATTTCTTCTGCCTTGTCTGGGTCCTTTGAGCTAGAGCTTGCCACCTCCCAGCCTGGACGCTGTAGAAGAGCTCTGAGCCCAGTCTCCCCTGGCTCTACTTGGCTTTGCTCTTCTCCTTCCTGCAGCAGCTCCTGGCATTTCTTGCTCCCTCACCTGCTACCAGTCCTGTTTTCTGCAGAATAAAAGGCAGCACTGTATCGAATCCATCTTCTTCTTTGCCATGGAAATAGCTCATGGCCTTCTTGCTTCAGAACAAGGGAGGATCAAAAGAGAGAGAGAAGAAAAGGAAAATGCTTCGCTCTGTTGGGATGTCATCTTCTGACCCGGTCTTTGCTCTAAAAGAAAGGCGGGGAATTTAGCCAAAAATAACAAACTTGAAACTGGTAAACCAACCTGAAGGCTTATTTTATGCTTCTTTCTTCTGACCTTATGCTTTGTAGCAATATAGTTTATGATTTAATGCATTAAGAACCAATCTGTGGATCCTCTTTTGCATACCTTAACAAATCAGACCAAAAAAAATCCAAACCCAAAAAACATTGGCATGGAGATTGCATGTCCAGAGTGCATTGAGTAATATGCTGTAGGAGATAGCTGTTACCTCAAACATCTATTTGATATGGAAGACAACGTGTTCAGAAAACAATGTTGGAGCTCAGGAAAGTTAAATACAACAAAGGAAATTCATTAGCCTGATTCCCACTTGAGCTCTGATACTGGAAATTAAAATGACCAAACGCCTAGATTTCCACCCCAATCCATGGGGCACCAGGAAAACCTCCCTGGCATTGTTGAGGCAGCTTTCTGTCCTGTGTGATGGGAGAAGGTGTTTCTGTATCCTTTGCAAAATCCCGTGGGATCTCAGCTCCCGAAGCCCGTTCACAGTGTCACAGGTCGTATCAGAGGCACCTCACTGGCGGTGACCTACCCTGAGCCTGAGACTGACGGGATGGAGCTGGAATTGAGTAAGAACAGGAGTTTGGCCTGTGGTCACGGTAGGAACTTCTTTTATGTCTTAGAACATTCGTCATTTGAATAATGAAAAAGCAAACGGGAAAGAAGCAGCGTTTGGGATGCGCTTGCTGTTTGGTGCTGCGGGCTCAGCGCCGGGCTGTGTGCGTGCGTGTGCCTGCAGTTCTGGTATTGCTTATTTTTACAGGGGAATTACAGGAATTATTCACAGTGTTTTCCCCTGTCAGATTCTCTAGAGGACAGGAAAGGGAAAAATGAATAAAATAAGAAGACAGAACTTCTGCTCAGCTTGCCTAAACGTGAATACTTTTTGTTTGTATTTTGTTGGTACCGGTTTAGTTGGAAAGATGATAAAAGGGCTGAGCAGAAAAGTTATCTTTGGGGTTGAACATGGACCTGCCCTTTGGATTGAAAACACTCAGCCCAGATCTCAGCATCTGTAACAAAAGCAACTTCTGATTATTTGATATTCTTCATATTTATAAAGTGAAATGGAAGTAAAGCAAACTTTGCTTTTGACAACACTTTCTGATATTTCTTGCTGAACCTAGACTTCATCTTATTTATGATGGTGCTGTGAATTGAAAATCAGTTTTCTTCTCTGGCCTTGTTGAAACCACAAGCTAAGCTAAAGGTTTAGAAATGGTCTTTAACAGGGATTTTATTAAGATGCAAGAAGGAAAAAAAAAAAAATCCAGTTTAATTTTCATATCTCAGGAGGAATATGCGGTTAGAACAAAAAAATTTTTTTCCTTGCAAACTTTACAAATTTGCTCTGCAGTCATCAGCAAAGGGATTTTATTCCCATCTCATGAAGCACTCATTATTTTATCTGTCGGAAGAAGCGTCTCATCTGCATGTCACTTCGGCTGAACAGCAGTGTCAGTCCCTGCCTTTGGCGCTGGCAGACACATTGCCAAGTTGAAATGCTCTTCTGAGCTGACGCAAGCTTCAAAAGCGGAGTCCAGGTGTTTCATTATTCCCCCCACTGCGGAACATGCCATGGCATTCTCCTTCCCCACAGCACGGCAGCCCGTAACACAATGGGACGAAGGTCTGCGCGTACGTTGGAAGGAGGAGTGGGAATGAGAAGTACTTCAGGGAAACGCGTTGAATTAATATGGCCGCGAAGTTGGGTTGACGCCAAGGAATTTTGGGGCGGTTTGAATTTATTCCCACTGTGCCACAGAGAGCGCTTGGCCTTGCTTACGAAGCTTGATTCTTGGCCGCAACAAGCTCCACAAATGGGTAAAACAGGGTTAGCTGCAGCTGCTTTAATGCGCTTCCAGGTGCATCAGCCCTGAAAGCTGGGCAAGTTTGCTCATTTCTTGGACTTCCTTGCCTGGTAAAGTCATGTCCTCTTTCTCTCTGGGGTGAAACGCAGTTTGAACCTGCACTGCAAGTGCAAGGAAAAACATTTGTGGGGGCAGCGAGCATGAATTCGCCAGCGTGCTGCTCTTGCATGATGAAAAGAATATCAAGCGATTAACTAGCACATGGGAGCTGATGCACTGTTGGCTAGACAACTGGTGCTGATTCATTAGTCTCTAATTACAAGTTATTTTTACCCATCCTCCCATCTTTACAAAGGGCTGCTTGGAAGGCAGTGTTGAAAGTCTTCCTTCATCCAGGCTTTGATAAAAGTCAGATGGAAGCCTGTCTGTCCTTCTTTGTGTTTATTTTTCTGGAAGAAGTACAAACCCGCTTTGCAGATGGAAGGGGCACCGCTGTGTTACGGAGAGCGGCTTGTTGACTTTTCGCTCAGGCTGGGATGAACTGGAGGGCAGGAAGCGTGCGCTGGCAATGTTTGCTCAATGCGTGTTTCCAAGGGAAAGTCCAAGTTTCGCCTCAAGTTCATGGGAGGGGGTTGATCAGTGAAATTGTATATTGGACACAGGATTTCAGCGCTCTGGTTTTTCTTTCAGTGCTCTTCATGTGTGGTTCCTGTAATGATAAAGGAAGTAATTTATTAGCTGCCTCTCTGTCCCTTTTACTTTATTACCTATATCATGCCGTACGTATGATTAAGAGAGGGTCTGTGCCCAAAGTGACACATTACTGTCCGGTTTATAGCAGCATGAAGTATGCTCAAGAGGAAGCATTTAAATCCCTTATTAGTGCCCTTACTCTCAAGGGCCAGGCTGCTTTCTAAAGACCGTTGTATTTTCCTCTGTACATAGCTTCATACCCTCTCACTAAGCGCTGTCTCTAGTGATAAATTGCCCTCTTAAAAAATCCTGACATGCCCTGATAAAGCCTCATGTCTGAGGGTGAAACAGTATCTTGGTAACCCTGAGATTTCCACTGTATGGGTGGGAATGACCTGCTTCCCTTCCTTACCTCGGGGTAGCGCTTCCTCGCATCCTTTTACATCTAACGTGTCCAGAGGCCACAACAACAGACTAATGTGGTGAACCCATGTCTATGTAGAACGAATTTTCGTAAGGAAGATGCCTGAACATCATATTTCAACAGCAAGGATTATCTTTCCTTTTAGCTCGCCCTTTCCCTTCAGCCTGAGGTCTGAGGACTCTGAGGTGAGTTGATTCAGGTCCTGACCAACACAGTGTTGTGGAGCTGCAACAGAGTGATGCTGATGGGATAATATTTCTGATAGATAACAGTTATGATTGCTGGATCTTGTCAGGAGCTTTGGATTTCAGGCAGGAGTAAAAGGTGCAAACCATGGAAAAACTTGTTTTCCTACACGAGGAGGGAACTCATGTTTTTCCTGCACAGGGTTGTTGTTGAGAAACCTGACTTGGGGAGTTGGCTTGGAGAGAGGTCTGCAAAGTGGTTGTGACTGGTTCAAGTCCAGCATCCACCAGAGCAGCAAGTGTTGTTCTGCTGTTCAGCGTCTCCTTCTTTCCTGACTTACATGTCTCAAGAAATCAGAAAACCATCACAGAGCAAGGAAGAGCTGGCTGACCTGAAGCGTGACCCACTGAACTCTCTCTGGAGGGCCCCAGGCCAGGCAAATGAGTGTGAGCATGACAATTTCACATGACTTGAGGAAGCCTCCCAAACTGGGATGGTTCTTAGACCACAGACCATAATTTATAGGTGATGATACATGGACTCTGCCAAGTTTCCTCAAGCTTTTCTAGAAGACGGGAGGGATGTGGACTGTTTATGACATCTGTGAACCCCATCTGGAAAGGACATGTTTTTTCCCCTCCCTGTCTTTCTGAGGGACTGGAGTAGAAGTGGTGGAGAGCATGTATGGAAGGACAGTAGAATGATGAGCCAGACAGGTTGTGCTGGTGCAACAGAGAGGTCCAACTGGGGCACTTTGGCCAAATTGGTTGGGTGGGAGGCAGAGCTTCAGGAAAGAAGAAGGAGCTGAGGAGGAGGACAAACCAAAGAGCACAGGTCGTGCAGGAAACTCTAGGGGAGAGCTGGGTCTGCTGGTGCAGAGTGGAGCGGGGCTTGCTGGCTTGGACAAAGAGGAAAGCACAGCAAATACTGAGAATATGTGTCCTTCTTCCTTGGAATTAACATGAAATTGAGAACAAACCTCCTAACCCCATTAAGTAGTTCTGCAGAGAAGGCATGGTGCAGGCTTTTTATTACCTTCTGGAAGAGCACACAGCCAGACATTTGGCAAGAGGTTCCAGAAAATCACTAGGTGAATGCAAACTGCAGGTACTGTGTTAAAACTCTCAGTTCTCTGGTTCTCCCAAACTGCAAGAAAGGTCTTTCAGTGCAGAAAAAAATAAATCATGAATAAGTCTTCAACCCTCTGTACAAGTAATGGGGCTCCCCAATGTGGCTTCTGCAAGCTTTTGGTGCAGGAAATGTTTCCTTTTGTGCTCGTTTGATGCAGGCCAAAACTTTTGGTGTGCTGAAGGTTACAAAGGAGAAGGAGACCAAGAGCCCTCTCCTGGCCCAGACCGAAAGGACAGCTGGAAAAATAGCGCAGGCTAATGGCTCGGGTGGGCAGGTGAAAGGAAGGCACGAGCACTGAAGTAGGACCGAACGGCAAGCCACACATTTTATTTATAACCGAAATATAAATATACTCCTGGCATAAATCTGGAGAGCGTATTCTGGGTAGGCCCATGTTGCAGGTATGCAACATGGAAAGTGGGTTCGTCTTGTGGCTTCCCCCCGGGGTTCATCCTGCCTGACTGAGCATGGGCAGTGCAAGGGGGATGAGGGGAGGCTGGTTTACGTGGTTGATGGTAGACTGGCATTCTGTCAAGCCGACTCGCAAGAATTAGCGTAAACAGCTCAGCTAAGTACATTTTGAAAGAGGTTTTTGGAAGGCAGATCAAGAGGTACCTTTACAGTTTTACTGGACTTCCTTCCAAGTGTGCGCAGCAGGTCTGGGAGAAGCATGGCAAGGTTTGCTCTTATCTCCAGACCACAGCCCCCACAGAGACCTGCAAACCGAGCCCAGTTGCTGGGCTCATTCCCACCTCGTAGGCATCAATACTGAGCAAATAATAGAATACAACAATGTGGGACTTTGCCCTTCTCTTCCTCTGAACTCCCTTTTTAGCATTTCCCCATGGGATCAGGATATCTCTTAAGCTGCAGTTACAAAGTAGAGGGACAAGCTCAGGAGCTATGCTGGCATGTGAGTCTGAGCTCTAGGAGCATTTCTTAGAGTACTTTTTACGGAGCTCAGTAACATCTCAGTGTTGCTTCTGGGATCCTGCATCTTCCAAGGTGTGGCCAAGCTCCTTTCAATCCATGCATGTGTCACTTATGGTCTAGAAGCCATTTGGACACTGACTCACTGGATTCATAGAATCATAGACTGGTTTGGGTTGGAAGAGACCTTAAAGAGCATAATCATCTCACCAGCACCCCCTGCCCTGGGCATCTCACCTCCCACTAGACCAGGTTGCTCCAAGCCCCGTCCAACCTGGCCTTGAACACTTCCAGGGATGGGGCAGCCACAGCTTCTCTGGGCAACCTGGGCTAGTGTCTCACCACCCTCGTAGTCAAGAATTTCTTCCTAGTATCTCATCTAAATCTCCCCTCTTTCTGTTTAAAACCGTTCCCCCTCATCCCATGGCTCCCCTCCCTGATCCAGAGTCCCTCCCCAGCTTTCCTGGAGCCCCTTTAGGGACTGGAAGGGGCTGGAAGGTCTCCCCGGAGCCTTCTCTTCTCCAGGCTGAACCCCCCCAGCTCTCTCAGCCTGTCCTCACAGCAGAGGGGCTCCAGCCCTCACAGCTTCTTCATGGCCCTCCTGATCTGGCCTGTAGCATAAGTTATTCTTCAATCCTCTGTACAGACGCTTGCATAGACATTTTGGCCCTGGCCCCCCCTGACCTGCTGGACAAATTGTTTTGTAAGCAAATAAGCAAGAACCCAAAGTCTGAAGGGCAGAAATGTGCCATCTTTGGTCCTAAAAAATGATCTTCTAATGATACCAGATTCTGTAGACACTCGATTACTGGCATGAAGGTAGGAGATCTACACAGTATTCAAGGTGGGAGGTTCTACAAACCCCAACTGAGGTTGAGACCGTTGTATAATTGCTGTAATTCAAGTCTTGCCTATGCTTTATACACCTCACGTATACGTAAACCCTAGATTTAGATATGACCCATGTAGCATGAGCTCTTCCGTGCATCCTGTGTTGTAACTCTCTTTTAAGAGCCAAAATATGCATGAAGGTGTGTTTATAAATTAAGTGTTCCCATTTGGAAAACGAGCCACGGGCTTTAGCTGTCTCGGTGCAGCGAAAGCCCTCAGCCTGTGTACGGCGAGCAGCATGCCTCTGCACAACGCCTCGTCCAAGATGAGAGCACAGCCGGGCACTCATCGCTCTTGGGGCTTGCAGGAGTCAGGGCAGCGCATCTCAGTCCTCCTCCAAACTTCACATCCCCTCCTACCATGCAAAAGGAAGCTGGGAAGGAGAGGCTGGACGTATCATCTGTGCAGAGGTGACGGCCTCGGTTATCTCCCAAAGAAATAAAGCCTGTCTCTCCTGTCCTCCTCACTGCCAGCATCCCTTGGCGCAGATGCTGGCTCCCCCCGCCCCTCCCTCCCTGGCACACGCGAATGCTCGAGTACGGTCGTTTGCAAGCGCAGAGGTCCTGGAAAATGTGAGGTAGTGCGAAGGAAAATTAATGTGTTGTCAAAGTAAATAAACAAACAAGGAGGGATACTCTCCTGATGGCCCGGGAGGGCTGGGAGGGGGCCAGAGCTGAGCCATCGAGCCATCCCAGCCACATAGTTTTGGTCTGATGCGTTGCATGGGCTCTGGCTTCGTGCTGGCACCCAGACCGTGCACTGCGAGTATTAGGTTACAAATTGTCATACAATTTTGGTGAAATCCATGCATATTACAGACGTCTGTGTTACATTATTATCCCTCCAGATCCTATAGACATTCTTCGGTGCTCCTTTGGGGCATCATCTGTGCTGCTAGTTCCCATAACAACTTGTGAATTCATCATTCCAAAGCTGCCTTTTTTTTTAAAAAAAAAAAAACACAAAAAAAACCAGCCCAAATTCTCTTGTCTTTTGTCAGCTACTGAAGCATTCGGATCCCTGGCAGCCTGCCTCTTCTTTTCTCCTCCTCTTTTTCTTGTTTTTCATGAAAAGAAATCCAGGCATACACTTAGAAGGGTCATTATAATTATTTTTAAAGAAAAAAGCATTTTACCTATGCAGCATTGTAGATGCTGGGCCTTGGTAAACATTTAAAATTGAAGGAGTCGTAGATTAAAAGAATTATATGTATTGGGCGCTGATTTAGTTGATGCATTAGTCTCTTTAGCATCTCTCTGACAGGTCTATTTAGAGCTTCCTTTTCGTCTGGCCTTCCTCAGGCAATGACACTCATTACTCTCCGCCTGTCAGTCAAAAGGAGTTATAATAGAGCTTAAATGGGTCTCCTGACACAATGCCCTTGTAACAGTAAAGGAGTGATAAATACCAACGGTACCACTCCTACCTGTGGGTCCCTTGGGAGGGGGCAGGCAGCATCCCCCGGCTGCTCCGGGTGCAGGGACCCCTTCTTGTTCCTGCCTTGGGGTGATGGGTTCAGAGGAGAGAGGTTGGTTTTATTTGGTTTGTTTTTTGTTTTGTTTTGTTTTTTTTTTCCCCTGGGAGTTAAGGGGTGAGGGGAAGGAATTGGAAACTATTGAGGGAGGTGGAAAGACTGATCTTCTAAACACCCAGGCAAGGAAAATCATGACTGTGGTGAACTAAAGTCGGTGTGTCGAGAGCATGGATCTGAAGCACAGTAACTGCGCACAGGGAGATGAGGCTCGACCTGGGGCAGGACAGGCAGGTAGGGCGTTTTAATGTAAGAGTATAAAACACTGCAGCATCCTCAGGGAGGAAGCCACGTTTTAAAGTGGACATTTGGGACCACACTGAACGTTAGCATGGAATAAAAATTTTTTAACTGGTTAGAGATGAACACATCTGTTATTTCCAGCTCCTGAAGTTCTTGGCCCTCACTAAGGTTTCCTTGCCTGGGTATTTGTCAGGTTACTTTTAATTCACCATCTTGTTATGCCTTGGTCCTTAAGGATGGTCCTGTTTGGGTGTGCGGCCCCACGCGCCACTCCTTTCCTCCTTCTTTGAAGAAAGAGTGCACAAAAATGCAGTGAAAACTGCCATAAGTTTAGACATACAGATGCTTAGGAACATCAGATGTGACTTCGAAGCTATAGATAGACAAATTCTGCAAATGTTGACACCCAAGTAGTTGGAGTTGTGTCATGCACTTAGTCACGGCAGCGTCTGTGCTCGTGCAGACAGGCTGCTTTGAAAAACAGAGGTTAGGGACAAAACCTGGGCTCTGGGCAGTTAGTGACTGTACGAAATTAGTAGCCACGCTAGATTTTAATGCAAGGGTCAGTGTGTGCCGTTAAAGAGTTAACAGCCCGGGGAGAAAAAGCCGGAGTTTGTCTGAGGACCATTTATCCGCCCATCTGTCAGTCATCGGCATTCCTCTCTGCTGAGCAGACCCCGGCTTTGGTGCTTTTAAGGACAATGAACTATTGCTTAGGAGGAGAAATATTCCCATTTGAATTAGATTATCCGACAATTTAAGTGCAATTGCATGAAAACAACATTAAAAAAACATTAAGATATTCTAGATAATAGGTCAGCCTTGACTGATATCACATAGCACTGGCCTTGGTTTCTTGGCTTGCTCCGCGTTGCTCATCAGCCATCCAGGAACAGAAGAAGGCAGAAGTTCTATAAAACTTACCCAAAAAGAAAAAAAAAAAAAAGAGAAGTACATTTTCATGTATGTAAAACCCGGTTCTTGCGCATAATGGAGCAAATTAAGCTTGTGGAGCCAGCCGTAATTTTGGCATTTCTTAACTTTGCAAATAAACATTCTTTAATTAAAGCTCGTCTCTCACTTCCGATGATTTTTTAGAGAAAGCAAACAGCGGCAGTGCTGCGTTGGCTGCGGGGCCGGGAGCCTTCCTGTCCCGGTTGCTGAGCGCTCTGCGTCGCTGCTGTTTTGCAAGAAACTGGTTGCGCCAGCGAGTCGTCCCCTCGAAGTGATCCCATCTTACTGGGAACAGTTTATGGGGGTACGCAACTCAGATTTGCTGATTATCTGAAACAGCCCTTTACCAGGCAGCACAGCCCTGGTATAAACCAGGACTCCCTACGGGGAGGGGGTCCAGCAGTACCAGCAACCCTGGCTGCTGCCATAAGCAGGATGCGTCTCACTGGGTGGGATTTGCCACATTTAATCCGAATCCTGGAGTCTGTTACCAGCTGTGCCAGACCTGATCTTACGCAACTTTTCTGCTATCTTATTTGTATGAGTTTTGAATTATATTTGCCTCGCTCTTAAGATCAATAGGAGACATTGCTCAATGTTATAGCCAATGGAAATCATGGCGTTATCACGGGTTGCTAGAAGAGCTGGGACTAGAGCACGTGGAAGTGGGCTCCTATAGTCCAGTGCTCCTTTTTAAGGAGCTATTGCATTTTTTGCAAGCTGGGCACGATCACTGTGCCTCCCCGCAAGCAGGGTATGGGGGCTGGAGCAGGGGATCGAGTGCCCCAAATTCAGAAGTAGAAGACAAGGAGGGACTGGAGACTTTAGCCCCAAGTAGGTGCAGATGACAATGTTCAGGTGTGTGTACCTTGGCGAAATGGAGTGAATTTTCATGGGAGCTGTAAAGATCTCCTTCCCAAATCCAGGACTTCTGCCATGAGAAATTTCCAGTTGGAGGGGGGAGCTGAGAGGGTTTTGTAGAGAAGTGGTTGAACAGCACAATTATTTTTACTTGGGGTAAGGCATTTTATTTTTCATTTGCTTTTTGACTCTGCTGCTAAAATTATTATTCCAGTAGGACCGAGTTGATCCTTACTAATTTAAGTGTCTAAAATAAAGTTATAAATGAGCTGTGTTTCCATGAGTAAGATTCCTATTCAGCATTGCAAGGTTTATTTCACGGCGGTGAAATCATTACCAGTAAGCAACTAGTGTGCTTTGAAAACACTGAAATCATTTAGTGATGATAATTAAATACGAGGAGGTCCTTTAAGAGCTGGTATAGATTAGTCCAGCACGCTGGAAGTTTTGCATTTATTTACACGTTGCGACGGGAATGTGTTGTTAAGAGAACAGCACAGCGAGATCAGCCTTTAAAGAGTCTCTCCCCTCTCGTTCATTTGATTTACGCACCCAGCTTCCAGTGACGGGACCGGCTCTGATGGGTTACACCTCTGTAAACCTGCCATAGTCGACGGTGACATTTTCCTGAATCTTCCCCCCCCCCCCCCAATTTAAATCAACAGCTTTAACCCCAGTTTTACCTCCTCGACTCTAATTTAGTCTCAAGCATTGCCCTCGGGAAATGTCGATCTTAGGTTTTCAAAGGTTACCCAAAGTATCAAATTATTGGATTATATTCTGTGAGCGGATTTGGGGGGAGCGGGGAAGAAGCGTGATCAATATCTGTGTCCTCTGGAGTTTTATGAAGAAATCCTCCCAGGGAGTAATTTAGCCTCTGATTTTGCAGAGTGTTTGGCATGGCTCAGGGTTAGCTGGAAGTGCTCAGCATCTCACGGATCGCGGAGCTGGATGTGAATTTGGCCGTTTCACTGTTTTATACGGCTTTTCAGTGCCGCAGCGTAATACTTAACAAAACTGAGCTTTGGACAGTATTTATAGCTTGGGATGGGGCTATTCCCAGTGCGAGCCAGAGATCCCAGACAGTACTGTATTTGCGTGTTTTGTTTTTCCTGAAGAATCGCGTATCTCTTCGTTCTTCTCCCGTTACCAACTGGCTTAGTTCAGAGAGGCTCTTCATGGCTCCCAAAGGTTGACTTTAGGGTTGTCGTTAGTTTGAGATGTTATTGGCAGCGGGTTACAGGAGTTACCGCCAAGAAACATGTTTAGGCATTTGGATTACTCTTGTAAATTTTAATTAATCACTTTGCTGCTGTATAAGGCAGCGCTGTAACACATACTTAATGCTCAAGTATTCAATTTCTTACGGCAACATTGCACCGCGGGTTAAAAAATAAAGCTGCGGGGGTAACAAATGTCTACATTCATGACGGTTTTATTTGTAAAGAGTCTTTCTAAGTGCTCTCTGTGCCGGGGGGGGGCGGTAGGTCAGGGGTGGACAGCAATGTACCTCGGTGGTGTTACCCCTGCAGTGCCGGGCGAGCGGGGTGGTGATGGGTGCTCTGCCTCCACTCCTGCAGACGTCGCTCCAGACGGTCCTTCAGAAATGCTGTCATCTCCTGGCACTCTCCAGACAGCTAAAATTACCCGGTCAGCTGCGTGCAATAGTGGTCTGGCTCCTGACCAGAAGCGCGAGGTCGGGGGGGTTCTGTTTTATAGGAGTCCAGACTTCTTGGGGGCTGCCCGATGTCTTCAGTCTTTGTCTGTTTGCTTTAACAGAAGGCTAAGCATAAAAAAGGGACAAAAATAAGAGCGGGTATTGCTTTGGTCAGGTCACTGCTGCAAATCGCCACCTGCAAGTTGGTGCTGGGAGGTGTGCGGAGCATCTCTCATCACTCCCAGCCTCCGAGCAGCCCGTCCGTGTGCGGAGCAGCACCTGTGGGGATGTCCATCCGGATGGGCTGCCCCAAAGCTGCCGTCAGCCACGGCGGGGGCGTGCGATGCTCTTTCCTTACACCTTCTTGAGCACCTGCAGGGATGCTCCAGATAAAGGGATTGGGGATTCAGGGTACATGGTGGAGTGCCCAGGCTTTCCCTATAGACAAAGATATCTGCTTTTCTTTGCAAGGAGGTCTGTGCAAAGCCCACGTGCCTTTTGAATAACATTGAAATATTGCGGCAGTCTGAGAAATTGATAAGAGACTTCAAGTGGTGCAGGGGATTTCTGGTGCTTCTCCTTTACATAAAGATGAATTTTGCAATTGAAAAGGCTTTCTGTTTCCAAGGTTGTTAACGTAACGCTTTGTATCAACAATAAATGCATAGAGTAAGTCACAAAAGAGAATTAGAATAGTGTGTATTGACTTTAATTGAACTACAGCTGTACACAGCAATGTCTGACCTTGCAGTATAAGGGTAAAGTTCGTGGATGCTAATAGGTGTGAGCTACATCCCTGAGATGGTTAGAAAAAGAGGAGACAAACTCCAAATAGCAGGAATGGTGTGAACATACTGTCTATGGGTTTTGTTTGCTGTCTTTGATGGTGTCGATGGGGTTCTTGCTGGAAAAGGGATTTGCAGACTGTGATTTGTGTCCTGCTAGGGGTAACCGGGCTATTGCCAGAGCAGCCAGTGCCGAGTCTCGCCTGCGCATGGCCTGGAGCTGCCGCTGCTGTCGCTGCCGTTGTTGTCGTGCCCAGGGAAACAAAGTTTGGCAAGTCCCGCTGCAGAGCGAGCACAGATGAAACAAATCAGCTTTGCCATTAAGGGGGATATGCTGGGGAAAGGAGCTGCTAGAAATCCAGAGGAGGAAGAGGGAGGTTAGATCGGATTCACTTCTCCCGGCGGAAGCCGGTGCTCGGCAGAGCCTTACGAGCGATTTCTAGGGCTTTGCCGAGCCCAGCGGTAAATGTGCTAATGGGTCTGTTGCCGCTTTCCTTAGGAGGTGTTCCCATCTCAGAGGTTTCTCTTCTCTCTGGTAGCTTGTTTTTGTAGTACTCAGGCTAAATTCTCCTTTTCATAATCTACTCCATTAGGAAAATACACTCCCTAGATAATTTCTTTTCAATCCAGTGTTTACACCCATCAATTATTTGCAGCCTTTTTTTTTCTTCTGCCTTTTTTTTTTTCTTTCTTTTTTTTTTTTTTTTTTTTTTTTTTTTTTAACTGAAGTGAAACGTCCAGGTTTGCCTCCTTTAACTTCTCCAAAAGGATCAGTGCTTCCAGACTCCAGGCCCTGTATTGCTGATCCTTGGACACATGGTAGTTTGACCACATTTTGTAGCATGAATCCCTCACCCTAAATGGGCTTCTGGACCAGACCGGAGTTTTTGTGTTACAGCCCTGTGCAGAGGATGCTGTGGAATAACATCACCCTGAGGCATTTGGCCAAAAACCTCGGGAAAGTGATGAAGGTGATAATTTTGCTGCTGCCTTGTTTTTGATGCTCTGAGCCTGGGTACCGGTGCAGTCAGGGAGTAGCTTGACATCCCAAATGACACAGTGAACATTTTTTTTTTACCCAGAAATCTCATTATGGAACCTGCCACCAGAGACTTTACAACTATTGTGATTTCCCATGATTTTGCCCTGCTCTTCTTTCTGCAGCGGCTGTATGGTTGTTCTTTCACTTCTTCCCCCCCGCCCCCGCCGCCTACTTCTGCTTGAGAGTTTGATGGGGGGATTGACAGAGGCTCAGCACATCCTTCCAGGGGTGGAACAACATAAGGGTCGACTCTTGCAGCGTGACAAGGCTGTGATTTTTTAAAAATTTCTTTTTTTAAAGTGAAAACCAGACTTTGCAGCCAGCCTTAGTATTGAATACCCTAGTCCTTCTGGGACCGTGCACCCTTGCCCGCTTAGCGCTGCTGTAGCTGCCGGCTCTGCTCCACATCCTGGAGCCTGGCACTCCAACCCCTTGATTGACATCTCCGTCTCCAGCTCTGATCTCATGTCTTGACCATCTGCTTCTTCTGGTGGTCTCCGGAGGGTCTGCCAATCAGCAAAGCAGGCTCAAAACTTACAGGCAAATGGGTTAGATTATTTTTGGACCTTCCTTGCAGCCATCTGTTTGGGAGGGAGCCATGAGCTTGTCTTACCCAGCTGGGTTAAGGTGCTGTGGCAGCCTGCAAGGGAGAAGGAAGCAAACAGGATAAAGAAAATTACCCTTGTCTTAAGGAGCTGAGTCAACTGCGAGACGGCATTGAGCTCTCGGCCAGCAATTGGCACAAGCAGTGAGATATCGGGATATTTCCCGTTCCCTGTCGGAGCTGGCTGTTGCCTTCAGATGACACCAGGCAAGGCAGCAAGTTTGGTGTGACTTCGAAGCTGACTTGTGTTGCCCGTGACAACCTGGGTTTGAGTCTATTTTACATGCAGACACATGCACACGTGCATATGTTGCTATAACAACCGCCCAGGACTTTTAAAAAATGTTGGACTCTTGTTTTCCAGGTTGCAAAGCACCTAAGGTTTGCTGCAATCCAAGGGGCAAACAGCTGCCTTCAGTCTTTTTTTTTTTTTGGTGTGTGTGTTTTGTTTTCCCCTAAAAAAAGCACTAAGTCAAGTACGCGAGGCAAAACGTCTGGGATAATTATATAAAAAGAGTCTGTAATGCCTTACTAGGAAAAGAGAGGCTCGTGGGGCTCTGTCTGCTGTTCTGGTGTTTGAACCAGCCCAGTCAGTTCATGGCGGTAAAGGTGGGAACGTAAACGGTTGGGTTTGGCGTCCCCAGAACATCACAGTTAAATAATGCCACCAGTACAGCCACTGGTGTCACCAGGTAGCAGTAAATCAGAAACCGTGGATGAAGGTTCTGACCTCTGCAGCCTCTGACCCAACATGATCCAAGCTAATGCTGTGACCTGCAAGACAGCGATCAGATAAGGGCGCGAGCAGGGAATGTGAACGGCAAAGAGCCCGCATCAGTTGTTGGAAGCCCTTTGCTACAGCTGCAGACTCTGGGTAAAGTACTTACGATATCAAGGCAATGGCATTTATCTCCTGTAGCAGGCTCAATACCAATACTCTATATTTTTCCCTTTTTTCTCTGAGTGATGGGGACACTGAACAGTGTTCTCTTCCTAAAAAAGGGTTTTCTTGCAGGGAAAGGGGAAAGCAGGAGCGGCAGAGCTACCAGACAGCATGTGTTTTGCAGGATATGCCTGTGTGCGATAGCCCTTGTGTGCTGGTCTCCATCTTGCGCGTGTTTGAAAGCGAACCTTGCCCATAAAACAAGCCCTGACGGAGGGGAGGGAGTTCTGGTTTCCCCTCATAGGCAGCGCTTGGTTTTCCTGTGCAGTTCGTGACCCAGCCTGCTGCCGGGGCCGCATCCTGCCATGCAGGGGTGGGTGTCACTCCATCGCACTGCAAGTGAGGTGACACAGAGGTTGCAGAAGGTCACTTGGGGCAGAGCTCAGAATAGAGCCCCAGAGCTCACCTGGCACGTTTCGGTGTCCCGTTGCTCACAGCTCCCTCTCCGCGCAACCATCCACTGCTCCGCGTTGGGTCCTGGGGCTGCATGGGATCTTAGGCGGTTGGATAGGAGGCATGCAATGCTGTTTCATCAACAGTTGTGAAACTTGCTAGCAAAATTCCTGTCCTGTCACTCCTAAAAGTGACATACAGTTCTTCATGTGTTGATTTAGTGGACAAAGTTTGTGCTGGATCCTCATACTCCAAGTCCAAGCCCATTAAATAAGGGAAGAAAATATCTTGTGATCCTTAGTGCGAACACCAATGTCTGGGATACCAAAGATTTTTTTTCCCACTGAGAAGCTACTCTGCAATAACGGGTATTTGTTTAGGATTTCAAGATTTGTGATAGTCCAAAACCAGCAGCTGCAACTAGATCATTGAAGGTCTAGAAATCCCAGAGGAACAGATGTGTGGGCAATAGGGATCTGTGCAGTCTGAGAGCGCTGGTTAAGCTGGATTCATCTCACTGGTGCTGGATCCCTTGTGGAGGTCCTGCAAGGAGATATGACTGTGGTGGTCTTCTTGGATTCTTGGATGGGATGCGGGAATGTGATGTGCATATTCAATACCAAGTGGTTGGTACCAAGTGGTTGATAGCTCCTGGCATCAACCGTGCTTTTTAATTTGTGTGAGGGCTCTTCAATGCTTTCAGCACTTCCAGTGGGTTTATGTTGCAAAATGCTGTCCGCAGAGATGGACTGGGACGCTAGTGGCTGTTTCGTTGTTGTGTTTTGTAGGTGATGGTGGTCTCCCATTAGCACTTGAGACTTAATGCTTGACTACAGACTGAACAACCAGGGGCGTTGCTTTGCATATATTCAGAGATGGGGTCCCAAAAAGGTCAGAATTTGATGTAAACATGCACTATTCCAGAAATCGGTTTGATTTTCCAGCGCATGCCCTTACCTCTCATGGCTGACTGGAGACCCCAGAACCTACCTGAGAAAATAAAGAGCTTTTTATCCAGAGATCACCAACCTGAATCCGCCTCAAACTACAAATTATCCTTATTTATGGAGTGGAGATGGCCTCTGTGCCCAGAAACCATCATGTTTTGCTCAAAGTGGTGGCTTCCAGAGAAAAGCCCTGAACCATGTTGGTTCTGCAGACTGACCTCCCTTTGAGGCAGGCGATGTGATGTACTGGCACGGCGGCGCTCGTGGGAGGCTTGTCCTCATAGACAGCTCTGTTTGCCAGGCCAAAGCTAAGCTCAGCTTTGACGTGCAACTTCTCCAACGTACAAATTAGCTCATTAAACACTTTGCATAAGATACACAGGAGCTGGCAGGGAGGGAGAGGAAATCAAACACGCTCACGCTTTGTTCACCTGCGTTCAAAGTCATGAAACCTTCCTGAAATGATTCATCCCAAGCCGCAGGCTCCGGAGCCCGGGTTTGCCTTCTCCAGAGCTGCTCCACGGACAGGGACAGGCTGCTGAGCTCAAAGGAAGCTTTTTAGCTGCAAAATTGTGCAAGCCAGCATGTGCTATTTCTGGAGCGTGCTGTAATGTATGCGTCTAGCCTGGCTCTCTCCAGCAACGGCCAAATGTTTTTCAAGCAGTAAAGAAGGTAAAATAGAGCAACACTGTACTGGAGCCAGATTTTCCATGCGTTCCCTGAGCAGATCCTGCAGGAGCCTGCACGTGCGCTCGCAGACCCATAATTAAATGCGTCGGTCACCAGAAGGATGGAGCGGGGGGACCGGGGACCTCAGCTTGGCAGCTGGAGGCGGTTGCGTTGTGCTGTGCCATGGCCCATGGCGGCGCAGGCAGCGCGTGTGCTCCAGGACTGGGGCCAGCAGAGCCTGGACTGGGGTGAGGGCTGTCACCGCTGAGTGAGCAGGGGGAGAGAAGTGGCACGGAGAAGGAAGCAGCAGGGAGAAGGAAGCAGCACAGTGTAGTCATACATCACCCCACCTGCAGTACTTGCAGCAGCCCCCCCAGTCTCTGCTCACCATCGGGATGGGAGTCGGGATTTTCGTCTCAGCCGCAAAACTGTCACGCAAAGGGCATTTCTGCCCGGTGCGGCAGCGTGTCATGGAGCAAGGGCTGAACTGGCTCATTAGGGGACTGGAAGCTGTTATGGTTTGAGGAACCCACAACAATTTATTGCTGTTTAGACAATTATTCTCTCACCCAATGACCCCTCCCCACCGGGAAGGGGAATTGGGAAAAAAACAAGGAAACCTGAGGGCTGAAATATAAACAGATTTAATAGAATAAGACTAAATAATTAATGTTAATAATATTAAAGAGCCAGTATCGATCCTGGTACTAATATAAAATACACAAGGACTATGCTCAGCCCACTCCATCAGCAGAAGCCGTGTGCTCCCCACAGGGACAGCCAACGTGGGACCCTGCGAGCGCTGCGGCTTCGGGAGGAAGGGAAGGGCTCAGGGTCCAGCACCGGGGCAAGGAGTTCTCAGGATCACAGCCATCAAGGCAGAGAGAGAGAGAACTCCTCAGCAAACTTTCTAATTCATATTGAGCGTGACATTCATTGTGTGAAATAATCCTGTTGGCCAGCTTGGGTCAAGTGCCTGGGTCTTGCTCCTACTCATCCCCACACCTGGCAAGCTCGAAAACACTGAGACCTTGAAACCTACTCAGCGTAGCTGGCTATAAAGTAAATATTTTCACAAATTCAGACACTAGAGTCTTCTAAAAGTGCAGTTTTCCCAAGCTTTAGAAGAGAAATTAGTCCTGTGTCACTCAAACCAGGACAAAGCAATTACGGCGGTGTCAGCGCGTTCCTTTGCTGATCTTCACGTTGCTGCTTCCGGGGAGGGAGGACTTGCCAAGCCGGTGCTGCACGAACGTGGCCCGACAGCTTTTGGGTCTGGAGTGAGCTGATTTGGGGCTGAGTGGTGCATCTCCGCATGGCCTGCTGAGCCCCGCAGGGCGCTTCGTGATGCTGCTGTCAAGTAAATGTCACGGTATCACTGCGTATATCAAGAGGCCTTTGGCACAAAGGGACATTTGCAAGGGACTTAGTGTGGGTAGCATCACCCTTTGGCCCATTTGACTGGTCTCCAGGACCCTGCTCAGGCTAATCCTGCTGAGCAGGGGACCTCGGCCCTGCAGGATTGCAGCTCCCAATTGAAGATGCACCAGAGGATGGGACCCCACTCTCAATACAGTCCCTTCCTCACCCTCTCCCATCCTGGGGACCATTCAATCCTCACTTGCTCCACCAATGTGGCAGCCTGCTATATAATTCCTCCACTTTTGGGGGAGTGGGGCAAGAAAGGGGTGATGCCAACCAAGGGGAAGAAGAGATGGAGAGATGGACCTACCTGCCTTCCCCTGGGTGGTGATCAGGGTCACCCACTGTCCCCCTTGCTGGATGGTGCCACTCAGAGGAAAGAAAAGAGAAAGAAGGAAAGAAAACAGCAGAAACATGGGCTGTGGACTGTGCGGAAATAATGCAGGGTGGGATCTTTCTGGATCAGCCAGAGCTTGGCAGGTTTTCGCGCACAGGAATGGTAGCAGTGCCCGGCCATAGCAGGGAGACAGGCATAGATGTCTCCTGGTTTCCCTTCTGGAAGGCGGCGGGTATACGGGACTCCTCATATCACTGAGCACCCGCCAGCCGTCTTTGTATTCACTGGCCTGGAGTTTTATGTGTGTGGAATGAGAGAGCAACGAGTGTTTTCTGGTGTTTTATGAACTCTGCTGGCTCTCCAGGAGCAGCGTGGGGGCAGGTGCAGAACATGACGGAGATCTGAGCTGGGGCTTTATAGACCTCTGCAAAACCTTAGGTAAATTCACGTTTGGGAGAGGGACAACAGAGTCCCTTAACAGAATTTAGCAGAAAATGGGATGTTTGTTTATCACACGTTCTTCAGGCATTAACTGAGCTATGCCCACGGTACCGTGTTCTGATGCTAAAACCAACATTTACTCACAACATCTACGGGTTGTTAAACTGATTTTTTAGAACTTTTTGGTCTTTCACCCTTGTTAAATTAAAACGACATTTTCTTGTAAGACAGTTGCAAGATTAACATATAAATGTCTTTTTTCTTTGTCAGTCGTTATTAGGTAGGGTGTTTTATCTTCATTAGTGCCTTTAGCACTGGTTCGCAACGATTTAAAGTATTCTCAGTGTTTGTATTCACTTCTGTCCTGCTATTACATTTATTTGTGCGTATGTGCTTTTGCAATAACATTGTACAGAGTATTTTTGTAACTTCATACTAGCTCTGCATCTGCATGTGTCTGCCAATATGCTTTCAGGAGAAACCACTAATAAGGATACACATTTAAAATTATCTAATCTAATTGCTGGCAGCAGAAGGCATGGTGGGGAAGATGTTATGAAGAATTGCTGGATGGCCTAACAGTTTTAGTTCCATTAAATGCTCAGAGTCTGACCTGTCTCTAGTTATTTCCTCCTGTATGATGAGAAAAATGAATTTAAAGAGACAATAAGAGTAACCAAGAATGGGTGTATCTGAAGGACCTGGAAGAAGCGTGGTGCTGCGGGCACATCATGGGAACCATGCAGGCTCTCCATTGGTGTTAGTGCAGCCCTCCCTGCCTCAGTTTCCACATCAGTGAAATGGGGCTAATCACTCAGTTGCTTGTCTGAGATTACAAGAATTAACAGTTGACTATAAAGTGCCCAGAAATCTCCAGCTAAAAGGATTCACACAAGGGAAAAGCCGCTTTTCCTTCCGCGTGCTGGTGTTTTGCAGGCTGCAGTTGCTCCTCTCGCGCTCGCTCGGGTGCCCGGCCGCCCTGAGGATCCACAGCTGAGGATGCTCTGACCCACCACGGGGACGCTACCTGCAGTCACTGCCGCTGCCATCCCTGTGTGTGGGGCTGCCCCCCATGGGGCTGAAGGTGATTTCATTAGCACTGCCCAACAGCAGCTTCCTCATGCTGCCTTTCTTTCCTGCATCCAGACAAATTATAAAAATCTTTGTTCTTTAGCTCTGCTTTAAGCCAGTCTCAACCTTTTGAATTTTTTTTCCATGGGTATCTTCCCATAACCTGTTGTGAATTTTAGTTTTCGATGAATGAAGCCTCCATAATCCAAAGGGAGGTGGTGAGGGACCTGCTCCAACACCTGGACGTACACAAATCTCTGGGGCTGCATGGGATCCACCCGAGGCTATTGAAAGAACTGACGGAAGTGCTCACAGAGCCACTTTCCGTCATTTACCAGCAAATGACGGATGGGGAGATCCCAGTTGACTGGTGTCCAGCAAATGTGACACCCACCCACAAGAGGGGCCGGAAGGATGATCTGGGGAAGTCCAGGCCAGTCAGTCTGACCTCAGTGCCTGGGAAGGTCATGGAACAGATCACCCTGAGTGCCATTATGTGGCACATGAAGGACAACCAGGCGATCAGGCCCAGTCAGCATGGGTCCATGAGAGGCAGGTCCTGCTTGACAAACCCAGTCTCCTTCTATGACAAAGTGACCCGTTTGGTGGATGAGGGAAAGGCTGCGCATGTTGTTTACCTGGACTTTAGTAAGGCCTTTGATATGGTTTCCCACAGCATCCTCCTGGAGAAACTGGCTGCCCGTGGCTTGGACGGGAGTACTCTTCACTGGGTTAAAAACTGTCTGGAGGGCCGGGCCCAGAAAGTGGTGGGGAATGGAGTTAAATCCAGCTGGTGTCCGGTCACAAGTGGTGTTCCCCAGAGCTTGGTATTGGGGCCAGTTCTCTTTAATATCTTTATCAGTGATCTGGACAAGGGGATTGGGTGCATCCTCGGTAAGTTTGCAGAGGACACCAAGTTGGGTAGGAGTGTCTACCTGCTTGAGGGTAGAAAGGCTTTGCAGAGGGATGTGGACAGTCTGGATCGATGGGCTGAGACCAGTGGTGTGAGGTTCAACAAGGCTGGGTGGTAGCTGGGTCCTGCACTTGGGTCACAACAACTCCATGAATGCTACACATAGGGGCAGTGTCTGGAGAGCTGCCCAGCGGAAAAGGCCCTGGGGGTGTTGGTTGACAGCCGGCTGAATATAAGCCAGCAGTGTGCCCAGGTGGCCAAGAAGGCCAACAGCATCCTGGCCTGGATAAGGAACAGTGTCGTGAGTAGGACCAGGGAAGTGACGGTCCGCCTGTACTGGGCACTGGTGAGGCCCCACCTCGAGTGCTGTGTCGTTTTGGGCCCCTCACCACAAATAAAGACATTGAGGGGCTGGAGTGGGTCTGGAGAAGTGCAACGGAGCTGGTGAGGGGTCTGGAGCACAAGTCTGGTGAGGAGCGGCTGAGGGAGCTGGGGGTGTTCAGCCTGGAGAAGAGGAGGCCGAGGGGAGACCTTCTCGCTCTCTACAGATCCCTGAAAGGAGGGGGTAGCCAGGGGGGGTCGGGCTCTTCTCCCAAGGAACAGGTGATGGGACAACGGCCTTAAGTTGTGCCAGGGGAGGTTTAGGATGGATATCAGGAAAAATTTTTACACTGAAAGTGTTATTAAGAATTGGGACAGGCTGCCCAGGGAAGGGGTTGAGGCACCATCCCTAGGGGTATTTAAAAGCCAGGCAGACGTGGCGCTGAAGGACATGGGGTAGTGATGGTTTTTGGCAGAGTTAAGTTGATGGTTGGACTCGATGATCTGAAAGGTCCCTTCCAACCTGAGCAATTCTATGATTCTGTGATTCTGTGATTAACACTTAGCCCCCCTGGTCCTGAGGTTGGAAGTGAATGATCAGTCCCTGACTGGGCCAGAGCTGCTCACCCTGCTGCAGGCTGGGGCAGGGCCAGGGATGGGGGTGCAGGCAGCCCAGGGAAGTTCATTTTCCATGTTTATTTTGTCATGTTTATTTTCCGGCTTTGAAGTAGCCAAGACAGGGTCCAGTTTGCATTCAGGGTCTGGCTTTAGCAGAACTGGAAAGCCCATCACTAGCCAGCCTCCTGTGTCTTGTCTTTGTACAGCTGAAAATGAATCATTTTGCATGTAAAGAAAAACCTCTGCAATGACATTTTTCAAATATCATTTAGTGTCCAGGTCCCACGTGAGAAGAGCACATAATAGAGAAAAACGCCTAAAAGTTTAGGCCAAAATGGTAGCAGAAGGAATTGCAGATAAGGAGCGAGAGGGCAAGTAAGGAAAAGCCCTAATGTCTTAATGGGAGCAAGTACAAAAATATCTGAGTCGCTACCACAGTTGGAGAGGATGTGACTGTGTCTGTGGTGTAAATGGCATACGTTTAAAACCGCCTCATTACATAAAGGTCTCGTGTTTTCTACCCCAGGCTCCCTTTCCCAGGTCACCGTATGAACACCTGAGTCTCCTTCAAGCATCAGAGAGATGAACCTGTAGCGGCTTGTCCACAGGTAAGAGGCTCAGCCATCGCTTTCGGTGCCTGCTCTGGTGGTTCGGGAAGCCGGGGCACGGCAGAGCCTGTGGCCGTGGTGCCTCAGGGCCGTGCCCGTGGCCATGCTGCCTGACAGTGTGATGGGACGTTTGCTGTCCGCTGGATTTGCGCAGGTTTTATGCCCCTCCAAGGTGACGCGGTCATGGAGGTTTGCAATTCCTAGAGCAGACGTGTGGTGACTGAGTGTTTAAAAAGATGTTTTGAGGAGCAAGGACTGATCCAGGCTGCTGATCTTGGGGTTTTATTTTATTTCTGCTTGCAGCGTGCCGTGGGTTTTGTTCGTTGCTGCCCAGGCAGAGCACCCTGTGCTCCCGTACAGGTGCTTGCTGTAATTTTCTGAACGCGGTAGATGTGGATTGCAGTGCCAGGGCGGAGGTTGCCTCTCCTGCTGCCGGGATTTTCTTTCTGGTTTTTTATCCAGCAGATGCCTAAGATAAATCGTTTAGAAACAGAGACTGCTCCTGGGTCTCTCCCCTTGTAGCTGAGTGACCTGACCATCAGGTACCCGAATCCCACCCTCCCTTGCCTGCTCTCCCTGTCCCTTCCAGCTGGGCCCTTTTCCCCTTGCAGCCTTCATGGAGTCACTTAATTTACTGATGAAGTTTTACCCTCCTTAGGGATGCTGCTTGCCCAACTTTGGGGAAGTTTTTTGAGATAAAATACTATTCGTGGAGCTCTTGGAGAGTCCTCCAGAAGAAGGTGCTGCGCTGCTGGGTGTTGACGCTGGCCCCAAGCATGTTGTAGAAGCAAAACCCAGTATCTGGCACCCATGTTGGGTGGATTTTAAGGGCTGAGGGTCACTTGGCTGATATGAGACAGAAAAACACACTCCTTGAGTGAAAAATGGGTTTGTCTGTTCCCTGCTTTAGAGCCTACAGCATCATCTGTAGGGATGCACATCCCCCGGCAGGTTGCTGCTGTCTGTAGCCAGGCTCACCGAGCCAGGGCTATGTTGCCCATCCACAACCACGGGTAATTTTCAGAGTTGAAACACGGTGACGTAGGATGGGCATCACGGCAGCGTTCCCCATGCGAGCCGAGGGGCGGGAAAGCTGCTGGGAAGAGGGACGGGCCAGGGGAGGTGGCGGTGCTGCCCCTACAGAAGGCACAGCCTTTTCTTGAAGAGAAGCTGTTGGCCTGGATCTAACAGGAGAGTGACAGAAGGAAGAGCAGAGCTCCCCGGAGAGCCTCAGCTGTGTCCTGCTGCGCCACAGCCAGGCCTTCGGTCCCGTCGGTGAGCGTTAATTGAAGGGGACAGATTTTGCACCCTGGGCGCAGCAGGTAGCTGCACTCCGGTGAGAGCTCAGAGCTGGCTCCATCAGCAAATGCTTCTTGTTCGGCTGCAGTTATAGCTCATTATCTCGCTGACCTTTAATTTCACAAGTGTTTCTTGCAATGTGTTTCTTCAGCCTGGTCCAGCTTCTGACCTCCGTTCCCAGAGGCAGCAGGATAATATATTCATCTGCTGTGCTGTCTAGCCACTTCGCATCCCTCCCTCCCTCCACCCCTCCGTCTCTGTCCTTTTTGGCAATCCGTCATTTTTATTTTTGGTACGAGTCCAGGAGCTGAGTAAAAACTACTTGGGCAGCTGGAGCGAGAAACAATGGATTTTAAATACGCTTTAACGTGTTTGTAAACAAGTGCACTTCATCGGCGTCCCTGCCCAGCACACTGGCAGCAGACAAAACTGATGAGGCTCTTCTGAGATCAGAATTAATTACACTGCATGAAATGGTGCAAACCAAACCATGATGCTGTGGGAAATATCTCCTGTTCCGTGGTTCGTGTCTGTTTGTGGATGCTGTGCTCGTCCCTGTGGCCACCAAGCACCTGAGATTGCTCTTCTCTAGGTTGTGGCAGGGAAGAGGATGAGGAGAGAGAGCTAAACATTTTGGGAAGACAGTGTAGCTGTTGCACTTTGAGAATGCTCCACAGAGTGTCCGGTGGGATGTCACACTCTTTGGAAATCATCTGTCAGGGAAGATCAGTACAGGGAATAATGCTGTTGTCATCTCAGAATATCCCCATTTCTCCTGAATTCCCACAGCTTGTTCCTGATGAAAAAAACCAAATATTTTTGTGGTTTCTTTGTACCAGGGAATTAAAAAATCCTTTATTGCGGATGGTTTGAAGAGGGAAGCAAGCTCAGAAGCAAAGGATGGGGACGAAAGAGCTGTAGTTGGAGCATGTGGATTGGATGGTACCAGGTAGCCCACTAGTCCCAACTCACCAATTTTGATGAATAAAGACTGAGTTTGCAGGTGCGGGACTCCCGCTGGGAGTGGAGCGGGGCTGAGCTCATGACACAACAGTTCGTACCTGACGCACGGGTACAGCCGTTTGTACCTGCAGGGGATTTTCTAGTGGGGAAAGAATGGAGGAGCAAAATCAAAGTGCTCTGAAATCATCCCATTTGCTGCGTTGTACTCGGCTCCCAAACCCCTGGTTGGTCTGTGGCTGCTCAAGGGGCTGGAGGCAGCCGGGTTCCGACTCTTCTGTGAGGAACAGTGTAATTGCAGAAATTGGCACGGTGGCTTGGAACAAGATCTAATTAATTAATTCAAGACATGCTGGGATTAAATTTTATTAAACCTTGGAATCAGAGTAGACTAGATGAAATGTAAGCAAAGGTTGGGAAGGAAAAAGGAGGGGTATGTGCCACACGTGCTGCCTGCCAGCGCTGCCGCCGTCGTGCCCTTCACTGCGGGGTACCAAGGGTTATATAGAGATATATACAGATGTACGTATGTGTGTGTGTGTGTGTGTATATATATTTATATATCTGTATATATATAAAAACAACCAGTTTCACTCCAGCCAGGACGATCAGGGAGGCTCTGCTTTCCTTACCTAGTTGCTCTGGATTTTTGCCTGTAAGGTGACTGACCCGTCCCCTCTCTCCTGCAGCAGGTCATAAACCAGGCGCCCCTGGCCACGTTCTCCCTACCACCATCTGGAGGGAAGAAGAGGTTTCTTTTGCTTTTCCCCTGACCATATGCTGATAAACATGTCGTGCTCCATCCAGATCTGCCCATTATTTTATAATAGGGAATGTCAGGTCCGTATTTACTGCCTTTAAAATGATTTGGTGTCTTCTGGAATGGAAATTCAAGGCGGTCATTGCTCACACAGTTGCATCTTGGTGCGTGCTCTGCTCCCAGAAGCAGTCTGGTCTGGCATGTATGCACTGGCACAACTTTACCTTGCTGGACTTTGCAGGAATAACTAGGATTTTTGGACAGGTTAGCATGTGTGTGTGGGGGGGGCGTATGCAAAGCCATTGGCTCTCCAACAAGAGGTACAGCGAGGACCCAGCCTTTTCAGGGATGTTGTTTTGCCTGCCGGCTCTCCAGCATCCCACACGAGCTGTCTTCTCCTCTGACGGTTTCAGGAGTATACTTAATACTAATTTTAGCTCTCCCTCCAAGGTGGATATCTTTGGGGTTTGGGCACTATGAATGCCTTATTCATAAAACTACAAACACTGTAAAAGACGGAGGGGGAGGGGGAAGTGTCCCACCCTAAAACGTTTCTGATCTCCAAGCAGCTATAATTTTGGCTTGCTCGGAGAACAAGCTGAGGTAGTGTTCATTTTAACAGCCAGGAAAGGGCTGTCTGTTTATATTTAGGGCCTTGTAGACTTGCACAGTGTATGCAGGTGGCACATTAAAATGTGTGGATGATTTCTTACCAGGATAAGCCTGTGTTTTTACTGGACTGCCTTTAATTCTGTGTGAAGGCTAAGTAAGTAAGCACTGAAAATTTTGTTGTAACAGTTTCTGGGGTTAAATTTTGTAGCCTTTGGAGTGTTGCTTTGAGCTTAATCCTGTTGAATTCCTCCTGTACACCTTCCTACACAGTTTTGCCCAGGACACGTGTTTCTAAGAGTAGTTTGGCAACTCCTGCCACTTTCAGTTTGTAGGGCATTGGCACTAGTAATCGTCATTCAGTTCTCACTGGAGAACTGTTAGTAGACCGCTGCAATGAAAATATGTAGGTGAGTAAAGAGCATCTTCCAGCAGTGAGGTGGGCTGTGCTCCAGGAGCTCAGTCAACTTGGCAGTTGCAGCTCCAACCTGCACCTCTGCATGGGCTCCAACTGGAGAAGGCTGTGCCTCACATCTATCTCAAGCTTTGCTTATTGTCCCATTGGCTCCAGGAGCTGCAAGAACTGATTCAGTGCTCACCTGGGGTCATATTGATTTCAATGGCCTTTACTTGGCGTGAGGTGAAGAGGATAGCGTACCCAAAACAAGTGCACGGCCTTTTTGGGCCGTGGCTTCTGGAGTTGGGTCACTGTCACTGTTCTCCCCCAGTACTGCGAAGTCCTGGCCAAGATGCCAAAGAGACAGCTCTTCAGCATGGCTGGGACTGGTCCCTCAGAGAAAGCAGCGTTCATTCATCTCTGGAGAGGCAGAAATTGTTAAAAAATATTCAAGCAGCTTCTTTTTGAGTTGTAGCTGAGCAGCAGGCAAAGATGCTGCAGTTCTCTTGCCTATATTCGTGAGCCGAAAGCCTGGTCCAGCCACGCATCATTCTTCTGCCATCCCTCAGAAATTGCTCACTGGCTACTAATCTTGCTCTGATAATAAGTAATGCCTTTTTCACAGGGGAATCCAGATGCTTATTTGGTATTTGCAAAGCTTACCAAGATCCCAGGGCTGAGGAGGTTTGTAAAAGTGGACTGCAGCTACTAACGTCAGTTGTCTCGGTCTCCTGGAGGGCGCCCAGGCTCCGAGGTTTGCTCACAAATGCAAAATTAGAAAGTTGTTGATGGTTTTGTCATTCAGAGTTCCGAAAAGGCCTGTTTGACTGAATTGAATCACGGGGCAGCTGCGAGCAAATGAGGTTCAAAGTGGAAGCAAGGGATGTATGTGTAACATACCACGGCAGGTTATGGTCTTGGGAGATGGGGTAGAAAAATGTGAAATCTGGGTTCTCTTTGCACGAAAATATTTCCATGCATGTTTGGGTGCTTTGCTGTGGTAACCAGAGGGCCTATTTTTAGAATCTTTCCCAAGATGCTCCTCTATACTACATTGAGTTCCTTGGGAAGCTGGTGTACAAAGTTGTCCCAGGGGTTTTCAAGTTAAAATGAGTATTAATTCCGAAAGATTCCAAAGGATTATTATGTTCTACAAAATTGATCAGATTGTGTGTGAGATCTTTCTGACTGCGTGTCCTGCCTGGACTTCATGTTGGGCATCTCTAAGATCCCAAATTACATCGTTTAGGTATGGAAGGGTCGTCTTTTGTTTTGGCAGATGCTGACGGCAGCTCTAAACCAATCGTATTGTAATGGTAACTTGGCTTAGCAGTTAGACGGAGTAACCCGAGGATATATGTTAGCTTTTTTAATCAGAGCATTTTAGGTCCTCAGCCAGCAAAGCGCCTCTGAGTCTAATCTAGCAAAGATCAGCTCTCTGTTTTCTTGCAAAAATTCATCATGGAAGAGAACAAGCCCACAGGTTTAGTTGTACATTTATGTGTGACTCTATGGTGAAACTTTTCCCCTATTTTGTTCATCTGAAAGTCCTTCAGATTTTATTAGGCTAGCACTGGGGCAGTTATATGTTCCAGCTTTCAAATGGAAAGTGTTTAGAAGATTCAGGTTTAAACATTTATTTCTCCATAAGGTACACATTCAAAATGAAAAAAAAAAAAGCATTCCTTTTCCAAGAAGCCACAAACAGCATCAACAGAGAGAGACAAGCTTCTTTTTCAAATGTCATTCTTCGTATTTTATTGTCTTTCATCCATAATCATTTAAATACACTCGCACGTCTTTGAAAAAGCAACAGCAATTGCACTTTATCCATAGCACGCTCATGAAGACGTTGTATTTTGTGATATATTGTTTCTCTGTTGGATTTTTTTTTTCAAAGATGTTCTGCAAAATGTTTCCATGTGCATTTTAAAACAGCAATTCTCTGTCTACGCGTGGATTTTGTACCAGAACAATTTGCGCTTGTTCATGGGCTCCCTTATTCTTTGAAAATTTTAGAAATGCCGTGACTAAAAATACACAGAGGAATATCCATACACTGTCGGATTCAGAGGAAAAGGTATCCTTCCATATATACTTTGCTAACATATGGGTTATCAAAGAGGTTTGATGGGGGGGCTGGGACAGTTTGGCCTAATGGAGGCCCAGGATTGGCACACAAATTTTTAATGCGTTTCAATATTTGAGTCTCTTGAAGAAATGAACCTCAGCTTTTAGAATTATCTGTCCGTAATGGGTCTTCTTCAGCCTACGTGCACAACATTGCTAAGAGAAGTGTGCGGATGATGGGTTTGCCTCAATAGGATGCATCAAGTGTGTGCGTTAAACCAACACCGGTCTTACGCAGTGGAAATCCCAAAGGGGAAAATGATCTACTGCTGTTAATGTTCATAACATGGGAACTCTTGGCTGTTGAAGACTTTTACTTTTAACGAGATATATCTCAAGTATGCGTTGTCATCTTGAGTTATATCTCAAACGCTATTCTGTAGCCATAGGAGCAGTTATAATATTGTTTGCCCAGTCTGAATTCTTATGTTGTTCGTATGAAAAAAAATACACCTTCTCACAGGCAAGGAGGTAATTCGCATTTTTAAACGTTTTGGATTTGCTTTAATCCCATGTGACTATTGTTATGCATTTAATTCAGAAGATGAAGTAACTTTTAAACTCAAAAAGATACTTGAGTTTTCAGAGCAGTGTTTACCAGCCCCATTTCATGTTGACACAGATAAACAAAATGCCCTTCTTTTTTCTTGGTTGTTTTCTTATTTCTTCTCTTCTTATTATTATAATACCACAGAAGCAAAATTAAGTAGGTGAATAAATAGCATCTTCCAGCAGTGAGGTGGGTAGGGTCATTTTCGTATTTGTTCTGGTTAGAGAAAGAAAATACTGTCTCTAGAGAGTGAGTGTTGAAAACAGGAGCTTAGTGTGGACCTGGTTATGGACAGGGAAAGTCAACAAGTCGCATTTAGAAGAGCGAATCTGAAATCTGTGCACATATTTAATCTTCATCAGTCTTAGATCTGCTTTTCATATCGTGGTGATGGGGAAGCTGATGAGAAAATTTGGGTGTTCCAACATGAAACCTCTCCCAGCGCACAGCTGCCCTTTTTGCCAGCGTAAAACCAGCTCCACGTGCATTGAGCCAGCTCACACAATGGGGAAAACTTGTCTGAGAGCTATCAGACATGGGCAGTCCTGGGATGACAGTGTGGTTTATCCTACGGTGATCTGGAAGCAATAGCGTTTTGTCATCTGCTGGTTGTGGTAGCACGACAGCCAACGTGAAGTATTCTTTTGAAGAATGTCAGTGCATAAACTCATTTTTTCCACAGACCATGCGGGGAGCGTTACTGAGATGAGTGTGGAACAGCAGACGTTTTCAGTTTTGTTGGCATTAATTGAGATGGATGTGAAGGATTTCTATAAATCAGTGCAACATTTAGAAAGGGTGACTCACTTTGAAGACGCATCGCAGTGGCAATGTATCCGATACACAGAAATTCGATCAATACAATAAACATAGTGTAAATGTATACAGGATACAGCAGTCTTGTTATTTAACCTGCTCTGAAAATTCAAGAGCATGTGGCCTTTAACGGGATTAAATATTACATTTAAAAACACTAAGCCCGTTAACACAGTGCATAATTAAGCCCTGGAATTCATTGCCAAGGAAAATCTTTGAGTGGATCTTAATAACATTTAAAAAAGAGACAGACACGTCTATTATTAATAAAAGTAGGCACAGATCCGTTCTGTGAGAGGTATAAAAAAGCAAGGCTGCTTAAGAAATAGTCTTACATGTGCAAGTCAAACACTGCCTGCCTAGCAAAGAAACATTATTTTTTTCCTTTTATGCTCGCTATTGTGTTCTGATTTTCACCTGTCTTTGAAGTGCTGGCACCTATGACCGGGGGAGATGTCTGCAAGGCTGCGAGGTCCACGGGCAGGTCCTGCCGCTCTGACCGGCAGATTAGGGAGCTGCTCAGATAAGCAGCAGGTCAGCCGAGGCACTTCTGAGAGCACCCGTGCCATTTAAGGTCACCGTAGCATTTAGCAGGGCGAAAAAATATAAGGTGTCGAGTCTTCCAGCAACGCGGGGTGTTTTTGTAGCGGTTTGCCTGTAAACAGCCGAACGTGGGGCTCGGTGGATCGCTGGGTGTCTGAGCTGCAGTTGTTTTGCTTTTGAGCTTTTTAAGAAAAGCTGGAGGAGCGGGCAGACCAATAAAACTGTCTGCCAGCAACCTCAGAGTATTCCTGGGCTTTCACAATCCTCACTTTGTGTTAGAGTTAACCCAAGCAAAACCCATGGAGAAGAAAAAGGGGATGACCCTTGTCTAACCAAATGGCTGTCCTGTATCTGCGCTTTGTGTCCAGGCAAAGCTTTACTCCTTGTTTCCTTTCTTTCTTAATCAGTTTATGTCACTGTAAATCCACGCAGTGATGTGCAGTGACCTGCTGGTGGTTTCTGTCACGCCAGTTCATGATCTGGTGGGCATTAACTTTTCACGCTTGATGAGGTTGCGCATGGCTGGGTCCCATCCTGCACTGTGTAAGGAGAGGAGCTTCATTTCGAGGGGAGGCAGAGGTGTGACGTGGTGATGCTGCGGGCAGTGCTGCCTGCATCCCTGCCTGTGGGCACCCGCTGGGACCTAGAGCCCCTGTAGCACCTTCTCACATGGCAGTGGGAATTTGTGGGACAGCCTTGGGATGTAGAATAGAATCATAGAATCATAGAATAGCTGAGGTTGGAAGGGACCTTTAAGATCGTCAAGTCCAACCATTAACCTACCCTGACAAAAACTGCTTCTAAAGCATGTCCCTAAGTACCACATCTACCCTTTTATTAAACACCTCCAGGGATGGCGAATCCATCACCTCCCTGGGCAGCCTATTCCAATGTTTAATAACCCTTTCAGTGAAAAAATGTTTCCTAATATCCAATCTAAACCTCCCCTGACATAACTTGAACCCGTTTCCTCTTGTCCTATCACTTGTCACCAGGGAGAAGAGGTCAGCCCCCATCTCTCTATAACCTCTTTTCAGGTAGTTGTAGAGGGTGATAAGGTCTCCCCTCAGCCTCCTCTTCTCCAAGCTAAACAACCCCAGCTCCCTCAGTCGTTCTTCATAAGGTTTGTCCTCCAGACCCCTCGCTAGCTTTGTAGCCCTTCTCTGGACACGCTCCAACACCTCAATGTCCCTCTTGTAGTGAGGGGCCCAAAACTGAACGCAGTACTCGAGGTGGGGCCTCACCAGTGCCGAGTACAGGGGGATGATCACTTCCCTAGTCCGGTTCGCCACACTATTCCTGATACAGGCTAGGATGCTGTTGGTCTTCTTGGCCACCTGGGCACACTGCTGGCTCATATTCAGCCGGCTGTCCACCAACACCTCCAACCACCACCATATGGTGGACCCAGCATGTGCTTCTTGTCTCTGATCTCAAGCTTTCATTCATCTGGCCCATGCCAGCCTCTCCTGGCTCCAGCAGTGGAAGGACGAAGGTTTGTGAGGGCATGGTGACACTCACACGGTGGACACAATGTGATGGATATCGTAGTACATAGCTGGATGCCTAGGACCAGATTCTCTGTGTCCATGCCAGGTGCTTCATGGTGCTCAGACTTGCCCAGTACCAGCAAGCTCTGGGGCAGGGAAGCCCTGGGGCACTTTGACATCAGATAAGAGTCCTGGGCAACCTGTTCGAGGTGGCCCTGCTTGAGGAGGGGGTTGGACCAGATGATCTCCAGAAGTCCCTTCCCACCTCAACCATGCTGTGTTAAGGTGCCTACGAAGGATACGTTGGCACACAGGGGAAAGTCAGGGATTAAAAATAATAGTTCAGTGACCCTGTCATTGGTGCATAGCCTCTTAAGAGCTGGGCTCCATGTGTCTGCTTCCCGTGTTCTTGCTGTGACACGGAACAGGGCATGAGGAGTGCTGGAGCTACAGCTCAGCTTCACCTCCTTCTGCTGCTTTCCCTCCATGTCCTGGGAACTGCCTGCTCAGTTTCTCCTCTCTGGCATCCCTCTGGGCTTGGCTGTGCTGCTGCGTCCCACTGGTTGCCGTTGTCTTGGGCGATAAACCCTGAAAGGGCAGTTCACCTTTATGTGAAGTTGCACAAGGGGTAGTGAGCAGGGACCTGGGAGGTGCCTGGCTCTCCCTTTCTACAGACGTGGCCGCTGGGAGGTGATGCGCAGATTTACCAGTTGGAGAAAAGAAAATTTTCAAACTAATGATCTCTTTCCAATCTTTCTCTTGAAGCTTGTACTACTTCCAATAATCCCCGCTCAAAGCAGGGGTGGTGGTGGAGGGTTGCCACAATCCCCCTGACTCAAGCTACTGGTCCCGGGTCTCTGGGCTATTTGAGAGCCAGCCCTCCGCAAGGAGTAACCCGAGGAAGCCTGCTTCATGCATGCTCCTCCTCCTCTTCCTCCCTGGCTGTGGCAGTCATGGGAATGGCAGGAGTCCAGCACAGCCTTACACAGTGCAGCTCTTTACACTTTGTCATGAGCCTTGGTCTGGGAAAGTGTGTAAGAACATCCTTAAAGTTAAGTATGTGTTTCAGCACCCTCCCTAAGTAGGCATGTTTTTTCAATCGAGACCCTAAGTTGGAGGTGAGAAGAGACAGATGGGAATGTCACTAACTTCACCCTGCAGGTTTGAAGTCCATTTCATGCCAAAACATCATTAATTTGTGCCATCTCAGAAATTACGCCTTTGCTGTCTGTGCTCGGTGCTGAGATATGTAGGTCTCGCTGCATAGCTCTATTAGCTCAATTTACCTTTCTCTTCCAAGACAGTTTTAGCACTAATTGACCAGAATTCAAACCAGCTTTCTCTCCTGGTAATGTGGTTCATTGCTTATAATTGACCTGCTTTTCTGGCAGTGAGGAGAGCTCTACCAGCCAGCATATACTGCGTGACTGTAGCCTGTAATTACTTAGAATTAAGCCCTTGAAGGAAAATTTTAGGATCTTTCTCTGCTGAATTGAAACTGTAAAATAATATATATAAAAGAAAAAAAATTCCAAGATAGTCTTTTAAACATAGAAACGGAGTCAGGGAAGGAAGATTAGCACTGCTGAGCTGGTGGCAGAACACAGCTTTCTGGAGGAAGTTATGGTTTCAGATCTCCTGGATGGATGACCAAGGAAGATGTTTTTATGTCACTTTCTCAGGGCTGTTGGTTGTAATGGGGGACACAGAGGTACCAAAATGGTTTGGCCATTCTAAATGCACACTGTACCAAAGAAACCCCAATGATTATGTGTTGCAGCTAACTGGGGTCCTGGGCAGTATTGCAGCCCCAGCTGCAGCAACTCCAGTTGCTGGTACTGACTCACACACCAACATCTCCACACACACCTCCTCTCCAGCAGCTGTCAAGAGCACCCCAGTCCCTCTGATAGCCAGTGTTTCCTCTGGTCTCACCTGTAGAGACACACACACACCCCCGCTGGCTCCCAGCACCTTCACCTACCTGTCAACTAGTCCCACTTGATCTTTGCTAGTGATGACACACACCAACCCCTGGTCCCAGTCCAGCTGGGTCCCAGACCTCATACACACAGGCACGTGGAACAGAGTCCCTCACCCAGCAAAACAGTTAGAAATGAAGTTTTAATAGAAGATAGGACAGACTGCACTCATTGTGCCCAGGGCATGGCTGGACAAGCGTACTGACTAGAACTGTTTAGACACAGATGGCCCTTTTTATCTCCTTATCCCTCTGTTTTACCACATATGTTCCTCCCCAAACCATCTTGATCCCTCCCTTCCCCACTGTGGTTCCTTCCCTAAACATCCTATTGTAAGTCTTGTGCAATCCCCAAAAGCCCTTCCCCTGCATCCTATGTGTCCCACACCCCATCGGTCCCAAAGGAGATCCAGCTGACTCATCTCAATGGGTTTGACAGCTGTACCCTGGGGCTGTGGCTCCCCTGGGACAGCCCTGGGAGGAGCCAGGCAGGGTGTCACTTGCTCAGAGCCCGTAATTCAGGTCTCCACCTGCCATTGTGTCCTGTGCTCCTCTGCGCTTGTGGAGACTCCTGGGATCGACCTGGGAGTAGTTGGACTGGGTGTTATTCAGTTACCCTGTCTGCTGTGGACTCTCTGTTCTCCTTTGTGGGTGCGCAGGTGAGATTTTCATTGCATAACCTAATATAGGTCACAGAAGTGACCAAGACAGTCGTGGCCATGTTCTGGCACAGACTCGCACAGCAGTCTCCACCAAGAGGTGATGTCTCCCACCTTTCCTTGTGGGAGGCGAGGGGAGCAGGAGTCTAAGGGGAATGGCAAACCTCTAGTTCAAGATAACATCATAAAACTTCTGGGAAAAGGGTGACTGCCCATCAACAGTTCTCATACAACACCTCTCATCTGTATCAGAGACCACCTTTTGTGCTGAATTCGGGGACTACCCATGCCTAGCGGGTGATGTTCGAACAGGTGTCTTCCCTTTGGTCAAGGCATAGATTAGGTATGAGCAAAGTGTCCAGCTTCACAGCTTGGGGCATTTCTGAGCATGTGTGGGTGCCCGAATACGAGCACCCAGGGATATTTTAGGTGCTGGTCAAGTTTAGGCATCGGAAGGGCTAAGCAGCTTGGAGCATGGCATGTCTGGGTTGCTTTCCTGAATGTGCACAGCACAGCAGATCCCAAAGCCAGTCAAAGATGCCAAAGCAGATGCAAAAACATCTGGACATCACCTAAAGCTCAAAGATTTTCTCCATCTTCTGCCGATACCCCGCAATGTTCTCATTGGCTGGTCTCCAGCAGAAGTCCTTTTCTATTCTCCTGCCTTGGAGGTAAGTAATAGCACAACTTCTGCCATATAGCCATGAGGGAGAGAAGAAAATTGAGAGAGTGGGAAACATACCTCGCTGTTTAAATTAACCTCCCTGGGATTCTTTTTAGAAGATAGGAAAAATGACAACCTGATTTACAACGACCCTTTTCTGCCTTGAAATTCACTGTGTGCCTGTCCTGTCTCTCCGCATCTAGAAATAAATCATCAAGCACTTAAGAAATGCGCTCATAGAAATGTACCCTTTTATTTGGCCACCGTATGCGCTTGACAGCTCAAACATGCTTTTTCAGGCAGTGCTGCCTCTCCATGTTTCTTCTCCAGGCACCCTTAGATCGAAGCATTGATTTTACATTTAGGCTTTGTGATTTTTTTTCCTTGGTCGGGGTCTCTAAGGGGCTGCAGAAAGGGACTGGAGCAACTTTTTCAGTTGGTGTAATGCTGTTTTGGGGAGTTATAATGGGAATGAATGAGCAGACGAGTTTTAAAAGTTTCGTCGTCCAAAATGAGCAGGATGTGCATGGATACACGAGCCCTAAGTCCACAAAAGCTGGTGTAATAGCAAATTATTGAAGTATCACCCAGCTGCTGTGTGAGACGAGACTGGCTCCAGTTTTGCCCAGGGCACGGGAGATCAGATGCAGAAAATGCTTTTCTCTCTTTCCACTTCACAAAAATAGAAAGTCTAAACTAAAGCAAAGCATCAAGATTTGTCCTGCTTATGCCATGTGACACAAGAGGCAATCTAGAGGCAAAAAGAGAGGACTACCAAGTATTTAATTTCTCTTTTTCTGCTCAATAAAATAACCAAAGATAATCTGCTGGCTAGTGTTACGCCCTTGGCACAATGCTACATTGAAGAATGAGCTTAGAGTAGTTGTAAAACAAAAATTATTTTAAAAATGATTGGTGGTTTGAAAGTTTGCATTTTTATACGGAGAAAATGTAGGAGAGGCCACTGTGGGCTGTGAGGGTGAGGAGCCGTGCGGTTTGTCTGTCCCCAGGCTCAGACAACACATATTCGCAGGCACAGAGGAGAAACATGGCTGTGCCTTCCTGAGCCCCAGAGAGCAGGAAAATCGCAAACAGAAACTTTGTGCAGGAATCGCCCAGCTCTGACCATGGTTTTCTCAGATCTGCACGTAGGCTTCCAAATGGACCGAGCACTGTGCAAGTATTTTCCCCCGTTCATGCAAACTGTTGGCAGTTCTGGGTTTTCATCATGATAGTGATGAAGTTTGATCAACCAGTGGAGAGACCTGTCCTTCTCTTCCCTTGCTATATCTTCTTGGGTGCAGTTTGAAGGTACAGCCATGTACCTTCTGGCCACCTCTGAAGAAGGGATACAGGAGTGGGTAGGCCTTTGTTTGACCAAGGTTGGCAGCTCAGGTTGTGGAACCACAAACATTGCCGCGGTGACTTTATGATTTCCTGCAATGCATTGGTTCAGAGTCTTAGGGGCATTTTTTGATACCTTCGTTTCACATGTCTTTATTTGAATTTATTTTTGTGTGTGACCTGAAGTCTGAATTTCCTAACTTTGTAAGTTCTAGGTTACAACATCTTATTTGGAAGGGTCGTCTTTATGAATTTCCTTGTCTAAAATGTATATATTTTTTGCATGGCGTTCACTAGTGAATGATACACAAGTGAATGTATGAGTAACAGACAGTAACCGCAGCGAGGGTAGTCAAGTGACATTTCTAGTGGTTTGATGAAGTGTGAAATAACGCACACTCAGGCACTCACATCCACACAACCTTTAAAGAGCATGCTACTGGAGTTTCGGGGCAGAGCGAGCAGCAGGGTTGGGACTCCTCTCATCTCTCTCCAGTTGAGAAGTCATCCACTCTCCCTTTGCAGTCACTAGAGAGAAAATAAAATATTCCGGGGCATGATTCACCTACTACTTTAGATGTGTATCTTGCAATGGAGTGAATCAACTCTAGGACTTCCTCCATAAAAGGAGGTGTGGAGGTATTTACTTTGTAGAAATCTGAAGTTGGGTGAGATAAATCCCAGCCAGGAAGCACGCTGCAGAAGACAGACATTAATATATTTTTATTAGCAATAGCTTAGAGGCCCGGGCTGCCAAGAATAGCAGATTGGGAAAAGGTGTGCAGGGTTAAAACCCCCAGCCCCCTTTTTCTTCTGTATTTTAAAGGCTTCCTTTGTGCTAAGCACCAGCACACAACGGTGCCAAACAAAGAGGCAAAGCCGCTGGGAGCCTTGAAGTCCCCAATGTTCAAACTACCAAGTAGCCACCAAGTTTTTAACAAGCGGTGGCAAGTGAGCAGGGAGAACTGCTGCCACACTCCGCTGCCCCTGCCCACTCATTTCAGTGAACGCATGGCCATGGGAAAGAAATAAATTGTCATTTCTTGTCTCATAACAGCTTCGGAGATGTATTAAGTAGCCCATGTGACGTAAGTGAGCACATTGATTAGGTACAACGGTCATTCATGATTTTGCTTTATTGTATTTTTTCCTAGCGTAGTCCGCGTTTAAGATTTTACTAAATTTTAACCTTGCGTAAAGTATTTCAGACCCCATGTTAGTGTGCTCTGAGGTTGCTTGGGAGAAAGACAAGCTCACTGCAGAAACTGGCTTTGCAGCAGTTCTAACATTATTACTCTGTGGATGCCTATTTCTACACGTAAAGAACAAATGCTGTAAATTTGGAGCTGTGCTGCGTGCATTTTCTTATACATCAAAGAACTGAAATCCCTGCTTTACAAATGCAAAAAAAAAAAAAAATCAACTTTCTTAAGTATAAAATTATGGTTGCTGCCTGCACGATGCTTTTTTTTCACTTTTTCCGTGGTGTCGGCCGCTTCCGTCAAAAGATGCTGCCTGTTAGTGGCCAAACGCACACACATCCCCCCGCCGGTCCTGTTGCGTTTAGCCACAGATGCAAAACTTATGATGTTTTATTATTGAAGTTTGTTAAAAGGACGCAGTCCACTAATAAAACTATTTTGGTTTTCTATTGCTAATTCTGACTTGAAAGAGAGAGTAGGAGCTGACAAAATGCTGCAAGTTTCGTTAGTGAGAAGGAGAAATGAGGTAACGCAATTAATGCCAAGGGCAGCAGAAGCTTCTGGTAGAGCTCTCGTCATGGGAAATAATTCTTCCAAGAAAATTCACCGATGGTTTCTTACCTGGCTTCACAGGATGCAGGTATTTACGGACTGTTGGTATAAACACACACTGATGTTACTGCCTTACAAGTTCCGAGAGTTTCTAATTGCTGCTCAGTATACTGCACTTAGAAGAACTGTATTAAAAGTTGTTTGTTTATCCTTAGGTCCTAGCAGAGGGGGCAGGTTTAGGGAATACGTGAGTGTTTTGTCTCTAGAAGAAAATAAGAACTGTCCTGTCTGTCTCCATCCAGGCCTTGTGCTCATCCATCTCATGATGTAGCCCCATTTAAGTACGCACTTCAGGCTTAATCTAGTTTTTCTCTAATGAGGATGCAATATTCAATGTTTCTTGTGTCATTCATTATTTTACTTCTTCTTGGGCAACGTGCAGTGTGAACTGTCCTATTTGAACAACACCGGGAATCTGGAGCCAAATTCAACCTCAGAATTACTCCATTGATACGAATGGGCAGATTGTTGGGAAAACTTCCGTGTTTATCTGTGTGCATAGTAATGATATTGAAAGAGCATCCATCCAAAGGCCCGGGTGCCCAAGGGAAATTTTTAAAAATAGGAAACGAACCTGTTAGTTCAGCTGGAGCAAAGGAAAAGATCCTGCAACCGCACCGAGAGTCGCCCAGCCTCACTGGGCAGTGCCATGGTTCCCGCCCCACTCGGCTGCCGGGGAGGGAAATCGGGCTGAGCAGGGTGACCTGAGCGGGCTGTTATGGGACCAGTGTGCCAGCAAGGGCCAAAGACCCAAGATGGGTCACAATGCCCGCGGCCACCACCTCCTCCTCTGCCTGTGAAACGGGTGCTGCAGCGGCAGCTCCGGTGGGATGCTGCCCTGAAGGGCTGGGAGAAGCAACCGGCTATTGCTTTGCACGGGATTTTCCTCTAAAACACAATTTGGGTTAGTCTTGCTGGAATTACACCATTGCAGCGGATATGCAGCACACCAGTGGTGTGCTGAGACACACCGAGGCACGTGAACTGCACGTGGAGTATCCACATCCGAGCATCAGTGCGTTGGGATGCACGGCTTGAAACGTGGAGCTCATCTGAAAACTCAAAGCCCATCGCACTCCCTGGGCATGGCATTCCAATAACGCGCTTCCCGGGAGCTCCAACAGCGAAGCCTGGCTTCGCTTTGCTCTCTCGAGCAGCTCGGGGATGTCCCAGGCTGTTTTTCCCAAAGCCCGGCTGAGGCCGCCTTGGCTGGACCATCCTCTGTTGGTGGTCGATGGTTTGGTGTGACCAGGCACGTGGTGAGTGAGGATGGAGCAAAAAACTCCCTACTTACACTGGAACAAACTGGGAATGAAGGAATCAACACTGGTGGAAGGTTCAAGCCCTGACTTTCCTTTTACCCACAGGGTTTCTCCAGGAGGTGTGTTGTTTTTTTTTTCTCTACTACCTCCCCCACCCTTTGAGTATTTTATTTATACTTCTGTTAGTTTTTAATTTCTCTTTCTTGGTTTCCTGTTTGGTGCTTGGAAGCCCAGTCTCGCTGCTGGTCACTTTTACTCCCTGTCCCCTGGAGGCCTCGGGGGTTAATGGGCACAGCATTCTCCCTGCTTGGGAATTCATGGGGAGGGCGTCCTTGGCCACACTGTGCTGTATTTCAGGGGAAATGAATCTAAACAGGACATTTGCATGGGGCAGTTGAGAATGTCACGGTCAGAAACGATTGTGATTAACTTGAAAAGTGTTGTCAGGGTCAAAATTGAGGAGAAACGGGTTTTAGGCAGCATGACTGAATTTCTGTCACCTCTTTTGTCTAAAATGCTGACAAATACTTTGGGCGATATATGTATGGTACTGCTGAAAAGGAGATGGCTCAGGGATCGGTGGCTGATTTTGCAAACGGGGATTTAGGATATTTGAGATGAGCGATATCTAATGGGACTTAGGATCTCTAACAGGTAGAATTCATGAGACCTTATCCAGTAGACACTACGATGGCACTTTACGACTATTTACCTTCTTAAAAGCAAAATGAGACTTTTATTTTTGCGCTGTTTTTTGGGGGGGGTGATGACTCCCGTGTAATTCAAAATATATGGTAAAAATGCTTATTTAATTTTCAAATTAACCCTCGTTACATATAGACACCCATTTTGATGGTGTGGACTGACTCTGTAATACCTTGTTTCACGTGTGTTGATGTGGTTATCGGGGTGTTTACCGTATATTGGTCTATGTCCGTGGTTTGCAACCTCCTTTTTTTTTTTTTTTTTTCTTTTTAATTTGTAAATCTTACGTTTTTCCAGCGGGGTGCACTCATTTGCATAGCAAATTTAAGCTGCCAGGCGCTGGGTTTGCTTTTCTTAGTTACAACTCACAAAACCCTTCGAAGCTGCCTCTGGATCCCCAGGGCTCCCCAGGCACGCTGGAAACAACCGGCCTAAAATTAATGGGAAGGTTGTAAGGAAAAAACAGAAGGGAAGGGAAAAAAACCTGCTGGAAGGGAGCAGAGTCCCTGCCCCCAAGGGCAAATGGGGCTGGCAACTGAGAGTGCCGGGCTAATAGCTCTGAAGATGCTATCTCCTGTTCTTTCCTACCTCGCAAAACTGGGTTTGGGGGTGGGAAGCTGCTCAGGTGCTTGTGCAAAAAAATGAAAAATAATATAAGAGGGTCCTCAAAGACACGCATGTAGTTTATTCCAGCGGTGCATTAAGCATTGCTTAAGGTGGTATGGGCTCTATAGGTGCACATCTGGCTGAAGGGAGAGGTCCCAGCTTTCCCACCGACCCTCACTCGCCCTGGGAGATGCTGGGCAGGATGAGGGAGGCAGGCAGGGAGGAGGCAGGGAGTGGGCAGGGGGCAGGCAGGCAGTAGGCAAGGGAGGCAGGGGTAAGGCAGGGAGCAGGCAGGGCAGGCAAGGCAGGCAGGGGGAAGGCAGGGTGCAGGCAGGGCAGACGGAGCAGGCAGGGTGCAGGCAGGGAGGAAGCAGGTAGTGGGCAGGGGGCAGACAGGGGGAAGGCAGGGAGCAGGCAGGGCAGGGAGGGAGCAGGCAGGGAGCAGGCTGAGGGAAGGCAGGGTGCAGGCAGGGAGGGAGCAGGCAGGGAGCAGGCAGGGTGCAGGCAGGGAGCAGGCAGGGTGCAGGCAGGGAGGAGGTAGGGAGCAGGCAGGGCAGATGGAGCAGACAGGGTGCAGGCAGGGAGGAGGCAGGGAGTGGCCAGGGGGCAGGCAGGGGGGGAGGGGGAAGGCAGGGAGCAGGCAGGGAGCAGGCAGGGGGAAGGCAGAGTGCAGGCAGGGCAGGGAGGGAGCAGGCAGGGAACAGGCAGGGTGCAGGCAGGGCAGGCAAGGCAGGCAGGTGGAAGGCAGGGAGCAAGCAGAGGGCAGGCAGGGGGAAGGCAGGGAGCAGGCAGAGGGAAGGCAGAGTGCAGGCAGGGCAGGCAGGGAGGAGGCAGGAAGCAGGCAGGGCAGGCAAGGCAGGCAGGGAGCAGACAGGCTGAAGGACCTCTGGCTGATGGGAGTGATGGTAGAAGGAAGGGGCACGGGCAGACCCAAGGCGAGGGTCTGTGCCGCCGGCAGCAGCTGGCAGAGGCGGCTGCGAGGCAGGAAGCCCATCGGCCTGGCTATTCTCCTCATTAATTCCTGCCATGCCAAAATGCAGCAACCTCTCTCCCCGAGTGCTTCTCACCGTGGTGGAGTACGTGTGCTCACTCGGATTACTCATAGTTGGCTGCAATTTCTATTCGCAACATATTGTTTGACAAATGTCAATTCTGAAGAAAAATAATTTAAATTATTTCTTCAAGACAAAGTTTCAGATTTAACATTGAGCAGATGCTCTGTCTAAAATTAGCATAATGATTCTTCATGCCTGCTACTTACCAGGACATGTGCCTTTAATGTAAGTGTTGGAATAATAATGAAACTTTGCAGTGATTTTTTTTGGATAATTGAAGATTCTCCCGCATGCTTTTGAAATGTTTAACGAGCACAAGGGCCTTCTGAGTTCAGGAACGCTGGTATTCCCATTTTGCAGATGTGTAAAGTGAGGCACAGAGCTCCTGCAGTGCCTGAGGTTCAGGACCCAGGCGAGCTGGGGAGAGCCAGGCCCTTTGGTGGGCGTCAGGCCCCTGAGGGCTGGCGTGATGGCAGAAAAGGGATGGGGGCTCCTGGGGTCAGGCGGCTCAAAATAAACACACCTCAGGAAAGGTGCCTGGTGGGATTTCCAAAAGCCGGGGGGAGCTCAGGGCTTGTCGGTGGCGCAGACTGTGCCTAAAACTTCCGGGCTGCATGAAAAGAAGCATGGGCAGCAGATCCAGAGAGGTGATTCTGCCCCTCCGCTCCGCTCTGGTGAGACCCCACCTGGAGTCCTGTGTCCAGCTCTGGAGCCCTCAGCACAAGAAGGACATGGAGCTGTTGGAGTGGGGCCAGAGGAGGACACGAAGAGGATATGAGGGCTGGAGCCCCTCTGCTGTGAGGACAGGCTGAGAGAGCTGGGGGGGTTCAGCCTGGAGAAGAGGAGGCTCCGGGGAGACCTCAGAGCCCCTTCCAGCCCCTAAAGGGGCTCCAGGAAAGCTGGGGAGGGGCTGTTTGCAAGGGCATGGAGCGACAGGACGAGGGGCAATGGTTTAAACTAGAGCAGGGCAGGTTTAGATCAGCCATTGGGAAGAAGTTCTTTCCACTGAGGGTGGTGAGACACTGGCCCAGGTTGCCCAGAGAGGGGGTGGAGGCCCCATCCCTGGAGACATTCAAGGCCAGGCTGGATGAGGCTCTGAGCAACCTGCTCTAGTTACAGATGTCCCTGCTGACTGCAGGGGGTTGGACGAGATGGCCTTTAGAGGTCCCTTCCAACCCAACACAGTCTGTGATTCTATGATTCTAAGATCTCGTTTCACTTTTAGGGATTTACAGTTCAGGTTGTTAAATACATCTGAAACATGTTTGATTCTCAGGTTTCTGCTGCTCCAGCCTTCCTGAGGGGCAGGATGACTTGAAAACCATATTCCCTGTCCCCTTCAATCAGGGGCGCGATGGCTCATAGTTGGACGTGGGGGCTTTAAAAAAAAAAAAGACAAAACACACAACAGCATTTGAACCCAGAGAGTCTCCCCATACAGGAAGACTTCGACACAGAAAGGTGAAGTGACTTGTTGGTGGCTGCACAGCAAATCAGGGAACTGATACGAAAATCCCCGATTCCCATGCTGTAGCGTAGGGGTTCTTCAGGGGGAACCTTCCTTCCAGCTCCGTTACTCAGCTGGCAGCTCTTGCAGTCGCCTGCGTGGAAAAGCTGAAAGTCCGGCCGGTGCTTTTGGCTTCTGTTAATGCGTTTTAGCAGCAGGGAAGAGAGGGATGAGTTAGGGACCAGCTGGAAGCGTGCGGGGCCCCGAGGGTGCTCCGAGGAGCGCGGCGCTGGGAACTCCCGTGCAGCAACGGGGATGGTGAAAAAACTAATAGAGCTCAAAAAAAAAAAAAAAAAAGAGGTGGGAAGAGTTTCAAAGAGGCCTTTTCAGGCAGCGGGTAATTTTCTCACAGGCTGGGCCACGCTGAGGTGACCAGCGGTGGGGGAAGGATGGGGAGGCAGCGTAGCCAGTCTAAACACCCACGGGAGGAAAAGAGCCTGACCTTTAAACGGGGAGTGAGATGTGGTTGTTTTAACCATCCTCAGCCTGAGGAGAGTCCCGTTCCTGACTAAATGCTGGTTTCTAACAAAGGATTTCCACAAAACTCCCCACTGTGGCCTGAACTTAACCCCGCGTGCTCCTGACCCTGCAGTGGGAAGAGGAGTCTCAGGGGAACCTGGCCCTTCGCTTTCCCGTTTAAGCAAGGCCACACTCTTCCACCTAAGAAAAGCCACCGGGCAAACACCTTCACGTTGATTGCCTTGAATGGTGGTGTTTGTACCGCTCAGGGGAAAAGTACCTTGACCTTTTTTTTTGTGTTGGAGCACAGCGATTAACCTCCATAACTGGGAAGACGGTGTTTGGTGTGATAAGCAGAGTCACGGATGCTGGTTAAAAATAAATTTTAAAAAATCTATAGCATTTTTTTAATGAAAATCTTAAATATGCCCATGTTTGTTACTGTGTGGTTGCACTTTAAAAGCAAAATTTTCATGAATTCTTGGGGTCGTGTCTTCTGAGAGAGAGTTTATCGTAGCAGAGGTGCTGAAGCCTCTCACAGACACCCTGGGCGCCCTCGTGCTCTCAGACTGGGAGGTGGTATTTTAATAAGTGCTTCTCACAGCCAGTTCCCAGTTCATCCCGTGTGCAAAGGAAGGAAGGAAGATGGCAGCTGCGTCAGGAGGAGATGATCTCTCTCTCTGGCCTAGTAAAATTATAACCATTGTGAGGCTGCTGCTGGAATCTGAGGTCCGATACCTCGAATAGAATCACAGATTCATAGGATGGTCCAGGTTGGAAGGGACCTTTCAGATCATAGAGTCCAACCATCAACCCAACACTGCCAAAGCCACTGCTACCCCATGTCCCTCAGCACCACGTCTGCCCGGCTTTTGATACTCCCAAGGGATGGCGACTCCATCGCTTCCCTGGGCAGCCTGTTCCAATGCTTTATAATCCTTTTGACGAAGAATTTTTTCCTAGTATCCATCCTAAACCTCCCCTGGTGCAGCTTGAGGCTGTTTCCTCTTGTCCTATTGCCTGTTCCTTGGGAGAAGAGACCGACCCCCACCCCACTGTGGCGTGGAGTAAAAGAGACCCTGTTTTGTTTCTGATTAGGGGTTGTTCTGTTTCTGTCCATGCTCCTGCAGGCTGTATTTAATTTATTACATGTCCGTCCAAGTGCTCAAGTCCAACTTGATGAGGAAAGTGGACACCTTGCCGTATCCAGTCCCCCCGCTCAGTTCAGGTTGCGTTAGCTGGCCTTTAAGCGACAAACCTGCTTTTCCTGATTTTGGCTCATCAGAGTCGGTCCGCGCAGGGCTCCAGGCGCGACCTGCTCTCTGTGGCCAGAACCAAACTGGATTTGCAGCTGGGGCTGTAACCCCAGCAACCGGGATGGTGATGCTTTGTAACTGCAGCCAGCCCAATGTGAAAGTTCACTCGAGGGGGAAACACACCCGATTTCAGTGTTTATCGAGCGAGGTTTGGGAGGGTAGAGGCCGTTCCACATGCACTGGTTGAGAGTCCTCATGGGCCCGTTAGCGTATCCAGTGTCTGACTCCATCCGTCCAATTCCTTAAAGACCTCAAAAACTGCACCTGCTTGCACCGAAGTGGCTCGGGCTGAGAGAGAGGGGGGAGACCGTGGCAGCATGGGAGCAAAATTAAACAAATAAAACTATGAAGCGTTTTTACCTCACGCTCTAATTCTCATTTCTGTCTGGAATGAGAGCAGTTGAAATTGGGTGTGAAACTGGGCTAGTGAGGAAATAATATCCTCATGGAAAGTGCACGTGTTACATGGCGTTTTCTTGGTTTTAGCACCAAAAGTGTTTTGGGGATGCAGTTTACGTGGAGTTTGGTCTGTGGCTGGTTGGAGACAGGCCAGACTGGCGTTTTGATAGCAGGTTTCTGATCGTTAATTCTCCTGGAAAGCAACGTGCTGTTTTCTGAGAGAAACAACAGCTCTGTTGACGTTCACCCCAAAAAGCACATCCTGCTAAGTTTCTCATTTGGCTGCCAGCGTAATTCTTTCCGTCACAGAGACCTCGCATCATTGTTATTTCATTGCTAGGTGACTTCTATTTTGGCTTCGCCCTGACTTTATAAAACCTGGCGTCGGATAGGAACATAGGCTTGGTAATAGTCGGGGGGGGGGGCAGTTGTTTTTTTTTGTTTTCTTTTTAACTAGTGATTTTTTGTGTGTAGCCTGCGTTAGAATAGGAGGGCTGAGATGCATTTTCCTAGGATGGCCGTGCCACCTATAGGGTGCAGCTGCTGTCACCACGGAATGTTTTACCAGGTACACTATGGAGCGGCAATCAGTTATCAAGCACATACTGATGAGCTGAGCAAAATAAGTAATCTTGGCAAGCGCTGTCATTTTTGCCAGTAAAAACGTACATCTACAGTAGCACTTCTAATGACTATAGAAGATGCACAAAATGTTTTGCTGAATACGCACATATATTTTAAGTATGAACACAGCCTGGGATGCAAGGCTACTTTCCTGCTTTCTTCTAAAACTCCCAGCTTGCTTCTTCCCTCCTGCCTGGCTGAAACTCAGGGTCATCTTGCTCTGTCCTCCGAGCTCATCTCGGTCTGGCTGGAGCCGGGATCCCGCTTGGGTGCCAGGACAAACACTGCCGGGGCCCTTTTGCCATCACCACAGGGAAGAGGGACACGCTCTGCAGATCTCGCCTGCCCGAGCCTGTGGCCTTGCCTGCAGCCGTATGAAAGGAGCACTTTGTCTCCCCCTTTGAGCGCAACGGCTCAGGCTTTCGGTTTGTTACGGCAGTGATAACTCAAAAAAAAAAAAAAAAAGAAAAAGAACCCCAACAACCCAGACCAAAAAAAAAAAAAAAAGACCAAAAATATAAAAGACAAAAGAACCACCAAAAAGACAAAAAAAGACAACAAAAAAAACCAAAAAAAAAAAGACAAAAAGAAAAAAAAAATACTACCCCCCCAAAAAAAAGAAAAAGAAAAGACAAAAAAAAGGAAAAAGACACCTCTCAGAAAAAAAAGATAAAAAAAAAAAAGGACAAAAAAAAGCGCCCCCCCCCTCCCCGAAACGACAACAGAAAAGAAAGGGCTGGGTGCGTTTCGGGGCTCCGTCAGGCAGCATGAGCGGGGGCCCGCCGTGGCCGCGGGGGTGGCCGTGCCGACGGCTGCAGGGCAGCTCCGCGCCCGCGGACCGCGCTCCGCTCCGCGCCGCCCCGCCTGGTGCGCGGGGGGTTTCCCTCCGCCGCAAACCGCGGGGGGAGCGGGCTGTCCTGCGCGGGCAGCCCCGCCGCTGCTTCCCGCGGCCGCGGGGGGATGCTCCAGGTCCCCTGCGGGACGGCATCACCCCCATCCCCGCCACGGGGCTGCCTGTGTCCCCCCGTCCCGCTCCCGAGGGAAGCGCTGCCGGCCTGCTCGGGCTGCTCTCGGCCGGCGCGGAGCGGGCTCCCCCCCCGCTGCCATGGGGGGCAGCGGCGGTGGGGGAGCGCGGAGCAGCGAGGGAGGGAACCGGGACAGATGGGGAGGGGATGAAGAGGAGGAGGAGGATGTAGGGGAGGAAGGCGGCGGGGGAGGGAGTGATGGAGAGGGGAGGGAGGCGGCCGGGCGGGCGAGCGGAGCGGGCAGCGCCGGGCCGGCCGCGCTCCCTCCGCCATCCGGGCCCCCCCTCGCCCCGCCGTTCTGGGGCCCCCTCCGGCCGTGCCCCGCCACCCCCAGCCCCGGGGACAGCCGAGCTCCCCCCGCCGGCTCCTGCAGGCAAGAAGGAAAACGTGATGCGATGGAAAACGCTGGCGTGTGCGGGGCTTGGGCGGGGGGGACGGAGCATCTCCCATCCGCTCCGGTGGTCCAGCCCCGCCGGGTTCTGCTCCCCCCCGCGGTGCTGCGTGGGCAGCCGGGCTCGGGCAGCCTCGGCAGCGCCTGTCGCGACACCCGGAGCCAGCCGGGGGCTGAAGGATTCCCTTGTCTGTGCCGAAAGCCACAGCAGCTGCTTGACAACAGGAAACAATGTGTAGTGAATGGAAAAAAAAAAAAAAAAAAAAAAAAAAAAAAAGGGGTGGCGCTGCCTGAACAACTTCCCTTTACATCACTGCCCAAATAAGGAGCTTTAAACTAAAACCTTTTCTATTGCAGCCCGGCAGAAGATCCCCCTGGAGCCCCAGGGTCCCCACCTCTCACCGGGCAGAGTCATGGCAGAGCCGCGGCTGCAGCGCGGGGGGCATCTGCAGGTAACGAACCTCAGCGCTTCGCTCCAGCCTCCGCGTGTCTGTGCGCTTTCATAGCTCTATTCTTAATTTCTTTTCTTTTTTTTTTTTTTCCCTTCTTCTTATATCAGCCGTGGTCAGTGCTGGGAGAGGGAAGAGCAGGCGATGAGGCGTAATTAAGAGCACTTGTAAATCAGGGGCATGGCTCGCTGGTGAGGTCACTGCAGTGAGTAACCGGGAGTTACGGGATGTCGGGCTACTGTACACTGTAAACACGGAGGGGTTGTTTCTCTTGATCCGCCGCCAGACAGCCCGGCTGCCTGCACTGGCCCAGGCATCAACTGCACCTCCAGTCTTAATTGGCGGCCACCTCTAATTAAGGTCCTGCGAGCTGCGGACTTTCGCTGGCTGCACCATGTGGCAGGGGTGAGCTGTCTGTCTGTCTGTCTGTCTGTCTGGGACGGATTTCCTCCTTATCACTGGTACAGGAAAGCGAGTGGGGAGCGGAGGGTTGCTCTTGAGCAGCACGTGATGCGAGCGAGAAGCTGTGCGAGCGAAATCCCTGCGGGAGCTCCTGGCAAGCTGATTTTCCCAGCTCAGAGTCCAAAATATCTGCTGGGCTCCCGCAGGCAGGTGAGGAGGGTGAACCTGCAGAGAAGGGGGGGCCCATACCTGGGCCTGGCCCTTTGGCTGTTTTACCCCTTTTTAAGTGTTTCTAGCTACTGATGAGCACCTGCACGTCAGCATAAAATGAGGCGGCGTTAAAAATGCATTAAGTCTGAGTAAATGAGTGCTAACGATTTAAGCTTCTTAATCCTCCTCGATGGAAATTAATAACGCTTTTGATGCACCCAGAGGTGTGATCAGAAACGCAGACACGCGCTGAGCTGCTCTATGCAAATGTGTGGATTGTTATTCCGGAAAAAGGCACTGTGCATTATTTTATCCCCCCCCCCCCGCCTCCGTTCCTCGTTTTTTAGCTAATTGGCCGATCAGCATGAAAGCGCCTGGCACTTTTACCCAGTTCCACTCTGGCCAGTGGAAACGGCTGGGGCAGCTGACACGGTGATTTATGGTGTGAGCAATACAATCCAAACCCTGCTCTGCTGCGAGAGGATAACCTGTAGCTTACAGGCTTTTAGTTTCTCTGGTGTCGAAAGATTGTTCGTGTAAGTCTGCAGAGTCAGTTTTCACCTTCGATGGCGGGATGTCCTGACAGCCCCTTTGTCGTAACCCCTCTCTCTCTCATTTTATTCTCTTATTTTATTGGGCTTCAGCGATCCCCTGGGAAGCTGTTTGTTCTTGTTGGGAATTGTCATGTTTTTCTCCAGTGCTTCAGGAACTTTTCAATACAATCCTTGTAGGAAAGCACGATGCTGCTAGCGTGTGTTTCCTCGATAAGAATAGGTGGGATTTGTGGGGCGTGGGATGTTGTGGTTCTCACTTGGCTCCCAGGTGTCAAGAGGCTCCAAAACCCCTTCAATGAGTTGTCCCCATCTCCTTCCTGCCTTCCTCTGCTTAGCAGACAGCTCTAACTGAAGGGATCCTGGAAATAGGATTTCTTTCATCCCTGGAGAATTGTCCTTCAGTGAAGGAAGAAGAGATACCGGTGTAGGACGTGGTGGGGGCTGATATGAGCTGTCCTAAGTTGCTTTTGAGAAGCAAAGCCTCCCGCCTCCAAGGCTGGCTGTCAGGCTTCTCGGGCTGGTGAAGGATTTACTGCAGGCATTATCAAGGAAAGGAAAAACAAAATCTGTAGAGGACTCGTGTAAACTGGGCGGTGAAGAAAAAAACTTCCAGTGTTACTAGTTGATTAATTAACAAATGTGTTACCACGAAACTGCTTGCAGCAGGTCTGGGCTTTGTGTCCTCTGGGACACATCCAGCACACACAGAAGTGCGGTGCAGCCCCTGAGAAATGCTTTTGAGGAGCCCTATGCTCTCCTGGGGATGCTCTTGCCGCATAAATGAGGGGGAATTACTCACTGCGAGTGACCGTTTTCACCCCAATCCACAATGGGCAGCTCTGATTTCTCCATGTCAGACACCATCCATTTCAGAAACATGCGTATGTCCCACTGCAGCTTCTCTACTGCGCTTTGAGCACCCTAACAAGGGACCCTCACAAGGTTTCTTCCCCCCCCGCCCTGCTGAGTGCTTGCCCAGCTGCACGTGTGGCAGAAAAAGCAGAGACAGGACCGCAGGCTCCGCTCGTTTGGTTTGCCCGTCTGAGCAAGAGCACGTTCGTGCAGCCGGGGTGGAGGAGAGAGTGGCCTGGGGCGGGGGGGGGGCAGCAAACTCAGAAATGTTTGGAGTTTGCTCTTGAAAAATATACTGTGTCCATCGGTAGAATAGCTCAGTGTTCGGCTTGCGTAGTTTGCAGCGTGATCGGATGTGGGGGACTACTAAGGGGATCCGGTGGGGTGAGTCCCCGGAGAAACGGTTTCGAAAATAATATTTATTCTGAAGTTAACAACAAAAGCGCTGTTGAGAAACCTTTCCCGAGCTGCGGGGATAAGGCATCGCTGACATGGGTGGTTTGGCGGTAATTGGAGAGAGCGGGGAAGTGTATCCCAGCTGGGGAAATCACCCCGGCCATCCCGTTGATTGGGTGGCAGGTCATTAATGAGGGGCTCCTGGGAACTCCCTCGCCGTACGTCACTGGCAAAGTCCCATGGCCACGTCGGGCAGCTCCTTCTGCGTTAGGAGAGCTGGCTTTCCTCCGGCTTCCTCCGTTCCCCCTCATCACCGAGGTTCCTGCCGCCTCCCTGCTCGGAGGAGCTCCGCCGTCAGAACTTCTGGCCGCATTTGGCTGCACATGTTGAAGGCAAAAAGTGTTTCAGCAGACCCGTCGTTTCTAAAGCACTTTAAAGCACTTGGTTTCTTGGCAAGGGGGGCTGCAACTTACGAAAAAGAAAAAAAAAAAACAACACAAACCCACCTCTGCAAAGGAAAGCAATTTATTTAAAATATACATTCAACACCATTGTCTCTGACTTTAAAAAGGCTGCTTGTTAGTAGATCTTTATAGCCCTGCTGGGATCTGTAGTCAGTAGGGCTGGGTTGGGACATAGGGAAATATTTATTCTGTTTTCCATTCTGCCCGTTCCACTTGCTGAATTCTTCCCACCTTTCGCTCCTTAATCCGGACGGATCTCTGGCTGGTGCTCCCTCTCCTGGGCTCTGCGAGACCACCTTGCAAGGGGACAGTTGTGATTAGGGCTCCGGCTGTGTCACGGCTTGAATTCAAGCAAATGGGCTTTCCCAGGCCGGCTTTGCACCGTCGGCTGGGATCTCGCTCTCTATAATCGGCGCAGTAATCAGAATGGAGATTTTTATCCCACCCGGCTCTAATTACACGCCTGCATAAGGTGAACCTTTTAATGAGCATCAAAAGACGCATTGTGTGTCAGGGAGGGCCTGTGTTAGAGGGACTAGGGGATTATTCAGTCATTCGAAAAACATTTGGTGAAAGTAAATGTGCAATAAATCTTCCTTATCCTCTACGTTGCCTCATTTTCTTTGCAAAGCCCTGAACTAAGCCCAGCTCCTCCTCCCGAGGAAGTCCAGGCTGTGGCTGGCTCCCGGAGTGCCCGCTTTCGCTTACTGCCCCTTTTTCGGAGCTTCGGGGGAAGGTGAGCCGGGCTGCACGCGCAGGGTAAGGTGAGGAACCCAACCCTGCAGAGCTGAATGAGACAAGCAGAGACATCCCCGAGGAGTTACTGCATGGAAATCTTCCGAGAAGCCTTTTCCCTAAAAGGAACGGTTACTAACCCATTTGAACACACTTAGACAGTATTTTTGTACAGGTTTGTTTCCCCCCCCCCCCCCCCCCCCAGTTGTACGGAAATTTTGCTTTAGGGGCACTTTCCTTCTGGGAACTGCTCAGCAACTTTTAAGCGGGGATAAGTAAGGGGGGAAAAAAAAAGGAGTGAGACCAGGTTTTCCTGCCTTCCCAAAATGGACCTGCTGTGAGCAGGGACTACCTGGGCCTCGTTGCCTTGAAGCCCATGTGCCATTTTGCGTAAATGGTACAAAAGGCACAAAGCGCTTGCAGGTCATCGTGGCAGGAGCTCGCAGGGGGTCAGCCACCGGTACAAACTCAGCGTAGAGCATCTTCAGCGTCGTGGGAAACATTGTTATACGCTGATGATGTAAAAATCTTTTTTTGGTGCAAATGAAGTTTTTGGTTTCAGCAGCTCCTCACTCTCCAAATCCTAAATTGTCTTTTCCACCCCGCTTATCCAGACCTTCCCTTGTTCCTTCCTCGGAACTTTGCAGGGTCACCTGCTCATTAAACCATTATTCCGGCTTTCCAGCCCTGGGAGGCTTTGGGGTTTCAGCTATTTTGTTCTGCTTCCCTATTAGACCTACAGGTTTTAGGCAGGAAGGCAAGGTGTGTCAAAAATTGGCTGGATCCAGCTGAATTCAGACATAGGATTTGGGTTTCTCCGCTAATGTTGCTCTCAGATGCATCGAGACCTGGAGAGCTTTGCTAAGCCCTCATTTGGTGGTGTAGTTTAGAGGGGGAAACCTCAGGAGAATCCAATAAAATTGACCCTGGCCCTTTTCCCAGCAAACCTGGTTTTAAGCGTAGTATTTCCCTGAAGCCTTTACTGCCACAGTCCCACATCCAGATTGAAATCCAACTTCTGCATTGCTTAGATGGTCTCTCCTGAAAGGCAGTTCACTGCTTCGCAGAACTCAAAAGGCAAAAAACAGACACAACCCTTCATTCTACAACAACCTACTGGCACTTTTCATAAGAATTACTAACAGATTTACGTCTCGGGTATACATGGACTGGCCTTCTTCATCTTCAGGTGTATGATTATTCTCTTGATAGCCCCATATATCACCAATGTCGTAATGGACCATGAGCCAGCGGTGACGAAGGGTCCCAAGGGGTGTTGTGTAGTGAGCTGGTTGCATTCCCAACTCAGGGTAGGGTATGGTCTCGGGGTAAAAGGCTAACTAGAGAAGTGTGTGACTGGATGCGTGCTCCCCAAACGTAATGTAGTAAGATAAGCTGTAGGCTGAACGCACTGGAGGTCTGCGTCACGGCTGGAAGCGATGGCGTGCCCTCTCCAGCCGTTTCACCTGGGGAAGGTGAACGAATGGTCGTTATTTACGTGCTGGGGTACAGGGTTCACAGAACAGGCTGTGAAAACTGGAGAGCTTCTAGGAACTTTCAAGGGGTTTAGGAGCAACACCTTGGTTCCTCCTGCCCCAAGCTGCTGGGAGATGCCCAGGAAAGGTGTGGGATAGAAAGACTTTCCCCATTCCCTGCTGTTCGGGGTGAGGCAGTGGGGACCCCAAGGGATGCAGTGAACGACCTGGGGCCAAAACAGTGGCTTTGTCGCTAACAGGAATGTGTTTAGAGTTTTCCATGAGGCATTGCTGACTCTTTAAATAGCTCCCCACAGGTTTCCTGTGTTCCCTCCTGCTCTTTATTCAGTTTTTTTGGTGTTTGTTCCCTTCTGGGGAGATTCACTAACATAAATTAAAGCTATAGAAAAACTGAGGATGGGGCTAAAACGAGTGGCACAAAAACGAAAAACTAAAAAAAAAAGTTTCATAAAGTTCACACATTTCGGAAAGCACTGGGATGGCACCCGCCACCTGTAAAACAAGAGCAGCTGCTGGGCTGGGTCAGCCAGGAGTCGGTAACGGGCTGGTGATTTGCAGTTGCCACCCTGTTGCCACAGGGGTGGAAATCTGATAAACTCCCCAGGAGGCACCACAGCCGCACCAGGTTGTCTCAGCTGCGGAGGAACAAGTTGAGGGTGACGAGCTGGCTGGGCACGGTGAAGGACGGAGAGGTAGTGCCTGTCCTTTAAGGGGAAGCATCCTGGGGGGGGGGGGGGGGGGGGACGAGCATGGGGTGGTGATCCCAAGCATCTCTCCTTAGAAGGGCTCTTCACAGCAGATATTTGTACAAACTGAAACAGTTAAGGGATTTCTTTACTCAAATATGAGGTCTCTTGGCATCCCAAGTGCTTGTGTCAATTGGGAAGTTTCTGTTGTGGGGGGGAACGGCAGGGCCGGTAGGGGCAGGACAAAGCGTTCTTGTGTGTATTTGAACCCCCCAAAAGTGTGTGGGATCTTTGCACGTTTTAAAGAGGAAAATAAAGTTTTGGTCGTGTTTAAAAAAAGAAAAAAAAAAAAAGCCTTCATTTTGAAGATGAGGAGTGCTCGACTGTGGAACAAAACAGGGCAATGAAAGGTCAGGCTTGAACCAAGTGCAAAAATAGAGTAGTAGATATCTACAGAAGAATTTGAAGCTTTTCTGAGTTGTAAGGGAAGTCGAGCTGGGTGTTTAATTACCTCCCACAAACTTGCCCGTCGTGCTCAGGTATTTCCTTCATGACTTTCTCAGGCTAAAATTAACAAAACCTGAAGAGAAACCACTCTTCCCCACCGTTTCACCACTCTGTTTACGTGAGAAAATTGGCCAGGAGACAACAGGGTGACCACTGTAGTTTGGAATAAGCGTACGTTTCTTCTGGAAGTGAGGATCTCTGCTGGAAGTTATCCTGCAAGAACTCAGAAGTGTTTCTGGCCAATATCCTTCTGTGGAAAAGTGCGTGCCTCAGTTCCCACTTCTGTAAAATGGGGTTAAAAATATTCTCCCTCCCTCCCAGGAGCATTGCCACACTCCCTCCGCAGCAGTTTGTAAAACACCACAGAGTTTTTTCCACCAGCGTAAAAAATGCTAAATAAAAGTAAATTGATACTATTTTAAATAATATTCTAAGTAAGTGCTTCATGCTACAGTGAATAACTACAAATAACTATGAAAATGTATTATGGTAAAGATTCATAGTTATGGTTCATGACCACTCTAGGCTGGGGAAGCTATTGCTTTTTAGCACCGATGGCCCAGCAGCTGCTCAAAAAACTTACCGAAATGGGTAAAAGAGATCCAAGAATCACCTACGATCTTCCTCGCACCGTGTGAGTAGATGTGCCGGCAGCAGGGGCTGGATCTTCGCATCTGATAGCATCCGACGGTAATGACTCACTGTCTAATGAGTTTACTACCGCGGTTTGTATCATTACTAAGGTAATCCTTTTTAATTCAAGGAGCATTTATTAAAACCGAAGCCTTGCTGCTTTTGCAAACCTGCTTTGAATGGCGCCGTTTGCATTCAGGAAGAGTAAAGCGAGGAAGGCTAAAACCATTTACTGCCAAACTGAAGAATTTTTTCATAACCCTAAGGCAGCAGTGGGCTGGTTTTCTGCTAAAGAAAAAGCCTGCAGTGTTGGTTTTATTATGCATTATGCAGGTTTTAGGTCTTTAAAGAAGTTAAGGGAAAGTCCCAGATGAGGTGTTGGTTGCCTTATAGTCTCCATGGAATAGAGTTGCTTTTTGATTCTGCCTGTAATTCATCGCCGTAGACATGGTCTGCTGCCTTCGTGTTTTGATCTGTCACCCACCTGTGGGGATTTGCTGCAAAGTTAGAAAATCCTTTGTGTTCATATTTGCATTAATCAGAATTCAGAATTATTCACAAGGTAGGAGATGGTATGCCAGAATGTTAAAGCAGCAGTTAAGGGTTTGGTTGGGGTTTTTTTTTGTTTTTTTTTTTTTTTTTAGATAAACAGGTGTAAAGGTGGAAATGAAAAGTGTGTGAATATAACAGAAATCCTCAAAATCCCATTGCTCCTGAATGGGAGCTAAGTCATGGCTGGCAGTCGGGGATGTATCTGCCTGTCCTGGGCGGCTTCTGCTTGTGGAGTCGTGTCAAACACAAAACCTATCACAAAAAATCTAAGCTGGACATTGTTGTTTAGCCTGTTGTTGGTTTTTTGTTTGTTTTTTTTTTTTTTCCTTTTTGAACCCATTTTTGACATCTCTAAATTAGAGTGATACCTTTCTAAGCAAGCAGGAGGTTGGTCATATACTTTTAATAAATTCGAATGCAAATCAAGGTGATAAAAGTGATCTTTTTTTACATGGATAAGTGTGTTGAGTTCCTCCCAGGGGAAAAAAGGCTGGTAAAGGCTCTGAGGGTCATGGGGACAGAGAGCTCAAAAGGAGAAGATGCTTGTGAGGGGTGTGGGGAGAGGGCAGGGTCCGGTGCCCGTGCGTGAGCCAAAAGTTTAGGTTAAAAGATAATAGAAAGCATTCATTTTGCTCTTTTCTTGTGAGCAATAAGCCATTAAAGAGTTTGAAGCTCCTGAGGGCTCTTGTTGCAGAAAATGGCTTTGGAAAGGTGTTTGCTGAAAGCCTTCTCTCTATTTCGGTAAATGAATGAGGAAAGGGAGAGATGTCAGGTCACAGCAGCGCTGCAGATGGGGTGCCCGCAGCCTGGCGCGGGGACGAGGAGGATGGCAGCGGCCCGAAAACACGCAGGCGGTTTCACAGGAATGGCAAGCGCAGCTTTGCATGTCCTGGACCTCAAATAACTGAATGAATGCGAGTGCCAAGGAGGGGTGGCTTGGGGAAGCTCCGATACTCGGTCGGTACTTCTCTTTCCTGCTTTTGCACCAGGGCTGCGCCAGAACTAAAAGTGCCTTTCACAGGGCAGGACAGACCCCTGGGGGTGGGCATTTTGTCCTGCCTTCCTAGGTAAAATATTTGGAGTATTGTACTTGGGAAGCTGCTTTTGTAATATCCTCATGGACTATATTTCTATTCGAGGGTACGCTGTGTGCAGAAGGTACCTGCCTACGGGCCATCACCAAGACACCTACTTAAAAAGTGGCATTTTGACTCAATTTCCATCTCTGTTTGCATTTCCACTGGTGGCTGCTGGGGGCTGGGTCTGTCCCCAGGGAGGAACTGTCCCCGGTGCCGGTGAGCCCATTTGCCCTCGCTGGGTGTGTGCGTGCGCGAGAGCGAGCGCAGGGGATGTTTTCCATTTAACGATGTTATTTCTGGCACCGCTACTTTTTCTGTAATCACTGTGGAAACTGTTATGCTTGGGGGTTCATCAAGGAAACATTGTAAGTTCTTCTAGGGAGAAATATATTAAGCAAGTGGCTGTGATACTGGTTTCGGACCGGCTCGCTTTAATTTGCAACGGCGTTTTCAGGAGATTTTTACTGGTGGTGTTTCTAATGGAGTGGAGAAACAGCTTAAAGTGGAATGGCAGAGAAGAGCACCCAGAATGCTGGAAAAGGGGCAGTTTGGTGTTTGGACTCCAATGCTGTGTTGTATGATGGTGTTTCAGGGAAAAAAAAAATAAATAAAATAACGTTAGTCAGATTATCCTTTGAAGAGGCAAAAAAGTTTGACGGTAGATGAGATCTGCCTGCGGAGTGGTGATGGTCTGGGCCCTGTCCCAGGGAAATACAAGAAGTTGCAGATGCAGGTCATTTATTGGGAGAAGGCTTTTTCAGATACACTGATGGGTGTCGTCTGCTACTGTGGCCATAAAGAGTCGACCGGTACGGCTTCACCACGTGGCTGAGGCTGGATTTGGGATGCCGACGTGCCATGGTGACCAGGTGTGGGAGCGTCTCCTGTGTGCCACGGCACAGGGGCAGGACGGCGGGTGGGAGAGCCCCTGGACCACCACTGTCAGAAGAGCCGCCTCCAGCCAGGAGCCTGCACTCGGGGTCTCATCCTGGTTCAACATGCACAGGAGTTTCTGCGTGGGGTGACGCAGGCCTGGCGCGCAGGCAGGGTTTGGGAAGGAAAGCATGCGGTGTGTAACTGCAGGGAGAAAGCCAGTAGCTACACATACGAGAGTAGGAGACTTGGCAGCTCCCGGGCTTACACACAAGCCCCCATCTATCCCAGAGGTTCTGGCAATGATCAGGTGCGCAGAGGCCCCACAACTGCCCCTGGCTGTAAGGGAAGAAGAAAATCCCACAGGTACCTCATCGGATACCACCTTCTGGATCACAAATACAGTGATCCCAAATCCCTGAGCAAAACAACACAGACATGGAAGGAAACAAGACGCATCCGTGAAAGCTGATGCTTGATAGCACCACATTATCCTAAACATCAGTGTCCTGCTACCGGTTGAGGCCACCCTTGACCCTTCAGAAGAGGGAAAAAGCCAAAAGCCAAGACAAAACACCCTCAGCTGCTTGTGCAGTTAGAAAAACTGCCCTCCTGATACCTGCAGACATACGCTGGAAGCCCTGAAGCACAAGACCCAAGGAAAGCAGAGTTTTTATGCCAAGCCACGAGCGATACGGGATGCTAAGAAAAACAATGGCAAACCCTCTCTGTCCACAGCCGGAAGGAAAAAGAGGCTTATACACACACGAGCCCACGGGCCCAAGGCTGTTGTTGTCCCATGTCCGAAGACAGTGGTGGGGACGTTCTGCTGCTGCTGCCAGCCCGCTGTCGGTGCTGGGCAGGCTCCTCTTGCTGTAACACATTGGACAGTGCTAGAGTGATACGTACGGTCTGTGCTTAATCAAGTAGCATGGTATTTCTCACAGATAACATGACATTTCGGCATGGATACGGTAACAACACTGTTCACAAATCGGGAAGAAACTTCCAGAGAACTTTGAAAACTCATTTTGTAGGTGCAGCACAAAGCAGAGAGGTCCTGAGCACCTGCGTGAGGCAGTGAAGCACTGGCATTTTCTGCAAACATTAGCTATTAACCCTCACTAAACTACAGTTTAAGCTGTTAAGTTTCCCCAATTCCTCCTTAGATGTAGCAATAAACCTAATATTTCACCTCTGTTTGTGCTTCACATGCCGGCGGTGTCGTCATTCCTTGTCAAGGAGCTGATCTGGCCCAGTCCAGAGATTGGATCACGCCATTGCTGCTGGTGGGAGCACAAGGACCTGACACGCTGGATCACGTTGGTTCACCTTGCTCAGCCTCTGGAGGATGCAACAACCAGGGGATAAATTTCTTCCATTCTGGGCATTCATGTTCATTGTCATTTACCACTTATTTATAACCAGGATAACACCATCACATACTAGAAATTGCTTATATTGGAAAAACTGGTCGCGTGGTCCCAGCTTGAGGGAGCTTCCCATCTCAGGTGAAACTCAGAGGGAGATGGTGCGTAGAAGGGGGAAGAGAAGGGGTTACGGTGGCCAGGCGATGGGATGGGTTTGCTAGCTTTCATCTGTGCCCTGTATTTTATTTGTGGTACTTAAGAGTGCTCTTTTTCATTGGCATTTGTGGAGAGGATGATACCGGAAAGAGGAAAGGAGGTTTTCTCTATGCTATACATATTTGATGTTTGGCGACTACGCGTTTTAATAATTACCTTAATGAGTTACTCAGACTCACCCCTCACTTTATTTTGGGAGCTCTGGAGGCTTTCTGTTTGCTTAACACTCTTAAAGTCTTTACAACATTCAGCAAATGATTTATTTCTATTGATTTATATGGCACCCAGTACAAGCTTCATGGCAGCAGCGTGCAGGAATTATGGTTCTTTCAGGACCACTTCACCCACCATTGAAACAGAGACTCCTCTGATTAACAGGAGAGCAGATAGCGAGAAGACGGACAGATTCGTACAATTTGATGACCTCAGTGATTAATTATTTATTGAGCTTTTAATTTTGCATCCATCATTCTAGCTCTGTCTCCCCTGACTTCCCAGAGTAGTTGCACAGGGAGGTAAAGCATCACAGGTACCTTTAGAGGGGGACGTTGTCAGATCAGCTGTGCCTGTCTTAACCCCTGAGGCTCTGGAGAGAAGCTCATATCTCCTCATTCCCTGGGGATTTCAAGTCTTCAGAGACCCTTAGTTTTAAGCCTTGGAGCTGTATTTTCCCCAGTACTGTGGCAGATGATGGTGTTAATCCATCCTGGCCCTGGAGCCGGTGTGTACATAAACCTTTTTTCCTTCCGGCTGTGGACAGAGAGGGTTTGCCATTGTTTTTCTTAGCATCCCGTATCGCTCGTGGCTCGGCATAAAAACTCTGCTTTCCTTGGGTCTTGTGCTTCAGGGCTTCCAGTGTATGTCTGCAGGTATCAGGAGGGCAGTTTTTCTAACTGCACAAGCAGCTGAGGGTGTTTTGTCTTGGCTTTTGGCTTTTTCCCTCTTCTGAAGGGTCAAGGGTGGCCTCAACCGGTAGCAGGACACTGATGTTTAGGATAATGTGGTGCTATCAAGCATCAGCTTTCACGGATGCGTCTTGTTTCCTTCCATGTCTGTGTTGTTTTGCTCAGGGATTTGGGATCACTGTATTTGTGATCCAGAAGGTGGTATCCGATGAGGTACCTGTGGGATTTTCTTCTTCCCTTACAGCCAGGGGCAGTTGTGGGGCCTCTGCGCACCTGATCATTGCCAGAACCTCTGGGATAGATGGGGGCTTGTGTGTAAGCCCGGGAGCTGCCAAGTCTCCTACACTCTTGTGTGGAGTTATTGGCTTTGGTAGAAGCCACCAGAAAAATGTGCAGGACAGGAGAAAAGGTGATCTTGTGCTCCCGTCCAGCCCCCAGCTGGACTGGGGAAGATCTGGGTGCAGTGGAGTGCATGGAGCAGCAGCCTGGGACGGAGCAGACCGGGTCCCTTTGCTTCATCTACTGAAAGCAGTAGGACGCTCCAACTGCTGTAATGAGAGCAAGAACGGTCATTCATCATTTTAGGGCAAAAAAAGCACAAATCCTTAAGGAGTCTCCATTAGGTGGACAGATCCTCCCACCAGGTTGGGATTGTTCCTAAAAGGCGTGTGATATGGGAAATGAAACCGTGAATAAGGAGCTTTTTGCAGTAAAAGCGCTTTCCTCCCAAGCTGGACAAGTGAACGGTTGAGGCTGGTTGTTCCATCCTCCGCTCCTAACGGGATGCTGCCCGATCCCTAAGGAGTCCAAGCAGAAAAACACCGTTCGTGTATTGGGCTTGTCCCACAGCCGACTTCAGGCTGGTTCAGATCAGGCGTCAGTGCCGGGAACAGCACAGCGGGGCCCCGCGCAGGGAAAAAACGTCAGATAACCAAACCTCTTACCACACACTTTCTTTTCCCCTTTCAGAGCTACAGTATTTTATTGACCGAGTGGGCTCATTTGCTCTGAAAGATCCACTTTTCTCTTCAGTCTGCTCCATTTGGTGCTGTGGAGAGAGATGATGGGAATCGTCACAATAAAATTTTAATTAAATGCCAGGCAATAATTTGTGGCGAGTAAATTGTGGTACCTGCAGTATGCTGTTGACATCTGTTCACAGACCCAGAGGGCCATTAGTGACTTTGAGAACCAGGAGAAAAACACGGGTCCACTTACCTTGTTTTTTATTCTTTCAGTCCCGGGCAGAGAGACCTATTATGTTTAATATTTTATAGCAGTGCATTGTTGCCATCCTTCCTGTGAGTCATTTTTCCACAAGAAACCCGTGCTCGCCACGTTATTTAACCCCTTTAGAGGGTTTAAAGGCGGATTGTAAATCTTCTGCAGAAATGGTCTTCTATATGCTGCGTTCGTGCCACTGCGTTGCTGCACAGTGCCAAGAAGCAAAAGCTGCTTCAATATTCAGCCATCTGCACGCCGCGGGGGAAGGCCGGCAGCGCATCGGAGACTGGCACAGACGTCCCAAAATCACCTGGAGGCTCAGGCTCGGGTCTGAAGCTCCGACCCAGCCTGAGCTCCTCTCGCACGGTGGTGTTTTCCCCCACGTCTGAGGCCGCTGGAGCCCAAAATGAAGATGAGGATGCTGAAAGTCTGCGTCATGAAAAGGAGCGTCTCCGACCTGATAACGTGAGGATGTTTGTCCGGCCTTGAGATGTTTCAAGTGATGGGGTGACTCTTGGTGGAGGCATTTCCTAATGTTCATTCAACTCTTCCCTTTCCCTCTTTTGCCCCATGCCATGAAGGTGGATGTGCCCATGCAGGTAGCTTCGGACTCTCACTTTTCACACGCTTGCGGATAGTTTTTGCTCCCCTAAAACACCTCCAGCGGCTTTGCTAAATGATATCTCGAGGTCTTTCCAGGTTTTAGTTTAAGAAAATGACTCACAAATTGTTTTGGGTCATTCCTCGTTCTTTGTCTATGTTTCTGACCTAGGAACCAGGGCTTAGGCACAATTACATCTTGTTTTACTGGTTTTCAGCAGATCTCCTGCTATGCAGCCTCATAGGTTTGGGGACAAAAATACACACGAGTTTCATTTAAATAACTGTAGTGGAAACTTTCTATGGAAAGAAGATACCCCAAAAAGCCCCTGAAAGAACAAAGTAATTGCCTTACAGAATAACTTCCTTTTGCTGCATTGTTTTCCGTTTGCATCAGCCGTTTGTCTCCTTTGGGCTGTGCAGTTGTGGTTCTTCGGTGTGTCATCCAGCAAAAGTACAGCAGAACTTCTGTGCACAGAAGAGAATTGCTAGCTAGTTTTGGTTTTTTGTGTGTGTGTTTTTTTTTTTTTTTTTTTTTTTTCCTCTTCATAACGCAAAAAAACCCCAAGCTGCGCTTTGGACAAATTGGGTCTGTGACATGAGTGGAATTTAAAAAATTACAATTATTCTTGGATGCTGCATTCAAGGTTAGACTCTTGTGTCATCCTTCAGGTGAGAAGGTTGAGGAATAGCATAGAAATTGCTAATATGTGGGAGCTTCATGACCAGGGAGATGAACGTACTGAGGTATTTCATCACACGCGCTGTGGAGATGCGCTTCTGTTGACCACGCTGTGGCAAATAGAGCTCCACGTGTTGTCGAGTAGCTTTATCGGGCAGCTAAAGCCTTAAAACCCCCAGAAGGTTCTGGATTCTGCTTTGGAGCTCAGGGTGGCCGCAGGGACCGTTGCAGGGAGCTGCAGGAGGTGCGATCTCTCCCCTCCCGCTGAGGGGGTGGGAAGGGTGCTGTGACCCCTCTGGTTGCTCGCTTTTGGGAGGGGCCTGGACATTCATATTTTGGAGGCTGGAAAGTGAAATTTTTCATTTTGCACTGCTGGGAAAATTAAGCAAAGATTTTTATCTTAATGAGTCATTAGTACATATGTTTGGCCATCTTATTTTTTACTGAAATAACTGCCTATGTGATGCTTTCTGCTCAGAGATGGAGGCCAGTGTTCTGCAAAGAGATTCTGTTTTCTTTTTTAGACTCTTCTCTATAACTGATCACATCCTAAACTTAAATCTCAAGAACTGCTGGTTCAATCTCCGTTCATAGCCTCGCTCCACTTCCTTTAGCTCAGCAGAGAACTTTTACTCTGCAGAAGCGTCAAAAAGTTTAGGTGCCTAACGCTTGCCCGTACCTGTGACTCTTTGCTTCCCTTAATGATTTATAAAGGGAAAGGTCATGCTTTTTAACGCTTTGAAAAACTTCTAAAATGCCATGCTGAAGTGAAATAAAACCAAGGAGCACCAGAAAAAGTGCCACACGAATAATTTTTCTGTTGTTCTTGATGCACTGTTGATATGGCTGTAGGAAAGATGAATGGATAGCTGTAGAAACCGCCATAGACACTATGTCATGCTTGACAGCAGGTTTCTTTTGAGAACATTGTGTTTATAATGTGTATACAGAACTTGGGAAGGGGAACGGGGCTGCAGATCTCCCGAGGGTTTTCAAGGAAAGATGTTGCCACGTTTGTGATGTTGCCATGTTTGTGATGCTGCAGCTCTCCGCTGCGTCCTCTGGGCTGGAGAGGCAGTTCCGTGGATCCCTGCCAGGGTGGAGAGGTTCGAGCTGCCGGTCTGAGGAGGAAAGTCCTGTCCCCTACAGGGAGGCGACTGATGGGGTGGCATCCTACCCTTTTCCTCCCGCTTTCTTGTGGGAACACTTGGTTTGAACCTGCAGTAGCCTGCTGAGCAAACGCCCGGAAGGTGAGAAAGACAAGACCTTCTGGTCTCCTTGGTCTTACAAAAAGCAACCTGGAAGGTCATAGTTTAATTCATAGTGAGTGACCTTATGAGAATATGGAGCCTGATAAGGTCAGAGGTGTATATTTGGAGGAGAATCCAGAAAAATTTCCTTCACAGCTGCTGATCACTGTTTTAAGAGCACCACAGGCTGCTGGACTAGTTTTGCTTTTCTATACCTGTGTGTGGCTTGCAGTACCTTACACTAAAACTGCCCCTCGCTCACCTCAGACCACAGCTTCCAGTTTGCGCACAGCTGCTTGCTTCCCGCCTGGGAATGTGAAAATAAATGCCGATGGTGGGTTTAGAAGAGGTGCATGGAAAACAAAGAACCAACTTGGGGAAACTGGCTGAGTTGCCCCAAAGCGAGAGATTTGTGCGAGGTGGTGGGCTGGTTTCACCTGAAAGCACCAGCTCCCCACAGGTGAAGGGAATTAGTCCAACCTGGCAGCATGGTCAGCCCGTCATTACGTGTGCTTCAAGATGACAAGAAAGTCCTGGTTCGGCCTGATCTTAATCTTGACATTGATGTTAATTAATCCTGATTCATTGTTAGCAGAGTATGAGGCCAGGCAGGAAATGAGCAAAAAGCATTACTGAGAAAAAAAAAAAAAAAATCTCTAATTTCACACTTCAGGGTGTGGGGAGGGAAAGCTTTGAAGATGCTGTGTTCTTGCTGCAGTGTAATATATTAACTTTTTTGGTTTTGGCTTATGAAGTGCTCTTTTCCCTCACCCTTAGAAGCATCGGATGTAATTAAGCTCAGAAGCAATGGCCCTTTCCAGCTCTTTCCTGTCATCAGGGTGAAATAGCACATAAATGGTGGATTTTTTTTTTATTTTTTTTTTTTCTTCTTCTTCTTAGTGGGTGAGTAGCCACTAGAGAAATTTTGTTCCTCAGTGCTGCATTACCTCCTGGGAACCACAGCTTTGCTAGTACCTGTTCTCAGCTGCTGAATCAAGACCCTGGGTGCTTTCAGTTGCTCGTTAAATTGGCTGCGTCTTGTCCCACAAGTTTGCTTGGGATGCAGCACTGGTGGGGGAAAATGGGATGAAATCCCACCGTCAGCACTGCAGAAACCCACTGCTGGGTCAGAAAGCAGAGCTAAATGGCATGTTATCACCCTGTTCAGACTCACTGCAAAGGAGACTTGCCAGATGTCTCCATGAGAGACGAGCTGTGGGATTTACAAAGCTGTTTCGAACCCGAAATAGAGATTTTTTCATCTAAATGGTTTTGCAAGCCTTTATTCAACAAGAAAGGAAAAGCAGCAAGGCCCTTCCCTGTCCAAAGGCACCTGCCGAGGGGATGGCCGGAGCAGTGAGCTACTCCGTGTACCTGCCAGTGCCACCATCTTCCAGAAACGCGTCGTGAAAGGTCGCAGGAGCCGCGACTCTCCGCTGGCTTAGTGAGGACAGCTTGGCTGGGATATGAATTTTTCACTTGTGTTCAAACTGCTTTCACAGAGTCATTGCCTGGAGACAGAAAGCATGCAGCCTTGTTAGAGAGGGTGATAACAGCTACTTTATCTCAAGTGCCTGGACTGCTGCTTTTTTTTTTTCCCTTTTCCTTTTAATCTGATATTCTTTGTTCAAAACCCAGATGGGGCAAATGCCTTCCAGTTAATATTGATGTAGCTTATCAGTAGAAGTCTGTCTGCTATTTCATAGGATGCTCCTAAACTAAACTGGGGTAAAGGCTGGAGCTTCAGCTTGTCAAAGACAGCGCGAAAGGAAATCTGTTTAGATGTTTATGCATCAGCAAGGCCAACATTTATTCCCATTGGCATTTCAACTGTTCTTTGTGATTAGAGAAGCCCTGGAGAAGCCTCAGTGGTAGAGGAGTGACGCGAGAGTAATGCTTTGCTAAAGCCAGGGCAGTTTTGCACTGCCTGGCATCACTGTGTGCTTCTGAAATGCTCTCTTTATTATTTTTTATTTTTTTTTTTTACTTTCCTATTAAAATGAAAATTCACTTCTGTTAAAAGCATCTTTAATGCCTGTTCTGGCACTGGGTTTTCCTGGCTGATCTACAGGCAGGTGGCGGTGAGGGCTTGACGATGCTGGGGGACGGCAGTGGCTGCAGTGAGCCCCTTTGGGTTTCTTGAAATCCTTGGTGGAAGTCTCTGCCCACACCAGAGGCTGCCTGTTCACCAGGCCTCCAGAGGGAAGATTTTGTGGCTTTGTGGTGAGGCTGGACCAACCTGTCCCCCAGCCACCTGAAGGACGTTGCGAGACCCTTTGCCAGCCCCGGTGAGGTGCCCCGTTGCAGCCTCCGCTATGGCTGTCAGCAACCTGCCAGGCTGGGAGGGCGGCTTATTATGAATCTATTTTTGCACTCAATGAAAATGGCTAAAAATATTTGCTTTCACTCATCAGCCATCAAACTCCTGCCCTCCAGCCCCATCGTTATTCTGTGCAGGTTACTTCTAATGAGAAATTAATGCTCTGAACATTTATGTTTCAGCTTTTCACCTGCGAACAAATATTTTGCATGCCATGTGTGAAGGCAGATTTGTTCAAAAATAAAACTGGTTTGAGATCTTATAATATATTGCTGCAAGCAGGGCATTTGCAAATATTCCAGCTAGACCTCCATTGAGTATATTTTAATATTTCCCTAAGTAGAAGGGTCATTTTGAGATTACACCACTGGACAGGGCTCTTTTATTGTGTCAGATCCTCTGTATGACGTTGGCGTATGACTTGGTCTCTTCAGATCTTTTCCTTTTCCACAATATCGGCATAATAATATTTCTTTCCCCCCTCCCAGGTCTGCGTAGATAGGCAGCAGTTGGGGAAGATGTGTGGATCATGTGGTGGATGGGGCTATGGCCTCAACTGTCATAATGTAGTTAATTAATTAACAGTTGGTTTATGTAGGTTCAGCTGTGCAGTCATTAAGTTGCTTCCTAAGTTGTTTTTTTTTTTTACCCTTTGAAATGAAGAAAATTAAGACTTCAAGGTAAAGCCACCTCCTCCATGCTTCTTCGTGATGGACAGTGCCTTAACTCTTCTGATCCAAACGTTGGAGAGCCCTCAGCTGTCCTTGAATGTCTCGGTGCTTTTCTTCCCTTAGTCAGGAAACTCGTCCTAGTGTCTCACCTGTGTTCCTTCATGCAATTTAAGACTATGACATCTTGTGCTACCCTTGACAAGCCAAGAAGACAGTTGATTCCTTTCTGTTGTGGCCCTCTTGATGTGTTTGAAGATCATTATGATGCCTCCCTGTGGTCTTTACTCTTTAGTCCAAAGTTATGTTATTTTCTCACTGTTTTTCCAGTCTGTGCTTTCTCAGCCTCTGGTCATTCTTGCTGTCTGCATTGGGACTTTCTCTACTACTTTATTGAAATGCAGTGTCCAATATCGGGACTTTAGTAGCGCTACATAAATGAAAACTTCCCTTTGTGTATGTGGTGAACAGTACCCCACTCTGCGTATGGCGGTGTGATGATATAAGGAAGAAATTTTTTAAACTGAGGGTTGTGCAACACTGGCCCAGGTTGCCCAGAGAGGTGGGAGATGCCCCATCCCTGGAAACATTCCAGGTCAGGTTGGACGAGGCTCTGAGCAACCTGATTTGGTTGAAGATGTCCCTGCTCATGGCATGGGGGTTGGACTGGATGGCCTTTAACGGTCCCTTCCAACCCAAACCCTTCTCTCATTCTGTGTTGGGTTTTATTGCAGCAACATGACAGCGTTCAACTCCTGTTCAGTTTGTGATCCACGGTAATCCTGAGCTCCTTTTCCAAAACCACCCCTTCTGAATTGATATTTATTTCCCTTGTGACCGTGTCATTGATTATTCCTGTCTTAGCACTGTTCACCCATCATTCATGAATTGTCTTTTTCTTTTTCTCTTTTTTTTTTTTCCAGACCATTTCTACAATTTATCAAGACCATTTTGAATCCTAATCCTGGCCTCCGAAGTACTTGCAGCCCGTCCCAGCCTGGTATCAGCAGCAATTTTAGTAAGCATACTGTGTTCCATCATTCACATCAATTATAAAAATACTGAATTGTATTTTTCTCCTAGAGCTAGGAGACCTCGGACACCCACTCGGTACATCCTTCCCTTTGGCTCTGTGTGCTGTGGCAGCATCCTGCTGTGCTGCATTTGCCTTGCAAAAGGCACGAAAAGCAACGCAGCTCCCTGGGACACTGAGATTTGTATCCCAAAGCAAGAGGTTCCATCAGACCCTTTGAAGCTTTGTAATGAGAAATAAGTTTATTTGGCATACCGACGCCTGAACAAGACCAGTTATGCGCAGGGCCAGGAGTTTGAAAGGGTGGAAGCTATGCTTTCTTGGCAAATCGGCAAGTCAACTTTTCCCCCTGTATTCGCTAGAGTTCTCTTTTTTCCTTCGTTCTCAAGGCAAACCCACCTTCTGTTCACACCTTGTGGCTGCCCTTTCGCAAATACTTGTTTATTAACGAGCGTTTGGGGCTGAGACCCAGAGGGAAGGAAAGCAAATGCAGTTTGTTTCCTGACTTACGAACCGAGGAGGTGGTGGTGGGCAATGGCGGGGCTGTGTTGGACCTGCTGGGGGTGGCGGCAGGTGTGTGTCCCGGTAGATGGTCTATGTCCTTTGCTGGGATTTTTGCCTTCTGCATTCCTGTATCAGTGGACTATCACATAGGTTCATTTTGCTGGAGGTGGCGAAGGGTGTAGTATTCCAGGATTTATGAATTTCCATGGGGTCTGATAAATTAAGCTTTGTAGACCAAGCTTGTGTTTATAACGCAAAGGGGCAGAGCCAGATGCTGCCCGCAGAGACCAAAAATATAGTGGACAGACGTTGTTTATGTCCCAGTAACTGTCGGTGTTTAACAAATAAGAAAGGAAAACAAAAACGGTGGATGGACCCCAAAGGTAATCGGTCACAAATTAACTGAGATGAGAATTAGTTTCTTGTTTCTCTCTCAGGAGGAGTATAAAGCCGGGGTTTGTTGTTAGCTGCACCTAAACGTATACGTGTTTGTCAGAATAGCTCTGTGTTTCAAACCTCATCTCTGCTGCTTCTGGAAATTTATGCTTAAATAAGAAAAATAATTTCTACTTGCATTTCACCTCAGACTTCATAGATGTGCCAGCGAATTATGGCACCTGTGTCATAGGGCCAGAAGGTCTATTCCCATGTTGCAAAGGGGGAAACTGAGGCACGGGAGGCCAGTATTGTGTTAGGCTCATAGGCTGAGCCTGGGTGAGAAATACTGATCCTCGTCCCCTCCTCTGTGACCTGTATGTCTTTCCCAAAGTTACAGAAATTTGAGAAGAAATTAAGTTCTGTGAACAAAGACTTGCAGTTTGGTATTTTCAAGGACTTTAACTACATTAAACTGATTTACTTTGGGGGGAAAAGCCTTAAATATCCCTGTAGAGAGTACATAATGTGAATGATTTTGTATTTATTCATCGCATTTCACTGAGTGGATGAAATCTCTCCCGACCATAATGGAATTATAGTTGGATGGGCTATCTGGTATGGTGCTGTTAAAAGCAGGTGCACGAAGGGAGTTCTTTTTGGAGAGAGGGGGGAAAAAAAGATCTTACGGTACCACTAAATGATTCTTACCACTGCAGTAATCCTAATCAGATTAATTAGGATTAATTTAGCTGTCTGACTTTTATTTATGTGACTTAAAAACACGTCTAAGGAGTCTTATTTAAAACCTCTATGAGTTTAAGTAATATTTTGGGGTTGTTTCATATGGTGCAACGTACAAATCTCTGGCTGGTTGGGCTTTTAGGGAGAATTACATTGCATCCAGCATTTCGAGCCAGCCATTAGTTCTCCATCTCCTCCCATAGTGCCCATCTGCAGGTCACCCAGCTACCCCTGTGCTAATGTCTTCAAACGTGTTTCTTCTCTTCTTGCAGCTTCTTTTTTTTTGAGAAATGTACCAAATCTCCCCTCTGGCAGCAGCCTAGTTCAGCTCCCGACCTTCTGGCATGGCCAAACGCCCGCCTGCATAGCATCCTTGCCCCCTCCCACACGTGGCTTTTTCCCTCTGGAGCAATCCTGCTGTAATTTTCCATTTCTGTGTCTCACCAACAGCCATATCTTTTTTCACTTGCATATGCCACTGCCTTTTCCCATCACTGCTTTTTTTTTTTTTTTTTTTTTTTTTACAGCTTCTTTCTCTTACTGTTTTCCATTTCTGAAAAGCTGTTCAGATTTTCACAAAACAAAACTGTATGGCACTGCATATGTGCTTGCCCATATGTATCCGCGTATAGCGAAGGTTGCAGAACAGTATCTGCCAAATGAGGTAATTTTCCATCAGATTCATCCCTCTATTCTCATTTCATATTTATTCACCACTCAAAAGTGAGCTTCCTTGGAAAGATTCAATCAATTTTAAGCTGGCTTTGAGTTTTACGAGACTGAAAGACCAGAAGATTTTCCCCGTGACAGTTTGTGTGGATGCTATGGCCATTGCTCTACGTCTTCGTCAGGTAAATGGGAAGGTTTGATGTTGCGGAGCCCCAAGCAGCAGCCAGGCTTCTCTGCAGAGTCTCTTCCTCACCACTTTCAAATCTCATGCGATTACTGTTTTCCTTTTCCTTTTAATTCAGCTTTGCTTTTCTTCCTTGGCTTCACAGTGCCGTGAGCCTGTGGTGGTTTGGAGAGGTATCCTTTGGGTTTCATCTTGCTAGGATTCAACAGACCAAACATCGATGAATTTTCTCTTGTGCTTTTGCGAAATGGCAAAGAGCACGAGGAGGTGCAGGGTGGCCACAGCATGGCCTATGGAGAAGTATTTGCTCTTGGCAGAGATTTTATTGTCTGCAGTGGGTTTTGGTGGGCACCTGAGGATATGATGCCCTCTCAAGTCCTTGTGTCAGGAGACAGCTGGAGCCCTTTTCGGGGAAAGGGCACTCCACAGTGTTGGTGCTGGGGGTGGTGTCTGCAGGGATGCACGCTGCTGCCCAGAGCTCTTTTCCTTTCCTTTTCCATTACTTTACTGATGCAGAAGGGTGTACTGGAGGATATGTCCTCAAGTCTTTGCACTGAGACTTAGTTTCACAGTGGCAATGGCGTTTCAAATCCAGAGTCCACATTACATCAGAGTCTGTTTCAGATCCTGGGTTGGCTGTCAGAAACCAAATCCCTTCCCCAAAGTTACATGCAGCTTTTTGTTTTCACTTTTTAGTGGGAAACACAGTGGTATTTCCAAAAATCTTCTTTGTCTCATCCTTTTACATTCCTCTCTTTAAGCCCTGGCATTTTGTGACATTGACAGTGAGGTGTTAAGACCAATTTTGGATTTCCCTCCTTTTTCTTTCTTTTCTTGGTAGTGGTCAATGGCTCAATGTCCAGCTGGAGAGGGGTCACAAGTGGTGTCCCTCAGGGATCCGTACTGGGACTGGTGCTGTTCAATATCAAGTGCACCCTCAGCAAGTTTGTTGATGACACTAAGCTGAGTGGTACAGTTGACAGGCCAGAGGGATGGGATGTCATCCAGAGGGACCTGGACGAGCTAGAGAGGTGAGCCCGAGCAAACCTCATGAAGTTCAACAAGGCCAAGTGCAAGGTCCTACACTTGGGTTGGGACAACCCTTGTTATCAATACAGGCTGGGGGATGAGGTAACAGAGAGCAGCCCTGCTGAGAGGGACCTGGGGGTCCTGGTGGATGAAAAGCTGGACATGAGACAACAATGTGCGCTTGCAGCCCAGAAGGCCAATCGCATCCTGGGCTGCATCAAAAGAAGCGTGGGCAGCAGATCCAGAGAGGTGATTCTGCCCCTCTGCTCCGCTCTGGTGAGACCCCACCTGGAGTCCTGTGTCCAGCTCTGGAGCCCTCAGCACAAGAAGGAACATGGACCTGTTGGAGCGGGGACAGAGGAGGCCACGAAGAGGATCCGAAGGCTGGAGCCCCTCTGCTGTGAGGACAGGCTGAGAGAGCTGGGGTGGTTCAGCCTGGAGAAGAGAAGGCTCCGGGGAGACCTTAGAGCCTCTTCCAGTCCCTGAAGGGGGCCTACAGGAAAGCTGGGGAGGGGCTGTTTGCAAGGGCATGGAGCGACAGGACGAGGGGCAATGGTTTAAACTAGAGCAGGGCAGGTTTAGATCAGCCATTGGGAAGAAGTTCTTTCCACTGAGGGTGGTGAGACACTGGCCCAGGCTGCCCAGAGAGGGGGTGGAGGCCCCATCCCTGGAGACATTCAAGGCCAGGCTGGATGAGGCTCTGAGCAACCTGCTCTAGTTACAGATGTCCCTGCTGACTGCAGGGGGTTGGACTGGGTGGCCTTTAGAGGTCCCTTCCAACCCAACACGTTCTATGATTCTTCAGTGCTTTCTCTCAGACAGTGGTATGGAGAAGTTCTGGTGCAGGGTGTGAAGTGTGTCTCTGCGCAGGAGTGTGTATCACTGCTCTTAGGTCATTCTTTACCAAAATAGAGAGGCGATGTTTTTTAACAAGGTAACACACACTCTATTTTAAGCTGCTTCTAAAAATAAATTCCCGCACAAGTTGGTATTGTGGCAGCAATGTTTTCCATTTTATTTGGGGCTGTTTTCTTAAGATGATTCATAGAAAGAAGATGAGCTTTATTAGTTTTACCCTAGGGTGAAACAACGTAGGTGAGTTGCTGATCATACATGAAGGTTTACATGGCTGCGAGGACTTTTCTGATTAGGTCTACTGGTGCTGGCTTTTCCCCTAAGGCCGATGTGTTGCATTAAAGACTGGACAAACTCTTTCTCCTGGAGGTGTCTAGTAGCTAATACAACACATTCCGCATGTGGACAGTGTCCCACAGTGCTTTGGAGAGTTGATGGCATTGTCACACCGAATGAGAAATAATGGCTAAGGGAAGAGGTGGTTCCTCTGGGAAACAGGGTGGAGATTTAAAACTTGTTGGATGTGCTCAGAGCTACAGGGAAGAAGTTCAAGAGCTGGAGATACTGGGTGAAGTGGAGGTAGACATTGCAGAAGCATCTAGAGAGCAGAAGACAATTCTTCCCTCCCACACGGTCATGAAATCTCAACACCTTGGAGGGAACAGTTTCCTTGCTGTAGCTCCTGGCACGTGAAACACATTCATTATTTTTAACACTAAGAACAAAAAGTCTTCTCTGCTGAGCTATTCATGGCCTGCCCTTGCCCAGTCAACCATGTGGGCAGCTCACAAAGAAAATTTTTGGCCTTTCGTCCAACACTAAGATATGTCATCTCCTGGGGTTAGTGTACACTGATGATTTAGACATGGGTGTGAAGTAAGGAGAAAGGGCCAAAAGAATTGAAGGAGCAGAAATGGCTGAAGTTCCCTGAGGAGACTATTCAAATGACTGTCAGTAACAGTGGTTCTTGTATATCCGTGACAGTTGGCAGGATCTCAAGGTTGGTGTCCTGAAGTCAAGTGTCTGTGAAAGGCCAAATACTTCAAAAACTGTGTTCATAGAACAGTTTAGGTTGGAAGGGACATTTAAAGGCCATCTAATCCAACCCCCTGCCATGAGCAGGGACATCTTCAGCTAGAGCAGGCTGCTCAGAGCCCTGTCCAACCTGACCTTGAATGTTCCCAGAGGCAGAGCATCAACCCCCTCTCTGGGCAACCTGTGCCAGTGTTTCACCACCCTCATTGTAAAAAACTTCTTCCTTATATCTAGTCTATATCTACCCTCTTTTAGTTTGAAGCCATTACCCCTTGTCCTATCACAAAAGGCCCTATTAAAAAGTCTGTCCCCATCTTTCTTGTAGGCCCCCTTTAAGTACTGAAAGGCCTCTATAAGGTCTTCCCGGAGCCTTCTCTTCTTCAGGCTGAACAACCCCAACTCTCAGCCTGTCCTCAGACGATCTCCGTCTGTGAGCTCTGGGAAAGCAGTACTGAACAAATACCACAATGAAGGCAATGCCATTGTTTGCTCTTCCTGTAGATCAGGAGCACAGCAGCAGCAGGCTCAGCTGTGTCAGGTCATGTCTGTGTCAACAGCTCTCCTAGGTGACCCAGTGGCCACGAGATTGTGACTGTGGAGCTTTGGGAGACAGAAGAGAAAGTGTTGCTTTGTAGGGTGTTCACGTGCACACACGCACTGTTGATCTGGGATCATGGAAGGTGTAAGGTTGCCGTACCTCTACCCAGAAAACTTGCTCTTGTGCTGCCACAATGCATCCAACGCTAATGAAACATCTCTCTAGACTCCCTGCTAGAAGCCAGGTTGTACTTGGCTCCTTCCTCTTGCAAGAACCACCCAGTGTCCTCTCGCTTGGTGCACCTTGGCAAAGGGAAATACAAGTTGATTTGTATCAACTGTCTGTTTGCCTCTGGGGTGCCCAGTCGTGTTCCAGGGTGACGTACCAAACTTGGTGTGCAAAAGAGAAGAGCTCGTCCCACAGAAGTTGCAAACGTGACTTTTCTCCTCCTGACCTCTGCTGTGGCACAAATGTATTACAGAAAGTTAATACTTCATGGGAAGACACAAAGGAGAGCTATTACTTAAAGTCATGACTTTACTGGTATCTTGCGTACCACAGATGGCCAAAAAGTCCTGCCCATATGGAGACGTGCATGTCTTGCTGCTAAACGACAGGAAAGCAGATTGCAGAAATGAAAGGTTGTATGATGATGTACACAACCTCACGGTCTAATCCCGTTCTCTTTGAGGTCAAAGCCCTCTCGGTGTCAGATGATTGGGTGCTAGTCTGTAATCTTCCACCTCCTCCCCTTCTCGTATGAATGTGCCATTCAGAACTTGACAGCAGCCTCCAGACCTCTTGCTTCCTAGAGCTTTCTACAGTGACATGAACCCGCAGCACATTTCAGTGACGCAGACAGTGATCCTCTTGCCCGCCTGGAAGAAATGATGAGGCTCCACCACACAATTCAAGGGAAAGATTGCTGCATGGGAAGTGGGAGGAAAACATTGCTTGCTTATAGCATGGTTCTTCAGAATGGAAAAAGAGAAGTTTGTCATGATAAAAGGAGGCAAAACAGGACGTCTGGGCTCAGCTCTGATACCAGCTTGTCAGGCAACACTTCTCCAGGATCCTGTGTTTCAGCCGTGATACAGGAATGATGCATTTCTATTTTTGTGAGGATGTCCAGGATTCGCTGGTGTTAGATGTGGGATCCTGATAGAACACGCTGCTCAATAAATTCTTAAAGTTTTGACCTGGCAGTAGGGGTAGGAGCAGAGGTTTGAATCAGGCCTAATTCTGATTTTATTTACCATGCGTTTCAGGAATGGCTGCTTCAAAGACAGCATCACCCCAGTGCCAAAACAGTTAAAGAAAATCAGGATTGTTATCAAGGCAAAAGCGTGCAAGGCAGGACCGTTGCTGAGGCTGAGCAGAGGCGTATTGTTTTTACTTGCAAGGATAGAGGCTTTTTAACCTGGTGTTTCCTCCATTTGTCTTCATTAAAAAAATGACAATCGAAGTGAAAATGAAATACCCCAGGGAAATAAAAACCCTTCAACTTTTGATTAGATCTGCCCAGTCCTACAGCCCTTTCAGATAAGTTTGCTCCTTGCGTTGCCTTGTGGTGAAGGGAAGGAGACCGTCTGCAGAGCATCAAAGCTGGTGAGATAATGAAACCAGTGAAGAAGTGGAAAGAGCCCCGACCTCATCTGCCTGCGCTGAAATTCAGAGTTTTAATTAGCTCCCCGGCATGTGGGGGGCGTCAATGGTAACATTTGTTTGTGCCCTCGGTGCTGCTTGCTGAGGGGTTGAAGCGGCGCAGGGACTGGGGGAAGTCCCGCTGCCACCACCAAAGAGTTAATGCCAACATAATCGTCTCATTCTCTTTCGGAGAGGAGTTTCTCCTGCAGGGCCGTCGGGTAAGACGCGTGATTGTGTGTTCTGGCAACCGCTTTGCAATGTGAAATAAACACCCTTTCCTATAACAGCATTCATTGAGCATTGTGCCTGGGAACTCATCATGACACATGTCAGCCTGGGGCCGGGGAAGCTTCCTCCTTTTGCAGCTCAGCAAAATATTTATACAGTGTCTTCTAGTAAACCAGTTCCTCCGTGCTGCTGGGGAAGCTGGTCTTAATGGCTGACCTTGCTCCGAGTCCTTCCTAAAATAACGAGTGCAGCTTGGCTCCATTCAATCTGCCAGCCAGATGGAACAGCTACCAAATTTACTTCCCTGTTAGGTTTACTTTTTAAATTGCTATAATAGCCCTGCAGATTTATTGTTGCTTTAAGTAACTGGAACACAGCTTTAAAAACAACAGCCTGTGTACCCAGTCCTCATGCCGTGCACTGGGGAGCTAATGGGGAAACTGCAGGGGCCGACGGTTGCGTTGGGCTGAACTTTGAGTCTCGGGTACTGTGCGCTCTGTGATTATTAAGTCTGGCAGTTGCTAAGAAAAAAAAAAAAAAAAGAAAAAAAAATCTTTTTTTTTTTCCCTTCTTTGCAGTATTTAAGAATAACATTTTAAAAATCTTGGTGCTACAGAAAAAAAAATTGCATGAATTTTGCCGTTGGTGGATAGCCAGATGTGGGTACTGAAATCTCAGCTGGTTTGCAAAGAATAGAAATATCTCTTTCTTCCCCTTTGACCTTCAGCACCGTCGGGTCTCCATGACCAGAGAAAATTGTGATGGTTTCTGGCTCCTGACCATTGCTGCTCATCAAAAGCCATTCCACAGTGTCCCAGTCAGCTACTGAGGACCGCAAAACCAGTTGCAGCTAGAAAGTTTGTGTAAGATGTATAGAAGGCTGATTGAAAAGAAGCTTGTTTCCAAGAATTCTCTGTGTTTTGGTTTGCATAAGGTCTAAAATTTAAAATATGTAGCTCTTACCCCAAATAGGTCTCAAGTAGTAATTGTAGGTGGGGAATTCCAACATATATGGCTGGTTTTAGGAAGGGCCCACAAAGATCTGTTCTTGGCTTGTCGTAGTCAGGGTATTTCTCCTCGAAGAGCAAAAACAACAATAGAAAATATCTGGTATTTTATTTTATAGATGCAGGGTTTGGGCAGTGAAGCTAGACAAAGTAAGCATAGAAAAAAAGGAACAGAATCTTAGCAGAGAAGAAATCGATCACTGGAACATCTTAACTGAGAACTGCTTCTTCTACCACCATTTGTAGTCTTTAAATCAAGACTGTTTTCTGTTTTCATAAGAGACATTGAAGGTCAAGGACAAGTAATGAGCCTGATGCAGAAATGTCTGAGAGGTTCTTCAGCCTGTGTTTAGCAGGAGGTCAGGCTTTATCATTTATCATGCTGTCTTCTGGTCTTAAGATCTGAGGGTCTCTGAAGACCAAGTGAGATTGTGGCATCATGTTTTGGAAAATCAACTTTTTAATCTTCCTGGAAATGCTTATTCCAAAAAAATCAAGGGCCTTGACTACAGTATAATTTTTTTCCTGAAATTCTCTATCTGTAGTGCCCTGTGAATGTGAGCATGAATGTTGTTTGCTGTTCAGTCTAGGGCTAAGAATAGGAATTCCCAAGACAAATGCTGGACTATCTGCACACCAGTTCGTTGCCGTTAGGACTTGGCATCACAGAATAGCCTGTGGAGCCCCCGCAGGTCATCGTATTTGGTTTGTGAGCTGTGCAGAACCTCACTGTGAAAACAAACAAGTTCTTGTGCAATTATCAAGCGTGTCATGTATTTTTAATTTAACACTTTTGCATCCGGGCTTGAACTTCCTTCTTTTATTTGGATGATCGTTTGATTATATCTAGGATGCTTCTCTTAAACTCCGGATTTGGTTGTAAGAATGCCACTTACTTTTGCTGTGGGAAGGAATAGTATCTTCCAAACTGACTTTTAGAAGAAAAAAAAAAAAAGAGGGGGGGAGGGAGGGTGTGGAAGAAAATACATATTTCTCTCTTTTTGGGTATGTGGTCAGAATGTTACTTGTCTGCCCAAGCATCCTCTCTCTGCAACCCGAGCAGGGCCATATTTACGGCTCTCCTCCCCCGCAATCCTGTTCTTCATGAATGAATGCAAAAGACTCAAAGAGGAAAATTTTGCAAAGCAGAAAACCAGGGTCGTTCAGGTTCCTCAGAAGAGGGCTTCTACACAGATGCCCAGTTAATGGCTTGGCTTCCTCCAGTTTTGGACCCTGTTGGTTTCGAGTGAGCAGGTCTGGTAGGCGGTGGGGCTTTGTGAAGCCCGACGGATGGATGATTCAGCACCTTCCACCCCAGCTCAGGTCAGGCGGTTGTGTCTCCACCATTCTTGCAGCACCACCTTCTGGTCTGCAGCCTGACCCGATGGAGGAGCCATAGGCGATGCCGTAAGCGTGCTGGGAGGCGTGCGTAGAGGTGCTCTTCGCTGGCTGCACCCTGAAAGTGGAGGAGTGAAACTCCTGGGTGGCTTGTGGCCAGCTACCAAGGTGGTGGAGGAGTTGGGGGGAGGAAATCTAAGCAACCTTCACGCCGTGCTTTTCTGCAGGGTTTCCGAGCCCTCAAGGTGCTGAGCTGTGACTGGGGTGCTGTGTGTTGTGCGCAGGAGGTGTGGGACCACATCCTGCTCCCCGCTGCCGGGCACACCCCAGGCACCCATAAACGGCGATCGCAACTGAAAGGAAACGTGCAGAGAATTACTGATCTTGCAGACCGACGTGCTGAGCAAGTGGTGAGCGGCAGAGAAAGTAGAGATCTAGTAGCTCCCTGCCCTTTTCCACCACGCTGCGGGGGACTTTCCTCCTGTTGCACCTTATTTTCCCACCCCGGCGGTGTGAGAGCCGCTGGTTTCTTTTAATGACTTGCAAAAGTTGCAGTGTTATTGACCTGCAACAGGGCTGGTGTGGCTGAAAGCTCGCCTGGGTGTTTCTGACTATATCATTTGGTCTATTTAAAGACATGAACTCTTCCTCCAGACCTGGCCTCACTGTTTGTTACCTTAACGAGAGATCTCTGAGTTGCCCTCCTTAACAAGATGTGACTGGAGCCTTCTGTTCCGGGGCATGCAGGAACCTCGCCCAACACCTTTTTTGAACCTGTCCCCCACTGTTTTATACTTGTACTGACATAACTGCCCTGTTCAGCTGCCGAGCAGGCAAAAGACAGCCTCTGCTGTCGACCGCCTAGAGCCAGTGAGCGGTGTCTGCAGAGACAGCAGCCATACACCAGACCTACACCCGTAAATGAAGGTCTGCTCCATTCCTGTCAAGGCCTGTAGCTATTCCTTTTGTTGCCTGCTAATGAACAGGCATAAAGCAGGAATGCTGGCCCCTTAATAGATTTTTTTTTTTTACATATATATATTTTTTTTTTTTTAACCTTTCCTAAAGAGGTTGGAGGCAATTTCAGACTTGCCTCATCTACAAACATTGTTTTGCACATTGAGGGGAAGGTAGAGACAAAAGCCTTGTTACAGCAGTCATGCTTCTGTACAGGGTGGTTTTAGCAGGCGGTTGGCTGTCCCTGGACCCACTAAATGCTAGGAATAATGAAGGTTGTCTTTATGTTACGCTGGAGGGAGCCGTGGCCCGTTTTCAGCAGCCCTTGAAAAAAAAGTTTTGCTGGATAGAGGTTCAGTGCTGTGCTTTATAGACGGTATTTTGCAAAAACATGTTGCTACCTTGGAACACGCCAAGAGAGCCCGTTGCGAATCCAAACGGGAGGATTGCTAGATCTAACCAAAGCATCTGGACAAAAATTGGGGTGTCAGTACTCTCATAAACATCTCTTGTTACTTTTCATGCTGATACGACATAGTCAAGAGGAGACGTGAATGCTGGCTGAAGATTCATTTTGCCAACAGATGTTGACTTGATGGTTTTGAGTGGGGATTTTTATTTATTAATTTATTAATTTATTTCTTTTTAGTAGCCACTTAATCTAAAGTTCAGATGCGTAGCTAGTTGTGATCTTTGACCAAAGAATTTATTGCTTGCATTAAAATAATGAGGGGGTTTTTTGTGAGCTCTTAACTGTTTCATCAGTTAGAGATTTCATCGTAGGTGAGGTGTTTTGAAGCATTCTTCCTCTTGAGGCTTTGCAAAGCAGGAGGCTTTTTTGGATCAGTAGATGATACACACGAGCAATCTCTGGATTTAGGTTTAAGATCTGTTATTTCAATTTCTTAGAAAAAGGTAACTTGCTTTTATTGAAAAGAAAAAATTCTGTTTGGAAGTGTTAATGAAAATCCTTGTCCATTTTTTTTTTTTTTTTTGCCAAAGACATTTCAATTCTTTTAAAAATATCACCAAATAAATATTTTGAAGCCTAACTAGCACGAAGCAGAAGGAATGTGATCTCAGATTTCCTGGTGTGACTATGCACACAGATATATCCACCTTCTTTGGTAGGGATGTGGGACCAGGCTTTGAAAAATATATATTTGCCTTGAAATCTTTAATATTTGACCTCCATATCGTTTCCTTAATGCCATTCCAACTCTTAGCTCAGTTGTGAAGTGCGGAAAGATATTTTAAAGGTGTCTCTGGTCACCAGCATGAGCTCATTTCTAATTAAACAGAAGTTCACGCTTTATTTCATTAGAAGCCTAATGGTAATTGGACACATAATTGGTGGATTCTTAATTCATTAGCTATTAGAAACAAATTCTATAAGTCTATTAGGATTAGAAAGTGGAGCTTTGTGTCACTGAAGTGGTCTCATTCTCCTGATCTACATTAAGATGTAATTTTGCTTATGGCATTGATAGGTTAGGATAATTTATCCAGTCCATGGCTATGATAGCGGCGTATACGGCTTCTGTTGAAACGTTGCCGGCAGGTTAGACTGTACGTAAGATCGCTTTCCCTTTGATTTGGGGTAAGTTCTGTAACTTCACAGCCGCTTTCAACAAAAATTGTGACTCCCAATGTCACCTGTCAATTTACCAGCTCCATCTGCAGGTACCTTCACTGGACAGATTTTAGTGGCCAATAAACTAAGGACTAATAAAAGTCACAAAAACTGAGTTGCTTCTCACGAATACAGAGGTGTCTAAGTAACTGCCTTACAAAAATTAACAGGAGGATGAAGCAAACACAGATCTCATGCATTAGCTCTTCCTTTGATGTATTCGGGTGGCCCCATGTACTCGGGCCATTCCCATGCTGTGAAGTTCAGATGGTTTTGCACAGTTGGTCGGGAGCGGGGTTAGGCTGGAAGTCTCATTCAGCAGATTCTTCTGGGGTGGATCTTCCTGCTCGTCCTTCACCGCAAGTCCACGCATGACCAACAGCCACCAGACTAGATGTTGTGGTGGACTCGTATGGCTTTGTACTCCAGGTCTGCATCCGTAAGCGTGTTCCTATTTGGAGCTCTCAAACCTTTACAGATGTAAAGGGAAATGGTCTGAATGGTGTAATGGTCTGAAGCTGTGGCAAGGGAGGTTTAGATTAGATATTAGGAAGAATTACTTTACTGAAAGAGTGGTCAGGCACTGGAACAGCCTGCCCAGGGCGGTGCTTGAGTCACCATCCCTAGAGGGATTTAAGAAATGTCTAGATTTGGCACTTCAGGGCATGCTCTAGTGGCAGAGATTGTAGGTTGTTTGGTTGGACTTGATGATCTCAAAGGTCCTTTCCAACCATGAAGATTCTATGATTCTATGAAATGTAAGGAAGTGGCATTGTCTGAAGCAGCCTGGAGACTCAGAGCAAGGAAAAGGTGGCACCAGGCTTCCTGGTTTTTAAATTGTCTTTTAAGACTAGGAATGCCTGTTCTATCTCGGGCGTAGGCAGAAGTCTCCAGGTCTTCATTTTGGTAAAAAATTGTTCTTTGTCCTGCCCAATGGCTATATGCTCATACATTTGTCCCATCAAAGTGGAGAGAAGCTTCCCCATACAAAACCGCCTCAGCTCTCCAATAGAGCCACAACAGTCCAGTGGAAGCAGCAGATGCTAGAGCGAATATTTGGTTTAACTGCATCCCTGTGTGGGAGTTGGGGATGGGGAATTTTTGATTGATACTTTAATCCAGTCGGATTTAAAAGAGTGGAGATTCTCTGGTGCGGAGGAGATCCTGTCTGGGGTAGCGAAAATTTGGAAGATCTTGCTCTGGGTTTTCTCTCATTCCCCCAGTGAATGCTGGTGCTGCGGATTCCTGAGGAACAGGTTTATGAGAGGAAAAAACAGAATCGATGGACACACAGCTGATGGGGTCCCTATGTAAATATTTGCATTCATCCACAAGAAGTATCTGTGAATAAGAGACCAATCACCTGGAAATTAACCAAAACACATTCTGGTTCTCATTAAATGCTGCTTCGTTTCACTGGCATAAGGTGTATTTTTGTATGTGCATACAAGGGAGTTTTGTAGAGCTTGTGATGACAAGGAAGCAAACACTGTCCAGACTTGATTCTTTTCTTCCTACAAAGCTAACAACATTCCCTCCAAACTCAGTCATGTTTTTTCTTTCTTTCCTGTTAAACACATGTATATCTTGATTTCAAATTATTTCTGCTTTTTGTGACTTGGCGCGGCCTTTACTGGCTGTACGAGAGCTCTAAAACGTGACGTTTCCCTCCAAACCTCCATGCCGTTGGTGTGAGGAACGCCAGGGTCTTCCAACGGTGACATGTCTTCGCACCCGTCATAGCTGTTTGCAAAGAGCTGCGCAGCTTCTAATTTGGAAACGCTACTCTACATATATGTGTGTGTGTGCGCAGGCATCTGCAGGATATATGTTATCCTTTCGAAGTGAGGTTTGAGGCACGTTGCTGGGAAAGAGGAATTGTACGAGCGGCACCATCTATTGCAGCTGGTTCTGCGTTCGTTGGTAGAGCTGCTTCCATCTGCCCAGCTGCCAGTGCACAGCGTTTCAGCCGCTCCAAGTCGCCTGAGAAAATATTTATCTTGAGAAAAGTTGTGTTAATTAAACTGACTCTTCTACCAATTCCCCTGCCACGTAACGGAAACACAGCAAAGTCTTTATCAAGGAAGGTTTTCAAGATGAGGTGGCACTGGGGACAAGCAAGCACTTGCTCAGTATGTGTAAAATGCATCTCTTTTTTTTTTTCACCATTTCTGTTATGTGATAAAATATAAATGAATTTTGTTATATGTGCCCAACGAGTCAAGGCTGTTTCTGTAAATAGGAGGTTGCCGGCCTGGTGATAGTATCAGAAGCTCTGTTTTTGCCTGTAGGGAATAATAGGACCATTTTCTTCTCTTTCTGACTTTCTTTTCATTGAGAATAGGAAAAAACCCATTGTCTTTGGTCCTGAATTGGTGGGGGAAGTTTCCGTGTTGAATTATTTCCACTGAGATTCCAGGGTTTGTTTTTTTCACTGTCACTTAAATATAAATCTTTCAGCATCTTTGTGTTTGGTTAAATAAGATACAGACTGGCAAAATAAGGCATTGTGTATTGATGCTGTGTCCAGAAAGTAACATGTTACTTAGGAAGATCTGATTTTTATTTACTTATTTCTTATCAGAGGCTATGAACAGATGCAGCAATTCCCCCATCTACACCCTGCTTTTGCATCATCCTAATTCAGACAATTAATGAGGTATTTATATTTCTGTAGTTATCTTCTGTCCTTACTGGATATTAGAGCCCGTAGGAACTCGGGTAGCTCAGTGTATCGCATCCCATGCTGGAATGCTACGCATGGAGGACGGGCAGCTGGGTGAGAGCATGTAGCGACCTTGCAGGGCAGCAAGGAAAGAAAAACCTCCTGTCCAACAGTGTGGGAATTTCAGGCTGTGGTTGCCCCGAAGGGCTTATAGGCTCTTTAATGGTCGGTCCTCAGATTTCAATCACAAACTTCCATCAGCCTCCCAGCCTGAGGGCACTGATGTGGCTGCTCCCTGTGGGTAGGGCAGCCGTCTGTTGGATTTCCCTGCAGACCTCCTCGCGAAATACCAATGTCTTCCCGATCCTGATGTGGCTCGCGAGATCTGGTGAGGTCATGACCTGAAGTGATGCAAACTTTTCACAGCTGCAGGGATTACCCGCCTGTCATGCCATGGTCTGGTAGATGGTTCAACAAAAGCAAGTGCAAGGTCCTGCACCTGGGGAGGAAGAATGCTAAGCACCAGTATAGGTTAGGGGTGGACCTGCTGGGAAGTAGTTCTGAGGAGAAGGATCTGGGGGTCCTGGTAGACAGTAAATTATCCATGAGCCAACAATATGCCCTTGTTGCCAAAAAGGCCAATGGAATCCTGGGCTGCATAGGGAAGACTGTGGCCAGTAGGTCGAGGGAGGTCATTCTCCCCCTCTACTCTGCACTGGTGAGGCCACAACTGGAATACTGCATCCAGTTTTGGGCTCCCCAGTTCAAGAGGGACAGGGAACTACTGGAGCGGGTCCAGCGTAGGGCAACTAAGATGACTGAGGGATTGGAGCATCTCCCTTATGAGCAAAGGCTGAGAGAGCTGGGACTCTTTAGCCTGGAGAAGAGAAGGCTGAGGGGGGACCTTATTATGGCATACAAGTATCTAAAGGGTGGGTTTAAGGAGGATGGTGCCAGACTCTTTTCAATGGTTCCCAGTGACAGGACGAGGGGCAACGGGCACAAGTTGGAACATAGGAAGTTCTGATCAAATATGAGAAAAAACTTCTTTACGGTGAGGGTGATGGCACTGGAACAGGCTGCCCAGGGAGGCTGTGGAGTCCCCTTCTCTGGAGATTTTCAGGACTCGCCTGGATGCAGCCCTGAGGGATGTGCTCTGGGCAATCCTGCTCTATCAGGGGAGTTGGACTAGATGATCTCTAGAGGTCCCTTCCAACTCTGAAGTTTCTGTGATTCTGTGATGGGTAGGCACGGTGCTGAGGGACACGGTTTAGTGGTGGGTTTGACAGCGTTAGGTTAATGGTTGGACTCAATGGTCTTAAAGGTCCCTTCCAACATGGACCATTCTGTGATTCTGTGATCCTGGGTGGCATGAGAACTGGGGCAGAGTTCCTACTAGAGCTACAAAAGCGATAGGAAGACCCTGCATTGCAAAACTCGGATCCTTTGGCCCTGCCTGTCCGTCGTGCTCACAGGGTTCTGACTCCGTCCCCGTGCCGGAGCAGCAGCACACAGCCTGTCCCGAGGCCAGGCAGCCAGGGGAGGTTCCCGCTGCTCCCTGCTTCCCATTGCCAGGAACTTCATGCGGGTGTGCAGTGTGGCTCTGCATTTGCTCTATTTTATGGTGGTTTTGGCATTTGTTTTTTTTTCTGAAGGGAATGGGCGAGAATTAAGGACAGATAGGTCCATTCCCGCATGCCTTGATATTGCAGTTCCTTGGGCAAAAGTGACTTCCTTCTGCTCCCTTCGTGGGTGATCGGTGCTTCCCTCCTTTCTCCTCCCTTCTGCGCTCGCAGCTCCCTGGGCCCTGGTGTAACAAGGCAGGGCTGCGGCACTGATCCAGCGCCGAGCGCCTCAGCTTTGGTCCTGTGCCATCACGGTGTTTTCTAAAGCCAGAGCAACGGCAAGCTTCATGGCAGGGGTACTTTGTCAGCCTTGATCCCTCTCTTCTTCGCTTGAGGGGGGAGGAAAAAAAATAATCAGGAAGCTGAGAGGGCAAAGCTTTTCATGTTTTCTGGGGAAACTTTCTGCTGAGCACGTGTGAATTTTGCTGAGGCCGTGGGGGAATGCTGCGGTGAGCGGGGCGGTCAGCCGTCTCTGCGCGGAGCGCTGGGGGTTGTGGCCTGCGTGCTTTTGGCTTATTTCAGTATTGTACGTGTCGAATGGGATACTCCAGATTTTCCTGTCTGCCTTTCAAACGCCTCTCACCTTTACCAGTGACTGGCATTTAAACTCTGGAAGGATACAGCCCTTGGCGTGTTCTGAGAGCTTGCTAAAACTCTGTAAATTTACTTTGTTTTCTCAGAGAGGGAAATGACAAAAACCCATAGATATTTAATGATTATTTTTTTTTTAAAGTATAAACCAGAAAACATTAGAAGGAAAAAAAAAAAAAGTAACTGTGTAGGGGCCAGCCAAAACAAAGTATGAATGCCAGAGTTGGGCTGTCAGCAATATGTTACAGAAATGAACCTGCCACCCATTGGTGAATTATAGCAGAGGTCCCCGTCCGTGCCACCCAGACAGGATGTGAGATGCCATATCTGCCCGCTGCAGAGCCCTGGCTCGGGCAGTAGCTGCTCCCGCTCCCAGATCTGCTGGTGCCTGGTTTGTTTCCCGCGTGTCAGGCGGCAGTGGCTGTCAGAGCACCTTCATCTGCCCACAGAAACCAATGGGAAGATGCTCTTCTGTCTGCAGGGCTTCGGAGATACGTGAGCAGTGAGGGTGAGGGTGGGCAGAGATGGCTGGATCATGAGGCAGACCATCATTTTGTCTGCAGGTGCCATATCAGGGTTTCTGTTTGCCGCCTCTGAGCTGCTCACCTTGCAGTGGGGGGACAGTGCATTTACAAGAGGCTGTTTACAGCCCAGTTCTACCATCTCACGAACATGTTGCTCAAGGAATACCCGGGTTTTTGCATCTAACGTGTATCTGAAGGGCAGAAACCTGAAAGTCCTATGTAATCTTGCACAACAGAATTCATCAGGAAAAAAATCAAGGTCATTGGAGAGAAGGGCAGCACTCTGGCTGTACGCGTGTGATGGCACTGAAAGGACGGCGAACCAAAACTCGTGATAACTTAGCAGCGATTCCTGTTTTGTCAATTAAAGCAATGAGTTGCTTGAGCGTTGCGCGCTGTTTCGTATAGTTTGACGTGCATGTAGATATACACAAAGGTGCAAATGCAATTCGGGAGTGGACGCTTCATTGCCCCGTTTTGCTGTGACTGTGTAAAGAGAGGGAGCCTTATTGTGGGCTGGGACTGTAATTCTGCACAGGCATAAATTACAATGCAGCTCGCAGCCACCAGCCACCTCCGCTCCCAATGAGAGATGCTGTTTGTATAGAGACGTTTTCTGTAGCATTTCTTCTTGCTTCTGTGTTCCAAGCAAACTAGAAGCTTTTTGTGATGTCAGCTTGAACGATCACTTTGTCATTTTAGAGAGGTTATACAATAATCTCGGAGTCTGTTTTAATTTTATTTTGCTAAAGTTTTATCGCATTTTGCTTAATTGCTTCTGCTTTATTGTTAATGAGACAAAAAGCAGTTTGTGTAATAGCTTGCAGAGTAAAATTATCAAGGAGCAGAGATGGAATTTGCATGTTAAAAGTTCCTTTTTATTGTTTTCATTGTCTTCAAACTCCTCATTTGGTTTTGTTCAGTCCTACAAACCTGCTGTCCCCTGCAGGCAAAAGCACTGACCCATCTGTGCCCTGCGAGTACATGCTGAGGGTAAACTTGTCTGGACCAGGGCAGAAGGAGGAGTTCTCCATGGGCAGTATGGTACGCAGCCCGTACTTGCACTCGGCCAAGGCAGCGCCTCAACGCCTGAACGCTCCGACACTCATAAAATCACAGAATCGTAGAATGGTTCGGGTTGGAAGGGTCCTTAAAGATCACCTAGTTCCAACCCCCTGCCCTGGGCAGGGACACCTCCCACCAGCCCAGGCTGCTCAGAGCCTCATCCAGCCTGGCCTTGAACCCCTCCAGTCCTTCGTTTCTGGTCACTTCTTGCAATCGGCCACAAGCAGCCCCCTCTTCTTATATTTACGAAATACACTAAAATTCCTTATTTTCCCTATTGTGGAATGGCTTCAACTCAACTTCAACCAACCGTCAGAAAACCAGAGGCTAAGTTAAACGATACAGCTAAATAGTCCATGACACTTGTTGCTTTTTCTTTTTGCTTTTTTTTTTTTTTCTTTAGTGAAGCCTGAGGGGAATACAACCTTCAGGAAGCCCACGAAGTGCAAAATAAACTGGAAAGGAAATTATATTAATTCAGCTGGTGAGCATCGCGCAAGAGGCTTGGACATGCAGGCTTGTGTCTGGTGTTACCCCTGCTGTGGAGAGCTGTGGAAGGCTAAACGAGTTGTTGTGAGCTCCAGGGGAAAAAAGCACAGTTGCAAGCTTTTTGCAGGGCTTTCTCGGCGTCCTTATGAAGCAAAGCCCTATAGGACTTACGTAGCCTGGCGTGGGGTCTAAATCATGGGTGGTAAAATCTGCGTATATAAAAGACTGGAGAATACTCTGCAAGGAACAGGAATTCATCTCGTCGTTACACGCAGCCGTGACTTCCTTGCTGCTGCTGCCTCTTTCCTGTCGTTCAGTACCGTTTTGCATCGCGATTAACTGACCCTCTAATTTACATAGCTGCAGGCTTGCCTGCTGGGTACGCCCCCATCTCCTGAAGTCAATGAGAGAAGGGGTTCCAAAGTGACCCCTTATGGGCAGCCCAGTCCAGATGTGTGAGGACTTGTAATACGGAACATGAAAAGTGCTGGGACGAACTTGTTTCCATTTTGGTAGTTGATTTGGGGTCCATTTTTTTGCACTGAGGGCTAAAATCACTGCTGTGTTACTGCAATATTAACTTTGGTTCTCAGATAGACGATGCGCTTCGCCTGCAGCGCGGCCGGGTCCTGGGTCCGGCATGCATTTGCACAGGGCTTGACAAGATGTGTGCAATGAGCCCAGGCTCCTACGCGTGCAAAATGGCAACTTCGTGCCCTGTGCTCTGCCTGACTTGCCGCAGATCTGCAGACAAACCTGGCTGCAAGGGAGCAACGGGTCTGGCTGGGACCCCCTCCTCCTGCTGGCGGTTGCTTACAGGTCTGTTCAAGCCGGAGCCCCGTGCTATGAGACAGCATTTTGTGTACGATGTCTCAAATCTGGCCTGTTATCTGTTTCTTAATGTTTTGGCAGCCTGACCTACACTGTGGTTCATCTCTTTGTTTAACTTCCCGTACTATACTTCCTTCTGCTCCGGACCAACCCTTGAGTTCACCAGACAGTGCAAGGAGTCAGTTCCTCAGGGCAGGAGAAGCAGGGTAGTGACCAGCTGCAGATAAACCTCCACCCTCCAGAGAAACAGAGGCTACTCATACACCGGTAAATAAAAAGAGCCAGGATCAATTTTCTGACCCTGAGGGACAGTGACATGGAAGACATCGCTCCATCTCAGTGTCTAGGCTTTGCGTGTGCTCTCTGGAGAAGGGCAAGCTTCATCTTGAAGCAAGATTCTGCTTATCGCACAGCAAAATAATGTTGGGCACTCCTTCTGTCTGCCTGGGTTTTGCATCACACCTCCACCATCCACCGGCCGGTTGGCTTTTGCACGAGGCAAACGGAGAAGGGGGCGGGCAGCGGGCAGCCACTCTTGTGCCCAGCAAGACAGTCCAGAGGTGGCTGCGTGCATCCACGGAACAAAGGCAAGGCAGTCTCTGAGGCGAGGGTCGTCAGTAAGTCAGGGGAGGGTCAAGGGAAACCATTTTCAGCTGATCTCTATGGAGCTTGCTGGCCATGAGACCAGGGACTGTGGTATTGACTGAAACCTCGTTTCCCACTGATTCACCCTGCAATTATGAGATTGAGCAGAAATCATAAACTCCATCTGAACTGTAGTTGTCCCTTTCTTTTTTTCCATTCCTCTGGTTTGAAACTATGTAGAAACATTTTGAAAGGTTTCTCAATACATGAGTTTAACCATAAGTCTCAGCAGGGGGAACATATTATTGGGGAAAGGCAATTACTGCTTTAGCTGTATGCAAGACACATTACCTTGGAAAGAATCACCATCTCGCCAATCGCTGGCTTCGCGTTCTTGGTTTGGCAGGTCTGGAGCGTTCAATTCAGATGAATTTTGAAGGAATCATTACACAGCAGTAGTTTCAAAATATTAGTTTACTAATGACTTTCTTGCAGCAATGAGGATGTGAGAAGTGAAAGCAGCAGAGATTTTTACAATCCTCCAGAGGCGATGCGACGGTGATGCACATAATCCCACGTCACAGTCACAAGCACTGAACGGTTCTTGAGGGCCGTCTTAAACATTGCGAGAGAACTTGGTTTCCTTGAGTTTTGTTCGCAAGAGAACAGGATTATTTTCACTACGAACGTAAAAACACCCAACAAACCCTCTGGAATACGAGTGCTATATTGGCATGCCCTACCTGCCTGACTTTAAATCCCAGTTGCGCTCCGTGATGGAAATGACATTACTGGAATCTCCTGCTCCCAAGCATGGGAACGGTGCTTCCGTTGCCTACAGTGAAATGGAGTGGCCGGGAGCTGGTCCAGGCAGGATGCATGAGGCTGCGTGCAGGAGCTGGATCTGCCTTAAAACCAGGCGAAGGTTTTGCACTGGATGGGGCAGAGCTGAGTATTGGCCTCTAAGGTAGGATGAAACTGCCGTGGCTTCTGCGTTTGGTGAGCGTGAGCAGGAGGAAGGGAGGTCTCAGCTGCTCTTTGCCATACCTGGGTTGGGGGTGCAGAGACCCTCGCTCCATCTCTGGCTTTCTGGTGGTGGTGCTCGCCAGGCTGCACAGGATTTCTTGCCTTTTTTTTTTTTTTTTTTTTTCTCCTTCTAGTTTCAGTGGTGATATTTCTGGGAATATTTAGCTCTGAAATATGCAGATTTTGCAATAATTACTCTTGTTCCGACTCAAATGCTCTTCTGGAAAAAAAAAACCCAACCTCTTTTAAGTTATGAAAATAGATTAACCCTTTGCACATGCCTTGCTGGCAAAACGCAGAATTGCTTTTTTTTGTCTCTTTTCCTCGTGGCGCAGGTACCAGTGCCCTTTGCTGCCTGGAAAGGTGAGAAGGGAAGTTACTGAAACCATGTGGGGCATAAGTAAAATTTAATAAGCATTCAATCCTAGACTTTTTAATGAGCAGAGAAAGTCTCCTGGATGTCTTCCCGTCTGTTTCTCATTATATGGTGGATCCCTGTTTATATCCGTGGGTCTTTCCCTTCCCGTAGTATCCGAGGGTCTCATAGACATTAATGGATGACTCACAACACATCTGTGAAATAAGGAAGTATCCCCGTTTTAGAAACGGGGACTAACGCGGACCATAGATGGTATGACTTGCCTGGTTTCACACAGGAAATGTGTAACTGAAGTGGGAATTGAACCCAAGTCACTTAGGTTTAGCACTGAATTGTCTTCTCCCCTCGGCAAATCTACAGCAACTCGGCAGATGTTGCATGTGTAAAATTAGTTTAAGAATCAAACATGTGAATTGTGTTGATAGATGCCTGAGTTTGTAGCTTTAAAACAAAAAGCTCCTGCTTCCTAAAAAAAAAAAAAAAAAAAAAAAGAAGAAAGAAAAAAAATCCTTTTTAAAAAAGCCAAAACGATTATTTTCTAACAATCAGATGCGTGGAGCGAGCGGATTCCCCTGGGGAGCCCATCCAGCCTCCTGCTGCGCCATCCGTCCTGCTCGCCTGCACCGTGCTGGCTGCTTCCTGGGACACTAATCCAAGACTCCATCCTCACTGATGGCGCTGGGCGGGCCCTTCCTGCCTGTCCCCTGTCCCCCCGCTGGCTCCCAACCCTGTCCCTCAACTGGCCCCTCACCCCGCTCTGCCCTGCGGGGACCAGGGCACGCGTTGGGTAAGTGTGTCACAGGGCACCGGCTGGAAGCAGGGCTAGAGGGGAGGGGGCTGTGGATGGAGACCCAACCGCCCGAGTGATATTCACACTTCATGCGGATACACTCGTTTTATCATGGAGCAGGGGGAGCACCGAGGGAGTGCTCTTTTGCCAATCCCAAGTGTTGCTCTGAGCAACGGAGGATGCGCTTTTTCTTTCTGTTGCTACTTTTTCAATTAGCTGTACCCACTTAGGGAGGCAGCATAGGGGGAAAGTGAACTGGGGGCCACCGTGGAGGTCCCCTTGTCCCCACGCATGGGGCTGTGCTTGCCCTATGTTGGCCGCACGTGCCAGCTCGGAATAACTTCAGCTCCGGTTTGAGCAGAGTCCTCCTTTCTCCAGCAAAGGCAGATGTTGGGGAGGAAAGAGGAGCACAGCTTGTTCATGGCTCTTCAGGGAAGAGGGGAGGAGGATTCAAGAACCCCGCAGCTTCTTACCCCCTTCAGTCTAGAAACTGCTCTCCTAATTGGCATGATGCCGTTGCTGGCAGTGGTTTGGGGAATTTCTTACCTGCTGCGTCAGGGGGTGGCCTGACAAATGGGTGTCCACACAGGCATCATGGGTATGATGATGCTGTATGGCCTAGAAATGGGCAAAGGGACATCAGAAGCTTTTGCAGAACACATCAACATTAACTGCTGCTGTGTGTCTCTTCCTGCAGCCCTGGGCTGAAGGTAGCAGCAGGAGCCAGGGCATCCTCCTCTCTCCGCGGTCAAACATTGCTGCAGGTTGAAGGTCCCATTTGTTTATCCTCTCTTTGACTCATGACTTGCTGTGCTCCTGGCTACAGGCTGGGCCAGCCCTATTTGGAAAAACGAAATGCGCTACACCGATGACGGGGCTGGGACAGTAACTTGGGACATAGGACATGGGATCCACCTCCCTAAGAGGCAGGAGAGTTGTCTTGCATTTTATCACCCTGTGGCTGAATGCTTCATGGTGGTGCAGGGGTCACCTCTTCTCTCATGGATGCTGTATCCGTAACACAGCATGGAACTATCAGATACCAAAAGGATTTAAGTGGTTTGAGTTGTCAGAGACTTGGCTGGGTTTTAGGAGGCACGGCCCCAAGGGAGGTGGAATTTCAGCCCTCTGCCAGCCAAATGAGTGCTCCTTGTGCCAGGCTTTGTGGTGGCTGTGGGGTTCGAGTGGAGTTTATGACACTTCACCAAACTTGTTTCCACTTTGAGCTTGGGATTTTGGAGGAGAAACAGCTGCGTTCAGGCACCTCAGTGCTGTCCGTCCACTGCTTCATTCTTCCTGACCTTAGAGGTTCTGAGAGTCTGGATAGCAAAACTGGAATGAGAAGCGGAGTGGTGAAAAAAATGACCTTTTTCTCATGGCTGTGGTTCAGGATGTTCCTCAGCTGAGAGGAGGCCACTTGACTAAGTGTTTGGTTTCCAAACTCATTCTTGCTCAGATGTTTGTATGTCCCTGTCTGCCTGGACAGAATTGGTGTCTGTGTGCAGAGGTGCACGTGTCTCAGCATATGCCCAGGGGTTCTGCTGTCTGGAGAGGGGGGCTGGTGAGGTGACTTCCCGCTGCAACCCCATCTTTACACAGCTGGTATTGGCACAAGGAGGTGGCACCGGGACATTTTCAGGGGGAGGAGGAGGGTGGGGAGGTGTAGATCTGAGTAGCATGGTCAGGTCTGCGGTAGCAGGAGGTCAGAGGGATAAGGAAGGTGCAGTCCAGAGTTGGACACAATATGATAAAAAGGCAAGGTGTCAGCAAGCTTGAAGGCAGGTTGAAGAAAGTGGCAGAAATGAAGCTCAAAACTTTGGGAATATTTGGGCACTTGCTTCCTAAAGGCAGAGACTGTCCTGCAGCAGCCAGTTGTGGGAGGAGACACCGTCTCTGAACATGAAGACCTCGAAGGTTTCATAAAATTTTCACTAAGTCTGAGAGACCTTAAGTTGGTTTTCAAAATACTAACTAGGGTTTCTGTGCAATCAGAATTGTGTCCTGGAGATGTTTAAGTAAGCAATACGTTCTGCCACCCTTTTTCCTTCAGTGGCTCAGAAACGCTGTGACCATGTAGGAAAGGAAGAGAGAGGTGTTCTGTCCCGACGCTGTTATTCGGTGAGCTGAGCTCTGGTGGCAGGTTCAAACCCCGCTGCTGCAGAGTGGATTGCACAGTTGCCACTGGACACAGGATTTGGTGATGGGGACATCAACTTGGAGGAACTCAAACGAGTTCCGCCGTATGTTCTCCTGTGGAATTGCAATGCTTGTGTCTGTGAAGGGAATGGCTTTGTCTTTGCATGTAAAGAAAACGCGGAGCACGGTCCACACTCAGGGTCATTTTTCAAAGTAGATCTTCACTTGGGATGTTGCTTTCCTTTATCTGAGTCTCACCCAGGTGTAGATCAATGCATTTGTGTTAGGAGTGTGGTGGAAGGTAAGTACGGAGGAACTAAATGCTTTACTGAAAACTAAAGGTGGTCTAAGTGCAAAACTTGGGACTAAATGTGAGCTTCGGAGGAAGGGCTGCAGCACCTGCATACTGATCTGAACACTCAGTAGCTGAGCAGGCCTGAACTCCGTGCCAGGGTGTGGAGCTTTGGTCTCGTCTGCACTGCATCTGCCTGCGGCTGACACCAGCCAGGCTGTGGTTTCCCTCGCAGCCCGCTCCGGGAGGAGGAATACTCCGTGGCAACGCATTTTCTACGAGCGGGCAGGTCACCATCAGGGTAAACATGCTGAAGTAGGTGAATGCAGTCACCAAGGGCTTCTCCAGCTGTTGGGACTGAGTTTGTGTACTGTTCCGGTTACCAAGCAATCCTCTCCATCAGGGCACCTGATGTAAGTCCTGTGTGCTCACTGCTGAGATGGCATTTTAACACACGCGCATTATGATTCCAACGAGCTGTTTCTTTTACAGACTGAATTGAATCGTGGGCAAACAAGAGAGAGACACCGCCAAAATTACAGACTACCAAATCCACTGTAAGTAATCTCATTTTTTTTCCCTAGTGACTTATCCTGGGCACGTGCAGTGCCCTTTGCAGTGGACTCAACCTGGGGCTAGGGCTTGCTTGTCTCTTTTTCTACTTTTCGTTGCTTTTTCTTCAATATATTGGAGAAACTTTTGCCCGGCGAGTCCCCCCCGTGCTGCAGCAGCGTTTTATATTACTGACTCTAGTTACAAGAGGTAATGACGGGAGATCTGCTGTTGCTGCCCGCTGTTTGCCTTGCTAATCCCCCTCAGTCATAAATCACTTTGAGTGTCCAAGGTGGCGTCTGCCCTTTCGTTCAAAGCTACGGTCAGGATCTAGTTGCAAAGACGATGATCTCTGGGTAGCAGAATGCCCCACTGTCCATCACCTTATCTGCTTTGATAAAGCATGGACTTGCAGATTTTTTGTGAGAACTGAGAAACAGCGTGACCTACTGAAAAGAGGGATCTGGTTTTCCACAGATGTGTCTCTCCAGATTGATTCATCCATAGTTTAAAAAGAGGCAAATGTTAAATAAAGCTTTTTCCGCAGACAGGACTTTTTAGTGGCTACCAGTAAGAAGGGAACTGTGCTTTTCCTTCAGTGGAGTAGAAACAAGGGGCTTGGGCTTTGCCTCATTCACTCACTATCACAAAATTTGGGAGATTTAAAAATGTATTTAACTTCTGTCAATTATGTTGGTCATTGGTTAAATTTGTTTCAGTTTGGCCAAACGGCTTCAAAGTTATCGTGAGGAATAAACAGGCGGATTTTCCAGTAGCACATAAGCCTGGCATCCTCAAAAACAGGCCAAATTTTGGTGTATAGAAGAAAATGCTGCTGTGGCTGGAACAGTATAGAAAAAGCAGAGTTGTAAGAGCTTCCCGCTGACCACACTGGATCTCGATCTGGCTGGGATGGGACCAAACAGCCGAAAAAATCCTTCCATCTGCTTGAGTATTGCAAACAGCAGTTTTGCCACCAAGAGGGTTTTAAGGAACCACTGTAATGAGATGTTTCAGCATCCTGGAAACAAAAGGAAAGCGACAGAAAGCCAAGCACTGCAGTTTTCCACATGTGGCTTGAAAGGAATGAATTCCGGAGGCCAACTGACGTAGAGGAAGTCCTGATGCCTTCCAGTGTCTTTTTTGGTGATGGTCCCACCTGGAGCTTGGGTGGCAGGTGCAGCCCGCGGCATTTCTCTTCACTTACGGGGCGGCTCAATCCCAAATCCACTAGTAAAGAGCTTGTTTGGGGCATGGCTGCATATATGTGGTGATTGTCCCAGGCACAGAGGGACCAACCTAAGGCTGGACACTGGTTTGCTCTTCCTCAAACCCTTTCGGAGGACTTAGGTGAGGTTTAGGATTGGGAGAGACTCTGTGCCTGGGCCTCTGTGCAGGAATTCATCTCAGCCGTAATAAGGTAATTCAAAATACCAACGATTGTGACTGTCTAAAAGAACGTTTCTAAGCATTTTTTCGTCAGGCTTTAGGGTAAAATTCTGGTCCCATTAAAATCACGGAATCACGGAATCACGGAATCTTCAGAGTTGGAAGGGACCTCTAGAGATCATCTAGTCCAACTCCCCTGATAGAGCAGGATTGCCTAAACCACATCCCTCAGGGCTGCATCCAGGCGGGTCTTGAAAATCTCCAGAGAAGGGGACTCCACAACCTCCCTGGGCAGCCTGTTCCAGTGCTCTGTCACCCTCACTGTAAAGAAGTTTTTCCGTGTATTTGAACGGAACTTCCTATGTTCTAGCTTGTGCCCATTGCCCCTTGTCCTGTCGCTGGGAACCATTGAAAAGAGCCTGGCTCCATCCTCCTTAAACCCACCCTTTAGATACTTGTAAACATTAATCAGGTCCCCCCTCAACCTTCTCTTCTCCAGGCTAAAGAGTCCCAGCTCTTTCAGCCTTTCCTCATAAGGGAGGTGCTCCAGTCCCACAATCATCTTGGTTGCCCTACGCTGGACTCGCTCCAGTAGTTCCCTGTCCCTCTTGAACTGGGGAGCCCAAAACTGGACACAGTACTCCAGTTGTGGCCTCACCAGTGCAGAGTAGAGGGGAAGAATGACCTCCCTCGACCTACTGGCCACAATCTTCCCTATGCAGCCCAGGATTCCATTGGCCTTCTTGGCGACAAGGGCACACTGCTGGCTCATGGATAATTTGCTGTCTACCAGGACCCCCAGGTCCTTCTCCTCAGAGCTGCTTCCAGCATGTCCGCCCCTAACATATACTGGTGTTTGGCATTCTTCCTTCCCAGGTGCAGGACCCTACACTTGCTTTTGTTGAACCTCATTAGGTTCTTCTCTGCCCAGCTCTCCAGCCTGTCCAGGTCACGCTGGATGGCAGCACGGCCCTCTGGAGTGTCGGCCACCCCTCCCAGCTTGGTATCACCAGCAAACTTGCTGAGGATACACTCTGTCCCCTCATCTAGGTCATTAATGACTATATTGAACAAAATTGGTCCAAGTATTGACCCCTGAGGGACACCACTCGTTACAGGCCTCCAACTGGACTCTGTGCCGCTGATCACAACCCTCTGAGTTCTGTCACTCAGCCAGCTCTCGATCCACCTCACTGTCACCTCGTCTAGCCCATACTTCCTCAGCTTCCTAATGAGGATGTTATGGGAGACAGTGTCAAAAGCCTTGCTAAAGTCAAGGTAGATGACATCTACGGCTCTCCCCTCATCCAGCCAACCCGTTATAACATCTTAGAAAGCTATCAGATTGGTCAGGCATGATTTGCCCTTGGTAAATCCATGCTGACCACTTCCAATAACTTCCTGTTCCTCTATGTGTTTGGAGACGACATCCAGAATGAGTCGCTCCATTACCTTCCCAGGGACAGAGGTGAGACTAACCGGCCTGTAGTTCCCTGGGTCCTCCTTCTTGCCTTTTTTGAAGATTGGAGTGACGTTAGCCTTCCTCCAGTCCTCAGGCACCTCTCCTGTTCCCCATGACTTTTCAAAGACGATGGAGAGTGGTCTAGCGATAACATCTGCCAGCTCTCTCAGCACTCGTGGGTGCATCCCGTCAGGGCCCATGGATTTATTAATGTCCAGCTTGGCCAAGTGGTCTCTGACCCGGTCCTCCTCAACTAAGGGAAAATCTTCCTCTCTCCAGACCTTCCCCCTTGCCTCCAGGGTATGGGATGTGTGAGGGACGGCTTTATCAGTGAAGACCGAAGAAAAGAAGGCATTCAGTAACTCTGCCTTCTCTGTGTCTTCCACCACTAGGGCACCCGTCTCATTCATCAGTGGACCTATATTTTCCCTAGTCTTCCCTTTTCTGTTGATATACTGGAAAAATCTCTTCTTGTTATCTTTAACTGCAGTGGCCAAGCTGAGTTCTGATTGAGCTTTGGCCCTTCTAATCTTCCCCCTGCATAGCTTTGTTATATCTTGATAATCCTCATAAGTTGCTAAGCCCCTTTTCCAGAGAATGTAAGCCTTCCTTTTTTTCCTGAGGTCCAGCCAAAGCTCTCTATTTAGCCAGGCTGGCCTTCTTCCCCGTCGGCTCGTCTTTCGGGACATGGGGATGGCCTTCACCTGTGCTTCTAAGAGCACCTGCTTGAAGTATGACCAGCTTCCCTGGGCACCTTTGCTCTTCAAAACTGCCTCCCAAGGGACACTCTCAACCATGCTCCTAAACAGGCTAAAGTCTGCCCTTCGAAATCCAAGGTGGCAGTTCTGCTGGCTCCCCGCCTCCCTTCACCAAGAATTGAAAACTCTATCATTTCATGGTCACTCTGCCCAAGATGACCTCCAACCTTTACATCCCCCACAAGACCTTCTCTGTTAACAAACAGTAGGTCCAGTAGGGCACTTCCCCTAGTAGGTTCCTTCACCAGCTGTGTTAGGAAGTTGTCTTCCACACACTCCAGGAACCTCCGGGACTGTTCCCTCTCTGCTGTGTAGTATTCCCAGCAGACATCCGGGAAGTTGAAATCCCCCACAAGAACAAGGGCAGATGATCGCGAGACCTCTGCCAGCCTCTTATAGAATACTTCATCGGTTTCTACATCCTGATTAGGGGGTCTATAACAAACTCCCATCACGATATCTGCCTTGTTGGCCTTCCCCTTGATTTTTATCCATACACACTCAACACTGTCATTCACAGTGTCGAGTTCCAGACATTCAAAACCGCCCCTAACATAGAGGGCCACCCCACCACCTCTCTTCCCTTGCCTATCCCTTCTGAAAAGCTGGTAGCCATCAATTACAGCACTCCACTTGTGTGTGTCTTCCCACCACGTTTCCGTGATGGCAACCACATCATAGTTTCCCTGCTGCACGATGGCCTCCAGCTCGTCCTGCTTATTCCCCATGCTGCGTGCATTAGTGTAGATGCACTTCAGTTGGGTTAATTGTCCTACCACTTTCTTGGGGGGACAGGCCCTGATTTGCACCTGATCATTCTCAGACACTACTGTAGTTACCAAATTATCACTACTCTTTGTGTCTATGCTGCCACACAATTCACTATCCCCCACCATCGCTGAGACAGGCTGCAAGACCTTGCTATCACTTATACCCATGAGCACTGCTATGTTGCTCCCAGGCACCACTTTTGTGATCCTGGTTTCGTCCCCATCCCCCATCAAACCTAGTTTAAAGCCTTATGGATAAGCCCTGCTAATTCTTGTCCCAGTCTCTTGTCCCTTCCTCAGAAGGAATTTTGTTATTGATTTCTTTCATCAGGGTGGCAGTCTTTGTTTCTGTCGTTGAGAATGAAACAGGCATTTCTGTTCATGTTCGCTCCATTGCATTTCAAGTAAAACCCTAAGAAATTATGTTTGAATAGAAATAATAGCTGGAATCCCCAGTTTTAGTGCCCGTACTTTGGATTTGGCCACAGACATGCAATGTTAGCAGCTGGAAACCATGTGCCATAAAATCCCTGTGACTTTTTTTCTTAAAGATTTGCCGATGTTGTGCCAGTGCCATGCGCTGCCTTGCTACGCCTTAGCTGCTGTCGTGCTCTTCCGCAGAGAGCACAGTGCAGAACACGCGCAAAATGAAAGGGATAAGCAAAAATAGTAGGGGCACAACACACGCCAGAGAGAAGAAACTATGCGGGTCATCAGGAGGCGGAGCTGAAAGCGAAAGCAAAAGATGTGCCTTTTCTGAGAAAAAATGGGAGAACTGGGAAAGTGTAATGAATATTAAAAAGCTGAAGTCTGAAGACAGATTTTTGACTGAGGTTAAGAGAACAGAAAATGGAAGGAAAATGAGGAAGAAGAAAAAAAAAATAAAAAAAAGAGTAGGTTTTCCCACCCATGTTAGTCCCATTGGATTTGCAGAAGGAGCCAGTAGGAAGCTGTCTGTGTGCAGAGGAGCTCTGTGGGGCTGACCCACACCAGCTCTCGTCTCTGCCAGCTGGAGGGATGCACCAGGCCAAAGAGAGAACAACGGAACAAGATCTCTTATCCGGTTTGATGCAGAGAGATGCTCCTTAGCTACTCTAGGTTGTATCCGAGCTGGGCAGAGCAGTGGTAGGCGTCTGCAACCAGATCCTTGGGAGCTCTCATTCCCTTCCTCTACCGTGCCTCCAAGTTCATCGGGGAGAAATCCTCCTACAGTTTTTAGCTGAGTGGACTTTGTTTTTTTCTGCCCCTTTATTTTGCACTGTTGAATTTTCCTTGGAGAGGTATCAATCCGGAGTAACCGCATCCAGCTAGGAGAATTGTCTTTTGCCATTGCCATTCCAGGGGCCATTTCTGGTAATTGAAAAAATGTGTAGAAAGTAGCCCAAAATGCCCCAGAATGGCTGTGCTCGCTGCTGTAAGCAGCAGGTGTGCTTGTTTGTTGACCAATTCTTTAAATGTTAACTTTTATGCAGAGTTCCCAGCAAAATCAGCTGGGGCCCATGTGTTCATCAGAGGAGGCTGAGGATGGTCTGAACATTTGGGATGATATTGAATCATCTCAGGAAGCTTCCTCACAGCCCTAATTATTATACACTTAGGAGTGGATATGGAGGCTATAGGAGAAAACACACTATTAAAATGTCTTTCAAGTATTCTCGAGTTGGCAGTTCTTAAATGTGAGTGCTTGAGCTTGTGGGAGGCAGAGCTGACTTTGTGCTTCCTGAAAAAGTCTCTGCTTAAATCCATTTCTAGCAAGTTGATGGGCTCTGTGTGTCATGAGCGGGGCAAGGAACAGCATCTTGGGCAAAAATCAACTTGATAAATCGGCTCCACAACTGCCTTTGATCTTGAGTAAGTCCTGTGCTCTAAGTACGGTGCTCTAAGTCTAGCCCAGACCACAGTCAGCGTTAGGTAGCATCACGGAGCCAGCACTCTCCAAAACGGGGGTGCAAAATGTAATTAATTACTCCTCATAGCAATAAGCCCATAAACAGGAGGCACCTTTCTTAGCAAGTTGGGGCAAGTGCGGGTGCTCTGCAGGTCCCGGGGAGATGTGAAGCTCCTGCCAGAGGGGAGCAGAACCTGTATTTGAGGAAAAGGAAGGTGAAGTTTAAGGATAAAACTGATTTTCTTTACTTTTACCTAAGATACGGGTGTCACAGCTGGCCAAGTAAGCCACTCATCCAATTAATAAGAGATGCCATCTCAGGGCAATCAACCTCTAAAAATCTCACGTTAGGTCCCTCATTGGCACCTGCCTCTCTGAGTCACAGTGTGGGGAGATGTGTCTAAGGACTTGAACCCTGACTTGTGGCCATCTAAGTTTAGGTGAAATCAATCCTGTCCAAAGAATAACCAGTTTTTAACTTTGGTCACGGTGTATCCTAGGATGTTATCACATCTTTAGGCTCTGCTAAACTAAACCTTACACTCCAGGTCTCTCTTTTCTCATTGAATGTGGAGCATCCACAGGGCTGTAGTGATGAATTAGGAGTGTGTAATCCTCGGAGGACTTCATGTTGAACACAACCAACCTCTTCTTCTGGCTCTCCACTGCTGCTCCTCATGAGGAAGTTGGGCCATTGTGCAGCTAAAATCTCAGTCCCCTGTGCTTCCCTGTTTTCCTGGGTTTAGATTTCAGCCCCATCCATGCGCCCTCCCCCCGCATGGGGCAGGATCACAGCAGCAGAGCTTTGAGTAATTTCCCATAATGAAACCAATGCAATGCTGCCATAGCAAGGCACGGCACCCTAAGGCAGGTAATAGCGTCGTAAAGAAGGAAGATATTTATTTTCTCGTTGTAAATGACATGTACCAATTTGCTTCACTTAAAAAGCACCACCCTTATTTTCCTTAGGAGCACCCCACCTGCTTTCTATTCCATATTCCCTCTCTTGGTGATGCTGTCTTATTTCAGTGGAATCAGAGTGTTTCCTCCCCGAGTGTCTCCTTACTAGCTGTATTTGCTGACAAGGGTCAGGGTTTTATAGGGGGTTTTATAGAGGTTTAATAGAGCCTCCCATTCAGATTCATTGTAAGAAGGGTTCCCCATTATCTACAGCCAATTTCGACACCCTGCCTGTATGAGATGTGGGCATGCTATAGAAGTTGGATTTACACCATTGTTTGGCAGCAAAAGGCAGGAAATTAAAGAGGCAACATTTCAGTAAAAGGCTGTGTGTGCTTCCTCTTTACCTGCTATTGTTGTAAACGACACTGAAGGTTATTGCAAGCTTAAGAGCGGATTTTACACAGAAAAGATTTGCTTTTTCTATGTCAGTGAATGTATGTGCTGCATTAGGCGGTGCTTTGTATTTCGTCAGCTTTGCTGTGTAGTCTGTTTGGAAGGGAAATATAATTATAAAAATTGTAAACCCATAAATGTGTGCGGGAGATTAGGAGGAATTCAAGTTTCAAACCATTATAGTATGTTTTTCAAAACTGTGTTTTAAGTTGCTGTCTTTGCTTACTGCTACAGAGCCAGCCTGTGTGTGCATTAAACTGAGCATGAGTCCAAGATATGACTTACTACAATTTATGTTTAGATTACTATTAAAAGTAATGTCTCATGAATGGTACGCATTCAATCGGTTATTCTGCATTTCTTTTGTGCAAAATGTTTACTGTCATCCTCTGTAAAACTAGCAGCATTTAATTACTTAAACACAAATACTGAAGTAATTTTCTCTGTTTGTTTTCTTTTGGCTGTAATTACAGAAACGTGGGAAATACTTTTCCAAGGCTTTTGAACTCAAAAGTGGAACAGAAGGAAGACACAGGGGGACACACACCGTTCAGTGTTATTTTCCTTGCACAGGAAAAAAAGATCATTATGAGATGAGCACCAAAGTCTCAAGTTTTCAAAGGTTTGCATAACAAACAAGAGACACATTGTGGGTTGCATCTTGACTTTGAAGGCTTGCCACTGTCAACTGAAATAAAATGGCAAGGTTTAAAGCCTTAACCAAGTTCACAAGGAAAATATTTGGACTAAAAGTTTTGGAAAGTTTTCTCTCTTTGAAGTAGTTTGTCATGTGTTACCAATGTGAACTTTATTGACCCTGAAACATTTTTTTTTTTTGAATCAAATAGCGACTAGTGACACTTTAGTAAAATCTTAAATCAACAACCATCTCCTGGCGGCTCCAGCTTCGTAGCAAATGCAGGCAAAACAGGGAATCTACAGAAGAGACCTTTATTATTCGTAAATGAAGCCTGCCAAAACCTTCCCGAAATAGCATTCAAAGACCCTTTTAAGGTCATGGATCCTGAACAAAGCCAGAAGAGCACAAAAAAGGCTGAGGAAAGTCCAAGAAAGAGGCTTCCCAAAGGAGAGGCTTTCCAAGCCAGTATTTCATCTGCAGCTACGTACCAGGGCAGCTCTGCTTCTTCGCAAGGAACCCCTCTCCGAGATATCATATCGCAGCAGCACTTTTCTGGTTCTTTGCCGATTCCAAGAGAAGAGTCTCAGGAGAAGACTGGACATCAGAAACAACCTAAGCCTTCCTCTTTTGAACATCCTCCCCACGTTTCGCAGCTTCAGCAGCACGCACTGTCACCAGCATTTATGTCTCCTGGGAAACCAGAGCATGTCCTTGAAGGTCCCACATGGCAGCTAGTTGATCCAGTAAGACCAGGTCCTTCTGGCTCCTTTTCATCACCCGGACTTCACTCTCACCACGGCCAGCTCTTACCTTCCCATTCACCAATCATTCCTGGAGAGGACATGCCATCCGTTCAAAAGGTCTATATCCCTCGCCCTTCGCAGGTTTCCTTAAAGCAAGCTGAGGAAGTGCACAAGAAGGAAAAGAAACCTCAGAAGCCAGGCAAATATATTTGCCAGTACTGCAGCAGGCCTTGTGCGAAGCCAAGTGTGCTCCAAAAACATATCAGGTCACACACGGGTGAGAGGCCATACCCTTGCATTCCATGTGGCTTTTCTTTTAAGACTAAGAGCAATTTGTATAAACATAGAAAATCTCATGCTCATCGAATAAAAGCTGGGCTGGCCTCAGGGATTGGAGCGGAGATGTATCCATCGAGCTTGGAAATGGAAAGGATTGGCGGGGAGGACTTCGAAGAGCCAACAGAAGGAGAAAGCACAGATTCAGAGGAGGAAACAGGTGCAATGTCAGGCCATTCGTTAGAGCTCTCACCTAGGCAGAAGCACACCCTGTTGTCCAGTAGTTTGCTGAGTGGAGGGAGCCAAGGTTCCAGCCACGACCGGTGTTCATTGTCTCATTCCAGTATGTCTCAGTCTCTTGAGGACAGCACCCAGTTTGTGGAGCCATCATCAGACCATGCTCTGAGCCATAAATCTGAAGATACACATACTATAAAGCAGAAGCTTGCACTCCGCTTAAGTGAACGGAAAAAGGTCATAGATGAACAAGCTTTCCTGAGCCCCGGAAGCAAAGGGAGTACCGAGTCGGGCTACTTCTCAAGATCAGAAAGTGCAGAGCAGCAGATCAGCCCACCAAATACTAATGCAAAATCTTATGCAGAAATTATTTTTGGGAAATGTGGTAGGATTGGGCAAAGGACTGCAGCGTTAGGTACAAACACAACCCAAGGGTTTCCGCACCTGTCTACTGAAGAGAAACCTAGTATGGTACCGTTATCTGTGCCTAGAACACAGGTTATTGAACACATCACTAAGCTAATTACAATTAATGAAGCTGTTGTAGATACCAGTGAAATAGATAGCGTTAAGCCTAGAAGAAGCTCTTTATCTAGACGTAGCAGCATTGAATCTCCAAAGTCTGGTGTATATAGAGAACCGTTTCAGTTTGATATCAAGTCTGGTTCCAGTAGCCAGTTGGATGCATCGAAAGTGTTGACATCCCACAGTGAAAAAATTAAGCCCGAACAATCATTGTTGTCACTTCAGCAATCCCACAGTGCCACAGAGACAGTGCCTCTCCTAAGAAGCCACTCAATGCCTTCTGCTGCATGCACTATAAGCTCCCCACATACCTTTAGAGGTAGCTATTCATTTGATGATCACATCATGGAGCCTGAAGTCTTAAGCCGCAGTCAAGCGTTTTCTTCCCATCCTCGAATGCTAAAACGACAACCAGCTATTGAGCTACCTTTGGGAACAGAATATGTCTCCGAGGAGGTTAGCTCCACGAACAAAGAAACTGTTTCCAAACCTCCCGAGGAGCCTGAAACCAAGGAAAGCGAACTTACCAAAAAGTCACGGAAGGGTCCGAAAGTTAAAGGGTTCATGTACGAGTGTAACGTATGTGGTGCTCGGTATAAGAAAAGGGACAATTATGAAGCCCATAAGAAATACTACTGCTCAGAACTGCAGCTTTCAAAGCCTCGTTCTTCCACTTCCCATACCTCTTCAGAGACTGAGAAAAGCGTTGCGGATCCTGACACGTGGCCCCAGGTGATGCATTACAAGCTAGGGAGCAGTTTGGAGCTGACCCCGCTCCGAAAAAGACGAAAGGAAAAGAGTCTTGGTGATGACGAGGAGCCTCCAGCTTTCGAGTTGTCTGACACTCCCTCCTCCAGTACTGGGCCAGGGACTCAGTTTGCAAACCCGGCGTCATCTGACATCGCTTTAAACCTAACCCGTGAATCCATTAAGTCACCAGCAGATCCAGGTAAATCCGCACCTTCTGATGTCAGTGCCAGCTTTCATTCCAGGAATACCAAACCGGCTCCGAGTGTGGAGGGCAAAGAGAAAAGAACAACCTCAAAGGAGATCTCCGTCATCCAGCATACGAGCTCCTTTGAGAAGTCCGACTCTGTCGAGCAGGCGAGCAGCTTGGAAGAAGAGAAACCCTTGTCACAGTACTCATCTCAGCCAACACCCCAGCACAGCCGACCGCCTCACTCCCTGCAGCCCAAGCTGGTACGCCAGCCCAACATCCAGGTCCCGGAGATTCTGGTCACAGAAGAGCCTGACAGACCAGAAATGGAGCCAGAACCTCCTCCGAAAGAGCCAGAGAAAACAGAGGAATTTCAGTGGCCGCAGAGGAGCCAGACCCTTTCTCAGCTCCCTGCAGAGAAACTCCCACCAAAAAAGAAGAGGCTGCGGCTGGCAGAAATGGCTCAGTCCTCCGGAGAGTCCAGTTTTGAATCAGTCTCTCTCACCCGAAGCCCAAGTCAGGAAAGCAGCATATCCCATGGCTCCAGCCACTCTGTGTCGTTTGATCGTGAAGACCACGGCAAGTCGGAGTCGACCAGTCAGCCCTCTGAATCCCACCCAAAGCCTCCTGGCGTTGGCTCACATATGTTGATGGTACCAAGCCACCATCATCATTCCAGGGAAATGCGGAGATCCGCTTCTGAGCAGACACCGAATGTGTCCCATCCTTCCCAGATGTCAGAGACCCGCAGTAAATCATTTGACTATGGGAGCTTGTCGTCCACTCCTGCCTCAACCCCTGGCCCCTCAACCTCCTCAGCTCCACAGGAGAGAAGGAAATGCTTTCTAGTTAGGCAGGCATCCCTCACTAGACACCCAGAGCACGAGCCAGACTCAGCCCCAACAGGCCGTCCAGAGACAGAAGATCCAATTCCTTCTTCAAGTAAATCTCCTTCGACAAGTTTGCCCCATCAGCCAACATCTTCACCCCCTTTGCCCTCTCATGGTACTTACCCAAGTGAAAAGAGTCAGCCAAAAGACAGCCCTCAGCCAGCCTATACCCAGCCATACACAGAAGCTCTACAAGTGTTTCATCATCCCGTACCACAGCTAACGCTGCATGAAAAGCAGTTCATGTCCCCACAAGTTTCTATCTTTCCTTACCAGCATCTCCTGCCGCAGCCAGGGCAGTCTGCAGAGCTCTTTGCCGCACACACTATGTCTGACATCCTCTCTGCTCAGTTCACCATGCCTCAGATTCCTCCTTCCATATTTCAGACCCCACCACTGCCCCTTCCGCAAACGCTCATCCACCCAGGCCCGCTTCATATTGCTCCTCCATTAATGTCTCACCCTGCCGAGGTGCCATTCAGGCAGCATCCTTCATTCCTGCCGGTGCATTACCCTGGGTCCTCACCCATCCCTTCAGCCTTTTTTCTGCCTCTTCAGTCTCAGTTTGCTCTCCAGTTGCCAAGTGAAGCTGGTGGACATTTACCGCAGATCAAATCCAGTTTATTCCCAGCAGCAGGAACTTCCAGTCTTTCCCCGTGCACAGAATATAGCTCGGACAGTAGGTTGCACCCTCTGACCTGCACAGCAAGTCCTCCGGTGTCTGTATCTGCGTCTCAGCTCGTTGTTCCTACACGGTCAGACCCAATGGTGTCGCTTGTTGTCCCTGTTCGCATACAGACAAATATGCCGTCCTATGGGAGTGCGATGTACACAACGCTGTCCCAGATTCTGGTCACTCAGTCACAGTGCAGTTCCTCTTCTATCGTTCTCCCAAAATTTGATGATCGCCAACCCAAGGGTACCCTGGTTTGTAGCGCTGATGTTCATGGACTAGGTTTCGATCTGGCACAGATGATCACAGAGGATCAAAGAAGCATTTTCCAGAGCCCCTATCTGAGAGTGCCCTTGCCCTTACCAGAACGAAAAGGCTATATGCCACTCACCTCCCCATCAGACAGCATCCTTGGACTGGAAGGAGGCCCATCAACAGTTGGTGGAAGCAAAAGGATGCTCTCTCCAGCTGGTAGTTTGGAGCTGACAATGGAAACACAACAGCAGAAGAGAGTGAAAGAGGAGGAGGTGTCTGAAGCAGAAGAGAAGTTGGAAGTGGTGAAGCCACCTAGTGCAATAGAGGAAGGGAAAAAGCAGGATAAATCTCGCTTTCTTGCAGAAAGCCAAGGCAGGGTCGAGGTTGAGACACCACCTAGTTTGTCTTTAGAGCAGTCAGAGCCAAAGGAAGTCCCAAGTACTTTGCAGCAAGCTGTGTCCCATTCAGGTTCTCCAAGTTTTGAGGCACTGGAAGAGTATAAGCAGACAGCTGGCAAGCAGTTCCTCAGCAAGGCACCTTTGCAACCCGTGAAGAAAGAAGACTCCAAAGAACTGGTGGAGCAGTCTCCACCAAATCCTTCAAGCCCTGCACCTCTGTCTGAGGTCACTCATAGTGCAATGAAGTCTCGAGAAGGTACAGATACGAAGAAGGTACTTCAGTTCCCCAGTCTCCACACAACCACTAATGTCAGTTGGTGCTATTTAAACTACATAAAGCCAAATCATATCCAGCAAGTTGATCGACGATCTTCAGTGTATGCCAGCTGGTGTATTAGCTTGTATAATCCTAACCTTCCAGGTATATCCACTAAAGCAGCCCTGTCCCTCCTGAGGTCCAAGCAGAAGGTGAGCAAGGAAACCTACACCATGGCTACTGCTCCACGTCCAGAGGCAGGCAGGCTTGTCCCGTCCAGCTCCAGGAAGCCAAAAATGACAGAGGTAATGCAATCCTATATATTTCTCCTCATCCATTTGGATACATGGGAAGAGGGGGACGAGGGACGGGGAGTTGCTATTCTTAGTTTAATAGGAGTTTATTCATCCCTCTCTCGGTTTGGTGAGCACTTGTTCTCAGTGAAACTTTTAGAATGAAGAAGCTAAAACCCACTGTAATAAAAAAAAATTAAAAAAAAAAAAAAAGAAAGGCAAGCCTACTCCAAGGCAACGTGCCATATTTCTGTTCTCCGGTTTCTACTTGCCTTGTAATCAAAAGAGCATGTAGGAATCACCACCGCACCATGAACTGCCACTGCTCAAGCACAAAGGATTAGACTGATTTGCATTTGTCTTGATACTTCAAATAGCTTTACAACTTTTTTTTTTTTTTTATAAATGCTGTTATAATTCCCTACATTTTGCATGTTATAAATGAAAAAGGATTACCTTGGGGAAATGGGATTCTGTCTGGTTGTGCATCTGCTGATCTCACATTAATGAACATGGAGAGGCATGCTTAAAAGTATTTAAAAATATTAAAGGGAGATTTGCAAGTGTATTTAGGCCCCCAAAGAAGCGTAAAGGCATGCAGTGACATTTATAAAAGTGCCTCAGTGGGTTAGACGTGGAGCCTTGTTAAAACATCCGTGCCATTTGGTCCATCTCGTTAATGTCCTTAGCTGTCTACCTGCTTTTCCAGGTATCTAAGGATATTTATAACTGGTCTTTAGAGCTAAGGGGAGCGAGGCAAACAGCTTCACAGGAGTAGAGCTCACTAAAGCCGTTGGCCATATGGGCACAGAAGTGTTTAAGACACTTCTGGTAGCTGCCTAGTGTTATACAGCTCGTTTTGAGGCCAGACTTTCCCCTCTTGGTTAATGCTGAACCATACAGATCCCTTTAATCCAGATCATGTTCATGCAGATTAGCAAACTCTAAAGCTCTAAAGATGTTTGCAGTTTGATATTCATCTCAAGTCAATTTATACTGATGGATTATTCATTTTATTTCTGTATCATTAAATGAGCTCTGAATATTAAATTTATCATAATCGCTGCTGCAGCTGCTGCTTATAAATATGTCTTAAAATGCACAGTAGAGACACTTTGATTCAATAAAACTTTATTTCTCTTCAGCATTTCCACTATTCTTCTGCAGAAATCCAAAAGACAGAATTTCCAGGGACGTAGGGGCAGATAATCACCTGTGCAGTGCAATAACCCCGCTAATGCCTGATACTTGTGCGCTCTTTTTCAAAGGATTTTATCTGAACGGTGTTGCACCATCCTTGATTTCGTTCTCTAACAGAAGTGCCTGTGCTCCTCTGAGCTCTGCTCTTTGACATGGTGCTAAAATACAGACTAAGTGTGTGTTTCAGAAATATGAGCCCCCCATACCCTGAAGTGAAGCTCTAAACGGGAATGGTTCAGCCCTTAGCCAACAAAATACATGTTTCACTGCGTGCATTTGCTCAAAAGCCTCAAAAACCTTTCAGACAAAACTCTATAAGCTGACTGGGGGGTGAAAGTTAAAGTTTTCGTGGTACAATTTGCAAAAGCAAGAGTTAGTCCTGCCCAATTCACCTAGGAAATGGTGTAGCCTAAATCTAATATTAATACCTGCTGCTTGCAGGAGCGCGGTTTGCAGAAATTACGTTAATTTCAACGGAGACAAATTGGCCTCACGCCAAGCGGAGAAATAATTTTTGATTAGATGATCAGTGGGAGTGAAATCCTCAGTTTAGGCTTTCCAATGCTCATGACTGGCACAGATTAGGAAGCGGCGTCGCTGGTTACTCAGAAAGATGCGCTTAGTGGGAGCTGCATAGCGGTAGCATCAATCAAAGGTTGAAAGTTCAACCTTCACTTAACTCCGCTCTAGCTGTTTCCCTTAAATATTTTCTTCTTTATGTAACTATAAGTTGTCAGTCAACCCAACATAAAATGTAAACCAGCTCTAATATTTTGTACAGTTATGCATGCAGCAAGCTACCAGCAAGCAGTAGTACTGTATATACTGTCTACATACTTGGCTTGATTTTTAAATTACCAGTGGGATTTACCGAGCAGATCAATTCCGAAGTGACTGTAGGCTCCAGCGTGCATGTAGGGATGGCTAATTACACTGTATCGGGCTTGCACACTTTGTAAATTAAACGAGATTGTAAAGGGGATAGTAGTGACTGTATGATTTTGGCTCTCTGGTGCCTTTCGTCTGTCGATGTTTTGTGCTTTCAAAAGTTGCAATAAATAAATCTCATGCTACATCTAGAAAGTCGTTTTGTATTCCTCAGTAAATAAGGAACTGAAGTGGGAAGGTTATTGCTAGCATCATTATGAGCGCGGAGCTCATATCAGGAGGTGAAGTCATGACAGTCAAGGTTTAATTTTTGAAGGTGCTCAGTGGGTCTCCTGCCACTGATTTCCTCCGAGGACAGACGTCTCCGTGCCCAGAGACAGCAGCTTGAGACTCTTTCTGCTGTTAAATTGTTAAAATGGTTCCTGGCACTCTTCTGTCCTGGGCTGACAGCCCTCTCCCACATCTCCTGGGCACATTTAGGGAGATAGGACAGGACAGGGACAATTCCCAGGAGGCATCTAGAAAGTCTGTGTGGGTCTGATGGTGTGGACAAGGGCTAACCTGCGTGAGCTGGCCCCAGGTGCATTTAATGCTCTAAACTGAGCTCCTGAAATTACTGGGCAAATTACCGGGAAATGTTTGACCTCAGTTTTGCAAAGCTGCTTTTTAATGAGTCCATCCCTCCTCCAGCTGAGAATCTGCTGGTAGTAGTAGCAGCATGCTGCTGTGGGGGCTGGGCTATATCCCACTCAGTTTTGCGTGTCTCGGTTGGAGCTAGTCGCGCTTTGGCTTCCTGTATAACCATGGGAGACAAAGAGGCACCTCTTGGGTGATTCATCCCCCCTTAAGATAAGTGTCTACGGTAGGGTAGATGAATCACCCTTGAGAGCTGCCACTCTTTCCAGCAACCGTAAAGAATAAAGGGTGACCAGCTCTGCTTTAGACTTCTGCCAGTTCGTTGGCTACGTTCAGGCCAAGATCCCTCTAATAACCCTCATCTTTCAAATGCCTTCAGTCTGTTTCCATAAATTACACGTAAAGCAAGGGTACGGGTAATTCAATTGAACTTCAAAGATATTCTTGCCCTTGTGTATAACATAACCTGGGTGAAAGGCAATCTGCTTTCCTCTTGCAGAGCTTTGGAGACCCCTGTTATTTGTTGTAGAGGGGCAAGATCCCAAGATTTCATTCCGGGTGTGGAGTTCTCCCCTTGCATCGCACAGAGCTAGAGAGGCAGCTATGATGTTTAGGTCTATATACTGTGACAAATACCATTAAACATGCTAGATGAGATGTCGGTGCTTGACTTAAACCTTTGCCAAAACAAGGGGTGGCAAGTTAAACAGTGAAAAAGCAAATTTTACCCTGGGAACATCTGGGGAGGTTGAGGATTATTTTCTCCCGTGGGTTTTGTGGCTTTCTCTGTACTGCACCCTTGGCAACGGGGTTTCAGTGAAAGGAAATCACCTGAAAGCTTTGACTGTCAAGTGATTTATATCGAGTTTAGATGGCTAAGGTCGAAATCTGTGTGAATGTGGGTGTATGCGGGGGAAACCCAAGGTTGAAGTTAAATATATGAATTGTACAGATGCCTCCTCTCTAAACCTTTGTAGACATATCTATTAGAGAGAGGATTATCCAAGGACAGAGCAGTGGATTTGGGAACAGAGACCCACGGCTCCACCACACGCTCAGAGTGACCCCAGCCAAGACACATCTCTTTATGCCTCACTTTTCCTGTTGGCCAGAGCTGGATAATATTGAGCCACCAGATGCAGGGGATGATTTAAAAACTTGTAAGCGGTCACAGTGAATATAACATCACCAGCAGGGCTCAAAATCCAGAAGCAGAGGCCCTGTTTGTTAAGAGGATGTCCTAATCACTTCACTTAGCTGGCAGGAGCAGCACGTGCGGTAGATTGCTGGCTCTTTCTGAGGCTGTTTGGTCTGTGTCTGTCTCAGAGAGATTTTGTATGTAATCATTGATTGTTTTGCTCTTTTGGGGAGATAGGTTCATTTGCCTTCGCTCCTTTCTAATGAAGGTCGAAAAGATATAACTAGAGCTGAGAAGGAAGAGGATAAAAGAGGAAAATCAGAAGAAGAGGCTCTTGTAACCAAAAGAGGGGAGCCTGTCAGGATCAAGATCTTTGAAGGAGGGTAAGTGTCTTATTTTATTTCTCTTTTTTTGTGTCACAGTTGTATAGGAGTTACTGATAACAATGATGGCAAGTCAGTGAAGGTGCCATGTGGAGGTGAGCAGTCAGCTTCCTTTCGACAGCAACTGTAAAAACCTGGCCTTTGAGATCCGTAGCTACTCCGGACTGCATTAATTTTGTTTTTTTGAGTTGTCTTTAAGTTAGCAAGCACCCCGATCTCTTTTCTGAGCAGGTGGTTGAGTGAAGATGGCTGAAGAGCACAAACACATCTCATAGCTGTCTCTGATGTGACAGAGGTGTACTCCACATCTTCTGAATCTTTCCAGAGCCTTCTGAAAATGATGTTCCTAATGGTTGTTGCCATTATCAGGAGGATCTGGGGAGATCTTTTCTGATGCTTGGGTTTTGGGTGGGGGAGAAAAGAAGGATTCTATTTATGCAATTTTAATCCTGCCCAAGAAAAGTAGCTCAAACCAGAATGGATGCAAGGTCTAAATTTGATGTATATCTTAATTCTTGGCTCCAGGTAATTCAGAGTACTCTTCAGTAATTCAGCACTGGTCTAATACTACTGTTTATCTTTTCAAAAGTAAAAAATCAGGTAATAAGTAGTGTGTCTGTGGGATACAATTAAAGATCATCCTTCCTGTGTGTTGCAGAGGGGGCCAAAGAGATGTAAGAAATCCCTAGCAGGATTCATCAGTTCTGCTCTCGCCATTGGGTGGTCTTGGTTTTTGTGTGTTCGAAAGGGCTTTAATTAGTCAGTGGTTGTGGTAACCAGTTGAAGTTTGCTTTTATTTCAAAACATTTCATTAGCAGATGATCAAACTAGCTAACCAAAAGAGTAAAATAGTGCTTTGGGAAAGGAAACCTGCTTGTTTGTTCAGCAGATCTAACCTCTCACCCAGACGTAGGCACTGTGCACCCAGCTCAGGTTTAGATACGCGTCGGCAGCGAGTGGTGAATGCAAAGAGCTAAAATAGTGGCAACCTGTAATGGTTCTGACCTGAAGTGATTTAGGGAGGGAGCCAGGGAATCGCAAGAAAGCAACAGACTGAGAAATAAGATGGGTTTGGTACGCTGCCATCACACTCCTGTAGTAAGTAAGACCCATGGGATTAACTGAACACCGGGTTTTATTGCCTTAAAGCCCATGAGAAGCCTCTGTTCCCCTTGACCGGGTTGTCCCAGAGCTGCGGCTGTTCCAGGGGGACTCTTGGACTCCTTCCTAGATGTGATTAAAGAGGCTCAGCATTAACGTGAATGAAAATCACCCTGGCATAGCAGCTCCGCAGAGGTTTTTTGGGGAGAGATGCGGGGGTGCTCAGTGCTGGCTGCTCCCGCCACGACGAGCTGTGTCTCCACGTCCCTGCGCTCAGGCGGGGAGGCTGGCTGCGTCCCCCAGCCCAGGACAACGGATGCCGAGTCCCATTTTTCTAAACAACAGACACAAAATAAAGCAACTTTTCCAACATGTTCTGTGTAAGCCAGCATCAGGGAACGTATTAGTCATCCTGAACGTATGCTATGTTTTATTTTAAAGCTCCTGTAGCACTTGAGGCAGCCGTCCTTCTGGATGCAAGACAGAATATAGTAGCTGTTTAATGCCAAGCACAGGCATTAATGTAACACAGCAGGTCGCAGAAATAAATTTTATATGCAAATTACATGGCATACGGACTGCCAAGAGGTCAGGCAGCACGGGCTGCTCTCCCGAGGTGCGTGGTGCATACCTGGTGGTCTGGTTCCTGCTAGGTTTCTGCTGTGGAATCGTTCAGCCTCAGCAGCCCGTGTCTGCGAGGATATTTTCTTGCAGGGAAGGAACAAGCCCGCCGATGAATCCACAGGGTGCCTAGTGCTTTGTGCAAGATGCTAAATGGATCAGACTCCTTTCCTGGCCATCTCTAGAAAATGTTTTACAAAAAGGGCATCCATTCTCAAGACATTATTTCACCGACTTTTTTTTTTTCCCCTCATAAAAATTTCCTCCTTGTCTCATTTTTCCCCTTATTTATTGGTTTCACATGGTCTGCTGCTGGCTAGACCCACCCTTCCAGTGGGACGCAGTGTATTTCAAATCTTTTGGAGCCGTACCGTGCTTTGTTGCCTCAACCAAGAAGGGAGATTATAAAGAAATTCAAGTGTTCCCACAAAAGGTGAACTTGCTGCAGCTCTTTTAGCTCCTTCTTCCCCTCTTTTTTATTTTCTTCACAGCTCTTGCCTTTCTAACAGCCATTTTCAATACTGCTTTTCCCTCTGTACGGTTTTCTGGCTTCCCTGATCCCGTAGCTGTCTTTGCCCCATTGCTATGTCGCTTATAGCACTGCCGGGACCAGCTCTGCTATTTCCCCCGCTGCTGTCCGCTGCCGGCTAGAATCATATTTATTGGCTTTCAGAGAAGACCAAATTTCATACTTTCATCATATCCACTGCCTATTTGTAAGGAATGAACTGATGAACCCGCCAGGGGCTCTCGGTGCACTGCGGGACAACGTGGCTTCCCTTGTAAAGTCCCTCTTATTTGAAGATGTCTCCTTCCTAGCTATGGAAGTGGAGGGTTGCTTTGCTTGTGTTGGCCCACTGGGAAGTGTTTTAGAAACAGCAGCTTGCAGATTACTCGAGCCTTGATGCAGGTTCATACTTGGGTTTAGGATCAAGGCTCAGTAATGCCATGCATGGGGTGTGCTTGGGTTCAGTTTCTTCCCTCGTCACCCTTTCCATGAAGGATGTCAGTTCACCCCTATGGTTTCATCTCAGGATGGGCAGTAGTGACCACTGGGGTTGTCAAGAGGACCTGGGTGGTGAAGGTGTTCAGCTCCCGTTGAGTTACCCAGCCGTTTCTGCACCTACCTCCCTTGGCCTCCTGTGGAGAAGAGTACCTGTTGTGTCTCTGGTTTCCTGGGGATCTCAGGAGGGACGTACATGATTCTACCTTGACTTTTCCACAGTTAACTACAGACAGGATCCACAGAGTTTTATGTTAGGCTCGTCTTTAAAGAACAAATTCCTCTTGGAGAGCAAGTCTTAAGATCATTCCATATGTAATTTCCACAGTGACTTTTACTTGCAGTCCTGAAATTTCAGAAGACTGAATATACCTCCACCACAGCCAGCATTCACCCCTCCACCACGAGCACACCCCATGCACTTGATTGCAATGGAGATAGGAGTCGTTTAACATCCCCCACAGACTGGACGCTGCACAGTCTCGTCAGGTTGTGTCTTGGAGAACCATGTCATTAAGCAGCCAGGTCAAAGTTTGGACTCCTGGAGGAGATAATAAAAATATCTACTGGACTTGTCCTGAGCGATATTGTGGTGGTTTTGAGCAGTGAAAATGATCTTTGAAGGTCAAGCTGGCCAGCACTGCTGCAGGAGAAGCGCCGTGATTCCTTAGTGGCTCTGTGTCACCTTCATCAATCTGCTCTGGTATTTTGGAGGCACCTGGCCCATTCTGAAAGCTTACATCATGAAACCGTAGATTGGTATCGACCTGATTTGCGAGTGAGGTCTGTGATGGTGTCATGATCTTGTCAGGGGGATGTTGCCTGTTTACCGTGCATTAGCATTACCAAGATGAAATCTGATAGTAGCGGGGTAGTTACAGTCAATATATGTTCTTCTATTTCATAGCCAAAGTCTCTGTGCTTTTCTGGGGCCTTATCGCACTATTTGATTATAACTACTAGGGAAAGCAATACCAAGATATCGAAGGTTAAAGACCACTAACCTTAACTGACATCCCCAAACCAGTGTCATGTAAAATGAGTACTATATCAAAAGAAAAGCAATCTTTGGAAAAAAACCAAAACCTTATGGCTGCAACCTTATGGTTGCAGACGCGAGTATCCTTGCGTTCACACCTTAAAAAATACCTCCCCTTCACACCATCCCATGTGTATAAATCCAGACACGAGCAAGAAGAACCCATGGTGATGTCATGTAGTGTATCTTTTAACTTTAAGAGGGATGCTCATGGTGCTGTTGTGACCCAGGCAGCTCTAGTCATCAGTTTGGTCTGACTCAGAAATGAATCCGAGTCCCTCACTCTTTGTCCTCACCAATGAGTAAGAGAGTTGCAGGGTCACCAGCCATGGGATTTCCTGAACTGGGGTTCTGAACCCCCCCCACTTTAAATGACTGTTCCCTTGAGCCTGAGCGAAGCCCTTTCTGTCTAATACAGTACCAATACCCGGGTGATTATGTGAGGTTTGACCATCACATTCCCTAGAGAGCCCCGGGGCTGGAGGGGCAGGCGCTGCTGTGTTGCATTGCCCCCCTCTCCGTGCTGTGGGGCTGCTGATGTGGTTTTAGGCAGCAGGAAGAAGACGAAGCCTTACATCTGCCTCCCTTAGCCTGGCCAGTGAGCGATTTTCCCTGGGGTTGAAGGAAAATGGAGAAACTGTGGGACTGTTTTGTCATACTTAAACATGACTGCTAATTAATGGCTGCATAAGTCAAAAAAAACCCTCTGGGAGACCCGTTAGCTGGATGCAAACGTCCCTTCCCCCAGATCTCTTCCTAGTTCTTGCCATTGTGGACTCACGGGGATCTGTGGTCAGCTTCTCCGGGGTGATCTCACTCCATGTCTATGACCGGCCACAGAAACTGCAGCTCCCACCGCCCGCTGACACACACCTAATGGAAAATCCCTGGCACAGCAATGCGAGAGTTTTATTACCCTGGAGAAAACCTCTCTGCTAAACAAGCAAAGTTTCTCAGCGTGTAACTCCAAACCTCTGCATCGGACCCGGTTCGTTCAGGGGATTTCCTTTGCTGCTTAGATGAGTTCTAAGAATTCATCATGTTTATTTTGAAAGGAGACATTTATGCCAAAGCCACTCACTTGAGCATGCACGTTAGGAGCAGCGGAGGAATCGGAGCAAGCTCTCGTCTGTAGCACATCCCACTGCCGTGTGCACCAGCCTGAGTTAACGGCTGAAGTTCCTTCATTAGCCTGAAAAACTGCTGGAATTCTGGAGGTGAACTCTCTTCACAGCCCCAGGGCAGTGCCTCAAATGGGTATAGGTCCCTGTGAAGCCGGGCTGAGCTTAAATAGTAATATTTTACTCCGTATGCTGCACCCAGGTATAAGCAAAGAATTCCTGTAATTCACATTTTTAAGCAAAAGGGGCTTTCCTGAGACTGGCAGCTTTGCACGGAAGCGAGAAATTGGTGTTAAAACTTTCCTGTTAGGGCTAGCGATGCCAGACTGACCGCTCGGTGTTAATTTGAGCATTCTGTGGGGTTTGGTTGCTGGATTTTCCCTGTCTAGAGAAGCGCTGAAGAGGCATCGCTGTGCTCCATTTGGGCAGCCCTGTGGCTGCACAGCCCTTCTGAAAACCTGGTCCTGCATGTGGCAAGCTGCCCTCTGAAACAGGATTTGAGAGTCTCAAAGCATCGGCTTGCGCACAGGTGTTTGTCGTGCTTCTGAAATGACCTTTAAAAAAAAATGAAAAAAGAAAGCATTGCTTATACGTGGACATTTTGGGTTGTTTTTCAGATAGGACTTTGCAAGAAATGCAGAGGAGAGCTTTCATGCCCCTGGCTTTGAGACTGGCAGGGACAGCCCTATTGCCTAGCAGATCCAAGAACGATTAACCAGCTTGTGTTGGGGATGCTGCGGAAAGGGACGGGATGAGCATACCCCGATTTTGTTAAGGCTCATATGAAAAAAAGCCCGTTTCGCTCTAAGAGGCTGGTTCCCGGGGTCTGTACCCACAGGGGCCGTGTACAGCCTGAAGGGTCGTGATGCTCATGCTCGCCAGGATCCGTCCTTGTGGGTACGCGGGGTTGCGTCCAGGCACCATGCTCCATGTGGGGGAAGGACAACCCTCATTTCCCATGCCCCTTAAAAGAACATAAGGTCTCTTTTAAGCACCATACGTTTACACTCTTTCTTTATTTTTTTTTTTTCTTCCTAGCACTAGCAAAGCACACTTTCTGCTTAAAAAGCTAACAACCCAAAGGAGACAAGGCACAGGGTGGCAATTTGAGGAAGGACGGAGTTGTGAATTTTACCAATGCTGACAAGATGAAAGGAGAAATTGTTTGAGGAGACAGGTTTGCAGGCAGTGAGAAAGGCAGCTTGAAAGATACATTCAGGAATAGCAGCAGAGAAAAATAGCAACTAGAGAAAAAATATTTTCAAAGTGAAAGGAACGTATGCTTTTTGCTTCGAAAATCATTGCATTCTTACTTCAAAATATCTTTAAAAGCTAATATGAAGAAAAGGTTCAATTTCACTTGAAGCAAATGCTTTTCCTTCCCATAGTATGTCTTCATGAAAATTGGCATTGTTTTTTTTTCTTTTTAATTTTGGGTTTAATTTAATTTTTTTTTTTTTCCTGGATAATTCAGGGAGGAGCCAAACTGAAAAATTAGTTTTTTCAGTGGTCTGTTCCGGAAATCTTTTCTTGGATTAGGAGCAACAAGGCAGACGGCAGGAAACAGCACAGGGAAGAGGAGGAAAGTGAGAAGTTCGCCGGTAGAGTCAGGGCAGAGAGCAGCAAAGCGAAAGTGTAACTTGCTCGACTCCGACTCTGAAGACCTCGACCCGTCTGCTCGCTGCAAGCCGCTGCCGAGATGTGGTAGCTACGGTGTGTCTGGGAGAGCCGACAGATTCCCTTTTGGAGGGAAAGTGTGGGACGGCTCTGTAACAGCGCCAGTTCCCCAACCTGCCACTCAGCAGATTGTGCTGCGAGCCAAGAGCTCTTGTATAAGTAACCTTGTATAACATAGAAATAACCTCAGGTTATTAACTTTAAAACAGGTTATTAATTTCTGTCAGGAACAGCTTCTGGTTGTATAACCACTGCTGAAGCATCATGCAAGATCCCAAATGTTGTACCTTTGGGACAGAGCTCAGGGCTTGAAGCTCTTCATATTTTCCTCGCTTTCTTTATATTTTCCTTGTTTGCTCTGTATTTTCCTTGCTTTTACGACAGTACATGTAACCTGTGATTTGATACCTGCCCTGAACATTTCTCAAGGGTCTGTGCAATGTGAATCAGCATCATTCACATCCAGTCTACTCTTTGCTACCTCCTTTGGTTTCCCCTTTATGGACACAGGTCCAAAAAACCCCATTAAATCTGGAATATGTTTCGGTCAACTAAGCATGGACCCACTCTCCCTTATCATCCTAGCCCTCATACAGCTGGATGAAAAAATATTTGCAAGCGTGTGGACCCCTGTGCTGTTCAGGCTTTGGGTGCGGTGGTGACCGGCCATCCCTGCACCACCTCCACCTTGGCGCTGAAATGCAGGATGTCCCCACTCGCCAACAGCTCGGAGCACTAGAGATGGCTTTCCTTTAATACCAGCTGTGTTTGTGCTGAGCAGTTCCCGAACAGGCTGTTCTTCCCTGGCCCCCTGAGCATCTCCTGGAGACAGCAAATGGCGGTGGTGAGAGCAGAGCACTGTGGCTTGGGGCTGCTGGACTCGTGACTCACCGTGACTCTTGGATAAGTCATTCTCCTCCCTACACTTCAACTTCCTTGTCGTGAGAGGGGACGCACAAACTCACTGACTGCTAAACTTGACTATATTATGTCTTTAAAATGTCTTAATATTCCTCAGTGGGAACTGTTAAAGTTTCCTGTCCACTACCTCACCACTTCACTTGACAAATTTGGTTCATTCTGCAGCTTATTCCTGTTTTCCCAGGAAATCTGACAAACACAGAAGGATTTAGTCTAGATTGTTGTCTGGTTTTCTTTATTATTTTTCCTAAATTATTTTTGCCTGTACAGCCAACCCGCTTTCTTGACACGTTCTGCTGGCAGGAGCTCATAATGCAGCTTGATGCTGATTTCCCACAGCCAATTATTAGAAAATGCTATTTCCAGTTTCCTCTCTGACCTTGTGTGGGATGCTCAACTTTCTGCAGGGTTTTCTTTCCTCCTAAGTAAAGATCCCTGTAAGCAACCAACCAGGCAGCCCATACGCTTCCCCGGTGTGACCTGGTTACGGTGGGGCAGAGGCTGAGTGTGGTCCTTGGGTGGAAGTCGATGCTCTTCCTGAGCCCTGCGTTCCCAGTGGGGTTTTCCCAGCCTCTTATTCCACTCACCATGACTTTTGTCTTCTCTGTATTACACAAAGACAAGAATTCCCATTTACTTTCAGCTCAAATGAGAAATACGGACTTAATAAACAGTAAGATAAATAAATCAAGCAAGAAAGCCTCTTTCATGCCTTGCACAGGTGCCTGGGGTACCTGTTGAGGGCAAACTTGCCTTGCTGGCATTGTGCGGTACCTTATCTGGAGAACGAAGAGCGCTCCAGCTGCCAGGCTTGTCAGTCTCCTGGGGTAGCACTAAATGAATTAAAAATCTACTAATAATTGCATTTATTCTAGTAGTTACTTTGCTTATAACACCTTGTAGATCCTAGGATCAGTCCAGATGATAGATAAAGAGAGGCAGCCTTTCTTCTGCAGGCTTTGAGACCAACAAGCAAAACGTGTTTCTGGGCTGGGACAGAGCACAATTTTTCTTCCTTTTTCGGTGGAAAGAGGAGTTGAGGTCACTGCAAGCAAAGAGGCAGAAGGGGAGGCCTCACTTGGTGTATCTCTTCCGTGCCCTGCCAGAGACTTGTGACCCAGGAGATCACCTTGCCTCTCCCTGTCCCAGTCACCCCTTTGCAAAAATGGGGGCAAAGCCGAGGATGGCAGTCGTGGGCGTTTCATCTTCAGACCTCATGTCTCTCCTTGGGGCTGGTTAGACCATTCTGCTTATGAAATGTTATGATGAAAGTTTACTGGAAATAGATTTTAAAATGCATCTCTATACGCTATCAAATTTAAGGTTTTCATCTCTAAAGCAGAACAGATAAAGCTTCTCAGCCTTTTCTGCTTAGCACCCGGTCTTGGTGAGGGCGCCGCATATGGCAATTATTCTCTACATTTATGAATGTGAGTTGCTGAGTTAAGTTACAAGAACGTGTCTTCTGCCAGCTTTAACAGCAACAACGAGAAAAACGATAGGTTGACCTATGTGCAACTTTGGCTTATTTCTGGGACTGGGGTTTGCTCACGAAACCTTGCGTGGACTACTCCGGAGTCATTCTCTATAGTGAGGGCACAAAATGTGTGGGGTCTGAGAGGGGGAGAAGACAAACACGGGGAAGATGACCCCGTCGTCACAGGTGGGGAGAGTCTGAGGATATAAGCTGTGTGCTGGCATGTGTTTTATACCGAAGAGTTACAAAACAGCATTTTTGCAACCTGTTTTGCATGGGTTGGACTAGAAGATCTCAGGAGCTCCCTTCCAACCCCTACCATTCTGTGATTCTGTGATCTGGGGCAAAAAGTGCCAGTCCAGTGCTGTTGGCAGAGCTATGCACGAGAGAGAGGAGAAAATGTGACATCTAAGAGCAGGTGAAGGGACACCCAAGAACATTTCACAGTGCCTTGATCACCCAGGTAAGGGGAAACCAGTAGAAAGGAAGAGTGTGATTTGATCAGACCGTTTTGGCAGCTGAACAGGGATGGAGAGAGGTAGAAATTGGTTAGAAGAAATTGCAGTTATCCAAGTTGTAGAGGGTCAGGCTGGAAGATTTGGGCACTCACAACAAAGAGGGAGGGCAGGGGATGTAGAGAAAGATGGGACACATTGGTGCCAGCAAAGAAGTGAAGAGAAAGAGAGGACGAGGGTCAGAGATGATCTCAGGATAGGGAAAATGACGTACTCCTAGGAAAGGGTGCATGCCGGTACCAAGTTAATCGCACTCCTATGTGTGTGCATTTCCAAGGTTGTACGTGACCTCGCTTTTGTAAGAGTAAGCGTTTCTTTGCAGTTTAGTAAAAGCTGGACACTCTCCTTTTCAGGGGTTTGAAAATGACAATGTCAAAGAATCCACGTGGTGTCCTGAAGTAAATCTGTGGTTGCCAGCGCTGTCCTTCTGCATCTCGGATTCGCAGGCATGACACAATGTCTTATTCTCAGCCACTGTTTGATATGGGCCAAATGTCTGGAATAATACGCTCTCCATGTTAGCAGACTATTTATGAGCTTGTGGCAAACATCAAGATTATAGGGTTTTCACTTTATTGATTCAGTGACACAATCTCTACAATTAATTCAGCGGAAAATTTGAGGAGGCAAACGTTTTTACCAGGTTTACTTAGGATTAGCCAGTTCTTAACATCTGCATATCTAGGCAGCCTGTCCTATACAGAAATGTAATTTATAGAAGTCCTTTAATAGATTCCAAGTACTGTGCAATCAATTAGAAACCTGATGTTCCAATAGACAGACCCAGACCTAACTGCCTATTACTCAATCCATATTCCACTAGGCAAACAGCAGGAAGATGATTCTGAGAATATAATTCTGAACTGGCTTTTTGGGACTTCCTTTTGTGTCTTTTTCTAATGATGAAAACATTACTTTTGAGGAGACAGGTCTCGTCTCAAGGCAGATGTTAATCCGATTCCTGTTTGGTCGTTTGTTTTGTTGTGGGTTTTTTTGTTTTGTTTTTTTTTTTTTCCCCTCCCGATCTTCCCAAATGTAGTAGTTGATTTTCAATTCTCTTTAGTATCGACTACCAGAGAATCCCAGTGACGGCAGAAGGGATGTGTAATTCTTGGGAACATTCTGCATGATGGAAGTGATAGAGGTCTGAGAGTAAAGTGTGTCAGAACTGTATTTTCAAAAAATAACATGCATTTAAGAGAATGAATGAATCCTATGAAATGCGTCTACTGACTAGGTATTTCAACTAGAGAGGGACCATGTTCCTGAGACTGGGAATTAAGCACTCCCTGCTCCCAGTTTGGCTTCCGAATTTTAGTTTTGGAAAAGTTTTAGTCTTTTACATAATTTGGAAGTGAGCGCACAAGTCATACTGATGGTACGAATGCTTGTAAGAACTGAGTAAAGCCCGTTACATCCTTAAGCAGTGGGACTGTGAGAGCCAGACTCTGCATTTAAGAAAGATTTTCCAATTCTTCCCGGTTTGTTGCTGGAAGGAGAGCAGCTTAGCTTGTGTGCTTTGTCCTGATATAGCCCATGATGTAACTGGATCTTTGATGGTTATGAATATCATCGTTCATCTGCACAACTGAGGGAGGTGCAATGCCGTGGAAGGAAGGTGAGATCATTCCTCCTCATGGGACGCCGCTGGGCTTGCTCGAGGGGGGAGAGGCTGTGGGACGTGGCAGGAGCAGATGGAAAGAAGACCAGCGGGACCAGAGGGAATGGGCAGAGTCTGCTGCTGCTCAGAGAGCCAGCGAGTTGCTGGAGGCAAGGATCCAACTGCAGGGACGTGGTGGGCAGGGCTTCATATATACTTTTTTTTTTTCCTCCAATATTCCATCTTCCCAAGTTGCCTTTCACTATTTAAAAGTTATACTTCCTTTTTTTCCTTTTTTTTTTTTTTTTATTTATGAGAAAGCCTCTGTACTTACTTTTAGTCTTTTTTGTTTGAGGAGGAGCTCACTCAGGACGCATTGTGGGCAGATGCCTCTCAAACCTGCGGCCAATCTGAGTCCCATGATCTCTGGATCATGAAGGGCTATACGGCGGCTGTCAGCCCAGTTCGGTTTCTCCAGGGTGGAGGACTGGGGAAAAGCTGTGATTACTTACAGTGAGTGTTTAAAGTATTTTCCCTGTCCCGAAGGAGCTGCTGTTGCTCGGGCAGTTACGCAGAATCAACTGAGTGAAGAGGGAGGGAGGGATGCGGTGTCCCTCTTCAGAACCATGTGAGAAATCCATGCATAGGTGTTGAAAAATAGGAATCCAGGCTGACTGTAACTGCTGCTTCTTTGTGTGTAGAACCTCAGAGAAAAGGCAATGTGACCTAATAAGATATTTTTGCTGCTCTGTTTTGCTGCTTGTGCTGGTGTAGAGATAAGACTGAAGAGTTACAAGATTTTTATGAATTGGAAGCAGGGCTGCTCCATGGGGAGATTACAGTCAGGGTCTTGGCTAATTCTCCTGACGATGTTCACCTGGCATCTGTGCATGGTGGTTCGGTTTCTTGGAAGTTCGTGTGTTTCTGAAGTCATGGGTGCTCTTGTCTCTAAACTTTCTTCAAGACTTACCGTGTCAAACATGGGGGAATACTCAGATGCGCATAACCAAGATTTTATAAACCTTTCTGTTTGTTGGGTGCTTTGTCTTCTTGTAGACCCCGGACATGATTGATCTGGTTTGTGTAACTCTTGGTCGGGTTAGCAGCACAGTAGCGGCACTTTCAAAGAGCAAATATTTCTTGCAGATGTTTTAGATCAGCAGTTAAACCAGTGGTTTTCAATGTTTGTGATTTTCTTGCCATTCTTATTTAAACAAACTATTTGATGGCAGAATTATGTGGTTTTCAAGGTTGTGAGAAGCTGAGCACTTACGCCGCTCTTCTGAGATTCAACTGTGTGTATTTCAGTCCCCTTACAAGACCAAAGAGCGTGCGGTCATCTGCGAAACGTTGGTCTGAAGCGTGCCGGAGCAGCCTCCGAGCTGGTTGTGATAAAATAAGAACCTTTCCCAAACGTGAACTGAGCAAAGCCCTTCATGACTCACAATACAGCCCTGTGCTTGGCAGGAGAGCTGCTGCGGGGCAGACCTGGGGGCTGTCAGGTAACTGGAGCTGAGTTCTGGGGAGGGACGCCGTGCTGCACGAGGGCCTGTCACGGTGGCGTAGTGCTGCTGGAGAAAAGCAGCACATAAAAGAGAGCCTGGAGGAGTTTAGGCTAAAGATTGTCGAGTTTTACGCAAGAATTCAAAAAGGCCGAGCAATGTTTGGCGTGTGCTTGCTCAGGCGGTGTACAATGGAGGGGAGGAAGTAGTTTTTTGCATGGCTCTGTTATTTCCCTGGTTTGTGGGTATGTTCCTCCTTTCCCAAAATCGTACAACGTTGGGAACTGCAGTGAGATCTGTGTACGTGGGAATACAGGGTCACAGTACAAATAAAAGATAATTAGTCTATTTATGCAGGTTGTGAACAGCCTTGAGTTTTAGAACTGAAACATGCTAGTTTGCTGCAAAATATAATTAATAACAATAATTTATTATCAGTTCAGCTCTTCATGTGTTTAATCTTGAGTTAAATTTGTTAAGCTGAAATCTAAGCTCGTCAAAGAGGGGCTTAATCGTTTGAGGTGCTGGGTGATGGGCAGAGCTCGTTGCAGTCATTAAGAGCCGTAGGTACTTGTGCCTGTGCAAATGGGACCTTTATGTGGATGTCACTGTATAAGTTTCATAAGCTCACTTACAGCATCCAAGAAAGAAAATTGTGGCCTTACTGCACCGTCGCACCATTAACACTGGTGGTAAATTAAGAAAGTGCTAATTCATTGCAAAGGGTACTTGCAGGTGGCAGCAGCCTACGAAAATAGAAGAGCTCTGGGAGACGCCGGTCCTGCAGTGTGAACATTTGCAATCTGCACCTCGACGTTACCAGCAGAGAAAGTCACGGTAATTTCTGACCCATCACCGCTGTGCCCCAGCACATCGCACAGCGACTCCCCAGGGCGCCTTCACGTGAAGCACGTTTGGGTCTCTCTGCTGGAGCTTAGAGAGGTTTTTATCCCTTGCAGTGAGGAGCAGAGAGTTAAAATAGCTTCTAACTCTGCCTCCTCCTCCTTCAGAAGGGAACTTCACGGTCCTCCTTTTCCTGCACAGCCCAGAAATGCTGGAGAGCCCAGGACGTGTCAGCAGTAACGGCAGGCAGCTATTTTTGCACAGACAGTCTCTGCGGCCTTCCTGCCATCCCTTAAGAAGTGTGAGTCGTGTCACCAGAACCGCCGAGGCCTCCAGCAGCCGGGGTCACATCTGGAGCAGTGGGTTCGTGAACTGTGCCTGGGATCAGATGGCTTCAAGTTCCTCTGCAGATGATCCCGTCAAGGGAACTCCCAGCTGGATAATGATCCCACCAGCGCTGGTGGTTGTTGGCAGCCTCCGACCACTGGATGTTTATCTAAGAGAGGGGAAGACGAGTGGTTTTGAGGAGGAGTCGCCCCGGATTCTTGCAGGGTTTAGTGTCGCCTTGTCTTCAGACAGCAGCACGTCTTCCAGCAGAATCTCAGCTGGAAGCAAGCCCACGTGTCCCGTATGAAGACATGTACGTGAGACAGCCCCAGAAGCCTGTGTGTCCCTTCCTGCCTTGAGAAAAGTGCCACAATAGTAAGATAAGGAAGGCTGGCTGGTTTTGTAACTTTCTGGAGATAAAAATGAATATATTTTGGTCTCAGCAGAATGGAGCATGATATATTGGTACATTTGACAGACTCCCTTGCATGCATGCAAAATATATCCAGAAAGAATTCTGGGCAGGGATTTATGTGATGTTTCAATCTTTTTTTTTTTTTTTTTTTTTTTTTAAGGGAAATATCCTGATGTGTTAGTGCAGAAAGGGGTTTCCTTAAATACACAAGAATACCCTTTACTCACCTGGTATAACACCCTCTGAGTAGGTTGGGTCCCGTCTGCCAACAGCACATGGTTGAGCTCGTCAAGGTCTACTTCCAGGCGGCAGCTCATCTTGAAGGAGGAACAGGAGATCTCTTCCCCATTTCTTGGGGGTTGTTCTGACTCCCTGCATCCCAGCCTTTCTGCCACGTGGACAACAGCTTCTCCAGTGGCAGGAGAAGGCTTCGAGCTTCTTGCCCTTGTTGTCACATAACTGATCCCGCCGCGGAAAGGCAGCACAGGTGACGCAGCCTGACTGGTTTCGTCTCGGATGAACATGGGCAAAACCAGCAGCTGGAAATAGGGTGATGCCACCAGAGTATTCAGGCCTATGAAGTATTCCTGTCTGCGTGACTAATTTGGCCCGTGTAGGCAGCTTGGAGGTGACTGAGGTGAAATGAGGGGCATCCTGCCCTAAGTAAGCACCGGCTGAAGTTTAACCTGAAGAAAACAGGCTGTGCTGCAAGTTGTCCATCCTCAGCACCTTTGCGTGATTGCACTGGAGAACACCTTCCCACTGCTACCTGGGGGAGCTCTCTCTGAGCGGGGCTTTTCCCTCGTACATTCGGGTCGTGTTCGCATTTTAGCAATTCTTCATGTGCAACTCTGGTATACAACCCTTCCTGTCCGTAGAGAAGAGACGCTCTTCTGACTCCTCTACTATATCCTATTCTGCATGCTAACAGTGGAAATCTGGGTCTGCCTCAGTCCATTTTGGAAAATGGAAGGAAAAGGTAATTTCCCTAGCACTTTTTCCACGTAAAGCCCTCTTTGCACCCTCCCACGCTGCTTCTCACTCCCCATCACATCAGGCACAAGCTGGTGTCACTAACAAGACCCTCCGCAGCTCAGCACTGCCCTGCCAGTTTTCTCTTTTTGGGTACAAAAATGCCATCTCCTGCCTCTGAACGGTGACAACACTCTCCACTCCCCAGGTATTACATTTTCAAGCCTTTCTTCCCTGCTGGAAAGAGCTCTCTGAAAACATCTGCCAACCTTCTCTTTCCTCCTTCAGCTCACCTCTACTCTGAAATACCTACAGAAACGATGACAGCTTTTAGGCCGCTGTGCCAGGATATCCCAGCACGTCACACTGTCCAGTGCTGTCCGGTTGTTTTCCTGTGCTATCCACGAGCATCCGTCTGCTGTGTGTTCATGTTTCCTTGGGGCAGGAACTCTATAGGGTACAAAGCAGTTTTTTCATTCTGTGTGCAGTACTTGCATAGTGGACTTGTAGGCACCATGTTAAGACAAAATAATAGGGTTCCTGTCTTGGAGAATTTTCCTCTTTTATGTGTGCAAGGGATTGGACCTGAAGCACTGGGGAGCAAAGTCACTGTGTGCAGAAGCGGGGCTGGAGGGTCTGAAGAAGACTCGATCTGCCCAGCGAGGGGAAGCTAACGAGAACAGCCAGTCTGCCACGCAGAGACACGATCCCGAGGTCCTCAGTAGCAATTACCAGCTTCTTTCTCTTATCAGCTACCAGAAAAGTGCTGTGCGGTGACAGCTTTCAGCCGCTACTGCTTTGGGCTGGATGTTGGACTGGAGCCTCAAAGTGGAAGCCCTTCAATGTCACCAGCAGACATCAGGGCTCTCAGGGGATTTTTTTTTAAAAATATATTTTTCATCCTGTTTAAATACTGTCCCCCTCCCCCAAAACCTTACGATATTCCGCCATTTGCACATACAAACATTGGCACATTTTCTCTCCGTGTTATCTCTGCGAGATTTCCATGGGAAACTTTCCAAGGATGAATTATTTCACAGTCCCTCTCAACCCACAGGGGAAGTGGCCGGACCCGCGGCATTTTCCATCAGTGACTTGGGAGCCAGTCTCCTCCTCCCACCAGCTCCGCATTCTTGGAGAGAAATCCATGCTGCCGGTGTGTCTCTGTGCCGGCAATCGAGGGACTGCATCCCTGCCTTACTCATTTCCCATCTGATTTGCTGCTTGTGTCTCTGATCTCACCCACGAGCGTGGCATAACGCCTGGGAACAGCGGGAGCAGCGCAGTCCCGCGGCCCTTGCAGGAATGCAGGGGGGTGCGCTGCATCCTTGAAAAGTGGGGGCTCCCCGCTGGAGTGGCGAGACCTGCATCGGCCTCCTGTGCTGAGCGATGATCCCGTGAGAACCGCTGTGCTACTGGGGCTTACGAAAACATTCGCCTGACGTAGATCTGTTATCTGAAGTTGTAAAACCATATCTGTAGAACTGGTTTCTAAAACTAGCAGGATGTAAGTGAGACTATCCGTGGCTAGAGAATATTTAGAGACTTCTAAAAGAAATTACTTAGGGTGTGCACAGATACTGCTTAAGCTACAGAAGAGTATGCTCTTAGCATAATTGTGTTTTTTATTATTATTATACTCATTATACACTGAAAAGTGTGCACAGCAATTACCTAATGCACCAGCTAAAAGGAGATGCCTAAGAGAGACGTGTTTTGTTTTGTTATTTTTTTCCTTTTTTTTTAAGATCCGTTGCAGAAAAAGTACTGTGAAAATAACATTATGGGTTTTCCAGATTTTTTCCTCAACAATTGTGGTATCTAATGTGCTTCGGTTCCAAGTTAAAAGATGAGGGTTTTGGTCCTGCAAGCACAACTTTGGCTCTGCTCACCTCCTCACACATCATCAGGGGTAATGAAGGCTCTACCCCAAGTTACCCGTGTGTTGCCCTGTTTCCTTCAATTGCTTTGCATGTGTGATTGGAGCTGCCTAAATCATTGCGTTGATTATGTGCAAGAGAGAACAGGATCCAGCTCCCTCTCTCTGGGCTGTCTTGGTTTGTGCAGCAGTAGCAGGAGAGGAAAATTTTTTCAGTCGCTGAAGTCAGAAATTCTGACTCTGAAGATGCCCCAGGGAGGAGCAGTGAAATGGGAAGGGGCACTCCTCACCCCATGGTGAGCGGCCCTGGGAAGCCACGGGGCAGTTGAAACTTTGCTGAAGACTGCATAGCTGACGGAGGACGGTCCATAGGGGTGTGTGATTTTGTACAGATGTGGGAATAGTAGTCACCAAACTCCTTTCAGAGGCCCTGGGCTGGAGGAGCGAGCTGCCTAGCTGGCAAGAATTCAATCGCTTGGTCAACAGTTCGTTTACTGTGCATGGGCCCCGTTCACGCTGGCTATAGCAAGCCTCAGCTCGACCCTGCCTGCAGCCCATGTCCAAGCCCTCGCACCGGCCCAGCATTTGAGGGCAGGTTGGATTGGAGCCCATATTTTGGCTGTAGAAACACTAAAACGAGCATCCCGATGTGCATAGATTCAGCTGGAATGAAGACTTACTGCCTCTTGCCAGGTGTTTCACAACACGGGTCCTTCCCGTGGGTCAGATCTGTCATTATTAGAGATGAGTAGGGCTTAAAATCTTCTCATCCTGCTAGTCCAAATGAGTGCCTAAGGGTTAGGACACTTCTCTCCAGCTCACCTGGGATCTCTTACCTGTCTAGAATCAGCCTGAAATTTGGTAGGACAAAACTTTCTTATGCAGTTCTGGTATTTCTGCTGTCCAGTTGGACTGATGGTTTGTCAGGCCTCCTTGGGATTAGTCCTCATTTCCTTGCTTGGCCTTGACTGGAGACAGGAAGCACGGGAAGTGAGAAATAATTGAATCAGTTCTTACAAATTGATTTGTCTCGGATCCAGTTTGAAGGATCGGTAAACGCCTGGGATGAGTCTGAGACTTGCATTTCCTTGAAGCATCTCTCTATCTACCAGAATAGTGTACAAAATTTCATTAATAATTACAACCTCTAAGTCCTGTAGAGCAGAATGAGGGTTGATGTGATGGTCTACTTGTAGGTGATAATCTAAGCCAAATCCATTAGATCCTCCTCAATGTCGAGATGTCATAATAACCTAAGTGGCTTTGGGTATTTTGTCAGTGGTATTTATAGCTGGAGATCACAAATTCATCAACCATCAATACCCAGTGGTGATAAGGGCAAGAGCAGACCAGAAAGTGACACTTACTGAGTATTTTTTTTACTAGTGGTTCTCAGATTGTCTTTCCTATGCTTTTGTATACAGATTTGTTACTTTTGGGGAAAAAAGGGACCAGGCAGCTGGACTTGCTTTTGTTTGCTACGTTTCAATATAGCCAGAGGCTTTTTGGCTTCCATGCTATAGAAATAAATCTAGTCTATTACTATTATATATTGTTATGACTTATTAAGAGCTTTCACTGGGGAGCTGGACCCGACTTAGGGAAGTGTCAGACTCAGTGGAACCGGTCTACTCCCCTCCACCTTCCAGCAGCCGGCGACCGGCAAGATCCAAGGTGCGTAACTCAGGAGAGTGAGCTGGCAGGAAACCCCAGGATCCTGCTAGCAAGGAGAGGGGCTCCCACATCTTGAGGTGAGCCGCAGGTTAGCCCAGGGGAACGTACATTGCAAGAAACCTTGAAGGACTTGTCTGATGATGCCAGTCCCATCCATAGTGCTGCCTCGCCTGAGTCTTGCTGAAGGGTTTGAGACTCCAAAGGGGACCATTTCTCCTGCAAAATACGCCCGGCTGCTTCCAAGTGGCTCCCCTGGCTTCTGCTGAAGTTTCACATGGGATTGGCAGTAGGGTTGTCTGGGCTGTCTTGTGAAGGCATTTGGAAATCAAGCGTTTGTCTTGAAGAAGTTATTCCATAATGTGCAGGATATCAGGTTCCAAGATTCTTTGAAATCAAGGCACTTCCTGTTATTTCAAAGCGTAACCAGGCCACCACTTGGATGGGGTTTGGGTTATTGTTAATGGCAGGCGGTCTTAGACATTCAGTTTTTATTGTGCCAACAGTTTATGGATGGGTGTTCATGTCGCTGGTGAAGAAGTGAATGAAATTCAATACTCCCTGCAGGACTCTTGCTGGAGCTGCTGGAAGCCTTCTACACTTGGAGGAGAAAAAATGTTTGGGTTTCTATCACTAAGTAACGAAAGGATGGGGATAAAAACAGTTCCTGAACAGCACCCTCCTCCCAAGCCCCCATACACCTACATTGGGAGCTGAGCGCTGTAGCTTCTTCATACAAGCTAGAGAGGGAGCCTGTGTTCCCCAAGGAGAACTTCTCCAGCGTGTGATGGTGGAGGCGGAGGAGCTTGAGAGGAAGTTTTCTTTCACCATTCCTGTTGTTCTTACGGATTCCTCCTGTGATGCTCCCAAAATCTATCACTGGCTGAGCAGTAGGAATGAAGATGTAGGAGGTCACTGTAAAAGCATCCTTGCCAAAGTCTTTCAGGAACAAGCTTACACATAAGGAAGACGGGCTGAAGCCCCGTGAGACAACAAGAGGAAAACAGATGTGACAAAGGGGACATCCATCAGTGAATGGGTTTAGTCAGAGACATTTTTGTGGCTCATTTGTACAGGAGAATCAGTTCTTCTTATTCTGTCTGTGCACATCTTAATAATAACATGATTAACATACTAAGTTGGCTGAATACTAAAGGGAAGCTGGAAGTAACCAGTGATCCCTGTATTACATTGCAGCCTTCTCTGAGAGAAAGGAGTAGCATCTCCACTACTCGCAGGGAGCTTTGGAAATTTGCTCGAGTGAGTCAGCTGCACCAGAAAATACCTTTTCTTCATCTTGTGAAATACAAGTTTTACTCAAATAAGAATGTCTGCAATTTTTTTTTTTTACTCACTTGCAGTTCTCAGGGGATTTAAGTAGGTGGCCTGGACAAACAGTAAGGAAACACAGGGATCCTATAAGACAGGACATCCTTTGCCATCAGCACCAAGGATGCTAGCAATGAACAGGGGCGCTTGGCCAGTGGAGGTGTCTTCAAGTTGCTGATGCTATTAAAATACCAGGTTCTGTAGCTCTGACTGCAGTTCATGTCTCGTCTACTCTAATGAAGGCCAAAATGCTCTTCATTGCCCATTTGAGCCATTAGAAATGTTCATAACAAAATTCTTTGTTGATGTTAAAAAAATAATAAAAAATTGGAAATGTCATATCACATCACTTCCAAAGCCGGTCAACATTAACAACAAAATCTAAAAGATCATCTTTTGAGATGTAGTCAGACCTGAAAGACTTATGGTTAAGAGGACAAACTTATATGCAGTATTTCCTAATTTATTTTATTTTATTCTAGGATTTATTTATACAGAGATTTTTTTATTGGTATTAGAAATGGAAATTAGAAATAGTGCATGAGCCATGGATGGAGTCAAGACACTTTAGTCCTGAGGCAAGACTGATGCTCAGGCTTGATAACGGCAGTTCACATCTCCGAGATTTGTCTAAGCCATGAAATGAAACCCTGTACAGAAATGCCTCATGTCCAGAGTGATTAAATCAGTCCAGTTTGGGGTAAGGCTGATGGACTTACTTGCACAAAGCTCCAGTAGCACAGGCAAGTGGCCTGGCCAGTCCATCGCACCCGTGCGGAAACGCTTGGTCAGGCTGTGTTCACCTTAGTGATCCACATGAAATGATCTCTGGCACCATTTTGGTGAAAGGTTTGAAATTAAGGCTGAAAAGCCATAGGCACCTAAGTTGGGTTTGTTCCATTCTTTTAACTCCTGAGTGTTCCTTTTTATTACTGAGATCTTCTTTGCCATTTATTTGCTCTGTTCACGTTGCAGCCCGTAGGTCTGCAGTAATGTTGGCAAGCAGGTTGTTTCTAGTACATGAAATAAGTTTAGGAACCGTGAATTAACAATGGATGTACTTTATCTTAGTCTCGATTTCTTTGCTGCTTCTTGTCCCCCCTAGTGAAGCGTAAAGTGATTTTCAAATGCCCCATTCAGCTCCGGCAGCACTGTGCCCCCCCTTTGCACTCCCACTGCAGAGCAGTAAATCATAGAATAGAATCATAGAATCATAGGATCAGTCAGGTTGGAAAAGACCCTTGGGATCATCGTGTCCAACCACCAACCCCACTCTACAAAGTTCTCCCCTACACCATATCCCCCAACACCACATCCAAACGAGTCTTAAACACATTCGGGGATGGTGACTCCACGACCTCCCTGGGCAGCCTATTCCAGTGTCTGACCACTCTTTCTGGGAAGAATTTTTTCCTAATGTCCAGCCTAAACCTCCCCTGCTGCAGCTTGAAGCCATTCCCTCTTGTTCTATCGCTAATTACCTGTGAGAAGTGACCAGCACCAGCCTCTCTACAATGTCCTTTCAAGTAGTTGTAGAGAGTGATGAGGTCTCCCCTCAGCCTCCTCTTCCTCAAACTGAACAGTCCCAGCTCCTTCAATCGCTCCTCATCAGATTTATTCTCCAGGCCCTTCACCAGCTTCGTTGCCCTCCTCTGCGCTTGCTCCAGCATGATCCAATGATCACAGGAGGATGGGGACACAGGGGAGCCGGGCTGCGAGCGCCTCGCTCCAGAGCAGTAGCAGAACAATGCAGTTAAATTTCCCTTGTGTGGTGTTCGTCTTAATTACTGTTTTTCGTTATGCGCAGAAATTTAGCTTTTTTAACACAACAGTGTTTTAGTCTAAAAAATGTGCAGCATGGCTTTGGCTTTTTTTATTTCTATTTTTATTTTTTAACAAAGAAACAGCCAGCCTCGTTAGGTGTCAGCTTTATAAGTCTCACCACAAAAGCAATTAGTGTTCAGGCCGAGCATAAAACATGTTAAAGACCTTACAAAATTGGCTGCTACACTACGGATTTATTGTAAAAGGCAGTAGATGGCTCTTTTTTTTCCCCGCCTGCCTACCAGTAATTCCAGTGATGGTGGATGGGACAGTTCCATTTGTGGGTCAGTGATCTCCAAAAGCGGAGGCATTACTTGCAGAAGATTAAGCAATAATTGGATGAAACAACGTAAATATAATTTTGGACAGAATACTAGAAAACATTTCCAACCCAGCCTTCTGTTAAGTGTTAGTTGAGCTTGTTTCTCAAGTGAAATGGTGAAATTCCACTTTTTAATAATTTAAAAGTAAGCCATGTAGGAATGGAGAGCATACAGGGGCAGCGGTGATTTTTTTCTCTCCCTGTCCCCGAGATCCACCGTTGTGTTCTTTTGAGGTGTAAGTTGTAAACGGGATATTTATTCATTTCTAATAGGATGGAGAACAAGAAGGCTTGTGTCAGATGTAGTGACAGAAGAGAAAATGCATTTCTGTAACATAGTCACTGGAGTCAATGGTTACTCACCTTGGCCCCTGGCGGGAATATTAAGCTTTTTTCACCTTGAATCATGTTAGGTAACCGGGGCCAGTCTGATAACAGCACTCCTCTGTGCGGCATCTTAATGACATGGTGTTGGGCAAAAACTAAACCTGGGTCAAAAAAGGAGCCAGCAGAGCGCCGTGAAGCCCTCAGAATGGACAGGCACCATGCAGAGAGCTCGAGGAGGAGACAACCGTGTCCGGGAAACAGGCACCTTTAGGAAGAAGTCCTCAAAAATTAAATCTTCCAGACCAGCCCATGCATCAGGCCCAGAGGTGTTGAGCACCCTCTGTATATCCCAGTCGGACCAGGAGGGGGTTGAAAACCAGAGAAAATTCATCCACGAATGGAATAAACTTTGAGTCACAGGAAAATGTCACTCCAGAAAGCAGATTTTGTTTTTTGCCAGAATATGGCTATTGAGAGACTCCACTGACTGTTACATCACAGATCTACTTAATTCTGTAGTGTTGCATTTCAGCAGTTAATAAATGGACTAATTAGAGACTGAAGCGTTGATGGTATTTACCCATGTCAGTAATAACCGGCTCAAATTAAGATTACTGTAAGGAATAGACTTGACTTTGAAAAGGACTGGATTTCTGCTGGGCTACTGAAAACTCTGCTTCTCAAATAAAAAAAAAGTCAGCAAATGTAAAAAATGATAATCAATAGCATCAGCCTTTCAGTAAATGGTGTAGAAAAAAAGCTGCTTGAAATAAATGTGGAGGTAGACACGTGATGGTATCCAACCTGCACAGCGGGGTGTTGTGTGTACCCTAAAAGCACGCTTTTGTTAAAAACGGTGGTTCTTTACACAGGCACACTGAAATGCGCCAACAAAATGCATTTATGTTTGTGCATCTCAGAAGCCAAATCCTCTTAATGATAATTTCTTCAAATGTTTGTAACTGTGTTAAGATAAACTCAAGAGTACATTGGTAGAAGCTTCAAAACAGAGAGGGGGGATGTGTCCTGGAGCTAACGACCATGGAACAAGAGTAGTGGGAAGAACGCATTGATGTAGGCGCTTACTTCTTACGTTGGATATTTCCGTTCAACATCCTCAGTACATTTCGAAATAATTCTTGAGTTGTAACTGACCTCAACCTAAAACACTTTCTTCAAGAATTTGATGATCTGCTTAGGACTAACAAGTGTTACAGACCCTAACGCGCCTCCAATAATACAGGTACTGCCGGGAGCGCAGTTACAACTGAGAAATAACGCACTGGAACAAGGCCGTTAAACACAGCCCTTCCTCCTTGACATGAGAGGCAACAGGAGGCCAAGAAGGCAGCCTGTAATTAAAACAGCAACGGCATCCAGAATCATTCATAGTGCTTAGGAAAATAGTTGCGGAAAGAGCTGTTCTGAGAACAAGGAGTACCTGTGTCAGGCGAGAGCCACTTCGAGTCAGCTGGAGTCATTAATGTCAGATTCTCCGGAAATTGTTTAATCAATTCTGATGGAGCCGGAGGAGGAAGAAATGGGATTGAGACAGGTCATCTATGGGGATTTCCATATTAGACTTTCTCTATGAATATTTTATGACTCAGCTGTATGAGTTCTTGGTGGTTGTTTTTTTGTCTGGTTTGTTTTGTGTTTTTTTTTAATCTGGTATTTTATTCTATTTGTATTTGATCTTCAGAAGGGAAAGGTGGTGTTGGAGCAGTGCCCTGGGAACAGTGTGCGTGCTTACCTGTGTGGACTTTCGTATCATCACCTAACCTGTCTGGCTGGTGCTGGGAAAAAAAAGCCCAGTCTTGCATTAGAAGTCATGCAGTATTAATTTATTCTAATAACATCCAGGGAAATCTTTGGAAACGGGCACATAGATGGGGAAGGCCAACGTGATGTTTTGTGTTGCTGCCATCATGTCCCTGTCATTACAAAACACCACACCAGCCAATTACTTCCCTTTTTCTTCGCTGTTTATGCCACTGTGGTGGTGGGATGAGCTGTTTAGACGGCATGTGCTCTGCAATAACTCTCTGACTTTTGCGTGGCATCGTCTGAGGACAGGGACACATGGCCCAATCATTAAACAAGAAGTGAGAGACTGTGGAAGTTTTTGCGTTACCTCTCTGCTCTCGCAATTGGATTTAAGGGAAGGGAAGCCCAGAAGGGACTAATTAGCCTGTGCACACAATCAATATAATTCCACGTCTCTTCATGCTTAGGTGGCTAACGCTGACCACCTGGCAGGGACAATGCACGCACGTTTCACCTTGCAGTGAATGTACTTTCATTTTTTCAGTCTGGTTTCATCCCTGATTGCATTTGAGTAATCAAACCCGGCTTTCCAGCTTGGATAGAGCAGCAAAGTACTATTTACATTGATTTTTTTTTTTTTATGAAATAGATGTGTTTTTATAGCGGTTTGCAATGATAATTAAATGATTAAAGTGTAGAGTGGCTGAAGTTGTATAGCAGCAGATAGAGCCATAATGAGTGTAACTGTAATTTTACTTTTAATAGACTAGAAGAGGTCCGATGCCACAACCCAAAATTGAATCAAGCTTTCACTCAAGCATAACAGAGAAGTAATATAACACTTCAATGTTTCTGCAGTTTTACGTCCATATACAATGTTTGCTGGTATTGTGCTTGCTCTGTGTTGGATTAATTTAATTGAAGGACATCCCATGGTCTGTCTTGGACACCCTACACTGCTCAAGGGCCAGCATCAGGGTCAGGGATCAGACGCAGCAGGAGCAGTCCTCCTGGTGCAGACCAACTCATGTGGTCGCAGATCCTCTTGTCCCTGTAGCCCATGACACTTCTTCAATCAAAACAGGCTCTACTGGCAAAAGGGTTTGCTTTTTCTGATGGAGAAATGCCATTAAATGTCATTCTCTGGCCTGTGTTTTTATGCTAGTAAAAGCTTCCTGTGTGGATTTGGGTTGTTTATGCATATTTTCTGCATTTCTTTCACTCTGGCTGTTGGTCTACCTCTGGAGACGTCTCTGTGTGTGTTACAGAGGTGTCAACATTTTTTTCAGTCCTTCCAGTGAATTTACAGCAAGAAACTGTGTCCAGTGAAAGGTGCAGTGAAAGGCTGAACATGCAGGAGGTGTTAAATCCGCTTAACACACTGCTTAAATCCGTGCCACACTTTTGTGCAGGGTAAACTTGAAGACATTGCCCGTCTTTCTTTGTATTTAGCTTAAATTTTCCACTTCTTGGTTTCACTCTGTAGTTCTTTGGATAACTGTCAATAAGAAATGTCTCTTCATCCTGACCATCATATACATCTTTCCAGACCGTTAGCCTGTAGACCTTTTGTTGTCTACAGTTCAGTATGATGATTGAATCATTAACTTTTTGTATGCTTTCCTCCCAAACTCATCTTTGCATCCACCCCCTTCACTAGAGATGTTTTTTCCCTCCCATTTTTTTCTGGTTTGCGAGCACCATTTGAATTTTGAAACACAAAAACCTGTATGCAGTGACCCATATGTGATCCCATCAAGAGACATTTCCTTCAACTTGATGTTTCCACACCAACCTCCCCACATCTTGGTGGTCTGGCTGCCCTGTCACAGGGCAGGGCTATAGGAAGCAACTCCTGTGGTGTCTTTTCCATGATATATGTGCTCTGCCAGTGTTCATTTTTTTGGAGGGAGGCTGGAGAATCACTGATCTGCTTTTGGACAGTGCCTTGACCACCCATGGTGCTAGCATCACTTCTGAAGCAGCTGGCATGTCCCACGCAGCCCCAGTGCCACCAAGGTCGTGCTGACAGAGCAGTGATCACAGGGAGCACGCTGCGGGGATACACCCACTTCATTGTTTCCCATTCAAAGAAATGTGGAAAATTGCCTTAGGTAAAATCCGAGCTGTGAGGACCCACCAGGGATATTATAAAAAGCAGAAAGGATAACTTAGGCCTGAGCTGTCCTGTGTGATCGTCATTTTTTTTTGCAGTGCCATAACTATCTATCCTTAGTTTCCCTCACAGAGGAAATGACCGGGATGTGTTTATTCTTAAAGTTACCTTCAGAGTTCCTTGCTGATTTGACGTGCTTTTTGCAGTTGTAGTGATCAGCGTGGCTGGCAAGCCAAGGGGCCGTTTCACTCTGTGGGACACCAGCGGTGCCAAGGAGTGCTGGTTTCCACGCAGACACACTGTCCTGGGCTTTACGTGTGCTAGTGGCTGTACGAGTGGTGTGCATTTCCCCCAGCCGATGGCTGACCTCATGGCACGCACCACAGAGAGGGTGTACATGCAAGACACCTGGTGGTTCTTTGATTATCACCTCTTTTTACCTAAACAGTCTGGATGATCATAAGCAACATCTTCCCCTTTGAGGTGCTGCACTTCGGCGAGGCTAAAGACGTTCCTGTGCAAAATGCTTTAAAGGGTTTCTTTGAAAAATACGATCCGCTTTTGATGTGGCTTGATACAGGAATATTTGATGCTCACGTAACTTTACCCCTTCGCTTCTCTGAGCAAGATTACTCAGTTCTGTTAGACTTTTAAAAACAGCAACAGGATGTCCTTGACTGGTACGTCTCCTGACATAGGCAAATGGGGTTTCCATCTGCGAATAATGCATTCTTCTTCAATGCTTTCCAACTATTTCATAAAGATGTTTCCTGATAAGTGTCAAATAGTTGGTGTGCAGCTCTGTATGTGGATGGGACATACATACAAAATGTCAGCAAGTCCAGAACTGGTAGCACAGAGAAGATCACAAAAATGTGTTCGTGAAGAGGTTCCCACTTTATGTAGTAAAATTAAATCTACAAAAATGAGTTACCGACCTATGTATTTCTACCAATATTCATTGCTTGGTGATGAGAAGTTTTACACAGCCTAGGGCCTGGAAAGCAGCTCTGGGCTTGGAACAAAAGTTCCTCTTCTGGGTTTGGCATGGAATCTTCACAAAGGGCTTGGTTTTAGAGATGATCCTCACTGTCATCTCTATGTAAAAAAAAGAATACAGGCGAGTTTTAACGCACAGCTACCCGTGACAGGACGTGATCCTGGTCACTTTATGCAGAGATGTAATGGCCCCTTTCAGTGGCTCTTCGGTGCCAATGCTGGCGGGCTGTCACACTGCCGAGGCATTGGCCAGAGCACGTGTGAAAATCGAGGAACATCTCCTTGCTCCTGCCCACCTGACAAGTCCTTCACTTTTCAGCAGGTCCCCCAAGCCCCACTGGCATCCTCTGTGTGTGACAGGGCTGGAGAGGAAGGACAGGAGAAGCCCACAACTGTGTTTATTTACATCATGCCCTTTTCCACACAGGTGGGCTCATATTCTCACCAGGGTGACTTCCAGAGTCCAGGAGACACTTCTGCAGTTGCTAGTCTCAACTGAAAGTGGTCCATGAAGGGAAAGCAGTAAATCCTGGCTTTGGTTTGCTTGTTCGGGTGGGTTCTTCTTCTGCAAAGGCCTGAAGCACGCCTGAGACCTAGCCCTGAAAATCCGAGCACCACTTTTAATTATATTTATTCAGTTACTGTGGATGATAGCGTAGGTTAATCTGTAAGTTTGCCTTCTTTAGTGTTAGTATCCAGTAACAGTGTGAATTTAGCCCATGTCTGCTGTGAAGGAAAGGAAGTTCATCCCAAAATATGGGAAACTCATAGCTAAGTGTCAGCAGTGTTTCCTTTTTTAAACTTGCGGTAGCTGGAGATGACGATGACTCTTAGCCAGTCCAGCTACCCTGTTCTGCATCTGAAGGTATCTCATTTTGTTCCTGTCTCCTACTTAGATGGGATATGAGGAGAAATTTCTTCACTGAAAGGGCTGTCAAGCATTGGAACAGGCTGCCCAGGGAAGTGGTGGAGTCGCCATCCCTGGAGGTATTTAAAAGCCGGGCAGACGTGGTGCTGAGGGACATGGGTCAGTGATGGAGTTGGCAGTGCTGGGTTAATGGTTGGACTTGATGATCTTAAAGGTCTTTTCCAACCTAAATGATTCTATGGGTCTATGATTCTATGATTCTTCCTCATCCATTGCTTTACCTGCTGGTCCATACTCTCTCTTGACAATCCTTGTTCTGCATGAATGGATCCCATTTATCCACATCTTACTTTATTTTAAAAACCCAAATTATAGAAGCCATCAGATGCCACTTTTTCTCAGAGATGCCACTTCTTTCCTCCATATATATATGAACAAACTCGGAATGGCCACAGAAACTCAGAGATGAGATGTGCTGGTTTTCCATGAGATTCTGGATGCTTCTTGTGCAGAAGAGACATAATCAAAGCTGCAGGTTTTCGAATTAGACACCGAGTGTCTGTGATTGGCAAGTTTGTTGTGGTGTCTCTCTGCCCTTCCATCCTGCAACTGCCAGCAGCCGTGGACTTGAAACGCGTGAGGAAGCCGATCACAGCGGTAGTCCTGAGAGGGAGCGGTGTTTGTAAGATTTTAATCTGCTGTCCACGATCACCTGTAAGGGGGAGGGCTCTTGATAGGGCACATCCATCCAGCTCCTCTGCGTCAGCAGAGAGCCCTGTGCCCTGGAGACACTGCAGCACGTGGTGATGGGAGCAGGGGCTGCCCAGCCGCCCTCCCCGTGCCAGCAGCACGTGTTGCTGATTAAGGGAAGATTTAATATCCCTCAGCCTCCGTGGGATTCCCCACCAGTCCAAGACAGCTATTTATGTTTGTATCGATCCTTGTTTGTTATCTGAATTAGCATCCACTCCAAACGAGGATCTCATTACGTCCGGCACCGTGTTGTACCTGTGGCAGAAGATCCTGCCCCAATGTTTTACCAAGCAGAAGGAGCCCTAGGTTTGCTGCCTGTGAAGTGGTCGTCTTTGATAGTGTAATCCTTCCAGTGTTAAATCTTTTTTGAGCTGCTTATATGTAATTCAAGGGCAAGATGATGTTCATAGTAACACCTTCATACCAGTCGTCTTTGCATAGGTCCAGTCTGGGTGGCAGTGTCTCATTCAGCTCAGAGTCTTGTCTTCTGCAGTTTCACCAGAGACTGGCAAGTGCTGTTTGCAAAAGATCCATTATTTGAGACAGGAAAAGGAGGATTTCTGTGCCAGGTCCTCCCATCTCCATACCCAGCTCTTTCTCTGTCTTGCTGTATCATTCTTCGGAAGTTCATTGTTTGTCTTGGTGCAATATCCCCTGTCTGGTAAATTGGGATATTAGAAGGTTTTATGATGCTTTTAGAAACCTGGAAATGACATTGTCTGGTCTGGATTTTGTAAAAAAAAAAAAAAATCCTTCTGTTTGTTCTGCTGTAGCTTGGCTTGAGTTAAGGGAGATTTCATAGCAACTGTCTGGCCTTCAGGACACACCTCCGTGTGTGGCGATCCTTAACATAGGCTGCCGTCTTACAGGGTCTCCCACCCTGTGTTTCCCTGGGGTGTGCGATGGCCAAGGCTGAGGACTTCTGCTGCCCGGGCAGTTTCAGAGTGCGTGTTGCGGGGGGGCAACATGGAAGAAGCGGTCTAACCATCTAGACAGGAGCTGTGAGAAAGGCAATAAACTTACTAGTAATTAGCGTCATTATAATAGTTATGCATTTATCAGCAACCTGGTAAATTTTTTCAGGTGGCATAAAACATAAATTAGATTAGTCAATACCAGGGCAGACTGGCGTTAACTTCAGGGAATTCTGAAGGATTCAGCCAAGCCGGGTGCATGGGCAGCCTGATGACAGATGAGATGGGCCATCAATAACACCAGAAGAGTTACACCAAAGGCAGCAACTGGAGCTACTCAGTTCACTTGACTGTGAACTAAATGCAGCAGCTCAGGAAAGGGGTCTGATATCTGATTCCTGTTCCTACGTACCAGAAATCCAAAAAGCAAACAAGTGAGTTTAACAAATGGCAAAACCGGTCAAGGATCTATCTGTTCAGTCTTGCTTATTCAGTCGCTGCAAAATTAACCAGGGGTGTTCTTTACCCTTACCCAGCTTCCAAAGTCTGGAAACTCACAAAATCAGGCTGCCTACGTGTGACTTGCCAATAATGTAAGTGCAGCTGCTGTGCTGAGGCTGCGACCGCCAAGGTCACGTCGGCAAAGACTCTGCAGGGCAAGGTAAATTTCTGGCAGTTGTAGAAAGCAGGAGGGAAAGGGTGATTCAGCCCAACTGTGTCTCATAGTGAAGCAACGAGTCCCCCAGAAACCTGCTCTCCCTTCCTGCCTGTGAACCACCAAACTTCCTTCCTCCTCTGCTCTCCAAGGTTTTATCATGTGGTTTTCAGCCACATGAAGATTTTGGATGCAGTTCACAGCGCTCAGGAAAACAAAACAAAAAAAAAGTGTCTGTGGCTAAAAAGGAGAGTCAGATATTTGTAACAGCGAATATTAAGAACTAAGCCTCCTAAAGCCTGCGAAGGAGTAAGTCCTTCATGGTTTTAGGTTTCAACTAAGTTTAAGGAAAAGAGATGAGGTAAAGCTTTCTCCAGGTCCGTGTTTTCCTGTTGTTGGGTTTCTTGTGACTCCTGACAGTGATGGCCTGTTTTGGGGCCATCAAGCCTCTGAATGTGGTACTGCCTATGGTACTGCTGTGGCTGTGCCAGTTCCTCTTGCTCTGAAAAGCGTTTGTAGTGGTTCCACAAAATTCGACAGACGCACATTTGCTAGCAGAGCACAGCAAATGACCTTTCAAAAAGTGCATCAAATAACTGAATTTTTGTCTTTTTGTGGGTCTTTTTGAAATAACTATTTCCTAAATTAGCCTTAGAGCTCACAATGGCCAGTTAGCCTCCTGGGTTTCAGATGATCTCAGTATTAGGTGGGAGCTGTGACACTGTAGGGGGTGTAAGTTGCTAACTACAGGATCATGAATTCCACAGTGCTCTGGAAGAGACTCCCAGATTTGCTGACACAACCTCCAACTGTGGATATTAGTGGGATCTGGTTACGGCAAACATTACGGAGCAGGAAGATCCTTTGTCCAGGGTAAATCTTCATGTGAAGCGAGCTGTCATTGATTTGTCTTTCTGATGCAAATCATATGAGCGTATTAGATCACAGAGAAACCAGCGTCATACTGAAGTAATTATCTCCATAAATATGTTATGGCCTTCAATGTAGACAGATGGCATTTGCAGCAGCCTTCTCTGTGTTATGGCAGTATCACCTCCCTTGCTTTCTTCTTCTTGTTTGATTTAGTATTTCCTTAGCTTACCTTTCTTTTTTCTGTTTCTCTCCTCTCCCTGTGTGTTTTACACATGGTCTCAGGGAGCTGAAGAAAAATATCTGTGTTGAAGGACAGCTCGGTCTCACAGAGTGTCAGATAAACTGCAATGTCTAATTTCAGATTAAATCACGTGTTCCTTTTTATCCAGGAAAAGCCAGCCCCGATAGCTTTAATGAGGCTGACGAAGGGACTGTTGGACACAAAGCAGTTGCTTAGAGATTTCCGTGTGAGAGTGTAATTAAGGGTAGTGCAAGTACAAGGCTGGTAAAGGAGCAATTTCATTTTTTTAAATGGCAAGGTGATTACCAGCATAATGACAAAGAAAGGAGGGCAAGAAGGAAGCCTCAAATATGTATTTGAACAGAAGAAGAGAAATCAAGATTCCAGAATTTCTTTTGCTCTTTTTGCTGCTTTAGTGTTAAGTCACAGACCGAAGGAAGAAGGGACATTGGCCATCCCTAACAATTAATTATGTGTACCCTGGTATCTGTATGGTTAAATGGAGATAGCTGGACGTACTGGGGTGGAGGCTGGCAGGCAGCGTGTGCTCTTCAGACACCAGCTCGGTCCCCTCTGGCCAAATAATGAGAACCTTGTGGTGAAGGGTTTTTGGTTTGGGGTTTTTTTTCTTGGTGGGGAGAAACACATGGGGTGGATGGCATTTCTGTGGCTTCAGTTACAGGAGGTAGAACAGAGTATCTGGGCTACCAGATGACCATGCTTATGGTCTGGAGAACTTCTGCCGATGCTGAAGGACAGAAATAGAAGCTGTTCCCTCACATGTAGCTGTCGGACACCAAGACCTGGTTATGCTGGTGCTGCTACTGCTATTTCAGGCTAGGCTAGGGCAACGTAGACACTCATTTTTCCTCTCTCTCCACGTGTCTGAACGTGCATAGGACATCTGTGACCTCATCACCTTAATGCACAAGCACCTCAACATCTTTTAAGCATCTGCTCACATCTCTCCTATGAAGCAAAGAAGTGGCTCAGCCTGCTCCTTACGGACAGGACCGTGAGGCAGAGAGACCAGGACTTGGCAGGAGAGGAAGGGTTTAGTCACATCTACCAGGTGGCACCCAGGAAGATTATTCTGAATTTCATGTGTGGTAGGTCCCCCAAACACCCACATGGAATTGAAATTACCTCTACACTTCCTAAGGGAATGAGACGCAATTGAGCCAGGGCGACGTGCATTCTACCTGAGTGGGAGATCAAGGGGTTCGTGCCGTGTGATTCACCTGCTTTGAAATCCACACTCGTGGGTCCTGTGCAGACCGTGCCATTATCATCCCATCGGTTCAGGGCTGTATTCATGATCTTTGTGTATTTTTTACTCAGTTTTAAATTATCCTCTTTTTTTTTTTTTTGCGTTATAAATACGTTATTTTTTTTTTAGGACTTATTATACCTTCATTTATTTAAGTGCTCAAATCCCTAGTGCTGCTGTTTCTATTCAGTTTCTCTTCAGTTTGGCTGCTTTTATCTCACCATTCTCGTTTGGAATTGGCTTTATTGGGAAGATACTAGAAGGTGACTGATGGTGTTGTGTGTCTTTGGACCCCCTATTAAGATGCTTTAGAAGGCCTGATTGTCAAAGGTGGATGTTTGGAGATTTCTGAAGACCAGACATAACTCATACTGGATAGAAAAAAATGAGTTGCAAGAAGCACCACGCTTCGAAAATTTGGCCTCTTAAAAATCTGAGGGGACCAATTTCGTGTTACCTTATTCTTCTTGTGCTGCAAGAACAGGAAATTACAGGCTCCATTTGCTAAACGGCAGGAGGCTAAATGATTTGTCTCACTCTTACAAATATTTTTCAAACCCACATCGTGTAACCTTCTCTATGCAATAATGCGTGGACAGAAAATAGATGAATATACAATGTGAAGGAAGGATGACCAATCTCATTCTCTTGGGTAAACCTAAGTCATGATATTGTACCAAAGATAAAAAAGCCTGGAGTCTGTGGTGTTTACATTTAGTGTTAGCACAATGTATTTTTTAAATAAATGGATGTATTCTTCTCTTTGTGTCCATTCTGGGTGTCTCACTGTATCAGGAATCTGTGCAGGGATCACAACTTGCAGTGTGCGATCAGTCTTCTCAAATGGTTTTTACTGTTGTCCCAAAGGATGAGAAAGGTTGTTTCACAAGAGGTTTAGCTAGGATGTATTTTCTCGGTGCTTTGCACAGCACAGTGACAGACTGTGCATATTTTAAAACACAGCATAGGGTGAGAGAGAGATGATTTAGGTAGCCAGGCCGGACTGTTAAATGCCTTATTCAGACTATCGTAAGTGCCTCAGTTTGTGTTTGTGGAAAATCAGGACATTTGGGTGACCCTGTGAGTTGATCGCAGACTTTGGGTTATTTGTCTGTGCAGAGAAGCAGATGCAGGACATGAGAACATATTCCTGAAGAGGAAGTAGGCATCTGGGCAAAAGCTTTTGAAGATATTTTGAATTTAGCCTAATTACCCAGAGCTAGCGAATGGTAAATGAGACCGGTGGTGTCAATAACATGCTGAATTAATCCAGGAAAGTTGTGACTACTTTTGAGGTGGGAATCTTCTTTTTTTTTTTTTTTTTTTTTTTTTTTATCATGACACCTGTTGCTCATAGGTACAAATCAAACGAAGAGTATGTGTATGTGCGAGGCCGTGGAAGAGGGAAGTATGTATGTGAGGAGTGTGGAATTCGCTGCAAGAAACCCAGCATGCTGAAGAAACACATTCGCACGCACACAGACGTCAGGCCATATGTCTGCAAGTACTGTAACTTTGCTTTTAAAACCAAAGGTAAGAGACAGTCAGCTCCTAGCTCCTCTGCTTAGTTTATTGACTTACAAGCCTTCTTGGGGGCGCTGGTGAAGGGGAAGGGAAAGCCTTCCCAGGGTCTGGAAAACCCCAGGAGTCGGAGGGAGGGGGATGAAGGAGTCTTAAATTGGCTATTTTCAGCAGAGGACCAGCCCCATGTTCAGCTGCGTCGCAGTGGAGAGCACTGGCTGCCCATGCCAACCTGCAGCACAGCATCCACCCCATCCTACAGGTGCTTCTGAAAGGGAACGATCCTGAAATAGAGCTTCACTGGCAGGGATTTATAAACAAAACCACCCCAGAATGAGAGCAGGGGCTCCTGGGTACAGGCAAACATCCCTGACTGAGCACCTGGAGACGGTCTTCGGGTGGCTTTTTGTGCTAGTGCTCTCAAGATCTGTTTGCGCTGCACTTTCTCATCCTTTGCAGTTGCATGTAGCTTCGACATTTTCTATATCATATCAATAGACTTTTTCTCTCAAGACCTCCATTCCAGGACATCTAGTCATCAATGATCCACAACCTCACTCCTACCTGATATTCTTTGCAAGAGACTTTCATCATTGCCTCAGTGAGTGTGCAAGTGAAGTCTAGCAGGAACACGCAAAAGTCTCTCTTCCAAGAGAGTTTGGGTAAAGTTTTCAAAAGTGCCAGAGGTGCCCAGGTCCCTTTAACTTCTCATTGGAGTCTGGCATGGTGGGTTTGACAAATCTCCGCTCCATCTTTGGTTGCAGCAAGTCTTGCAGTAAAGATGTCAAGTTCAGTTTCTTGATTATAGTTTGACATCAATATAAAATGTCCGTTGTCTGTAGCTCCCATCCTTGCAAATCTCAGAAGATGACACAGCTGGGGGAGTTAATTACTCTTCTTAATTACTCAAGAAGAGCACCAGCCTCAAAAAACCAGCGCTGCCCAAGGACGTGGCAGAGCATGGGTGTGGGGAGGAGGCACTGGGTGCTGCATGGGCTGCGGCATGTGCGCGTACCCAGAAGTGCTGTGGAGGACGTGTCTGTGCTAGACAAGGGAGCCAGATGCCGGGTGATTCGGGGTGGGCAGTGCCTGAACGATGGCTCTGTTGGTAAAGCTGGCAGGCGATTTCTGGGTAACGACGTGTTGGTAATCACTGGGCGCATGGGAGCATGGGGAAGTGATACCGAATTTGAGGCCAAATTCTCGTCAGACACATGCAGCAGATCCAGGCTCCAGTTCTTTCTCTCCCTCCCAGCCCGGAGCTATTTCTGATTCATTTTCTTTCCCTTTCCCTCTTGCTTTTGTTACTTTGTTCTGAGTTTTTCCTTTGAGAGGTGAATCCATTCAGCCTCTTCCGTCACTTCACCTTGCTTTACACCATGCTTCTGTTAGGCTTTTATTCAGGATGCTGCGATCAAACCATCCTTTCCACCATCTCTCCAGCTGCTTTGCTCTTCATGTCCGCTCCCTTGAAGCACCCAAGCTGTCAGCACTGACTGTGCCGGTTGCGCTCTGCAAATAGGCTCTTGCCTCCAAGGGACTTCCCTTCTTCAGCTTTGCAGGAAGCTTGCATGAGGAAGGCAGCATGGAAATGCTTCCTTCAAAAAAAACCGCCCCTCTGTTGGGATTTGATTGCAAAGCTACCCATTTGCCTATGGATACATGAGGGGGCAGAACTTCCCCAAAGCAGCGATTTCAGGACAAATAGTTGCACAAAGGTAACTTGGAATCGCATGAAAATGGCGCTTTGCTGGAAGGGGGTGACAGTCAGAGCCCTGGCTGTGTCCCGTGGGCATGCTTGTACTCCGGGTAACTTTGCAGCGCTTGGGGAAAAGCTGTTTGCTTCACTGATGGAGACACAAGGACCTTTTGGAAGAGTTTTTGGAGGGTGAGAAAAAGGTCAGCTTTGGGTGCTCATAAAATCATCACAGTCGCAGAATCATTGCTGTTGGTGATGGAGTGTGACCAGAGGTTTGCAGAACTGGGGGGTTCACAGCTTATTTTGCAGACGTCTAGAATAAGTTCGTTTGTGCCCTGATTCATTAGGATCCTCCTTCCTGGGGTGCAATTTTGCAACCACAGTTGATTGCAGAAGGGAGAAGCTGGAGCTCTTGCTACTGGGCTGCGCTTGCAAAAATATAAGTTGAGTTGAAGCTCTTTTCGCAATCAGCTTTCCAAAGTTAATTTTAGCCTTCAGCGTAAACTCAAAGGGGATATCTGTGGAGCTGTCTTCATTTTGGCTGTGGTGGATCTCTCCAGCATGATCTAATGCTCTAAACTCTCAACGAGGCTGGAAGCAGTTAAACCTTTTTTTTTTTATTATTATTTTTAATGAGGATCTTTATCTGGTTAAAATGTACCTCCCCCCTTACCCCTGGAAATCCATATCTGTGTTCCAAGAACTGGGAAAACTTTTGCAAAAGAAAGAGCTTTAAATATTTTTCCCTTTTCACTAATTATGCTGTTTGTCTGCTTTTTGTGCATTTCTGTCACTGTGAACGAAGCTGTTCCTTTGAGTTACAGAACTGCAGGGAAATGTTTTCTTTTTTTTATTATTTTAAAGCAAGTCCGTGAGATTTTTGTGTGCTCGCTTAGCTGATGGAAACAGCAGTCTTGGAAATTTGGTTTGTAAAGATTTATTTGATTTTACGTTTCTGGACCAGATATAAACGTGCCTCTTTAATGAGGTGTCTCTACCTCCACTGCAGCAGCGCTCTCCTAAGAGGTTTGTTACTGCGGCCTCCAAGAGGTTGTTTAAAAGAAGTTAGGCGAGCTTCTTCGTTGTTTTCTTACCAGGAAGGAAACGAAGAAAAAGCTGCAGTCTAATAATTTTCCCTTTCAGGAAGGTCAGGGAGAGCTTTTCCCTTGACCACCTTCCCAGAGGGGACAGGGGAACCGCCAGCCTTCCCTTGTCACTCGTCTCCAGACCCTGGAGGGAAGCGCGGCCCCTTTCTTCCCTCCTTCTCTTGGGTGACCTGGGGATGTGGGTCAGTGTTGGCACATTAATTCCCCTCCTGTGCAGACATTATCCTTTTCCACAGCTCTCGTTCGGGCTCACATCAGACTCTCACGTCCTGATTGCTTAAGATTTCTTAAGATTTCTGGAGAAACTGCGTGGAGCAGCTCACTGCGTCTGTGCCGCTGCCTCTGCTTAGAGGTCAGAAGGGAGAAGGAGCTTCATATTAATTTAAAAGGTGCTTGTGTAAAGGACATCAGTGCCTGTTGGCTGAAGATATCCATTTGATAGTCTAGTCCTCTCACTGTTTCCAGACACCAGACTTCCTCGTGTCCTCAGCCATAGTCTTCCTTTAATAAATTAGTTTGCAGTTCCTTAAATCAGCACATGACAGGCACTGAGGTTATTGAACATGTTAATATATTAAATGCATTACCCCCTCAGCCCTTAAAGGCAAGGTTATGGCTGCACAGTTTATTATTATTACTGCTCCAGCAGACTCAGCGCTCTGCTAAGCCTCCTCTGGAAACTACAGAGCAGGTCCAACTGGCGGAAAGCTCCGAAAGAATTAACTGCTGTTATGGCAGGGCAGATTGATACAGAGATTTGCAGTATGTCCCCGCACCCTGTGCGTGCTGGGGCCCTTCCTTAGCGGCTGGGACGAGGGAAAGGGTCTGAGCATCCCCGTGGAGCCACTGCCGAGAGGAAGCTTTGGTTCCCCCGGCTCCTCAGGACGTCCCAAACCTCCGCTGGGATGAGGACAGGGTTATCCTCAGGAATTTGCTGCCCGCTCCCTTCTGCAATGTGGCGTGAGGCGCGTCGCTGGGAACAGAAAACGGCCCCATGGTCCAGACAGGAGGCGAAACACTGCGAGCAAAAGGGCTCTTTAACTTCCCAGGGAAAGGGGGGAAAAAAAAAAAAAAAGGAACGAGGGCTGGAAGTCAAAGACTGGCAAATTCAAGTGAAATATTAACTGTTATTTTTTTAAACAGTGCAGCTATTAATCCCAGCACAAGCCTCAATGGGAAATATGCTAATTCTCTATATTTTGAAATCTGCAAATCCAGCCTGGGTACCTTTCTGGAAGATTAGGTTTTGGCTAACGCAAGCTGATAGGCTTGATCCAGAAGATGGCTAATATTTTATGGCCTGTACCAATACTGGCAGGCAGGCTCAAGGTTCAAATTTTCTTCTTTAATCTTAAAGTCAATAAGTCTAAAAGATAATAACAAAGATTTTTAAAAATTAAATCTTTTGCCCAATAAATTCCATAAATTAAAGCGTTCCTTCTCCTAGAGTCTCGCTTGGGGACATTATATCTATGCAGATACCTAAATCAAAGCCTGTGCGTTACTGAAGTCACACATAAAACTTGTTCCAAGGGTTTATCTGGGATGAAGAGGATTGACCTGTTGCTGCGTCTCTGTGTGTGAGTGCGTCCCCCAGCAAAATGGGAGTCTGCTGCTCTGCTCTCCTTGTATATTATTTTAAAAGAGGAATGTGAAAATGCTTAAGTCCTGGAGATCTGTCAATGTTTGTATCACGGCATCTCTTTGGACGCAGAGATCATGCAGTTGGTCATTTGTTGGGGTATTTTTTGTCAAATTGTTCACATTTAATAGGAGAAATAGAAAGCATGGTGCGTGCCCAATAAGAATAGGATAATTTTTCCAGGAATCTTACCTTTTCTGTTCCTTACTTTTCATTTCAACTCCACCACCTTTAAAATATGACAATGGATATTCTGAAAAATTATTTTCCCTGTTTTAATTTAAATGGGAAATCACTTCTAGTACCTATTAAGCCGCTTTAAGTGCTTTTGGAGCACTAGAGTTTTGGCTTTCTCAAAACAACACACGTGTTTAAGCTGCTTTAAATCCAGAAGAAGACATCACAACATCAGAAAAGCTTAAGCAGCCGGGAATACGTGGTTCTAAGCAGGTGTCACGGGAGAGCTGTGCTGAAACTGCCTGCGCTCCTCCAGTACAGCAACAGCTGGGGTGGGCTCGCAGTTTCCACTGATTCCTGAATTGTAGATGGAGCCAGTTTTCTTTCAAATCTGGGAAATTTTTGGTAAACGATCCTTAGTGAGGACCACTTACCTGCTTAGGATTCAATATAACTGATCTGCTATTTAAATCCAGCTTCCCCGCCTGCTAGTTTCTCTCTTGCTCCTTCCAATATGTGGTTTTTTTTCACTGTTTCCAAGGAAGCAATGCTTCTGGGTTGGTTTTGTTGTGGGTTTTTTTGTTTGTTGGTTTGTTTGTTTTTTTAAAACTTGGGAGCCAGAACTCTCTAAGGCAACAAGTAGCTGTGAATCCTTCATTGTAGGATTCATATCCAGCTTTTACTTGGGCAAAGAGGTGTTGCCTTCACTGGAAATGTGCCAAAGGACTTTAGCATCTAATCCTGCCAGCATTAATTAAGGGGTCTAAAAACACAAACTCTAAGAAGAACCCTGATAAGATAAATATCATTGTCCTCCAAATTGTTCCCAAGATGATAACTCAGCCTCTCAGCTCGTGTAAATAAGCCTCGAGCTTTTAATTTCCTTAAAATGTTGCAAACTTAGGTCAGATGAGAATCCAGCCCACTGAGTCTCTCTTCCCTAGAAGGGTAGCAGCAGCCCTATTTCGTTGGAATTTCTTCTTGGTGTGCCTGCAGGGTGCTGTGCATGGGTAGACCCTGCACCAGGGGGGTTCGCGCTGGGAGTTTGCAGGCTTCTCGTGTTCCTCGGCGCGTGCGAGTACCGCCTGGTCTGACCAAATGAGGATGAAGGAAGACGGAAAGCAGAAGGGGAAGGAAAGCAACACTTGCTATGAATTGGTCCTTTGGTATTTTACATTCGCACGGGGGGGTTTAGCGGTGCCTGCGCAGCACCTTCCAGCAGACAGCCTGGGTGGGGAAGGGAGAGGAGAAGCCGTGGCATTGCCTTGCACAAGGACAGTTGCCTCCAGTGACAGAAAATAGAAAAGGAGGTGAAGCTGATGGCTTCTGGCAGAGCTTGTCAACCCCAGCTGTTGCGCAGGGTGGAGCTGAGTGAAAGCAGAGGTGCGGGGAGCCGACAGGAAGAGCGCTGCAGGCTGCAGATGGGCTCCCCGTGCCTGCCCAGGTCTGCGGCAGCAGAAGGGAGTGTCTGCGTTCCCTGTGAACAACACTGGGGCCGAGGCAGGGGAAGGACCCGCGTGTATTATAGCCTGCGGACACCTGAGGAGGCTGAGACGGCTGCTGTGTGCCTCCGAAGCCCAGAGTCCTTCCCTCAAGCACAGAGTGGCTGTGGTCTTGCCCAAAACACCGCATTCAACAGCACCCTGAGTAATTAACGTAATGCCCTCCTGGTTTGGCCAAAGCCAGATGCATGTAGCACAGGGAATATATAAGTTTGTTTTGGGGAAATGGTAGCACCAAAATGCCTGGTGGATGTCTTCTCCCCGCTCTTCCTACCATGGAGATCACAGCTGAAGTCCTGGGGTGCCGCAGACCATACTTTAACCCCCTACTCACACCAGGCATTTATTTGGGCTTATTTTCTGTGTCCATTATCACCGGAGGGAATCCATTTAGGGATTTTGGTGTGGTAACTGAGCAAAGATGTGTCATTTTTGCCAGCCAAGATGTGATGTGCCGTGACGGACAGGCAGCAGCAGGGTTTGATTTCAACAGACTGAGTCAGTTTGTCTTTTTGCTAGTTAGGCCCAAAATTAAATTCCAGTTCCATGAGGCCACAATTTGGACTCGTTGGATAGTTTTCGGTAAAACAGTTTTTCACTTTAAAACAATGGTGATTCACTGGAACCAGAGGTGTCCATGAGAGCATGCTCTGGTCTGACTGGGTGTCTTTGGGCCCACAACAAAACTCCTGGGCCAAAGTGGAGAAAGAGAGGTCTGATTTGGAGCAAGGACCTGAGCCAAGTTGGCCTCATCCTCAAACCTGAGTGTCCTAACCATGGGGCTAAGGGTATTTAGGCATGAAGTTTAAAAATAATAAATCTTTCTTACTGAAGCTGTTTTGCTGCATTTAAATTATTAAATATCCTTTGAATCCACATCCTAGATGGGTGCCAGATACACAAGGATATATAGTCAGCCTTTGTCTCTCTTGGTCTTTCCTGTTGGAGCTATTCCATTTTGTATAAAATGGGCTAAATAAATAATTCAAGGGCTAAAGAGAAACTAACTTGGTAGCTAGATGGTTATGGCACTCTTCTGAGTTGTGAGGGCGTCACGGGTAATTCTCTGCTCCAATGAATAGTTGCTTATTTATTTATACTATCCAGAGCAGCGGGAGGAGAGGTTGATAGAGGCCCTCTATACTCCCACCCAGCTCAGGGACCAGGGGACTCTGTGGATTGCAGGATACCAGCTGAGGGACCTCAGTCCTCAGCTGAAGGTTATAATAAAGTGTGAGAATTCATTTTTTCCTCTTTTTTTTTTTTTTTTTATTGCGGTGAGGAAAAAAAAAGCCTTGTGTTCAGCACGACTCTCCAGCGTTAGCTAGCAGGAGGGCTGATGGCACATCACGTTGCTGCAAGTGAGTTTGGAGGGTCCAACCAGCTCCTGGGCTGTGCTGGGATATTACACAGCCCTTGGTGGAGCTTCAGCAGGGGCCCAGGTTTCTTCTCATCATCAGCTTGGCCCATAAAGAGGTGTGGGAGAGGAAAGGGAAAAAGGGGATTGTTTTTTCTTTATTTCTCCTACCCTTTATTTTTGTGGCTGTTCCACCTACCTACCTTCCCCCGGCCTCCTCCCGCCAAAGGTTACCCTGTGTTCAGCGTTTCCCTTGGATATAAGTAGGGTTAATAACTGCCTGATCAACCTGCCTGTAATTGGGGAGTTAGAATTAGAGAGGTGTCCTGTGAGTCTGGCATGCCCGTGAGTAATGCCATCCCACTGTCTCAGAGCAGTGACCACGGCCCCCCACATCCCGGATTTCCCCTTGCAGGGGCTGCTCTTTCCACCCTGGCACTAATGAGGAACGCTCGTTAGTGCTCAGCAGGTTTTCTCAGTGCTGCCGGACCCTGGTGCGCAGGGCTTCCGAGGGGATCCATGACTCCCCCTGTTCCAGGGAGCTGAGAACTTTTGCCTGGCACTCAGAGCATCTGAGCCACCCTGCTGGGGGGAGGAGGGTGACTGTAGGATTTTCCCCATTTCTGTCCTCTCGAGCACTCAGTACCAGTCTGCCCTGTGGTGTGAAGGAGCTCCTCACCTCCAGGTGGGTGGCCCCTGTGTGCTGGGATGAGGTGGGAGGTGATGATGGATTGAGGTGTGTTTCTCTTCCCTACCATTTTCCTTTGCTGCATCATCACAGCTGAAAGCAATCCAGGAATTTTCATCCCCCCCAAGCCCCGATGTGTACCCCAACTGTCTTTTCAGGTTGCACAACACCTGCAAAGCTGCACAACCCCACCAGCACATCCTCTTCCACCCCGGTGCAGCAGCAAAGGAACGAAAGGGAGGACAGCCTTGTGTCATGGGGTATTTGCAATGGATAGTGGTTTGGGGAGAGTCAGAGGCCTCCTTGGTCTGGTTCAGAGCCAAATTATTAACTTGTTACTGCTGAGCTTGCAAAATGGAAAAAAAAAAGAAAAAAAAAAGAGCCATATTAACCAAAATATGTTTTCTGCTTCTTTTCAGGGAATCTGACTAAACACATGAAGTCAAAGGCCCACAGCAAAAAATGTCAGGAGATGGGCGTGTTGGTATCTTCACTGGTGGATCTGGAAGCCGAAGAAGGTAAAATCTTTCACATTATAAACCTGCTATTGCTGCTAACAGGGCAATATCCGTTCAGGCAGGAGACGTTCTCCGCAGATCATCCTTTCAAAGATGATCTTTCAGGCTTTTTTTCAAAGATGATCCTTTCAGGCTCTTTTCAGTGGTGCCCGGTGACAGGACAAGAGGTAATGGGCACAAACTTCACCATGGGAAGTTCCACCTCAACATGAGGAGGAACTTCTTTGCTGTGAGGGTGGCAGAGCCCTGGCACAGGCTGCCCAGAGAGGTGGTGGAGTCTCCGTCTCTGGAGACATTCCAAACCTGCCTGGAGGCGTTCCTGTGCCACCTGCTGTGGGTGACCCTGCTCTGGCAGGGGGTTGGACTGGGTGATCTCCAGAGGTCCCTTCCAACCCTATGATTCCATGATTCTATCATTCTGTGTGGAGCAGTTTGTTTGCCCCAGGCTCCTTCCAGTACCCAAGGAGGGATTTCTTCTTGCATGGGGTGGGTTACGGGGCCGTCCTGGGATGGTGCATCCCTGGGACAGTGTGTGGGCCTGTGTCTCCCTGCTGGGTATTTTGCCTGTTTGGCTGAAGTATTTTGTCTGGCTGCAGTCAGAGGCAGAAGTAAATGGACGAGTAGGGAGCATCCTGCTTTGGCCCCGCGCTCTGCGTGTGGGCTACACACGTAATAATAAATAGTGGATCTGTGGCGTGAGAAGGTTCTTCTTGGTATTTTGTGGTATCTCTAGTGGGGAATTTGGGAGCCTGACTGCTGTGCTTTGGCCTGGGTCTCTCCTGTCCATAGAGGGAGTCTCTGCAGCAGCAAAATGAGACCCCCCACCCCGAGGATGCATTGCCTGAGGCTGTGACCCCTTACTTTGCTGCTGCAAGAACAATCTGGTGGGTGAAGGAGAAAAATCAGTCCTGGAACCCCTGGTTGGGACCTGACAACACGTTTTACTGGAGCTGGAGTGCTGAGGCCGAGTGCGGGGATGACCCTTCCGTGCGTGGCCTGTGCAGGCTGTGGTGATATTCTTGCGGAGGGGATGTGCTCTGGCAATACAGCAGTATTAGTGCTTCGGAGATACCTTCCTCCTGAAAGGGCTGCCAGAGAAAGACTTTTCCACAAGGATCATCTAGGGACCTGCCCATCTTACTGTATTTGGCTGATCCCAGGAGACTCCAAATTACCAGTGCAAACCTGGGCTGCATCTGGAGGGACTGGCGCATGCAGGAGCTGCTCCCACCTCCGTGGGCAGACCCAGCCTGGACCTTGCCCCACTGCTGGAGACCTCAGCAGACCAGCATGGGGTGTCATCAGCAGGGGGGCAGCTGCTTCCCTTGTCTCTTACTCTCACGGGTCTTTTCCACGTGTAGGATGAAGGTGAATCACCCAGGTCAGAAATGATCTGGAAGATTTCTCAGTAGGGAAGGAGCCAGCAAAACTAAAATAACACGGTGCTTTGACATTTAATGGCATTATTCTGAGTGCTTTACAAGAAGATACATTTACCCTGACTCACCTGCTTATTTCTTTCATCTACTTATGCACAAACACACACACAAAGTCTGTCCAAGGCTCTGTAAATTCAGGAATCTGTCTGTTCTTTGAGGACGCATGACTCTCTTATTTAGTAATTTCCGCCCTGATTTATAGTATCTGCAGCTGAATTTCCCTGAAGTCATCCCGAGAAGTAGAGCTCCTCCTGGGAGGCTGGGCAGCATCAGGCAGGAGTGTGGTGACCATAATCACTCCTGTCTCCATCAGAAATGTTGAGGGAAAGGGGAGGAAGACCTACCAGCTGGGAGATGAAGGAACACGGGGAAGTCTCATGTATACTTAGCTGTTTGAGCTAGAAAAAGGTATTTTACCCAAATTATTGGAGGCTGCGCTCCGACAGCTGTGAAGGGTTAGGTTATGTGTCTCCAGGGAACAGTTAGATGTTTTTACGATTGTTATTCTGTTTCCTTTAGCAAGACCCTGAGTACTCAGGGCTGGAGCCACGGCACAGGACTGATGGGGAAGAAGCCGTAGGGGTAGCAGATCTCCAGTCCCCACGAAATTTTGGGTCACCTGCATCTGCGTTCAGTGGGTCGTTTACGTTTATAGGAAATGCTGCACATCCCAGCTGTAGCAGGAAGAGAGGCTCTGGGGGCACAGGTCTGCCTGTGTCGCAGTGTGTTTATTCCTGGATAAAACATGTCGTGCCACAGAGCAGGGTGGTGTTCTCTGTTTGCATTGCATTGCAGGCTGGTCGTGACACCATTGACCCTTCCTGGCTGCCACCCCAGAAATCCCAGTATGAAAGCAGCTCTTGGGCTGTCTTTAGCATTTTTTCTCCTGTTTCACCCCCTGTCTCACCCCAAACAATTTTGATTCCCCCATCTCTGGGATTCATTCTGCCACAGCCCGCAAGGGTTTGTTGACAATGGGTTAAAATGAACTTCATAAAACACATGGCGCCACGGTTATTTTTATAAAGTGAACATCAGCTGAGCAAGTTCTGGAGACGGCGCTGTGAGCCAGGGAATGTTAACTCGGCAGGAACAACAAACAGCGCTTATCACCCTGGTCCCCTGCTGAGGTCGAGTCTATCAGAGGTTTTATTGGGAAAGGGGCTGGTTCTGGGGACAGGGGCAGTGCCACATGCTTCCTGCTTCATAGGTAATTAAAAATCACAAAGTGTTTCCCTGCGCAGCCCCTGGTGGGGAGGGGGTTGCTCTGATGCAGGCGGCAGCCCTTCATACGGCAAAGGGGGCTCGTGGTCCGGGTGGTTCAGGGGGCTGGCAGGCTGTGCCTGCCGGGCAGCCCTGGCCACCGGCACCCTCTGTGGTGCTTTGAGTCTCAGCTTCTGGGTACTGAGTCTCAGAAATTCTGTCCCCCGCAGTGTGCTGCATCCTTGGGGTATCTCCACGCTGGTTAATTAAACTGTGCTGGAGACATTTGCAGGCCATCATCTCAACTTGAACTGCAGCAGCGATCAGCAAGGCAGCTGTGGTTCAGGCCATCTACTACACATCAAATAAACGCTGAGCATAGTGTGGGAATTAGCGTGGTCCTGGGACCGTTCCTGCAGAGGAGGTCGGATGTGGCCACCCTGTTTTTGTGGCACAGAGGTGCAGTTGCAGAGCAATCCGGTGGGGCTGCAGGACTTGTGTCACTGTCCTGGGACAAATATGACTTGGAGGGCTGGTGCGACTGTCCTTGACTTGAAGAGACCATGGCTCAACTTGCCAGCAGAGAACCCGTAACAAACGATAGAACAAGAGGAAATGGCTTCAAGTTGCGCCAGGGGATGTTTAGATTGAATATAAGGAAAAAATGTCTTTACAGAAAGGATTATCAAACTTTGGAACAGGCTGCCCGGGGAAGTGGTGGAATCACCGTCCCTGGAGGTATTTAAAAACCAGGTAGACGTGATGCTGAGGGACATGGGTTAGCGGTGGTTTTGTCAGAGTTAGGTGGATGGTTGGACTCGATGATCTTAAAGGTCCCTTCCAACCTAGATGATGCTATGATTCTATTATATCTGAGACGTCCCACTGGTTAACCAGTCCCAAACCTCAGTCATCCCCCAGTGCAGTGGTTCCATGCCTTTTCAGGCTTGGGTTCCGATTCAGGCCAGGTGTAGTCACCTGGACAGTCAGGGGATGAGGACATGGGAGAAAAAAGAAGTGCTATGGCACTATCAGACACCTGTGCCCCCTTCCACACTGCCTTTCCTGGCACGTACAGGGATGGACAAAGGGCTCTCCCAGGCCACGCCGAATAAACATCTAACCAAGGCTAAGGACACCTGACGTGGCCAACAGTGTGCCGCTCCGCCTCAAGGAATGGCTTTCTTCCTTTTAAATCTGCTTTTCTCCAGCTCTTCAGAGCAACCTTTCGATCGGGCAGAGACATGCTGTACTTGGCCGTGGCCTTTCCAAAGGAGGGCACGGCCAAAAGAAAACCTAGTCGGGGGTTTTGCAGTAGCTGCCCCAAGGGAAAATCGTTGGTGTGATGTGAGCAGCAGGAGGCTGCTCCCATGTGGGGTTGCTGGTTGCTGGAGAACTCCTTCAGCCCAGGAACTCACTTAAAATAACTGATTAGCTGATGGTCTCCAGAAATCGCTCCCTGCTGTTATACCACCCATCGCTGATACTTCTGCTGATCAAAGCTAGATAGGGAAAGAGGAAAGTGGCTCCTGAAATGTTGGTTGCATGACTCTGAAAAGAACAACTGTTATTTCAAACCTTTCCATTATTGTCAATTAGAACTAATGAATCATATTAATTGAGTGTCGCTCTTGAAAAACCTGCAAATCAGAAGTTCTATTTATGTTACGTGTAATTGCAGGCTTCTGAGGACAGAGCCGCAAGGGTTCACTTCCCCAGTCCAGGGTATGTTTTCATTCATGGTTTCCTTCAGTCATTCATCCCTGGGCTCGTACAGGGTTAATAGTAGTGCACTCAGCGGCGTGTTGTGCGAGCAGTGTGAAAGCCCGCTGATGGGAGCACTCTGCTTCCGAGAATGAAGGTCTGGCAGGTGATGAGGCTGAGCTTGTCTCAGCCTTTGGCCTCGTGGAAAGAGTAAATCTAAAGAAAAGCCCCAGAAAGGTCTGCCTTGCATCCCCAGGCCAGCTGTGAGAGCGCTCAGGGGAAAGGATGGGACCATCAGCTGGGGGACATTTTTTTTCTTGGCCATCGTTAAATCATTGGTCCCAGTCGGCTTGTGGCTGAACACATGGTGGTTGGGCACCTGCTGAGCCCTACCTGGACTGCAGAGGACAGGAACCCATCAGCTTTCGGAAGGGACTCCTCTCCCATTGTTGGCGTTGGCTGTGCGGCTGCTCGCCGGAATGTGTTGCGCTGTCTGGACTTTAGTGCCTTATGCAAACAATCCATGTAATTTTAAACTTACAACAAATATACCGTCCCCATTTCCTCCCATTGATGAAGACCATTTGCGTTGCTGTAAAGGGGTCCGTCTGCCGGGAAGGAATGCAGAAAGGTGAAAACGGGAAGGTGTGGTGTCGGAGGACATTTCCTTTCTTTCCTTCCAGCTTCTTTTTCACCTGGTTAAAGCTAACACTGGGCTTCTGCTGAAATTTCAAATATTCTGCCTCGCGAGTAAGGAGGCCCGTTGCTCACAAATGCCAAGTAAATGCTAAATAGATGGTCAGAAGATGGTCAGAAAATTGTATCTTGTGCTGCAATGGTTGGGGCTATTTGGATGGATGAGAAAATAACATAAAAATGGCAGAAAGGTGCATGAGGAATCAGAGATCACAGCTGTACCACGCATCCCTGTTCTCAGAGCAGGGGGTTGCAAAGAGCCTTCCCCTGTGTAAGCACAGCGTGTCTTCTCTCTTCTTGGCGAAGAGGCTCAGAACAGAGCCTAGCAAGGGCAATTTTAATTAAAATAAAAAAGAAATAAAAAAGATTACTATTTCCATGTGACACGAATCAGCGCAGCAAGATTGCCGTGCTTTCCTTTGGGGGCAGGCAGGGAGGGAGCAGCAGTTCCTAAAACTCCCTGGATTATTTCAAACTGGAGTTGCATTTCACTTGATTGTTTTTATTTCTATTTAAGGGGCAGGAGAAAGTAAGGGGTGTTACTATAAAAGGAGATTGGAGTATAATTCTTCAATCCTGCATTGCTTTTGCCTGGTGTGATTGCACCAGCTTGGTAGACTAATGTTAGAATTACACACGCGTAATGAAATGCAGCCCTCGGACAAAGATGTCAACAGGGCACATTTTCACTCGCTTCCTCTCTCCTTCCTTCCTCCATCTATCCCTCCCTCTGTCTTCTCCTGACTTGTGCTTTCTCTGCCTCTTAGCTCAGCAGAATGCGTTTCAGTTGGAAGAAGCCAGGGCTCAGGTCTGAGCTCTCTCTGCTGCAGGGACCATGTTAGGAGGCCAAAGCAAATTCCCTTTGGGCTGTCCCAGGACTCACTCGAATGTTTCCCTTGGTGGCAAATGCAAACAACTCCCCAGTGCGGAGCTGGTTTCACATTTCCCTCACTCCATACTTCTGACCTCGCGCTCTGTCCTGGCCAGCGCTTGTCCATTGTGTGACTGGGACCAAAAAAGGAGACCACACAGGACAAGGCTCTTGGAAGCACGCAGTGGAGGCTAAGGCTATAGCTCCCTGCCCATCCTGAAGCCCATAGATGTCAAACCCTGAAACGAGAGACAGGGACCCAGAGCAGGTCCAGAGGAGGCCACAAAGATGGTCTGATGGCTGGAGCCCCTCTGCTGTGAGGACCGGCTGAGAGATTTGGCGGTGTTCAGCCTGGAGAAGAGAAGGCTCCAGGGAGACCTTATAGCGGCCTTCTGGTACCTGAAGGGGCTCCAGGAAAGCTGGGGAGGGACTCTGGATCAGGGAGGGGAGCCATAGGATGAGGGGGAACAGTATCAAACTGAAAGAGGGGAGAAAGAAGTTCTTTGCTGTGAGGGCGGTGAGCCCCTGGCCCAGGTTGCCCAAAGAAGCTGTGGCTGCCCGATCCCTGGAGGGGTTCAAGACCAGGATGGACGAGGCTTTGAGCAACCTGATCTGGTGGGAGGTGTCCCTGTCCAGGGCAGGGGGTGGCACTGGATGACTGGATGATCTTTAAGGTCTCTTCCAACCCAAACCATTCTATGATACTATGATACTATGAATCTATGACTCTATGACTAGTGAAATCCATTCCTTTTCCAAGCAAGAAATATGTACAGTTCACTCTACAGCTGGAAGAACTGGTCATTTGGAATAATATTTGTTCTTAACTCAGTTCCTCTGGGAGTTTGCAAACAAACCGCCACTGGATCCCGGGTCCAGGAAACACCATCATTCTACAAGCATTTCACAATGCAAGTCGGCCTCTTGGTGGAGAGCTGCTGACTACAGCTGGGTGCTGTGTGAGGTTTGCAGTAGGTCTCGTTTTATGGACTAGAAACGGGGTGGGGAGCAAATGAAATGCATTTCAGGCTGACTCTTGGATGGATAATCAGCCATGGTGAAACACGTCTTATTTCACTGGTAATGCCAAATACTTCATGAGCATTTAGTAGTAAGGTCCTGTTATTCAAAGGAAACAAAATTGGACTTTTTATCCATAGATGACAGTGCGTTCTCGCTGTGTGGCCATGTCCTCTTCTGGAAACCACCCCGCCTGCTGCCGGCAGGTGTGGTCCAGCCTCAGCGTTAGCGCCGTTTAATTTCCCCTCCGGCTCGTCCTGCTGACAGATGGCAGCTCTAAATGGAAAACGGTTTCAGTGTTCATCAGAGGAGAAACAGTGTCCTAGGCTGAACTGACAGCGAAAAGAAGCCAGCGGTGCTGCAGTTAGTTACCTGGCTTCACGCGGGTCTCAAAGCAGCATCCAGGCACTCTCCTTCCAAAGCCAGGGACCAAGCGTGTCCTATCGTCTTGGCGCAGACTTTGAGAAACTGGTATTTTATTAGCCCCTCCAGAACAGTGGGGACTTGAGGGAAAGCCTCCTGACGGCACACTTTTGTTGAGCTACAGTGACATCCAGCGGCTGTTCCCGATGGACCTCTTCAGGCTGAGCTTGCATTTCTGCCAGGATGGCTGCACACCCGGCACGGGGGAACGCAGCTTGTTCTCAGGGCAGGGCAGAGCAACTTGGTACTGATCTCAGAACGGCTTCTGCTGGCCCTTAGAGTAGAAGAGAGATGCTGTATTTTTTACCCGCAGGTACATTTCGGATCCTTTAGATTGCCTTTTTGTATACGCCTCACTGTTTACAAGCTCTCATTAGCAAAGCATCCCTGTGCAAGGCCTTCCACAGACAGACAGCAAAAAAACCTCCACCACAAGGAAGCCTCTGCATCGTAGCTAGAATTATTCAAAATAGGGGAAAATAACACAGAGGTTTACTCAACCCAATGCTTTGCTTTTTAACAAAAGCCCTGTCTTGCTAATGTTTAACTGTCAGGCAAGTAGGCAGGAAAAGGCCCAACGTGTGGAGGATGGCAGCAGTCATCCCAGCAACTTTCTCGTACTTTGGCAGCTGTAGATATTTTGTAGGCACCATTTGCAACAAATAGTCATAACAAGACCACCAAAGGATGATAGTGTTACTGTTCTCATCTATTAAGATCCTTTTTTTGCATTTCTAGAGAAAGACAGGCAGGGTGCGTGGTGGTGTACAGTAGGAGCAGGGACTGATGGCTGCGCGTGTTGACAGAGCAATGGCTGGAACAAAACTAGGGTAGAGTGGGAGGGCCCAATGGTGGGATCTGCTGCGATCTACTGGGATCGTCAGGGGTGAAGTTGGCACAGATCACAAGACTTCAGGCTTCAAAGCACGAGACGATCGGTTCTAGGAAATAGCCAGGTCCTCTGTCCTCTTGTCCCCTCAGAACGTTTCAGCAGATTTAGCATAAAAATAGTCCTTGTATCTGTGTTTTACACTCTCTGTTTTGTGTTTGCCCATCCCTTCAGGAACCAGTGAAGACCTATTCCAGGACTCTGAGGGGCGGGAGGGATCTGAGCCAATTGAGGAACACCAGTTTTCAGACCTAGAGGAATCTGACGATGATGATGACAATGAAGATGAGGAAGATGAGGAGGAAGAGGAGAGCCAAGATGAGCCACCTTTAAAGTTGCCAGAAGGCAAACACACCACCCTCCCAATGCACTCTTCAGGTGGCTCCCCATCTTCTCAAGAGGAAGGCACCGAAATAACATTGTCCTTATCCCAAGAAACAGTTTCCAGCAGCCAAAAAATAGGTGAAGCCCAGCAGGCCTCCTCCTCAGGGCTGGAAACAAAGTGGTCAGCAGACAGCAGTGACATTGCTGTGTGCCACAGCTTCTTGAGTCTCCACAGACCAGCTTTGACCTCCACTGAACAATTGGCTTCTGCTGAAAGAGAGTCTGTCACAAGGCCACAGATGTCCTTAGTTATGGACCTGTCAACCTCAAAAGACACCTCCCCAAGAAAAAGGTGGTCTCCGAGCCAGGACTCTGGCAGAGGTGGTGGCAGCAGCAGACCAATGCTAGCGAGAAAGCACCTACTAACCAAAAATGAAACTTCACCGAAACGGTTTTCACCAACTGGAGAACTGTCTTCTCTAAGGTGCCTGTCTCCAGGGAGAGGGTTGTCTCCTTGCCAGCGTGTCTCTCCCAGGAGGGAGGCATCTCCACTGAGATGTGTGTCACCAAGACTTGAGCTGTCGCCCAGCAGGCATCTTTCCCCTAGAAGAGAGCTGTCCCCAAGAACATACCTTCCACCAGAAGGAGAAGTCTCCCCTGTGAGGCACTCGTCACCGAGCAGGGAGATGTCATCAGTCAGATATTTATCGCTGAAGAAAGTCTTGTCTCCAGGCTGCTCAGAATCGCCTAGGTATCCATCCCCCGGGAAAGAGGACTTGCCTGGTACTAGCAAATCAGCAGCAGATGACAAAGTTCAAAGCTCATATCAAGCCCAGCATGGGATATTATCTTCGATGCCTCTACCTCACAGGTTCTTTGGCAAAAACGTACAGCTCTATGAGTCCAAGCTGGTAAGTTCAAGCCCCTCTTGCTTTCTAGTCCCTGCAGGACGTTCTCTGGTATGTTTTTAGCTGAACATTGCAACGTAGAAGTGCGTAGTGACTCTGACTGTGACCGATGTTACGGGTAACCCAGAGAAAAGTGACAGCGGACAGCAATGGGTTTTGCACCCATTTTGGTCCGGCCCATCTCAATTGAAGAGACATAAAGTTGTCCCTTCTCCAAGGGATCATTTACACTCTTGACCCAACCAGTCTCCTGCTGAGACAAGCGATAAGGATCACTGCATTATAACGACTAGTTGTCACTAAGAGACCTTTTTTCCCTGGGAATTTTGCACCCATTTCTGAGATTTCTCCAGCGGGGGGGTGAAGCTATTTTTCACTGGTCCGTGACGTGAACCAGATCTGAACTAGGCATTGCACTCTATCGCTGGCTCCTGGGCTACGTACATACGCAGCCAGCTCTGTTAGATTAACTGCTGAGAAATGTTTGTTTGGACATCTCTGATTTCATCTCGCTTCTCTCTTCAGCACAGAGAGGTGTTTCCCACTGGGTCCAGAAAATTATTTAATCTCTCTGCTGGACATATCAAATCCTATGGGTAAAGGAAAATTGCACGTTCCTCCCACTGCTACAGGCAAATTAGACGTCGGGTTTGGTGGAACGTTTCCCATTTCTACTGAAGTGCCTGGCTCTCCTGTAATTTATGCTGATGAACATGAGATTCAGTTCCTGGAGTTGCTCTGCTGTGAAACTGGTGTGAGGAGAGACTCAAGCCCTTAGGGACTGCACTGGGAAGAGAAAGGCCTTTATACAACCCTTGGAGAACCTGTCACGGCAGATGTTGACCCAGGCCTTCCCCAGAAAAGCCATGCTGCCCAGTGTGCGTTTCTTCCATGTCTATGATAAAGTACGGTCTTTTGGTGCTGCCGTCTTTTTGCTTTCCACTATGAGTGTTTGTCTTACCTTCTCAGGGACTGTCCTTCATTTCAGATCCAAACTTTTGCTTACTTTAATGCTATTTCCCTTTTTCGTCAATTAACTTCTTGTGGTGAATCTCAGGGCTGTGGAAACCCTGGTCCTTCAACTCTAGTCAGGAAAGCTGCCTGCTGCCACTACTTGTAGAAAATCCCCTGAGCTCCCTAGTCCACAGTAGGAGACAATATTGTATACCCCTGCTTATCTGCCCATTCAGACCTTTTAACGTACACTGTCACACAGATACATTTCTCTCCATTTTTCTGCTCCTTTTTAGCACCCAAAGTCACCATTGTTGCTTTTCTCATGTGCCTCCAAAGCAAGAATAAAGACCTGAACAGGAAACTTTCTATTTATCAGCCAGATGGACAGCTGGGCTGTCATTGCAAAATTACGTTCCTCGTAAGGCTACAGGAGACAGAAAGATCAGAAGTGGATTTATCAGATCCCAAACGGAGCTATGTGCTCAAAAGTGGTGCCCTGTGCACTGCTTAGAAACTTGGAGACAGTTTTAGCCTGGCTCCGGTGTAAGGCTTTCTGCCAAGTCTGTGCATCAGGCCTGCCCATGACCATCTCTCTTCCCACAGGCTCTTGCAGTAGGTAGCCTCTCCTTCTGGTGGCTGTCACACCGTTGCAATAATTTGTTTGGGGGTTTCCCAGCATCCCTGTAGCAATTCTGTCAAGACTTCATGTGCATAAGGGAGATTTAGCCAGTGTTCGGCCTTCTACCTGCTGATCAAGTATACACTATCCTCAGTGGCTCTTGCTTTCTCTCTCTTCTGTCCTTTTTTGCTGCTTTCCTCTGTTGCCTCTTTATAGAGATGCAGCTCTCAGGGTCAGGCAATCCTCCATGATCCTACAAAGAAATATGCCCTCCAGTGAATCCTCAAATTTTATATCTAACCCCATCTTAACAGAAAGTTGATTTCAGTTTCTGTTGCTTCCTCTTCTTGGGAGTCCTGTTTAGGGGTTTAGTTATAACTTCATCACTAATTAATCCATTTCTGTTTAGCCACATATCTCTCCATGATGTACATTAGGAAACTATGTGAAGCACCGAGAGAGAAAGAGGAAAAGGTAAAATCGTAGGGTCTTAACCCTTGGTTTCTACAGACCACACCATGAGGGTGGTGGTGGGGACCACGCTGATGGGTGTGCTTTGTGTCAAACGAGAGTTAACGCTATCTCTCACTCCATCCAAAACATCCTTGCAATTAGCAGCTGTAAGGATGTAATCCTGCGTTAAGAAAACGCATTAAAAATAAATAACGTTATTCCAGGCTTTCAGAAACCCTGACCCAGGTTGCCCAGAGAGGTGGCAGATGCCCCATCCCTGGGAGCATTTCAGGCCAGGTTGGACGGGGCTCTGAGCAACCTGATCTGGTTGAAGATGTCCCTGCCCATGGCAGGGGGTTGGACTGGATGGCCTTTAAAGGTGCCTTCCAACCCAAACCCTTCTATGATTTTTGTAATGATCCTGGATCTGTGCCCCAGAAGACCGTGGGCGTATTTATACCCAGAAGGCAAATGCTGTGGGTTGTGCTGGTCCTTACCTTAAAGGTTTGGGGGTCCAAATCTTCCTCAGTTGATTGATCTCCCTCAAATTAGAATAAAATACTGACAACCCCAATCCTTTTAGTGAGCATAAATGATGCTAATGCCATAACTTTTGCGTTGCACTGATTCAGTTGGTTTTTTTTCCCTCTCCGGTGCAGAAGATAGAACCACGAAGCCCAACATGTTCACCTGGCATCACGCAGCCCCTCTGCTCCAGACCCTTGCAGGCACCTCATGAAATACATGTCCACGCTCCCAGCCGAGGGGAGGAGAATGTCTTCAGCCATCTCCCATTGCATTCGCAGCAGCTCACGAGGACCCCATATCCTATGATTCCCATTGGGGGCATCCAGATGGTCCAGGCGAGGCCAAGCACCCATCCCAGCTTGGTGCCCAGCTCAGTCGTGTCCCTGCAAGCGGGATACTTTGCCTCCGGTGGCAGCAGTTTCGCCGAGTTCAGCCGGGCTCCCAAGAGGGACGAGGAACCGCAGGTCCCACGGGAGCCGTCATCGGCATCCGTCTCCCCAGTTGCGAAGGTTTCTAAATACACACTGTCCCCAGAGATTACGAGCAGCGGGTACTCAGAAGAGAAAATGAGGACTAGTGAGCTTCAGCAAAAGACAGACCAGGAGGAATACAGGGTAAAAATGTTTGCTGAGTCTAGCCACGCGGAGCAGGCAGGCTGCTCGGCATCCCCAGCCAGCCCCAGCACAACCGACGAGCACTCTCCAAAGCCTTCGACGAGCGGGGAAGAACCCTTGAAAAAACCGGGCAAGAAGCAATCTGGCAGCTCGAGCACTTCTTTTGAATCATCCTGCACTTTCATCTCAGATCTCCCCTCCCAGCCGTTGGACCGAAGCAGCAGCACCGGCTGCCTCTCAGAGCCCTCACCGAGCCATTCGCACTCCCAGCCCTTCTCCGTCCGGAGGAGAAACCTCTCTGGAGAACCCAGTCACCAAGGGGGAACCTCCAGGAAGAGCAGTCCACACCTAGAGCACGCAGATTTAGGTCAAACTCAAAAAAAGGTGGATGAAGACACGGGAAGTACTTAAGCCTCCTCCATCTCTTCCACCTTTAGGCTTCCTATGTAAAATCAACAGACATTTTCAACACTATTTCCTTTAGTATAATCATGGCTATAAGAAGCACTCTAGTGAATGACCAAACCCATGGAAGATTCCTGGTTTTCTTTGTCCCAGTCTGGTATTATCTCCACATGTATGCAGTTACTTGTGCCTTTTTCTATACCTTTTGTTGCTTGAAATGTACAAAAATGTTTGAGGCTGTGAATATTTTTTTAGAGTTTTTTGGAAAGGGGTTTGTTAGACCTTGTCTTTTTTGCCATTTAGGTGTGCGTAATTATGGGCCTGAGAGATGCAGAAAGGAAAGGGTTAAGCATTTTAAGAGGAAGAAGATGCACTGAAAACAAAAACAAAACAGAAAAACTTTTTTTTATATTGATTAAATGATTAAAACAAACAAACAAACCAAACCCTTAGTCCTGTGTACAGAAGTTTATGATCTGTATTTATTACATGCTTTATTTAATTCTCGCAAAGTGCTTGGTTTTTTTTTTCTCGCATCCCTCTGATTGCCTATGGTTGTGCTTTAAACAGTTGAGAACTGCTTTACATTTGAAAAACGTGTTTACCCTGAACTTGTAAATGAAACTAGCACTTCCTTGAGTAGGGGGAGGTTCGTTCGCAGCGAGAGAAATTGTCACTCAAAAGAGAAAATGAACCTTGAGCATCCCTCCCTCCTGCAGAACCCATCAAAGCACTTTTCTACAAAAGGGACAAAAAAAAAAAAAAAAAGGTTCTTCAAAGATTTAACTGCAAGAACGTAGGAATGTATCGCATGCAGACCCCGTGCCAGGAATGGTGTCTCTCGCTGGACGAGCCGGCCTCCTGCTTGCTTTAATCCTTCCATCCCACGGCCGCTCCGCAGTGCCCCCCGCATCGCCCCGACAAAGTCATGCCTGTGCCTGAGAGCCCCACTTTTCTGGGGCTTGGAAGCCCTCTGTAAACACCCTCCTTTGGTTTAAAAAAAAATGGAAGAAAACTCAGCCTTGTCACCACTTTTCCTCTGTAATTTTTCAGTTGCGGACAAGCTCCCTCCATCCCATTCCCGCTCGGTCCTGGCTGGATGGGCTGCCCCGAGCTCTGGGGATGCAGGAGTGGTTTGTGCTCTGCTTGTTTGCACGCCTGGGGCTCCGTAACTCCCATGTGACTCTCTGTCGAATTTGAATTTTATTTATTTATTTAAGCAGAACGTGTCGCCAACGGTAGTCCTTATTGTGCAGATAGATGGGCCCTTTTTGTTGGTGTCTTGGAAGACAAAAGGTATGATGCTGAGTGGTGAATGTTTGCAAGCAGCTTGTTATGCATGCACAGAAACTTTTTCCAGAGCAAATTTTTAACTCTGACCATCCGTAGCAGAGCAATGGCCTCTACTGCCGACAGATAACGATACCAAATACAGAGAGACCCAATGGAGCCATTCCTCTCTGTCCCATTAACACACTTTTTAACATAGAAATGTTGGATACATGTTTGCCCGAGCAGACAGCAGGCTCTTTACTACTTCAGAGGGTTTTCTGGTCTATGGAATCTGTACAGACCTCTTTTTTTTTTTTTTATTTTAACAAAAAAAAAAAAAGAAAGAAAAAGATATAAATATTTAACCAGTGGACCAGCTCTTTCTTCTTTCAGAGCTGTTCCAGTTTATCGGGTACGTAATACACTTTTTTTTAAAAAAAAAGTAAAATTAAAAAAAAAAAAAGAAATCAAATAAAACCCTGAATGAGAACATATTTCCTTGCCAGACTTGATGAGCTATGAACTGTTCCCGTTTCACGGGCAAATAATATAAATTTTTTAATAATCTTCTGTGATTATTTTTTTTTTTTTTTTGCTTTTCTTGTAAAGGGAATTAAGTACAAAAGAAGATATCATGGAAATAACATTAAGGCTGTGACACTGACCAAAAACCACGTCCAGAACCCATTTATACCTTAATTAGCACTTTTATCAAGTTTCCCTTTTTCCCATCTCCCCCTCTTTGGCCCCAAGCCTGGAAGCTGGTCGGACTTTCAATCCCGGCCAGATCCAGGAGCCGGGGCTGGGAGTTCAGTTCAGCGTTAGCAACTCCCTTCGCTCAAATTCTTAAGCACCAGCTTAAATCCTACCCAGGTTTTAAGCGAGTGCTTAATATCAAGCTGCCTGGGAGCGGAGCGCTCGGCCAGGGTCGCTGTGAGCATCCCTGGAAACCATCCACCAAATCCAGCCACGGTTTTGACTGTCCTGACTTCTGTCGCTTCCCCCCCCTTGCCCTTGTCACACTCTTAACATTATTCCAAGGTAGCTTTTTGTATTTAATTTTTTTTTATATATATATATATATATATATTGAAATTGTACATAAAGAAAAATAATGCAGCAGTCGTGCACTCGGCGTCCTGGATTTGTTAGGTGCATTTGCCACGAGCTTTGGGCTAGATCAAATTTGCTTGGCTTCTTTCCGTAACTGTATTTTAATCCTTGACCTGTTGGTACTTTGCATGGGGGCGGGTTTTTTTTCCTCCCTCTGTCATTTCTGGACAGAGGAGGAAAAAAAAAAAAAAAAAGCCTGACAAAACCCAGAAGCCCTGACATTGGTTTCTTGTTTTTCTGGGGTTTATGTTATTATTTTTATTATTATTTTTTCAAAGTTTTGCCAGCAGCTCAAGATGAGTTGACGTTTTCTGCATCTCAGCTGCAGAGCATCCGGGCTGGAAGGCAGCGCTGTGTCCGACCGTCCCGATGCCTTCGCCCACCGCCAAAAAACTAAAAGCAGGGAGAGGAGTTTGGGGAAGGTCCGTGCGGCGGCGAGGTGCTCCCAGGGCCGTGCCCTGCTCAGGTGCCCTACCCGCCGCCTGGCAGCCACGGAGCGGGCGCCCGCAGGGACTGCTGAAAACTCAGGAGATGGGCAAAATAAACCAACCCCCCACCCCGGCCCCCGCCAAGGCTGTGCTGAGCGTCGCCCCGGTTGGGCTTCTCAGCAGCGCGGCTGCGGCGGGGGAGGCTCTGCCTGGGGTGAAATGGTGCTTCATGCTGTACCTAATGGGCGCAATACGGCCTATTGGATAGGCAAAAAGGATCACAAAAAAAAAAATAAATATTATATTTAAGGGCTAATTATCACAATGACAGCTCAAAGCTCCGTGGGAAGGGTGTCCTCCTCCGCGCTGGCACCAGCATCTCCGTCCGTGGGCAGGGAGGGCATCCCCCAGAGACCCAACCCCGCTGAGAAAACACAGCGTGACCTTGTGCAGACCCTGTCTCCCCTCTGCCCCGTACCCTGCTGAGGAGCACAGTCATGCAGCTCCACTGATTTTCATAGAGTTGCGCGTTATTTACGGCAGGGCTGAAGACTTGGCCATCGCTGGTGGCCTTTCCTACCCGGAGCCCCCGTTGGCTTCCGTCACACTTGGTGAAAGCTGTTTGCCGGTCACACCTTTCAATATCACCTTGGGTGTCTCTTCTGTCTGCAAAATTTACTCCCCACAAGGGCTGCAGGGGTGGCTGACTTTGTGTCTGTACAGAGGCTTGGCAGAGCAGTTAGCAGTATTCTTTGCAAGAGAATGTATTAATAATGCAAATAGGCAAATTAAAAAGCAGAGCCCAGCCCTTCCTTTTCATCAGCAGGTGGGAATAAAATCCCCTGCTTTTCTTATGGCAAAGGCTCTTAAATTTATAGTCCATGAAAGCACGTGGCCTCCGGAGACTGGCTGCTCCTTTTTGTTCTGTAGCTGGTTAATCGGCCAAAACCCTCCTCTGATGTTTCCTCCCCTGGGTAAGCTGGGTGTGTAGCTCCCATGAATGCAGGTACTCAATGGCAAACGGATGCTCTGGCATCCAAGAGATCATTCTGCATGGAGGACTTGGTCCATGCTCTTAAATAACTCCTTGAAGCGGTCATGTTAAGTATCAAGCCTTATAGCCAGAGCTAATAAAGCACTTGTATGCTGGCTTAAGCTTAAGCATTTCTGGAGTTTCAGTAACTTCCTTGTGCTTAAGCCTGAATTTAGCTTCTTTTATCAGGGTTGCAGAGCTCGGTGTCTTGCAGGACTGAGCAGACCATGGGAGGAGGAGAGGGGGGCAGTTGGCTCCCAAAAACGACCCCGTGCCTTGAAGCACATCTCTGTCAGCTCTAACGATTCACAGGTTGTTGGCTGGATACCCAGGAACTGCAGCAGGAAACTCTTAAAAGTAATGATGAAGTAGCTGTGACTTTACAGCTTATGACTGGGAAATGTATTTCATCACCTGCTCCAATGGGGTGACGTTCTCAACCCTCGTGTCTATAAAGTTACGCTCTTTGGCCAGCGCTCGGGCTCACTGGGGAAAACTGGTCCCAAACCCTGCTCTTGCTCAAGCCGGTCCTGCTGCCTGCTCGCCCAGCCAGCCCCGGGGCCGGAGGCAGCTGAGGATGCTGCTGGCAGCTCTGGGAGACGCGGGGAAGACATCGCGGTCCCTGCCAGCCGCTGGCCATCGGCTCCCTGGGAGTGATGCCAGGCACAACCCGCCACCTCCCCATTGCTTTCCTTTCACCTCCACCAAAAAAATCTGCAAAAGAGTCGGTTTTCTTTTAAGCCGGAATCACTTTTACCTGGTTTTTGTTTTAAATCCACAGAAACAGCACCTGAACAAGCAATATACTTGGTCACGCAGAAGTCATTAAAATTATTCCAGTTTTCATGCAAAATCCCAGACAATTTGATCTAGCCCTTTTCTGCTGTTCTTGCAATAGGTTTTCATTTGCTGACTTGGTTTCATCATGTGCTTTTCTTTCTCTTTTTTCTTTTTTTTTTAATATTTCCATCTATTGCACAGTATTTACAAATAAAACCATATTGTAAATTATTTACAAAAAATTTAAAAAAAATAAATTAAAAAAATCAGTCCTGATGGCATAAAACCAATCTGTTTTCATTACTGAGATATGATGGCACTTACGATCACTTTAGTAAATGTAATGTAAAAAAATAATAATAATAATGTGTACGCAAATTTAATATACATGGTCTCATGTAAGATAAATATTTGCCTTTTTTTCTAAAAGGTGTATGTATTCTGTAAGTGGAATAGTCTGTAGAAAGTTTCTATATGTTCTTAAAATGGCAATACATTCCAAAAAAGGTACTGTAAATATGTACAGCGTACAATGTAATTTGGTAGTTTTGCCTGTAATTTTATTTTAACTCCAGTTTCTACACTTGCATCTTGCAATGTCTGTATGGTTATATCAGTGCAAAAAAAATGCAGGTAAAAGCACAGTCCGATGTAAAAAAAAAAAAAAAAAAACCAAACAAAAAACCACAAAAAAAAACAAAACAACAAAAAAAAAAACAAAAAGAAGAAGAAAAAAATACTCAGTATTTGATGTTTGTGACCCTTATTGTAAATGACATCTGTACTGTGAATGAGAAGTTTTTACAAGTATAATATTGCCTTTACTACAGCTCAGATTGTCTGCTCAGTCTGAGCGTATTTTTAAAAAAATAGCATGTTGGAATAAATTTTAAAGTCCCAACATATTACTACTTGCATGACTGGCAGTCTTTAATTTCCAGTTCATTTAGCACAGCCTGGGACCTGGGTTGTAAAATGACGGAGGCGAATTTGGATCAAGCAGTGTCACGCTGCAACCCACCCCCCCCCCCCGCCCCAAGCCATCGCCGCTAAAACACCCCAGTGGTGTGTAAAATGCTGCTGTAACAGAAATGCCACACATGTAATTGTTATTTCAGTATTTCCTCCTCGCAGGGCAGAGGCAGTGAAGCAACGGCAGGTGGTGGACGCTCCGATGGGGCTCTGCAGAGGCCGGACTGAATTCAGTGCACTGATCAGAGACCGTCTGCTGAGATTTGTTAAGAGGTGTCTTTCCTTGCTGGATCCCCCAAAACCTGGGCTGCAGCGCAGCGTCTTGCGGTGGCCATGTGTGCTCTGGGGGGGCTTGCCGGGAGCAGCAGTGGGCCCTGCCAGAAAGCCAAGAGGGTTGCGCTCTCTCATCCCTCCTTCCCCCTCCAGAAACACCTCCTCTGGCTGTTTCTCCCCACCGTGTCCCTCCTCTGCCCCGTGAGCGTGGGGTCTCGCTGCCCAGGACATCTCTGCCGCAGGCCAGTTGGGGAAAGCCACCCAAAAGAGGGTATTTTTGAGCAGGGAGGGAATCGGCTCCCCTCCTCCTCCTGGTGCTTTGCCCGTTTGGGAGCAGCCGGGGTGGGCTCACTGCATCCCAGCACCCCTGTGACCCCCAGCCCTTCCCACTGCGCTCTCCAGATAATACAAGCCTTGGTGCAGCAGGGATCACATCTCCGGAGCCTGCCTGAGGCTGCTCTGCCACCAGTCCTGGTCCTGTAATAAGCATGGACATTAGGAAAAAAAAAAAAAAAAAAGAAGGAAAAAAGAAGAACGAAAAAAAGAAAAAAAGAAAAAACAAAAAAGAAAAAACAAAAAGTAAAAAGAAAAAAGAAAAAAGGAAAAATAAGAAAAGAAAAAAGAAGAAAAAATAAAAGAGAAAAAAGAAAAAAGAAAAAGAAAAAAGAAAAAAGAAAAAACAAAAAAGAAAAAACAAAAAAGAAAAATAAAAAAGAAAACAAAAAAGGGAGAAAAAAGAGACAAAAGAGAAAATAAGGGAAAAGAAAAAAAGACAAAAGAAAAAGAAAAAGAAAAAGAAAAAGAAAAAGAAAAAGAAAAAGAAAAAGAAAAAGAAAAAAGAAAAAGAAAAAAGAAAAAGAAAAAAGGGAGAAAAAAGAGAAAACAAGGGAAAAGAAAAAAGGAAAAAAGAAAAAAGAAAAGGGAGAAAAAAGAGGAAAAAAGAAATCAAGGGGAAGAAAAGGAAATAAAAATGAAAGAAAAAAAGAAAAAAAAAGAAAAAGGGGGAAAAAAGGAATTAAAAAAAACCCTGTAATTTCCCCCTGCTAATTGTCCTCCCAAGGACGCAGGCTGCCCTCATCCATCCTTTCCCTCTATGCATCAGCAAAGCCTTCTGGGCAATTCCCCACCTGCTCCTCTTCACCCCATCCCCTCCAGGGTCTGACCGGCCTTTGATGGACATTTGCAGACAAGTTCAGAGGCTGAAGTGGTGGCGGGGGGAAGAGTGGGGTGGAGGGAGGATTTGCAAAATAGACGAAGGAAGGAAATCTCTCCCTGATTTCTATCTGTGACCCAGGAGCTGGGGCTGCATCGGCCAGCAGAACCAGCTGCTCCCTGTCCAAATATCAGAGCCCACAGCCTGAATCATTGGCTTCTCCAGCACTGGTTTGTGAGCGCAGTGGCTGTGGTGGAGGAGGGAGATGAGGGAAGAGGTGGGGAAACTCAGCTGGTCTCAATTTCATCTCACAAAAGCCACATTTCTGCATGAAGGAAGAGGGATAGGTGCTGATGGCAGGGTGCAAACCTCTGCCTTCCCCCTCTCTCAGACCTGGCTGGCTTTGCAGCAGTTACCCTTGTTTAATCTAGTCATCACTCCCTCGGGAGGAAGGAGTGTCCCAGTCCCCATCACTTAGCTGGGGGAGCAGGTCCCTGCTCTGTGCTTCAGTTTCCCCAACTACAGACAGCAATCGTGGCCTCCTCAGAGGGCTATGAGAATCACAGAATCACAGAATCCCAGACTGGCAGGGGTGGGAAGGGACCTCTGGAGGTCACCCAGTCCAACCCCCTGCCAGAGCACGGTCACCCACAGCAGGTGGCACAGGAACGCCTCCAGGAGGCTTTGGAATGTCTCCAGAGACAGAGACTCCACCACCTCTCTGGGCAGCCTGTGCCAGGGCTCTGCCACCCTCACAGCAAAGAAGTTCCTCCTCATGTTGAGGTGGAACTTCCCATGCTCAAGTTTGTGCCCATTACCCCTTGTCCTGACCCTGGGCACCACTGAGAAGAGCCTGGCCCCGTCCTCCTGACACCCACCCTTTAAGTATTTATAAGTGTTGATAAGATCCCCCCTCAGTTGTCTTTTTTCCAGACTGAAGAGACCCAAATCCCTCAGCTTTCTTCATAAGAGAGATGTTCCAGTCCCCTCAGCATCTTGGTAGCCCTTTGCTGTCCCCTCTCTAGCAGTTCTCCGTTCTTCTTGAACCAGGGACCCCAGAACTGGAAAACTCCAGCACATGCAACAGCAAGGCCTAAAGATGGAGACCTTTGGGTAACATCTCCCCAGGGGTTCTCCTGTCTTGGAAAGGCTCAGAAAGCTTTGGGCGGTGGGTGCTGCGCTCTGCTTTGGGGAGGCCCACTCTTGCCGTTGTCCCTGCTCCTAGAGTCTGCTGGGTGCAGTAGGAGTGGATCCAGCATTTTGGTCCAGGCATCCAAAGAGCCTCTGTGGGCCAAGGGAGATGTGTGAGAGTTGGGGCTTGGGGAAGAGCGAGTCCTTTACTACCCTAATAACACCTTGTATTTGCCGTTATGGTGGTTGAAGGCAACGAGCCTTGGCTGGCAGCCGTGGGCTGGTGACGTCTGTTCCAGATACGCTGCCAGCCTCTCCAGCGTGTGCTTTAGCCACTGAATGGAGGAATGATTTTTCCTTTTAAAAAGAAAAAAATAAATAGTTTCTCCAATGCTTAAAAACAGAGACGCTTTAAAGGCAGCCAGAGCTGTCTGGAGAATGCTGCAGCTAAACCCTGCTAATCTCCCAAACCTGGAACCAATTTGGTTTACATGAATTTCCAGAGTGGCTCTAATTAATCAGGTGTCCCAAGAAATTCCTTCCCCCTAAAGAGTCTTTGTTTTCTAGATGCAGAGACCAGACATTTCCTCCCCTGGGAAGCCAAACGTAGTATCAAAATATGAAGAATCCTTCGGCTGATGTTCCAGGCTGGTTCCCCCCTGGGAAATGCAGTTACCGATAGCCGTGTGAAGCAGGGAAGGTTTTGACGATGCTGTGGGAAGTTCAAACCAGTCCCTCTCTCTGGGAGGCTGAAATTTCTGCTGTTCTTTTGAAATACCCGAGTCCCAAGGTGAAATGGTCTTTCCTTCTCCCCATGTTCAGCTTCAGCCTCCCAGCAGCTTGGGAGCTTGACTTGAGGACCTGGAACGATGAGTTCCTCTTACAACCAGGTCTTTATGTGCATCCCAGGCATAAAAGCGCCTTCAGAAGCCTTCACTCCCTGACCCCTCACAGGGCTCTTGGCTGAAGAAGGAGCCAGATTTCCCAGCCGAGGGATGGGTTTTCGCTGCACTGTGTTGGAAAATGTAGCCCAGCATCGCTACTGGGAAGATCTGAAGATCTGATGATCTTGTGGGGAGTGTGAGCTGGACGGCTTCAGCAAAAAAATAAATCCGTTTACCTGTTTTCAGTCACTCCACAGCCTTGCACAGAACTGCACCAAGGGGAGCTGCTGGTGTGGGAGGAATGACAGAGGGGAAAAGACTGGGGACAGGGATGAGGTAATGCCTCGATGGAGACGCAGCAGGACTGAAGCCGAGACAGGGTGGAGGTGGGCACGGGCAACTGTCAACACCAAGATCCAGCCCTGCCAGCAAGTTTTTGGTTGGTTTCTGGTTTTGCTTTTCCACACCAGCATCAGCAGAAAGAGCTGTGAACGCTGCTCTGAGGCACGGAGCTGGCAGAGCTCGCTGGGAAAGAGCTGGGCAAGAGAGGCTGAGAGTCACCAAGGAGGGTCCTGGTCTTTGGTCCTGGCATAGAGGGTCCGGGTTGAACGGAACTCACACAAAGCTTGTGAGGGACGAGTAAGGAGTAGGCAAACCTCAGATCTTCATTGCTTTATCTTGGTGCTGCGTTTCCTACATTGCTCTGGGTGTAGCAGCATCCCCTTGCTCTGAACAGGCTGTTCTCGAGTGGCTTTAATCGTTACTGGCCACAGGCTTCCAGAAGGAGAAATGCCTTTGAGGCTTTGGATTTGATAGATTTTCTGGAACACAGGATGGATGCTCAGTGCCCCCAGTGCCTTCAGGAGCAGCTCTGGCTATGCCTGTGGTCCTGGTCTGCCTCAGAGAAGCACGTCCTAAGCCACAGGGAGCCTGTGGGACTCATTAATCTGCACTGAGTTAGTCTTGTTTGATCCTGACTATGCCTCAGGGTGCTCCATATTGCAGAGGAGAGGAGACCCCAGGGCTGAGAGGGACAGGGGACCTGGCTCTGGGGATACTGGGACTCTGGCGAGCTCATGGGGAGGAGGGATGGCTGGGGCAGGTCACGGATGTGCACCGGAGATGTACACGCTGCCTCGCCGTGGGGTGCTGGGCACGGACTTGTCTGCATCTGCCCCACATCCCCTTGCTGTGACAGCGGGGGAAGGATGCGGGGAAATGTGGAGGGCCTGGGGCGGTGTCAACACACCGACAGGTGAGATGAGGCTGTGCTGCAGACACTGGCTGGGGCAGAGTTCGTGACATGTGTCTGTGCCCAGCACCAAGCAATGGGGGACACGACCAAGGCCAAATGTGTGGGTGAGTTGAGGCAGCTCCCCACTCCGGGGGGTGAGCTCGGGCTCCTCCCCGCCACAGCCAGATGGTTCGGGGCCGGGAGCTGGTGCGTTCTCCCATAGGGAGGTGTTCTTGCTGGAAGGGCTGGCATGGCCGCCACGGGCTGATGCTTGTTGTTTTGACAACAGGAGGAGGCTGCTGCGTGCAGAGCGGAACAGGGGAGGAAGGGAAGGAAAAGGGATGGCGGTGGAGAAGGTCTTACCCTGCAAGGGGTCAGGCAGAGGCATGGGGTTAGCATGGACACAGGGATGGAGACACCCCCAGGGATGGGGGATCAGGAGGGGTTAGGCTTTGCACCTTCTCCCATGGCTCATGACGCCGCTGTGCACAAGAAGGGTCTGGACGTGCCTCCCTGAACCACCCACCCAGCATCGTGCGTGCAGCTGGTGGGACCCGTGCAGTGGGCAAAAACTGGGAAAATAATGCCCGCTAGAACAGATTCTGATGATTATTGCAGCAGATCACTTGTGGGGAGCACTGGCAGGCAAAGCATGACTTCATTCTCCTTACAGACATTTCTTGGACCGCTAGCAAGACAAATAAAAAAATCACCTAATAACAAACTTTGTGTCCCGCTGGAGTCACCAGTCCCCCCCTCACAGCCTCTCCTGCCCAAAAGGGGGTCGGCATAAAATCAAGAGGTGCAGGAAGCTGTCAGGGTAAGTCCACTGTGTCAGCTTGTGCTTTTCATTTTAATCATGTGTCTCATAACATGCACTTCTTTGTTAAACCACAGCTCCTGGACCCAGATGATTAAGTGAAAACCTTGGCTTTCATCATTAGAAAGATGCAAACAACCATATCCTTTGGGTTATGGAGGAACACTTGGAACTGTGGTCCCTGGGCGCTTGCCAAGAGGGATTAACACCCATGTGAAATTCGTGACTCTGCCACTGCCTTCCTGTGAGACTGGGTCACATCCTTTAGGAATGTGTCCCTCACTTTTCTAAAGGGAACATAAGCAAAGTTTTCAAGACCAGATAAAGGCCAGAACAGCCTGGCCTGACCTCCCAGCTGACCCTGCTCTCAACTCCCTTCCAACCTGACTTACCCTGTCACCCTAAGGGCGCACATCAATGTGTGAGGAACCTTCCAGGCACTCAGAAGCTACGGTGAAGGCAAGCCCAGCCAGACATTGCTCCTGCACCCCTGTGCTGAGGAGCTTGGGGGTCTGTGAGTCAACCACATTATGCTGCCACTGCCTTCTCCAAGCCACAGCATTGAAAGGACACAAGTAACTTGCTCTTATGGCACACCTTTAACCCAGTAACCAGCAACCACTTTAAACCTCAAAAAAAAAAAGCCTGTGACATGAGTCAGCTTTATTCTTCCTCAAATTACAGCTCAGTCACAGAAAGGCCATGGTTTCAGCAAGAGGTGGCTGTGGGTGAGAGCACATTCTAGCTAATATTTATCTCGGAATGTCTTTCCCCATTTTAGCCGCAAGTTGAAAGGCAGCTTAGGCCATAGATATGCCCAGTCCTAAAGAAACACAACAGTCCAGCTGAAACATTTGGGTTAGGAGATGAAATACAAAACTCCCAGAGAGAGCAGGGTTAGGTTCATGGTCCGAACATTTGGTTAAGCCTTTGATCCTGTAAATGTGTGAGCACTGGGAATTCCCAGGCGCGTACGTGCCATTGCTCGCTCTGGTTTGTTCTGTCCTGCAACTATTTCACCTACAGCTTTTTGCTCCTGGAATCAGGTTATTAACTGAGAATCCAAATTTTCACTTTAAAAATAGATCTCTAAATACTGTGGTTGTGAAAAAAGCTGGAACTCATGACCTTATATCTCCTAACATAAGGCAAATATGAAGAATGCAAAATGTATTATTCTTTTAACCTCATAACTCTGAAGACTTCACTTAAGACTTTGCAATACATAGTGCCAACAGTGCCATGCCTGAACAATAAGCTCCAGTAGAGATGTCCAATTTTAAGATCTCTGTAACCCATCAGGATACAAATTTATTAAAGGAGGCTAGATAAAAATCAGGCAGTGTTCTAAGGTAAGTGTTATGCTCAAGGAAAGTCTTTTCATATTTTTTGACAAGCTCTGTGCCAGCATGTGTCACCCAGCTGGTGGCTGAGCAATGATGGCACGTGAGCATCCTGGCTGCTGGCCCATCACTTGGACAGTGCCGGCTGGCAGGAGGCGAGTGTGAGGAGAAGAGGAGATAAGGGTTATGGGGAAGGTAGGTAGGAGATGCGCAAGGAAGAGGATATCCAGGATGGATGCATGGACGGATGGACCAAGATATGGGAGGAAGCCTCCCAAGTGTGGGTCCATGTTGCTAAGTGCAAGAGCTCGACTTCTTGAAGTAGACACTGCAGTGTCTCCAGGTTGGTCCTCCTCTGGGACAGACAGATAGACCGGAAAGTCTCCTCCAGGCTCAAATTCTATGCCTTCCTGACTCGTTATGAGTATTTGTGTAGTTATCATCCACTTTCTGAACTCCTTCTTCAGAAACAAAGCCCACAATTCCCAAACTCTTATGCAGCACTGGGAGCTGATGCTTTAAATTCTTCTTTCACAACCCAGCAAATAGCATGAGACTCACAGGCTGCTCACAGCAGAAAAAGTAATGGCTATTGCTAACAGCAGACCCATCTTCCCGGTGCTTTTATATATCTGACTGGAGACATAATAAGCACTGAATTGGCTTGTGATTTAATGAGTCGAACTTCAAAGCTGCTGTTTCAACACCTAATTCACTCATCTGGACTAATAACTGAAATGGGTGGCATTTTTTTTATTTCCTTCTAGTGATTTATTATTTACCCAGTTGCTTTACAGCTCCTAATTTAATAAGTGCAATAACCCAGGGGTACTGCTTCAGGAAGGAGGAGAAACTGTGAAATCCTACAGTCTCTCCTATGAACTGCTTTGGTGGACACCAGAGGTCCCTTTATAGCATTTTAAGCCCTTTATGCCATTGGCGAGTAAGAGACGTGGAGCGCTGTGCATCGTCAGACAGCCTCCATTCCCAAAATGTGCCAGCAGCGGCTGAAATGGAGGAATGGCAGCACTGGGTCTTCTCCTGTGGCTTTGCATCACGCAGCCTGGAGAGGAGTTAAGCGTGGCTGACCACGCAGCGGAGATGGGCTGCTCCCCCGGATCGAGCCAAAGGGTGCCTGAGGATGGCAAAACGCATCCCCTGCAGGCAGCCTGGATCATTTTTGGGCTCTCCTTTCTCTCTGCCTCCCCTTCCAGGGATGAGCACGAGGGAGCAACGTCCTTGTCCTAGCCCAGTTTCTTTCTGTGGGTTAATATCATGGCCACAAGCCCCACTCTGCCTTCCAGCAAGGCTGAGGCATAAATGCCAGGGGGTGAAGGTGGCTTTTAGAGGTCTAGAGGACTTTTTGTTGGGGGATGGTCAAGGATGGAAGTTTCCAGGATCCTTCCAGGGACATGCAGAGAGCTCTGGGTGTGAGGGAGGGAGCTCAAGGCATGTGACAATTCTTAACCTCCATCTGCCCAGCAGGCGGGATAAATAAGAGGTCTTTCTGGCCCTGCGTTGCACTGACAGCTTCTGCACTGCTGGATAATCAAGAATTGCCCGTTTGCTTTTTTGCTGGCTTCATCCCACCTGAAGCATCCTTGAGGTCATGCAGCTCACTGGGTCTCCTTGGATATTTCTCAGTCGGGAGAAATCTGAGCCGAGCTGTTCTCACCGGGATCCTCTTCAGGCATGATTTCTCTGAGCCATTGCATTCAGATAGGCTTGAAGCACAATCTGCTGCGTTCGTAATAACCGTCGTCCTTCCCCTTCCACATTTCTCATCCCCGGGTTTCAAAGCGCTTTTGCAGACATTAAAGAGCTGTTCCCCAGAACCCCAGAGGCTGCGGCTAAACCGAGCTTGCTCTGAAATGTTCCCACTGTTGCTGTGATACCGGTGAGAGCTCGCACCAGCCGCTAGCCTTTTTATTACAGCCTAAACTAGCTCAGAGGTTAGGTCATTTTACAGATAAAGAACTGAGCTAGCGATGCGACCGTGCTAGGATCTCACTGTTAGCCACTGGCAGAACAAGGGGTGCTGCTTGGGATTCATCATCTCTTTCGGCAAACTCTCGTCCTCCTTTTCTGCACTTACACCATCCTTCACACCCCTCCCCTCCCCCCCACCCCCCGCCACTCGACTTATTCATCCTTTGGGCACTGGCCGTGCTCTTTTCAAATGTGCAGCGTTGAAAGTATTACGGTGTTTTGTAGCCTGTCCAATAATCAGGTGGCTCTGCAGAAGGGGAAAATCCTAATAAACCTGCAGCTGGTTCCCCTGCTGCTAATTAACATTTGATCTATTTTCCTCCGGTTTTAAGTGGGAAAATAGCAGTGATCCTAGCTTTGAGCTCCGAAGAGCCACATTCCTGGCCCATGAGCTATTCCCAGGAGACAGCTCTGAGAGCATCCAAGGCAAAAACGCTGCTCAGTTTTCCTGCCTGCAGAGCATGATGAAAAGGGGCTGCGTTTCCCATTTTGGGCTGCTGATAACTGAATCCAGCAAAAATTGAAGCCAGCCCTTGATTTTTGAGGTGGGCAGGCAGGGACCTGCCTGGGCTCCAGGCCATGGGACTGGGCTAAGCCCAGGTAGCAGCGCAAGCCATCGCTGGTCCTGGGGTGCATCAAGGGGCCCATGCTTGGGACTCCAGAAGCAAACAGAAGCTTCAGTCCCAGCCTCCTCTGGTGAAGGGAAGAGGCACTGATGATCTGCATTGGCATGGAGGGGTGTGCAGGGCTGAGCTGCTGGCATTTCGTTGGCTTGGGGAAAAAAAGCACATTCTGGAGAGGACCAGGCTCAGCCTGTGCTTGGGCACATGGCACACGATACGGTCTCGCCACCGTGCTTGAGCCAGAGACAACCAGAACTACTACGCGCAGCCTGAAAGTCCTGGGCACGGTGGCAGGGTGATGAACTGCAATGGTGTGGGGCTGTGGACCCCACCGGGGTCCGTTGGCACCATGATTAGTTCAGGGTTCACAAGCACTGCTTTGTAAGTCATAGACTCATGGAATCATAGAATCGTTTAGGTTGGAAAAAGACTTTTAAGATCATCAAGTCCAACCGTTAACCCAGCACTGCCAAACCCACCACTACCCCATGTCCCTCAGCACCACATCTGCCCGGCTTTTAAATACCTCCAGGGATGGCGACTCCACCACTTCCCTGGGCAGCCTCTTCCAATGTTTGATAACCCTTTCGGTGAAGAAATTTTTTCCTTATATCCAATCTAAACCTGCTCTGGTGCAATTTGAGGCCACGTCCTCTTATCCTATCACTTGTTATTTGGGAGAAGAGACTGTCCAGGACATCCTAAGAAAGTGCTCCCCAACCCCTGGCGTGCAGCTGGAATGGGTACAGAGCTGATTCCTTTTTTGACCCTCTGTTTTTTACCCATGGGCAGCACAATCATGGAGCAAAGTGTCAAATCCCACAGTCGAACACCTCCAGCACCATGGGGGCCTCCTGGCAGCAAAGGCATGCACCAGGGCCCAGGCTGGGGCTCAAGGGGAAGGGACATAGCTAATGGACTCCCTTTTCTTGCTGGCACAGGTTCCCACCCTCTGCCACCCAGCAGTGGGGTACGGAAGAGCGTTAACTGCAGGGTACCTGTGTGTGTGACTGTGTGAGGGTGTGCATCTGGAGTGCTGGGTCCAGTTCTGGGCTCCCCGGGTCAAGAAGGACAGGGAACTGCTGGAGAGGGGACAGCAAAGGGCTACCAAGATGCTGAGGGGACTGGAACATCTCTCTTATGAAGAAAGGCTGAGGGATTTGGGTCTCTTCAGTCTGGAAGAAAGACGACTGAGGGGGGATCTCATCAACACTTATAAATACTTAAAGGGTGGGTGTCAGGAGGATGGGGCCAGGCTCTTCTCAGTGGTGCCCAGTGACAGGACAAGGGGCAACGGGCACAAACTTGACCATGGGATGTTGAATCCCAACATGAGGAGGAACTTCTTTGCTGTGAGGGTGGCAGAGCCCTGGCACAGGCTGCCCAGAGAGGTGGTGGAGTCTCCGTCTCCGGCGACATCCCAAACGCGCCTGGAGGCGTTCCTGTGCCACCTGCTGTGGGTGACCCTGCTCTGGCAGGGGGTTGGACTGGGTGATCTCCAGAGGGCCCTTCCAACCCCTGCCAGTCTGGGATTCTGTGCATCCAGCCAGCGCTGTTGGGGTTTGCATTTGGCTGCAGACACCCAGGCTGATGGCTGGCTGTAAGGAGACTATGTGTGACAGCCCTGTCTGTATATGCAGATAAACTGGCATCTGATTTAGCTCTGGGTCAGGGTGCACACAGGCTTGTCACTGCATCACTGTTGTGCCAGCACCCTGCATTGCTCGAGGGGCCAGCACCACCTGCCAGCTCTGCTGGCCCACGATGGATTTTGTCACCATCACTTCACTCTGGAGACATCCACCTGCATCGCTCTCTGAGACCCATGGGCTGGGAGATGAGCAAGTGGGACTTCGCGGTCAGCAGCCACCTGGCCAGTGGCTCTGTGATGACAGGTCAGGGCAGCACAGGAGGATCAAGCCACCGAAGCAGTGAGGGTATGGTTTAAGCCGATTGCAAGGAGTATACTGCAGATGATCGAGGTATTAGTAGCTATTTAACTAAAGCCTGGGCAGCCTTTCTAAGGAAGATCACCTGTGTGCTGCTTGGGAGTCCATCCATGGCTCTGTCTGGGGATCCATGGCTCACTCCTGGGACCTTTGCAGTTTGGGCTGATGCTACTATAGCTGGTCCCTTTGCTTTCATTTGCCTCTTGGCCGTGGCTGTGCCTACCTCAGGCCCGCCAGACTGTAGTAGCTGCGGTGGTGGTTTCAGTGGCATGGCTACCAACAGACGCCGGGCTGAGTGTCCCAGCTGGTTCCCCACAGACCATCCATCCAGCAGCAGCCTGACCTTGCTGGCCAGGTTTGAGTCACTCCAGATGCAGTGGGTGGCTTCCCGTGGTGATGGGCCATGTCCCCAGTCTGCCACAGCACTCAGGCAAAAGGCATCTGCCGTTGGGTTTCTTAGGCTGGGACCCACCCAGGTCCAGGTCCCTGTCACAGGCTTCCTTCATTCTCTTCATTCTCCTCCTTGCTTGACTGAAGTTGGTCACAGCCTTCCCCAATCACCCTCTATGGCCCTTGGCCCTTCAGTCCCAAACCCTGTGAGGTACCTGACCACCAGCATCCCTGCTCTCACCTTCAGCCAGCCCTTGAGCAGCATCTCCTTAGCAATAAATTCCATTTTCCCACCAGCCCTGCATGCAGAAGAGCTAAAATCAAACGAGTCATGGCCATCCCCAATGCCACCAGTGTCTGTCCACCCCTTGCAATACTGGACATATTTGCCCTTGTTTCTGCAGAGCAGTGGTGATGCCATTGGAGCTGTTGTCATCTCAAAGGCCAGCATTTCCTGGGGCTGATTGTTGCTGTCCCAGGCACAGCAATTCCTCAGTGGCTCGGCAGGGTTTGCAGCCTGCGCGGACGTGACTACGTGTCCCCTGTGGCCACCTCATCGCTGCCAGTCTAATGGCTGGATGGTCTTACAGTGGTGATAAGAGGCGATTGGATTGCTGACAGATGGTATTAAAATGAGCTTGCAGGAATGAAAAATGAAAAGATTGGATTAGCGTGGGTGTGGGTGCTCATGCCAATTACTGCTGGAGTGCAGCCCTGCTCCTTGCAGCCCCGCTCCACGCAGCCCTGCTCCTCGCAGCCCCACATTGGGCAGGTGCGTTTGGCAAAGATTTCTCTTTAAGAGAAATTAATGATTTTTCTTGAGCACTCTTGTCTCTTTAATTAAATTGCCTCAGGAAGCTGTCAGTCAAACCATGCAAGTTACGGTCCTGCTGCCAAGCAGCCGTTCGGTCAAATGAGCATTTTGTGCTCGTGATGCTCATGAAGGAGCCAGAATCACCGTTAGCCCCCTTGGGGGTGGCACTGGGAGCAGGGCTGCCTGGGGGTGTCCCCATGCATCAGCAGTGGGGCCAGGAGCAGGGCCCATGATGAAGGGCATCATCCTGGAGAAAAAAAGACCTTCATGGACTCAGCTGCTCCCACGGGCATCCCCAAGCCTGGCACACACAGAAGAAAAGGGTTTGAGGCCAGATGGAAGAAAGAATTGGGTCTTGGATTTCACTAGACGTTCCTCTAGCCCAAGCCACAACTTCACAGCACACAGAGGTTTCCCTGGTGGGGTCTGGCTCCCCCGTCTGCCCTTGTTCACAGGCCTGGCTCTGTGCTACTGAGTCAGGCAGCCCCCAGACCCTCTCCTGAATTATAATTATATTCCTCACAACCAAAACAGGACCCTTTCCAGCTCCCTTTATTCTAGCAGCAACACGGCTCTGTGCCAAGCCTGGTCTTCCTCTGCCGAAGAGCTCTGTGTGGGCCACCTCAGCTGGCGGGGCAGGCTGGGAGCCCATGGGCAAGGGCATGGAAGGAGGAGGAAGATGGCCCTTTCCACTGTCTCTGTCCCACAGCCACGTCACAGGGCAGCTCCCTGGAGTAAGCTACTGATCAAAAGGTCAAAGCAAGTTTTCTGATGCCTTAACACAAGGCCTTTTGCTGTTGGTTATGCTACAGGAGAGACTGCTGCGATGTCATCCTTCTCGGCTGGCTGAAGCCTCCTGACTAGAGCAGGGGGGCAGAAGTCGTGGTTTCAGGGCTTTTCTCTCCAACACGCTTCCCCCCACCATTTCAGCAAATCACTTCCGTGCCTCGAGGCTCAGTTTCTCACCCATGAAACACAAATTGCGGCACCCTTAGCTATGCAAGGGGAAGCAGAACCCCCGAATGATCGACACAGAGACAGACGTGCCAGGATGTCCGGTCGGAGGCTTTGGCACCGCGTAGGGATTCTGGGGACCATGCTGGGGACCATGCTGGGGACCATGCTGGTGGGGCATGCGGTGCACCGGCTCCTTGCATTGCATCAGCCGCACCAGGCCGCCCAGCTCTGCAGCAAGCCGGCAGCCAGCTCGCACTTGGCAGCGGGCTCGGCACGATTAGGGAAGTGAATTATGCATGTCCAAGGAGTGCCATCTAGTGGGATTTTATTTTATCCTCTGTATTTCCTTAAAAAAACTGTATTTCCTTCCTTAAAAAAATACAGCACTGTGCATAGGTTTGATGCATGTCCGAGAGGAGAAAACAAACTAATTAATGCAAATTTTCCCTATCGCGCCCACTCCCAGCAGCTCCTTTCCAATTGTGTTTTTACATCTCCCTTCCTTGCATAATGTCTGCATTTTTCTGGCACGATATCAATCTTGATTTAGAGTGGAAGCTCCACAAGGAAAATACTGCCTGTTTTTACTTGTATTTAAAGGGTCCTGGAAGTCAGTGGTACTACAGGGTGGATAAGTATTTTAAGATCTAGATCTTCTTGTGAGAGACCCTACAGACATGACCACATCATCCCTAAACCTACTCGTGCAGATGTAAGTGCGTGTCTCTGTCTGACTATGTGTGACAGAGGGGGAGAGAGACCAAGGGAGCGTGTGTGTGTATGCGCATGCACTTGTTTAAGTGCACATTTGCATTTCTTTGAAAGCACAAAGTGTATCACAGCAAGCACAGGTACGTGTGGGTGTCTGCCCAAGGCACATACATGTGTTTCTCCGGGGGACGCATGTTTCTCCATGCTGGTGGCACTCCATATGAAATGGAGGGGAGAATCTGGCTCCTCGCAGCGTGCCCATGCCCTGCTCTGCCTGCCCGTCCTTCAAGCCCAGGAGCCTTGCACCAGAGCAGCCCTGATTCTTGTGCTCATGGTTATTCCACCCTGGAGTCAGCGGAGGTTCACTGTGAAAACCTCTCAAGTGCTTTTATAGCCTAATTGTGTCCTTGGAGGTCCCCGTGAGTCATGGTAGATGCTGGGCTTCATTGAGAGGACCTGTTTGGGAATCACCAGTCTGAAGGGGGGAGACCAACGATAGAGACCAACAACAGAGACCAACAAGGGGACACCAACAATAAAGGACGTGGCACTGGAAAGGGCCAGAGCCATGCTAAGGGACAGATTTAAAGCTGCAGGAGACTTGGCCCTTTGGAGGCCACATAAGCTATGAGCAGGATTTCACTGGACTCCTCTGTCTTTCCCTTTAACATACGTGTCCTTCCAGTCCTTCTCACCCAGCAGCTGGTCTGACACCAAAGCCTGAATCTGCCAGTTGTGGGGTCTGCTGGGCTCTGTGGGATGGCACAGAGAAGCTGGAGGATGATCCTTCAAAGAAATGCAGGAGTCGTGATGTGGGGGATGCACCCTCCAGGGATCAGCCCCCAGACCGGTGATCAGCGGCGCTTTCTGTATCTGAGTGACCACCTAATCAGATGGCTTGTGCTAGGGACATAATGCAATACTTTCTTAAAACAATATGTCACAGAGCAGTGGGGAGAGGCTTCATTTGCCGAAAAATCCTTAGGTTTGAAAAACATTTCTTTTTGTGCTAGAATAAGGAGGGGATGCCGTTGTAGCTACAGTATGCTTATGCATTAAATAGAAAGTAGGGCATCATGGTCTCAGCATATTTTTAAGTATATGTATACATATACATATGTAATATGTACATATTTTTAAGTATATGTATACACAGACAGATATGGTATATATACATATATGTATACCACATATATGTATCACACACACAGACACACACATACACATAGAGAGCATTGTTTCTGATATTTAAAAAATATATAGCAGAGTAACTGCTACACTGAATTATTCTGCCTTTTCTAGAAGTGTGGTGGATGGCCGATATATTCTGGCTGTTGAGGGTGGTAAGAGTTGGCAAAAAAAGGTGCTTCCACCTTTCACCCCTTATTTGTGCTCATGGTCTGGTTGACCAAAGTCTTAAAAATCAGAAAAAAAGTAATCAGTCTATCAGTATCTATTGTCAAATTTGACCCCAAATTTTTATTTCCTTTTAAAATAAAAGGATAAAGGTGGGAACGTCAGAGTAGTATTATGTCTGCTACCTTTTTTGGGTCCAGTGAGTCCCTCTGTCAGTCCTAGATAGCATTAATCATATTTTACTCACTCCTTACTCAAATCACCACCCACAAATGACTTGTTGGAGAAAGGGCTGAGTAAAGCCCTGAGAAGCTAACAATGTAAAATGGTAGATACCTGGCTATGTCCCTAGTTTTACCTGCTCGCTCATCATCAGGATATCCAAAAAAGACTATGTCTGCATCATCACTACACCCAGGAATGCCTGCCTGCAGCATCCAAAAGGTATGGCTGTGGGCAACAAGGGTTGCCCACAATGTAGCTTTGGAGGGTTGATCCAGGTCAACGCGAGTTGTCTCCTTTGTGGCATTTCACTGTTCTGCCTCCTGCCCAGGATGGTCCCATGTAAGGGAGAGAGCGAGAGAAAGGCTTCATTGAATCTCAAACGCAGTTGGACGTTTGGATTCCCAAATGGGATCATTGGGCTTGGAAACATTTAGCTTGGCTCTGGCTTTTGTCTCCGTACTTTTGGCTGCTAGCGGTCTCTCTTATTTGCTGTAATTCATCCTCAGATAGTCCTGGTGCCTGGAGGAGCCTCACAGTGAAAAGGCTCCGTGTTTATTCACTGGATCAGCCTGTTGCTCCACTCAGGCAGTTCCTGCTCATGTTTCTCTTGTAGGGGAAGAAAAGAGCAGTTGTTTAATTTATTCCAAGTGAGTTCCCCTTCTCAATGAGGCTGATGATAACAACACCATGGACCGGTGCTGATCGAGGAGCACAGCCACGTACTACAGGTGTGAGTCACCTACCACCACTCCTGCTTTGGGACATGCCAGAAGTGTCTTAAAAGGTCATCACCTGAAATGATTCTGCCTGTTCTTAAAATTACACCCAGGAGCAATCGGTCAGTGGGATGTCACAATCAAAGGGAAAATATCCTGTTTGCAAAGGTTTCTTTTGGGATTAAGGACTTCGTGGTGTACTCCATCTGTGGTGGGCCTACAGCCGTTGTCATAGTCCACTGTCGTCTCTCCAGGAGAGCTGGGCTCACGGGTGGGGTTTGTATTTGAGGCTGGCTCAGGCTGTTGGGCACATGCCATAACCTGACACACTGTTTATCTAAAACATATTCCAACTTGGACGAGTCTGTTCTCAAGAGACCTTGGCCACAGCCAACATGGAAGCAGCAAAGGGGCCTCTTTGGGAAATTGGCCCAAAAAGAGTCAAAGCTGTTGGTGGCAATCCAAGAATTTTAATTGATTCTGCCAACACACACACACCCTCGGCACTCGAAGGGGCTCAGTGCTGGCCCACGTGTGCGAAATCTTGCCCCAGGGGCCTGCTAATGTTGTGAACTGTTGGCATGCTCAGCAGCCAGCACCAGGGCTTAGATGGGACCATGGTGGAGGGGCCCTGCTTGGCACCAGCTGCCTACAACTGCTCCCGTGGGGAGACCATCTATACAGTAGAGCATCCAGAAGGGATCTGCAGAGAATGATTGCAGCAAGGACATCATTAATTTTGCCTCGGTGCGAATGGTGGCATACAACCTTCGCTCACCCGTGGGACAACTGGCTGGGGAAAGCTGCTCCCAGTCCTACAGAGAGCGAAATCACCAGAGGTGGCTAATTAACAACCATGGCCCTTTTACACCAGCATTCTCAGGACCTTGTGAGTGCAAACAAGTGTTGCAAATGGTGTGTGCAAGAGGGACCTGGTGCTCTAAGGCCAGCACAGGAACGCTTTGCAGCCATTTTGCATTGGCACAGGTGACCCAGAGAAAGATCAGCCCCGAGGCTGCCTGGTAGTCTCTCCTAATTGAGGTGGGGATGAGGGAATGGGGCACCGGGCCCAGATTCACTGTCTCTAATTAACTTCCTTGATTCACCCCTGCTCACTGGTGTGAAGCTCCAGCTGCTGCTGCACTTGCTGCCCTTCAGAAAGCACAGAAAAAATGTACCTCCATCCGAAGGCTGCTTAGTTGAGGGAATGAAGCAGCTCAGAGGGAAAGTAGGTATTGCTAATCCGTATGAAGCGGGCATGTTTACACTGGGTTAGGACAAGCAGACTCTGTGCAGAGGATATTTTTCTCCATTCTCCCCTGCGAGAGCTAGGATCTGTTGAGCTTGATGGTGCTATTTGAACAGTCTTTGTCATGTTGATTCTGGTGCCAGTCCAGAATGCAGAGAAATGAAAAAGAACAGGAAAATTAACCAAACTTCTGAAAAACCTCTGATTGATAAGCTTTTGCTTGACAGCGGGCCAGGAAGAAGTTCCACTGCTTTCCTCCAGTGCAGTTTTGCCAGTCTCCCACTGCTTCTCTTCTTGCATGTAAACCGCTGCTGGACCAGAGAGATGGGGAAACAGCTTGGAAACTACCCAACTTTCCATGGAGGACTGCCTGGAGCTCTGCTCCCTGTCCTGAGGCTGTGATACCCCAGAATGCCAACGCTTCAGGTAGCTCCTAACTGGAGCCTGTACCTCTGGCACGTTGAAGCTGTGCGGTGTTGCAGCCTCTTTTAGCCTGCCTTACATCACCGCGATAGAGCAAGCAAACAAAATGCATGTAATCAAGAGAGGCGAACGTGACAAGAGTGATAACTCGCATGCCACTCTGCTTGCTCACCCAGAGTAAGTTAGGCAGAAGCTATATATAGAAGTGAGATTGCTAATAACTGGCACGGGAAAGCCTTCAGTGTCTCCATTCAGTTCATTTACACCTCCCACAAAGAAGACAAAGAAAGCCTCTTTGAAGGACTGCCAACCTGTTGCCATCTGAGTCAGTCACTCACAGCCACAGCCTCTCGTGCAGCCTCCACTACCCCGTGTCATGCACGTCGAGGGCCGGATTCACATCTCGGTTACCTCCAGGCGAACTGCTGAACCAAGGTCATGCTAGTGTTGCTAAAATCAGCTTCTGGCCTCCCTGTCCCTCTGACCCACTATCAAGACCCCCAGATCCTCTGGCTTAACCAGAAGCTGGCGTGGGAGAAGATAATTTACCTTTGATTCTGGAGCTCCCTTTGCCAGCCAGACTTCGCAGGCTCCTTGTTAAAGGTGACCAGCAGTGAGATAACCCCAGCAACAAGCTGCACATTAACTAAATGCTGAGAAGTTCTGCTGATGTCAAAAAAAAGGGGCATGTTTTAATCATTTGGGCATTTTCTGCATGACAGTATTTTAATTGGTGTATAAATAATAAATGTTGTGTGCTATAATAGCTTTCTGTAGTTCATTGGTAGCAAATGAATGTTTGAGACAGAAAGATTTAAGAATAAATAGCCCCACCTGAGTTTTACCCATACACTGTCCTCAGTGGGACCTCTGGAAATGTCTGGGCAAGGCTCAGGCTGGGTATTACGTCAGGTATGACAAAACTTTCACATTTTTCTGACAATTGTCATGGTGAGGAGAGCTCGGCTGAAGATGTACGGCCAGCCCGTGACAGCCACAGTGTGCGCTGCAACGGTGACAGGCAAACCAAGCTGATATGCCCCAATTACGGATCAGCAGTCAGATGTGAATAATATTTGATCCTTAAGAACAAGGCTGGGATTAAACCTGGTGACAGAAAAACAACCTGATAGCAGTGCTGCAGCCACTGCTTTGCAAGGCAACAAGGAGACAAATGTGAGTTGTGTCCTGGTCCTGTGCCGAATAGGAAGGCAATTCAAAGAATCATAGAATGGTTCGGGTTAGAAGGGACCTTAAAGATCATCCAGTGCCACCCCCTGCCCTGGGCAGGGACACCTCCCACCAGCCCACGTTGCTCCAAGCCCCGTCCAAGCTGGCCTTGAACCCCTCCAGGGATGGGGCAGCCACAGCTTCTCTGGGAGCTGTGATCAGTGCTAGCCACACTCGTGATTTTGGACAAGTCACACAGGACCTGAACTGCAAAGTTACTCGGGGCTGTATGCGGTTTGCCTAATTTAGGTGTCTAATTCTGGAAATTTTGCATGCCTTCCCTCAGGGACAGTCAGGAGAGGTAGATGGCTTACACCGACTGTGTCAGACAGAGGAGGGGCCACTGTCTTGGGGAATCTGCAGAAAATGAGCCAAGCAGCCTAATTTTGGTATTCCTCTCTCTGTGCACAGCATATTGCCTAAGTGATTCCAGAAGTGTCCGTCTCCCCACTGAGTATATAAAGACGCTACTGGAAACGGCAATTGTCTTCATCAGCTGGGAGCCAGCCTTGTTCCTGGCTGAAGATGGTGGGCAGCAGGGTGAGTACTGGCCACCTAGTACATCTTTATCTCTCCAGTCGCACACTTGAGGGGAACAGACCTAGTGTTGCAGCCCTTCTGCCTGCCTTTTTTTTCCCCTTTGCATGAAATAAAAATAAAATAAAAAAAAACCAAAACCAAAAAACATTCGCTGGAGCTGGGGTTGGGTGCAGCTCTGACCCCATGCAGAGGAGTGCTGTAACCACAGGGCAGGCAGAGCCCTCCCCTCCTGCCCCAACACTTGCCTTTGAGTTCCCAGCAGCTCAGCAACGCCAGGGTGAGTGCAAATGGGGAAAGCCCCCTTTCTGGGAAAGCATGGCCTGCTGAGGAAGAGAAGGCACCTTCCTGGGCAAGTGCTCTGGATACAGGGCTGTTTCCCCACTCTTCAACCAGATCCTTGAAGAAAGAAGGCACCCAGCTGGTGACAGTCCCCACTGGATTGTCAATGGAAAGGCAGACATCTCCCGTAAGGAACCCATCACTGCTCGGATGTGGGGAAGCTGCAGTACATGGGGTGCCCTGGTTTCCATCCTGGACCGCCTGTTGGTTTCAGTGGGGAAGTAGGTGCTTCAATAGGAATTTGCTGCCCATTTGTGTTGATCTGGACCATTACTTGTCACACATTTGCTCCTCAACTATGAAATGAAGTGTTGGGCCTGCCCTCCTTCATAGGTGTGTGAAGATAGATCCACCACTCAGACACACAGATACTGCAGAAAGTTTGCAGGAGTACTCTAGACAGGTCAGCTATGATCTCCACTATGTTAAATCTTGTTAGCATCTGTGGTGTGGCTTCATTTTGTGCATCAGTACCATGTGTGAGGAAGAGTTGATCTTGCTAGGCTGGGCGTATGGCAGATGCCATTAAGATCTTGAGTCTGTGATGGTTAATCTACTCCAATCAGAGCTTGTTTTCCAACTCCTACTTGGAAAGACAAGGCAAGACGATGCAGTCCAACTGCAAGGCAAGTCATGGTTTAACCTCCTGAAAGGCAGCTGCCCAGGCTAGCTAGAGTCGAGGATGTGGGTGCAGCGTGCTGTGTGTGTAGGAGGTTGAAGACTCTTCTGCCCTACTGTTTTCCCCAGTGGTCCATGGCTCCATTTCACCCCAAAAGAGCCACTCTGGCTTCTTTTGTGGATGCCAAGAGATGGCAAATCACCCCTTCCCTGCAACACTATTCCAGGGAAGAACTGTGCTCCCTGTACCTTGTTTGCAGACATGGCCATAACTTTTCTGAGGTGCTGATTTTGGGAATGGTTGCAGTGCCAGCCCATGTACAGGTGAGAGGAGATGCCGACGGTGATCAATTGAGGCGATGAGGGCAATGCTGGAGAGAAGGAAGTGTTGACAGAGACAAAACTGAAATCTCTCCAGAGCCTAACAAAGGTGTGAGGCTGGAGCCACTCCAAGGAGCCATGGGAGAGGCCACTGGGTTGAACGTTGTTTTCTCTGACCCTTTGCCAATACATTTCCCAGATCGTGACAGATGATTTGGGTTTTTAGTTGCAGCATGCACTTTTTCCCTCCTGCCTGGTCCCTCACACATCCACACCTGACTGACCAGATTGAGGAGAGCAGTGTGCCGATTGGTATCTTGGTAAGGCGGCTTGCTTGAGGAACAAAGTGTGACCACATTCCAGGGCACAATGACTGTCCCAACAGCAGACCACAAATAGGAGCAAAGAAAACATTGGGCATGCATTTATGAGACTGCCAGTGGGCTTCTTCCTGCTTTGGGCATCCCCTGGGGATTGATATTTATCTTCCTGAGATTCCTTCAGCTATAGCTGCTGTTCTGAGCTTCTCAGGCTCAGAACCCAGGCATTAATGAGGCTTGGACTCAAGTGGGTCATATTTATCAGCCTCCAAAGAATTCCCCCCTACTCTAATTCAATGAGATGAAGAGAAGCAGTGTCTCAAGACAGCACATCTGATTCATACCCCACGGTTTGCATTCCAGCGGCCAGGGAAGACCCCACACGGTGCCCATGTGAGACAAGAATACTTGCAGAAAAATTGCTTTCATCTTGGAGTGACTGTTGGAAGGAGGAAATCTGACATGTCCAGAGACCCTGCTTGTGCCATGGCAGGAGCACAAGCCCAGAAACACTCTCCTCCCCAGCCTGGAGAGTTATTGGCTATGGGATTAATCTGCCTGAGCGTGTGCTTTCGAAAATCAGATATCTATATCCAAGCTAGTCAGCCTTTGCCTCAGTGGTGTGCACAAGACATCTTCAGGGGGTGGAGACAGGTCAGAGGAAAGTCTTTCAGAGGCACATAGAGTCCTACACAGGAACTCAGCAGACGTAGTGGTCCGATCTCATGCTAAAGGGGATAATGCCCAACCTAACTGACCTTCGCATTTTGACACATTAATAATGGCGACTGCTGCTGGACTGAGACAACAGGAAGGCACAAGAATTTTGGGCCTGCAAACCTGCTTACCAAGGTAGAACAGGCACAGCAAAAGCAAACACCCACACTGAAAACAGGGAAAAGGTGCTGAATGAGAATAAGAACCAGGTTGGGATTTGCCACTCTGTGTGAGGCTAAAGCTGGACACTGATGATTAAAATGGTCCCCTCCAACATCAATAAATGGGAATAGAGATCACTGTTCCCTTCCCCCCTCCAGTAAACTTTTGCTGTGCTTGATCATGGATAGTTTATTGTTGGTTGCATTGTTTTTGTGCTCCAGATGCTCGTCTCACAGGACCCAGAGTAAGACTCTTGCACACTTTTTCACATAAATGTGCCATCTACTAAGGAGCTGAAGCCACTACCAGAGGTAGAAATGTTCATTGGCACCCATGTATGAAAGCATGCATGGGGAGGAGGGTGGTTTTGGCTATTCCAGGCTGTGTGAATGGAAGCGGGTTCAGAGGTGGCTTCCAGGGGCTGAGAGGTGAGCATCCTACTGTCCATGTTGACACTGAGACTGGTCACAACAATTAATTTTCAAAGCTCACTGTAGACAGCAGATACAAGCTCCATAAGACATGCAGGCCAACGGCCATCCCTGTTTTGGTTAGAGCTCCATTTGACATCCTCACCATTTGCTCTTTGCCCTGTGGGAAAGGGCAGTGCTACGATCCCCTCTCTGAAGCTGGGGAGCTGACCCACTCTCCAGCGGTGTTGTGGCAGACCAGAGAGGTGAAACTCGGTGCTCTGATTTCCTGAGCAATCTTTACTGATGTCAGTAGAGATAACTGCGAATAAAACCCAGATATGTACATTCCCAGACCTGGAAGCTCATTTTACAGGGACTGCAGAGAACAGACTGTGGGGTAACAGCCACAAGTGATTAATACCCTTTTAGGAAACAAGCCTGATCTGTTACTCATTCTTTGTGAGAACAGCAAACAAAACCTTTAAGTCAGGGTGATAACAATAGTGTCCTGCCTTCCAGCCTCCCGGGCACTCATTGCTGTAGGGACATGACTCTTCATGTCCTCCTGCGCTGCCCATTGCACGGCAGCGGAGGCAAGTCCTTTGTGCAGTCACAGGCCCGTGTCTTCTGCAATCCACTGAGATCGCCCTGGCCTTTGAGCAGGTATTGTTCCCGACCGTGCCTTCACTTTCTGTTTGAAGTATTTAGGCTAAAATAATTTCCACAGATCTCTTAGTCTTTGACAGTCTCCACGGCCTGGGATGGGAGGCTCCACATGCAAGGTGGTGGCCTGACTGAAGCAAGCAAAGGGTTTTGCCCATCATCGTAAGGACCTGGTCAGGGAGGTCAGAGCCCCCCACAGCCTGTTTTCCTGTGCTCAGCAGACCTCTTGGGAGTGATGCACAGGATTTCACATCCGTGCTCAGCAGGTAGGTGAAAGCTTTGCTCGTGTATCAGTCATTCATCTGGTCATCAAAAGCAGCACTATGTCAGACAGATGACACAGATATAATTAGTTGAATCTAATTCAGCTCCAATTTATTTCCATGCCTTTTTTGACAGCTCCATGCTATAACCCAACATCCCACAGCAAAATGGTGCCAGGTCACCTTCCTTCTACTTCCTTGCCACCCCACAGGGGTATTCCAGGCTCTGGCATAGGCAGGTCAATGACTGGATTTAGGCGCTGTGACCACTGAGTGTTGTTACCTCAACAATTTAGGTGCTTGGCTACTGACATGGCAGTTGAAGACTGCTTGGAGACAACAACTGGGGAAATGGAGAGTGTGTCTCATCTCTCTGTGCTCACTGACCACGGGGATGCGGGAAGGCTACAGGGAAATTCCTCTTCCCAAAGGCACAGATCTGCCCTGAATTTAGGCAGACACCATTTCTTTCAAACACAGAAGGAGGGCTGCTTTCGAACAGGACTTTGTGAAGAGCTATTTTCCAGCTTTAGGAGGTAACTCAGAACTTCAAAGACTCATTTAAGCACTTGGTGACCAGAAGGGGAAGTCACATCTCCTCCATCCCTCACAGCACTGTACAACCTGGGTTAAAAATGGGGGAAAAGTGTACAGCGTTCCCCACTCACACCTCGCCTACCTGCAGACTTTGCACCTCAAGAGCCTGTCTGCAAAAACCCACCTTCAGAGCCAGCCTTCCCCGTCCTCCAAGCACCACGGAGGTGCTGAGGATCCCAGTTGAGCCCTTTGCAGGCTTCGCCTCACCACCGGCCCCCTGTGAGCCGTGTTCAGTCAGCGTGCTGGGGAATCCATGCTGCCACAGGTGAGTGCAGCACTGCAGGTAATCAATTATCTCAGTTGCACATTGTTTTCATTCCTTGCCTATGCGCACTTCCCAGAGAGATGATTATGTCACTCATTAACCTCCCAGACCTCTTTATTTTCTTTATGCAAAGAGACGGCTTTTGTCAGGCCAGCACGTTCATATTCGGCTGAGCTTCAAGAACAAAGAGTCCCCACTAATTCCTTTCTGCTTAGTCATACCCGAGTCACATAGAAAGCTATTACCAAAATTGGTACAGAAAGGTTGCCAACCACAAAGCGCCAGCCCAGCTGCGTGTGGTGAGATTTGCATATCAGCAAGCTGGGGAGAAGGCTCAGTGCAGGCAGCACTTACCGCAAAAGATGTTTTTGTTCATTTCTATGAGTGAATGTTTGCAAAGTCAGAGCCTTTCCCAAAACAATGGCGATAATCCTCCCATCTCGCCTGTCCTCCCAGAAGCTTTTATCTTCTTTTAGCACTTATGTCAAGGCCAAACTAAGCTGGCATCTCAGTGGATTAAAAGCCAGTTTTTTTGGATTGACCACATGGAGGTATTTGCTTCTTGACAGTTGAGGAACGTGGCACTGTGAAAGCATCCCACATCCCTTTTCACTCCTACGTGCTGCAAAGCATCATATTGGAACGGTGCTACCGTGCAGTTGTCTGCTCGAGATCTGCTGCATGACTGCCCGATTCTGGCCAGCACATATTACAGCAGCACAGCAGTGGGGCTGCAAGCTGGGGAGATATTCGTGTCTAACAGGTCATGAGCCAGCCTTGCTTCATAATATATAAAGTGAATTTTCTGCAGTGGTGATTCCTAGCCAGCAGCCACAGGTGCTCCTCCAGAAGAAAGTCAGGTCATCGTCTCCAGGCTGCATTCGCAGCCCCTTCTGTAAAATCAAGGAGGAAGCTTCTCCATGTAATTAGGTTTTTCTGAGGTAGGATTTATGTTTTCCAGTTTTACCTTAGAGCTACACAGCTCTAAGCTCTAAGCAACCTCCTTTCAAATCATGTAAGCTGAGATTCTCACTGCATCACATGAATCCAGAGCCTGGGCTTTTAAGGAAGACTTTCATGATATTCGCAATCATACTTTTACAGCTGGTGCTGATGCATTTCTGAGGTGAGCCAGTATCCCACAAAAGTGCTATACCTCAGCCTGACCCCTCCTCCTGCTTGCACAGGGTAGCAGGTTAGAGAAGTTGAGGAGCTCCTAGTTACACCTGATGCTAATGACTAGATCCAGAAAATGGTGGTCTAAACCCATGGTGACACAGGATGTAAAAGAGTAACATCTCCGTGACCGCAGAAGTCATGATAAATGATCTCAGGGAGTCATTTCTCCCCCTTTGATTTGGTGGAGGGAGCACCTTTACGCTCCCCTCAAACATCTTGCCTTCATCACCGTATATGTAGTCTGCTCTTGCTGTGACATGGCCATGGAGGAAGTACCTCCAACAGTGACATTGCTCCTGTGGCTTCTGGGTGCAATCACGTTTGAAAGAGCCCAGGACACAATGCACTGTGAAACAACGAAGGGCTGGGTGCAACATGCCCTTCTCAGGCAAGCTCTTGTGCCTGTGGAGTTTTGTGCCTTAGGGTTGCTTTGCGGAGCTGGGTGGGGTACGCTCCTGGTTGCAGCTTCTCTGCCTGCAGGAATGTGTGCTCTCCATGAACTGTCATCTGAATAGTTATTGTTAAAAGTGCCTAACGTTAACTCAGATTTGTGTTACATCATCTGTCTGTAGCATATATACCCCTTCCTTAGGTGGCATCTGTCACCACGTAGATAAATAAGATGCCTCCCAGGGCTACCACAACTCATAATTTTCACACCTCTCTCATTATGCCATTAACCTAGGGCAGATCATCCTCCTAGTATTTCTGCTCATCCCTCTGACACAGCTAGACCAAGGCTTTGCTGTATCATGTCCAGACAACCATAGCACAATGAGGCATCTGCTGCTGCGTGCAATTAGCTGTGCAAAGCAGCCTGTCTTGCTGGCGCTGAATTACAAAGGTTTGAGCCTAAAACCATGGTGATTCGAACAACTGCAAAAGGAGGGCAGAGGATGACTGAGCCAGAGCTGAGCCTCCAAAGCATTTAACAGCCCCTCTCGGCTCACAACTTATCAGGGCAAATGTTAACAAGTTCAAAAGCTGTTCCTGATGGACTCCTTTCCCTCTTGCTACACACGGGCAACAGCATTAAGTGCTGCTGAGAGTCTGGTGAGAGCGCTCAGAGCTGGGCTGGAAGTTGCAGGGCTATTGGTGAAAGGTTGACCTGTGCTTTTCATACCGTGTCAGATCAAAGTTGAGTTTGGGAAGACTTTTCTGAAACTAACTTTGCACAATGGACAGACCTTCAAAGGCAACATGCAACTTCTAATGTTTTGATTCTTGGGTGTCCAGTACTTTAGAGGAACACGAGTTTGGAGTGCAATGACAGACCCCCTCTAAAGGCAAGTCCATCCCTGGACACTCAAACCAATGTCAGCCATACTTTTCAGTCATTTAGACGCTGTGGATGGTCTTTTGGATAGAGTCATCTTGTCTGGACCCTTGGGCCCTCTTTGCATAGACTTTTAAAAAAGTCTTGGATTCTGAAGAGCAGTGAGTAATAACACACTTCACTCACCTCTGTACCCAATTTTTCCCCTTCCTTTTACAGACAATAATGCTCTAGCTGACCCCAGGAACAAGGTGTCCTTCACATGTCTGTCCAGTGGAAGGCCTTGGCTTTTGATTTCAACACTCTCACCCCCCGGTGGGACTGCAAAGGAGAAGATGTGCCCATCTTTCCTCCAGAAATCAATCCTAAGGAGTGGTAACACCCAGTTACCTTCATTTTGCAGTCCAACCGTGCATGGACTTCTACAAACATCAACTTCATTTGAAGCATCTGCTTGTCTTTTCTCATGCATTCCCTCAAAAGACTGACTTCTCCTTACTGTCTCCACAGGGTGTGGGGACAAGTTTGCCCCCCACAACCAACCAACCCGCTGTTACACCTGCAAACACTAGCCTTCTACTCTTTCAGCTAAAGAATTTCTTAAAGGATTTGGAAGCAAACGAGCGCTATCATGTATGGAGCTCTGTATGTGTTATGACCGTTAATGTCTACAGCGATGCTAGATTTCAATTTAGAGACACAGCCAGCCAATTTATGTTCATTTCATTGCAGATTATTACAGAGGTAGCACACGCACACACAAACTCACACGCTTCTCTCATGAAAACTACTTTTGTTCTTGCCTGTTTTGTTCTCTTACACAATAAAAAATCCTTCTGGCTCAAAGCACCTTTGCTCACCGTGTATAGAGAAACACACGTTTTGCCAACAACTCTCCTGAAGAGACACCCTGCAGGGATATCCTGTCTACACTTTTCCTATCATTAAGCAGAGGGTGGAAGTCTGTATTTGGGGAGCTATCAAACACCCACTCTGTTTGCCACTTTGCCAGTGTTATCAGTGTTTGTCCCCGCTCTGTTATGTGTCCTTCAATGTACTGCTGAATTCCTTTCCAAAATGTCATAAAACAACGGGGACAACTCTGTTGTTTTAGGAAAGAGGAGAATAGTCTAGGCGCGGTGGAGAATGTTTACACCATGGAGATGTGCACGTACCTCGTGTAGGATGTCTGCCGTGCAGCAGCAGAAATATGAGCGTCAAAAGGCCTGGGGTGTAGACAGTTTTGTGTGCACTCCTTTGGAGGAACGTCAGCTCCTAGGAACCTAAAGCACCTACAGTGTTAGGTGGCAGCTCAGGTTTTAGGTTTCTCAAGGATGCCTACATGTTGGGCTTGAGCACTTAATCCCCTCTGGATTTAGCTCTTTGGACATGGTGAGCTGCTTGTGCACAAGCCCTGGAGAGACTCTTAAACTAGGCGTTCCCCACTTTCTGTTTTTTTGGCAAGACCTGATCCATTAGGCATGTGGAGAGCTTGCCAAACCCACACAAAAGACAGCAGAGACGAGCCCTCAGACATGTGTGCGTACTGGTAGACTCAAAGCCCAGTGGTTACAGCACTTTCCTGGGCAGTGGGAGAGGCCAAGTGTGAATAACTTTACCTGTTTTATACTGTGGCTATTAAACACAGAGCCCTCTTGGTAAGAGACAGTGAGGTTATCTGGAATGGGATTTTCAGATCTTTTCTTGTATTTTTACAACTAATTAAATACTGGCTAAAGTAGAAGCTTGAAAGTAAGTGGGCTACTGTATAGAGCAAGAAGGGAGGGAGAGATCTTTGTCTTCCAGGACCTCATTTATTGTGGGAAAGACCTGACCAGTTCTCGTATTGAACTTCTGGGGAACGTTCACAGTTAATACACCTCCTGGCTGCCTAACTCCCTTCTTTGTACTTCCCCACTAATTTAGGCAGCTGTCTGCTCAAGCCAGGTCTTCTCGGAGTCCTGACTCCCCATTACGCATGGCAGCATTTTGTGCATTTACCGTATGAGACAAAAGCTCCTCTGAAAATTCATGTTTCTAAAGCATCGTTGTCTTGCCACACTGGCAGGAGAATGCCTAAAATTTTAAAATCTGTGTTTTGGCGTTTCCCAGGGCTCTAGAGGAAGCTTGCAGCAGAAAAATGGGACTGAACTCAGTTTTCCAATGTAGCGAATTTGCAGTACTTTATAGTCATTAATTTAGCAGGCTTAACAACTTCTGAGGCAGATGAGGATTATTGCAGAGAGGTAAATGAAGGGGCGTGGAAATTTGGGTCTGTGGGAGGGCAGTGAGAAGCACGTTGCATTTATGGCTGAGCCAAGCTAAAGCCGAACCCACTGGAGAAAACGGTGAGTGATTGACTTGGGGCCATGCAGGAGGCAGAGATGCTTCTCTGAGAGGGGAAGGGAAAGCAGCGGTGGAAGGATGGGGCTTGCCCAGACCCTGGTGTGGTGGGCAGCTGTGGTGGTATGGAGGGGTGCAGCCACGGCCAAGTGGAGGAGAGCTCAACAGAGGTTACTGAGGATTATGGAAGGGCTGGGTGGAGATACAGCTCAGGCCAGTTTGCTGTCTTGTTATTTGGCTTTTAGTGAAAGTATCCAGTCCTTTCCCTAGTAAGAGCCTGACAAAAATGAAGCAGTGTCCACGCCAAGGATTGCTGAATTTCCTGACACCTCCTCAGGCTACGTCCCTACTTGGAGGTGAAGATGGGATTTAAGCAGGATGTTCCCTGCATCCAGCACTATAAGCTGCATTTGATGGGCTGGGACTAACCCCCTCACCCCCCTCTTGGCAGACCACTGCAGACCACACTGATGAGAGCTGGTGTCTATGTTTGGGGCTGAGCTTTCCCTGTCAGAGGAGCTTCAGCACATGGTATCAGCCAGGTCATAAGTGGGCAGTGGATGAACCAAGATGGGTGGCAAGTTTGGACTTACTCCCAACTGACAGCACGATGTAGTCCCAGTGGTCAAAGACAGGAGTTTGCCTGGAAGTGTCTGAGAAGGTTTTTGGACGTCCTTCCTCATGGTGCCATGAAACCCTCTCTTCCCCAGCCTCCCCCCCAGGGCTGAGTTCCTCCATCAGCTGGTGAGACCCCACAACCTGTGGGCAATGCTGAGCAGGAGGAACGCGTGTCTCCCCATGATTCATGCCAGAGAAAACCACCCCATAAACACCGTGGAGGCTACTTTGAAGAATTCTTGAGGTATAAATAGTAACAGCTCTGGGGAAGCCGAGTCCTCTCACCTCTGCTACTCATCTGCCTTGTTTTCTCCTAGACTTTCTATTATCTCCAGTAACAAAGGCGATGGGTTGTGGCATCCAAGACATGTCAGACATAACTAACGTGTGGCCTTCAGAGCAAAACCACTCAACGGCCACGCTGTGCTCCCTGCCCAGCAGCTCCTGTTGGAGACCTGGTCTCTGAGCTGGGGTCAGAGAGCTCAGACCCATCACAGACAGCCAAGGAATTTGTAGAATAAATAGACAAAACAACCAGTGGCAAGAAAAAGGACAAGATTACCTCCTTCCTTCTCTTCTCCACCATTGAAGAATTGGGAAATTGAGACAAAATGAGTATTAGAAATGCAACTACTTTGGGTGAAATACAAACACAGCTGGTATTGTTAAACATCCTTTACAAATACACTGAATGTACTGAAACCAACAAATTAGCAGCAAAGCTAACAAAATTAAGCATTGCTACAGATTTGCAGTGTCTCATAACTACAGTATTGGAATGGATTATTTTGCTTTTCTGCTTAAATTTACTTTTCAAAGTGAGACCTTTGCTTTAATATACTAAAATTCTTTTCAAGAGACCAACAACTGCAAGTGTTTGCTCAGAATAATCCTTTTCTGCAGCCAGAGGTAATATTGTTAATGGGATTGTTTTTTTAAAATATGAAACACCTAATAGTTTTATGTCATTTTATGTTGGAATATAAAATTGCAGCATTTCTAGTGAAGCAGAAAATCTGGTTGCTACCCTCGGCTCTGATCCCTCTGGACTTGCAGTCAGATACCAATAGTTATAGCATAAACCAGCCCGTAAGAATGAAGTTTCATGGCAGGCTGGTTAACCAGTAACTGAAATTATGGTTACATCTGTCCAAGGGCAGAGACATACAGCAAAAAGACACTGCTAGCAGAGACTGATCCCTTGCCAGGTTTGTGTTGTGATTCCTCAGCACCTAATTACTCCTACTTTAATTAAACTTTCTTGTAAAACTTTCGTTGTTTCCTTCCCTAAATGATCTGCTTCTGCAGACTGGAGTCTCTCATCTCCTACCAAAATTGCAAATAGAGCTGGATGGAAATTACGACCTTCTTAGTTTGCTGGAAATGTTTTTTTTTTGGGTTTTTTTTTTTTTTTTGACTCAAGTATTTCTGATTTCTCTTAAAAACAAGACGTTTTTAAAAATTGCAAGTCTGATTAAATTGTTGCATTTTCATAGGAGAATTTTTTTCCATTACAATTTTGATCCCCTGAGTAAAGAAAATGAAATCAATTTGATCATTTTGCAACAAATTGCAAGACTGAGAGCTGAAATAATTTCCCTGAATGTAGCAAACTGACAAATTTAAAAGCTCTGTACTTCATTTCTTACTCTACCCACAATTTTGGGGGAAAACAGATATTATCAGTGTTCAAAATCTTCAGTGTTCCCGCATCAGCACTTCTCATTAGAAAACCCTTATAAACTCATCAGGTGCTGTCCTGGATTTGTACATTGTTCAGAACAATGGGATCTGTCCTCTAGGTGGCACAAATCAATACATCAATACATCAATAAACCATATCAATAATTAATAATTAACCACATGTACAAGTGATGAGGTTTAAAGGGCATCCACTAGCATTTTCTTCATTTTTTTCTTGGTTTTCTTCAAACTATATTTAACTTCTGTCTTATTCTGTATGAATTACTGTCTCTGGCCAATCTTTGCAGCTCACTTACCCCACATACTTACTCCAAATATCTCCCCCAAAAGAATGACTGGGAAAGAGAGATCCGGAATGAATTTAAGCTGTTGGCCAAATAAAAACTAGTTGCTTAAAGGGGACTTCAAGCACACGTGTCATCTGCTGGGACTTGAACTGGATACCGAATATTGCTGTGTCTGCAACCTGGAACACCGTGGCCTTTGCAGAAAGCAGCTGTTGCAGAAAGGGATATTCGCGCCTGTCCGGGTGGTAGAAACCCCACTGAACTTGTCTCGGCTGGAAATAGTTATGTTACACAAGCTGTTCTCATGCACTTGCTGCAAAGGATTGGTATCATAAAGCCGTTAGCGATAGAAGACAGCTCCGAGGTGGTGATTAATTGCATTACACCTATTGTAATTATAAATTCCAGGTCACTCATCATTCTGGAAAGCTGAAGGAGTTCAAGCATCAGGGTGGAGTAAAGGCAGACATCCATATTAAAGTGTTCCAATGAACACCCAACGTACAAGGAATGTCTCCATGGGGCTGTCTAAACACACACTGTGCTTTTCTTTTCTTGCCCCTTGGGCACAGAATGTATGTAATCAGACAGGCACACAGGACAGATTTGTAATTGTCATTCAGTTTAACATATAAAAAAACTTTCTTACCTGAAAACGTTTCCCTTTGGCGCAACTTTTCCATCCAGAGAAAGGGTGAACATGCTGTTGCTTCCCAGGTAGTGAGGAAGAAATTGGATGAGTTCACAGCCTTTGGAGTCCCTACATTTTTGAAAGAAGGAATAGCTTGTGCTGAAAAAGTTCAGCAAATTTCTTGGTGTGGGAGAGTTGCAAGTTTTCGCCGGTGCCTCTCTCTACAGGAGCTCCCACAGCAGCGTGGAAGGGAGTCATGAGGAGCACATTTATCATGAGTTTAAAATAACAACGGTAAAACCAGACTAGAGCAGGTCTGTGGGCTGTGGCAGTGACCAGCAGAAGATGCTGAAGAGGAAGGTGGACAAGTCCTGCCGTAAGGGATAAGGAACGTCCTGCTCCTGCTGTAGGTCTCATCTGGGTCTGATATAATAGGAGAGCCCTGATGCATGAAGTTGATTGTCCCTTTCCAAAGCTGACCACACATCCATATGTTCACAATACCCGCAGTTTAGCTAGTCCCTTCCTGGATTTAATTCCAACTGGTGTCCTCTTTTATTTCACTAAAGAACTCATTGCTTTGCTATAAAATTAATTACACTTGTGTAACAGAGTGATAATCATCTTAGACTACAGACAGACAGCTCAGTACATTTCAAAGGTCTCTGAGACATTCAACTCATTTTTCTCCCTTTGAAACCAGCTGAGAATCACACTTCTCGCTCACTGCCTGTACGTTTTCATCATCAGCTTCCCAAATTGCTGCGATGGGGCCTCCTTCTTCCTGAAAGACACCCCAGGGCAGTCCATCATTGCCATAACCCCTGTGATATCAAACTTGGCCTCTTCAAATGACGTTTGAGACCTCTAGTTAAAGCGGAGAAGAACAACAGAAAGGGGAGCATGATTTTATTCGGTGCCTGGGCTCCCCCTTTGCTGTCTCAGAGTCACTCGTGGCCACTGTAAATTTAAACTCTCAATCAGGAAAGTGCTGCCATGCCCTGCAGAGCAAAGCTGATGGCTTTGTCTCCTCTGTGTGCCGTGTGGGTCTGAGATAATCCGTTCTTGCAGTTCACTGGCAAGGATGCCAGGCAAAGAGCAGCCTGATTTTAACAGGCTGGCTCAAGGCACATGCAAGGCAGGCAAAGGGCAGCATCCTGCCAAGGGGCCAGGACTGCCACGGGGGAAGACACTTTCTGGGTGATGCTACAACCAGGCGGGCTCTCCTGGGTGTGAGAGGTGGTCCATGCAAAAGCCAGCCAAGCTGCTGCCTCCTGCCCCCGTCCCACCTCGCTGGAAAGGATGGAGAAAGCCATGCCTGGGGCTGCAGGAAATGGTCTTCACCTTCCTGTCTGACCCCACCTTCTCCCATCACATTCCTGGTGGGATTTCTGCCTTGGCAACAGAGAAGCCTTGTGTCTGTGATACCAGGAAACGTGGGGCAGGAGGGCAGCTCTGGCAGTTTCCAATGGCAGTCCCAATGCCTGGGGCCGGGCTACCTCTCCCCATGTCTGTGAGGGCCGCAGAATTTCTCTGGAAATTCCTAGGATGGGGAAAACACACAAAGATCTCTAAACTCGGAGTGGAGTAAACAAACCCTCATGGTATATTCAGGCACTGATAATGCAAACCACAGACAAACATAGAACAGGGACAAATCTGTTATCAGTAAACCATGCAAATACTCAGATCTTAATGTTTCTTCTCTTTAAAGCTGCCATTTCATGACTGGCTTAGACTCACTGAAGTCCTTTTTGCTGTTGAAACAGTAATCCCATGTCCAGCTCAGCCAAGCAGTCCCACCTCCCCATTGTACTAACACCAACCTCCATGCAAAAAAAAGGAAAGCGACAGCCCGGGGTTGGTGTGCTCTGCAGAGAAGCTGGCTGGGGTCTTGCAGAACAAATCTTGATGAGGTGCGAGCAGTCTGGATTTTCATTAATAGCCCAATAATGAGTGAAAGCCGTCACAACCTGTGAGGATTGCCTGGCTATCCCAGTCCTTCCATGGAACCAGTCCCTGTGAAAAGAAAGGAGCCAAAGAGGAATTCAGGAACTGCTTCAGAAAATGCTTGGATGCTGCAAGTGAACTTCAGGTCACTCTCCATGCAGCTGACTGGAAGCCCAAATCAGAAAGAGAGTCTGGGATCTGGAGGATGCCCTCATATTGCTCATGTTATTTAGTAGCCTTAAACTTGGTTGAAATTCTCCAAACACCACTGTCTGTGCAAGACTCTGCCTCCTAAACTCCTTGCCATTCTCAGCACCTTTGAAGCGGTAAGGACGACACTCCACACCGATGCTGTGTAGGGTCAAAGCATTGGAGAGCTAAGGAGACTCCTGCCCCTTTCCCCTTACAAGGATCCAGGCCCTTGTGTGCACCCTTCTTCACTGGGTGAAATACATTCTTCAGGCATCCCTGTGCTCAGCCTCCCGGCACCACACTGAACTTCCTCGTAGTCAGCAGAAAGCAGTGATTTATAACAACTGATGGCTTGATCCGGGGGTAGGGAGGGGGGGCGACGCATCTCCCAAAGGAAGCTTCTCTTGACAATGTCTCTTTCCTACACTTCCTAACAGGGACTCCATGGGGGATGACCAACTGTGGAAAAATTTTGCTTATGTCCCAGGACAAGAATTATGATTATTTGTTGGGCTTCCATCCACCGTGGGGAATTCTGGCTCGTGACATCACCCCATTGTTCCCACCGGTGCCAAGAACACGCTGGGATCCCGTCTTCTCAATGGTTAAAGCCCTTTCCTGTTTGCTCGTTCCTTGTTTCCAAACAGCGCATTTCATTAATGCTGCATGGGACGTCTCTTTTCTTGAGCTGTTTTGTCCCTTTCGTCATGTCTGCCTGGAACTCTGCACAATGAAGTGAACAATGTATTCCTACAGTCAGAAACAAAAGGGAAAAAATAACCGCAGGAGGCAAAGCCCATCTTTGGCATTTAGGACCCTGTGTACGCCTTTGTTCCTTCTTTGGAAGCCGTGTTTGTGTAGCACGGACCCGTCCCTCTGCTCCAGCCTGTTGTTTTTCTTAGTGATTTTAGTGTGGTGATAATGCCAGGAGTGTTGGCCCTGGGAAGCAGCAGCTCCTGCTCTTTATCAGGGGAACGGGGACAGTTTCAGGAGCAGTGCAGCTTCTCTCTGTCCAGGAGGTCAAGGGGAACCACTGCTCCCAGTCCCAGCTGACCCCCCAGCCCATGGTACTGGGGATTGGGTATGGAACAATTGAATCAACAAGGGATGGAACAATTGAATCAATACGGGATTGAACATTCAGCTTAAAATGAGTAGCTACTCTTGAAGCCACTAGTTAGCTACCAGAATAATACTCTGTGGGCATGGTTGATGCTGAGACAGATGTTTTACCCTACATCTGGACGTTCTTCTTCGCAAACCTAAAGGCAAATTACTTTTTAAAAGGTCATTGTTGGCTTTTTTTTTTTCACACAGAAATTCTGTAGCTCTGGACAAAGTTCTCAGAGCAGGAGCAGTTCAAAGCGGTCCTGGTCAATGCAAACCCAACCCCACCTTTTCTCTGCAGGGTTCCTATGCCCCTGCAACAAACAGAGACTTTCCTCCATAGCCCCACATCCTTTAAAATCTTTGAAACACTGGTGCCAAACATCCATACGTGTGCTGGTCAGGTTTGTGCCTGCTCAGTACATTAGGGTATTTCCTGGAGAAAAAAAAAAAAAAAAATAGTTCAAACTCCATTCAGTAGGCATATATGAACAAGAGGGTGTAACATTTGCAGCGACGGTGTAAATCTCTTGGGATTTATGAGAAATGAAGAAAACAAGTGGGAAATCTTGGATGAAAGGTCTGGTTTGCAAAGATGTTTTTGCACCTGGTGTTAAAGGCAGACAGGTAGCAGAAATCTGGGCACTTGTCTTCCAGTGACACAGTAAGAGATCTTTACAGATGGTTACAGGTGGCGTCAGGCACTTCTTGGAAGTGTAAGCTAAGTGACAAAGCTATGGCCACAAAAGGAGTCTGGTAAAGGAAATAGCTTGAACCCAGATCTCCAAAACCTCAGATTAACTTGAGACCCTTCGTCCTTCCTGGAGACATGAGGGGTCTTCATGGGACAAAGTTCTCTGCTGATCCTTTCACCAACTGAATCCTGGAAAGCCTTATTGCTGTGGCTCTGTCTCATGCTTCATGCAAACAACTGGTAGCACCTTTTCTAAGAGAGAGCCCCTTCTTTAAGCAAAATGATGTCATTTATGCCCCAGCCTTTCCTCGGTGTGGGTAACTACTGCTGCGTTACCTTCCCCACGTCGAGGATATCTTCTTTCACCCGGGAGTGACCAGAATGAGGATCAGAGAAGCCGGAGCCAAGGGAGATTTATCGTATCATTGAACTGGCATCTGGAATGTCACATAGTATCTGGGCTCTGACATAACTCTGAAACTTGGCACAGCTGGAACACGGGCTGTCACAGGTAATGCTGCTATTGTATTTCCCTATTTTCTTTAGAATGATTGTTACATTGTCACAGAGGTTCAAAACTTCCCTCTGCTTGTTTGCCTACCACACTGAAGCTTTGCTTTATCAGTTACATCTTTGTTTTCCTCTTATTTTGAAATAAAATTTGCGCTATTCCTGGTTTACTCTGCCTAACGTCCTCTACCCTGCAATTTTAGCTCCATTCCCAGGTGTCCATTTTTCACCTGCTCTGGCCTCCCGCGCCCCCTCACTTCATCCCCACTCGATAAACGCAGCTCTCGCCAGTGTCATGGCTCTCTGCTCTCATGCGCCATCACACTCAGAGTCGTTTGGTGAACAAGAACAGTAATTTCCCCTGAGCATATTTTTTTTTTTGATCCCACTGTGGGTTTTGCCCTGCACACATCTTCTGCGCGCATTTGGCGTGAACACAGGGAGGGATTCACACTGCTGCTTGGTCTGAGTGAACGTTAAAGCCTCTTGTCACTGTTTGCAGAATGCAATCGTGACCCATTTTACTTGCATGAGATGCAGAAGCGATTGCTCAGATGAAAGCACTTTTCCACACTCTGGCTCACTGCACGTTTTCTTACTTCTCTTCCCATTCCCCGTGCACGTGTTACACTTTCCATGAGACCTCACGCTCATTCACTGTAATTGCCATCATCTTGCATCCGTTCACAACAACAGCGCAATAAAACCTTAAATTGTTCATTGTAAACAAATAAAAATACACTCCCTTTCCTAAGAAGCCTTTAAAAACATCTTGAAAAAGGCAGTCAAGTGCAGTAGTCCTTTGCTGGCTTTTCTAACCTGCTCGTCCTCCTGGTTATACTCTGCTCCTGAGATTTACCCTGGATTTGTGAAGCCTGGAAGTTTTTATCCATCCCCGTGGTGGTCAGTACCCAACGCTGCTCTGGAGGACAGTTTCCTACTTCGTAACACACACACTGGGCAAAATGAAGGTGCTTTGCCTGCCTCCTTGCGCACGCCAGGAGGGGACTTCTGTATTTTTTACATTATTTGTATCCTAAAAACGTGCAGATCGTGTCGATGATGCCATCCTTAATGTCGCAGCAGAACTAGGCAGCGGTCGGACAGTTTCATTGCAAGAAATTTTAACTGCTTGACCCAGCAAAATACTTTAAACTGATTTCACGGGGGAGAAAAAAAAAAAAAAAAAAAGAGAGAGAATGCAGGGACTTTCATTTAGCTGTTTAATTTTCTTGAATTGAGTAAACAATTTTACTTCGAATTTAACTTTTCCCCAATTCTACCTACTTCACCCAGGTTAAATCGGCATTCCCATGCGGACCAAGTCAGCCCGCTTAACTGTGTAATTTGTGTAATTTTAATTACCCTTTTTTTTTTTTTTTTTCATTGTGCCCGGAGGAGCCGCCTGGGGGGGGTCCCTCGGCCGGGAAAAGCCGGGGGGGGGGGGACGGGACGACACCAGCCCCCCCCCCCGGCTCCCCTCCACAACGCGTGGGGCAAGCGGCCGCCGGCCTCCCGCTCCATCTGCCGGCGGCGGGGGCAAACTACCGCCTGCCTCCCCGCCCCCGGCTCCCAACCCTCCTCTGCCCCCCGGCTGCGCCGCGGGGCGGGGGGGGCAGGATCAGCCCCCACTCGTGACCCTCGGCGGGGTACAAACACGATGCCTCCCCCTGCCCCGCCACGCCGCATCCACCCTCCGCCACCTCTTCCACTCCCGCACTCCGCGGAGTGCGGGACCGCAGGTCTCACGCGTGGAGCGGCGCCGGGGGGGGCACCGAGACGCCCGCCCCGGGGCCGCCCCCCCCCCGCCCCGCACGGGGGGGGGGGGCGGCCCCGGGGCGGGCGTCTCGGTGCCCCCCCCGGCGCCGCTCCACGCGTGTTTCCCCCACGTTGCGGGGCGGAGCGGGGCGGTGACGCGGCGGCGGCGGGGCTATAAAGCACCTGCCGGGCCCCCGCCGGCTCCAGACGCATCGCGGCGGCTCCGGCAGCGCACGGAGGAGCAGTGGGGAGGAAAGAAAGGAAAAAAAAAAACCAACCAACCAACCAACCAACTAACCCTAGGATAAAAGAACCCCAAAAGCCTCCAACTCGCCACCCGAGACCCGCCATGGCCAGCCACCCCGCCGGTGCCATCCTGCTGGTCATCGCCCTCTGCACTCTCCTGGGAGATGGTGAGCTGGAGGGGGGTTCGGAGCCTGCCCTGGCTGGGGGACCCCTTTTTTATGCTCCACTCAGCTGGGAGGTAGGGCTGCACGGGGGGCTGGAGGGTGTGGGGTGCAGTGTGGGGTGCCCTTGGTCCGGGGGTTGCCTCTGTGGCTGCCAGGGTGATGCAAATCCTTAATGAGCCCACAGCCTAATCGACGCCCCCTGTAAAACTGCCTGCGGATTGCAATCGCCGTAATCCTTACCGGAGGTGTAATTGCGGAGGTGACAAACCAACGGGCACTCCAGCGCCCTGCGCCGAGCCTGCAACTCATCCCTTCTTCCTGCAACTCATCCCTTCCTCCTTCTGCCGTAGGTATGGGCCATCCTCCGCTGGAGTCCCACCTGGCCACGCACCCGAGGACCAAGCGATGTTCCTGCAACAGCTGGCTGGATAAGGAATGCATTTACTTCTGTCACCTGGACATCATCTGGGTCAACACGCCTGGGTGAGCATGAACGTAGCTTGCTGGGGAGGGGTGGTTCTGCTGATGAGTGAGTGAGTGTATTTTCTGATGGAGGATGGGGTTAGGTTAGAGGAGATGGGAAAGGGTGAGTGCTGGGAGGCTCTTGTGACACCTGCTCCGGGGAGCATTGCAAGTCCAGTCCTTTCCAACATCCAGAAAGGGACGAGCTGTGCTCCTGCTCAGGACTGGCAGCTTAACCCACAGGGCAGGGGGGTGACAGCGTGGAGTGCTGCTTCCTCCTGGGTTCGGCTTTTTCTGGGTTTTGTACCTCTGGAAGCCAAAAGCAGCACTGAGATGTTGTAGCTGCAAGTCAGAAAGTTCCTCTCCCCGCTTGCAAACTGGGTGCCAGGCTGCTGCCTGCCAGTATCGTTAATGAGACAGTGGTGGGCTGGCACTAACGTCCTGCGGCTGCCAAGTCCTGCCCTCAGGAATGCTACAGCAGCTTTCCGAGCAGTTTCAGACCAATGGCCATCACACCGGAGCAAAACACATGTACTCAGGTGTGGTTATAATCATGCTTGCTAACGTGCAATTACAACTCGCTGCTTGCTCAGAGAATAGTTGCAGTCCCTGCCAATCCTAAACCCTCTGGGAGAGTAGATTGCGATCAAGGATGGAGCGGGAATGTGCTAACAGCTCTGAAAGCGTGCCGTGATCAGAAGAACCTGTTGTGGCCCCAAGACATCTTGATTTGCACTATGTCCTGTGTGTTAAAACCCACGGAGCAGGGGGGGAGGGAAAGCCCTGACATCTCCGTGCTTGAGAAACTGGCTGCTGGATGCTGGTGGGGCTGGCGGACTGGGGCAGCCAGGCTCCTCCTGGGTCTGCCAGCCAGGTGAGCTGCCAGCTCGCCCAGCCCCAGCGGCGACCCTTGCACGGGCACCTGGGCTGCTGCGAGGGGAGAAAATTCCACTTCCAACCCAGCACATACTGGCACAGCAATCTCCCTGGGAGGGGTAGGGTGGGGAAAACAGTAGGTGGGAGAGGAGCTGGAGTTTAAAGGCTTAGACATATCAGTGACCTTTTCACCTTATGTCTATAGATGAGTCTTTTATTATCCTGGCACTGGCTTGGCTGCCTCCCAGGACTGTGTTATAAACCTGTTGGCTAATAAAAAGTTAGCTGCATAGCTGATTTCTTTTGTTTTTAACAGCCACACCGCTCCCTATGGCTTGGGAAGCCCGCCAAGGCGGCGCAAGAGATCGCTCGGCAGGTGCGAGTGCTCGCACTCGAGGGACAACATCTGTGCCACCTTCTGCCAGGCGAAGCCTGGGTAAGTCTGGGGGGGTCCTGGGGATGTCCCTGGGGGCTGCTGGGCAGGGGTGCCAGCAGGCGGATGATGCTCAGGAGCTGGAGTAACTCTGCAGCCTCCCTGGGGAGGGCTGCGCAGCTCTTTGCAAACAGCTGGAACTTGTCTAGTGGCTTTTATACCCCTCCCAAGAGGCCCTGGCAAAGTGTCACTGGGGTGTTTTTGTTGTACAACAGTCTCTTTGCTAGCTGATATGAAGCAATGTTGCCTCCGTCCCTCCTGCCAGGAGGCTGAGGAAGCGCTGGGTGCGCTGGTGGGATGGGAGGAACTGGGAGAAGGACCAGCGGGAGTGGGGGAGGGGGTGAAGCTGGGGGACACCTGTATCTCCTGCGTGGGAGATGCTGCAGGAGAGCAGGGCTGCTGAGGGCTGGGACTCACAAGGCAGATATCTTCTGTTGCCAGCTCTTCTTAGAGTGCACGTGGGCTCTCGGTCGTCTGGCTTCAGCCAGACATAGAGAGTAGTGTTTACGCTGGGGAGGTGGGGGGGGCAAAGTCACTGTAGAGATTTGTCATTCAATGTCAAGGCAATAGTTAAAATCCCCAATGATTAAATGAGACTGAATAGAGCGAGGATAGAAAAGGATAGAAGTAAAAGTGAGCTATGAATGGCTCTGAAATAGCTGCAATTAACCCTTCAAAAGCAGGCATTCAACTGTCTTAGTCTGTCACTGGTGACATTAGAGCAGCGCTCCCCCCGGTACTTACTGTGGCACGGGTGGTTCAAGTGTCTCCTCTTGCTCATTAGGTACCTCCAGATTCTGAAGGTCCCAGTGAATGCTGGAGCATCCACGAAATCTCCGCAGGGAGGTGGTGCAAGGCCTTCCCACCATGGCCTGCTGAGAGCTCTCAGGTGAGACATTTAAACCCCCTCCGAATGTCCCTCATAAGCACTTTTAAAATCCGGGGTTGTAACCCCAGGCTGCAGTTGCCACTTGGATTTGACCCGACTTCCCCCTCTCGTCTGCCTTTGAATGAGTAGACTTGGCTATTTCTGCTCTCTGTAGAATGGAAGGCTAACAGCTGAGGGAAGCAGAGTTTCTTGTCTCCTCCAAAACTAGAGGAATATGATATAAAACGTAATTCTTGATTGGAGTGGGCAATTCCCCTGATAGGGGACAGGCAAATGGGTGAGGTATGAGAAGCGGGGAGGGGTGGCATCACACAGGAAAATGCTTGGTTGGGCAGCAGCTTTGGACCAAAGGAAATAGCTTCCTTCACATCACTGAATTGTGGAACCCTTTGCTGGAAGGAACCGTGGACTCCAGGAGTGTGAATGGGTTAAAGGGTATTGGCAGACTGAAGGAAGATCGATCCGTCGGTGGCAGTTAAATCCTTTGCAATGGGAACGAGTTCTGAAAGGCAAATCTGGGGAAGCATCACTCGAGTCGTGCCCTGCTGCAGGACTTCTTGAATCCCCTGCCACCGGCCACTGGTGGAAAGGGGTTATTGGGCTGGATGGATCTCTGCTGTGGCCTAATCCAGCTGCAGCTAGAAATTCCCCCTCTCCCTTCCCCCATCTTCTGCCTCAAAATAAATCTTGGCGAGGGTTAGATAAATATCATAATACAGGCTGTTGCTGAGTAGTAGGAAAACGGACCAGAGTATGAACATCGTGTCTCTTCTGTTTACAGGGATCTTGCCGTCTCCAGCCTGCGGTTCGGCAAGCATCAGCACCGTTCTCGGAGGAACGCGCAGCCGACAGTTTTGCCTTGGAAGAAGAACATCTGGAAGAAGAAGAGATAAGGAACAGGTGCATACCAAGTTCAGCAGAAGAATTTGGAGTCCTGTGGGTGCCGCTAACTCCGCTGTCGGTAGTTAGAGCTGAAGGAAAGGCCATGAGTGGAAGGGGGAAGAAGTGGAAGTCTCCATGCTCCTGTTGCGTGAACCAGTACTGCGTGCACTTCAGAGACTGTTGTAAAGGGAAAAGCCTCTCTCTATACAGTCACAGATGTGTCATGGAGCTGAATTGTGCCTTTTTGGATCAGGCAAGGGTCTTGCTGGGAGAGTGCTAGCTTAACTCGTCACTGGAGTCCGAGGCAGAGGGTCAGCCCGCGCCGGGCAGTTGAGTCACGTACAAACCAGGAGGCTCCGTGCAGTTCTGGACCTGGCGGCACTGAGCCCTGTCGCTGGTCTGCTCTGCCTTTGGGCATGTCTTGGCCCAAGACTTGGTTCCAGCTTGGCCCCGCTCAGCGGTGGTTTGGCTGCTCATTGTAGATGGGGGATAAACTGCCACCAGCATGAGCCCACCGTTGCACTTTTTTCTCTTGTCAGACAGTGCGATGTGCATACAAATGAGACTCCCATGGTAAAAACAGCTCCCAGTTTTTATTAAAAAAATAATAATATATATATATATATACCATCTAGAAGCCTAAAAGCCAACTGAGTAGTCGGTGGCATTCTTCGGGTGAGGAATTCACTGAAGGGCCGTCTGTCCTTAAGTGGCCCTTAATTAGGTGGAGGATAGCTTGCTTTCAGCGGAGCTTGTGTCAAACCCAAGCGCGACCCCTGCCATCGGGCGCAGCTGCCATGGGGGTGGGCAGGCTGAAGTGGAGCTGTAATCCTGCAGCAGCCCCACGTCGCCCGGGGGAGGCAGCCCCCCTGGGTCCCAGGCAGGGCCCAGCTGCTCGGCTGGATGAGTTTAGTGCTGGGAATCTGTCTCGTCTCCTTGGACATGCCCTTAGCAGGGTAGAGTACTTCCAGCTCTTAACCTAATACCCCGGCTTGCTTTCAGCCCCACCTGAAAGGAAAGGCTCGGGGAAGAGAAGGTGGGTGGTGGGAAAATAGCACGCAAAGGCTTGCTTGCTGCTTCGCTTAGATCAGGTCTCTGAGTTGGACTCTATATTAAATAAATGACCAGTGTATGTATAGCATGTCACGATGAGAAGAATAAGGAATGCATTAGGCAAGGGGCAGCCGGGTGGGATTGCTGTGGAGCAAAGGATCGCTAAGAAGAGAGCACAGCACTGTCTGCACAGCTTTAGATTCATCTTGGATTTCAACCCATGCCAGAACCGTGTCCGTGTCCCCAGGCCTGGAGCAGCACGGTGCCGCTGGCCCAGGGGAGGGAAAGGATAATTTGGAAAAAATAGAGCCCAGGACCTAGAAACCAATCTTGTAGGCAAACACAATCTCAAGACTCCGGAGCTGTATTGCAAATGCACTTTTGTTTGCCTGGGCAGATTAACTTCTATTATAAATTGTGGCTGCAGCTGTCATCTGGTTCATGCAGATAAATAATTGCTCTCCTGGAACCACTGTTGGGTCCCCCTTGCTGCCCAATCCAGTATTACACATGAGCATTTAAAAAGGCTACTTGAAGTTGGTGGTGGACCAAAATCTGTGGCTGTTGCAAGTGTAGTCCCATTGGACATACAAAATACTTCCTTGATTTTTTCTTTGTGCCCTAGAGGGGGGAAAATTAGACCAATTGATTGTATTGTAAATGAAACCGCCGACTAATCATTTGGTCCCCAAAGCTGCAGAGAAACTTTTTTTTATATTTAACCTTCTGAAGGTTTGAGTCATTCTAAAAAAAAAAAATAAAATAAAATCCTGAAAGGGTTTGTTCCAGAGGGAACTTTGCACATGGTTTAATGTGAGCCTAGTAATTTAAGATAAAAATACTGCTGTAAAGTACTATGTATATTTCCTTGTGTGTATGTCTCATCTTTAGGTGACTTATTGCACACGTGGCATATGTAGCATCCTGAAATCTGTATATTTATTTAAATCTATTGATTTTTTTTTGACAGTAATTTGCAGAATTTAATTTTTAATAAATAATAACAAAAGTCAATACCATCTTTCTTCTGTATTTGATGGCTGGGTGGTGGTGTATGAAGCAAAAGACACCGGGATGGTGAAAGTGAGCGGGACAGCAAAGCTGGGTGAGAATGGGGAGGATGTGTAGTCTTGTCAACAGTCCTGAGCAAATTTCAGTTCAAAGTGAATCCATTTAGCTGACTTAAACATTCCCTAACTTAAAATAAACACCTTGCTCCTTTCTAGATGTCTGTGGGGATAGAGATGTGAAATCATCCCTAACCTGTTGAGCGTAGGGCTGTGGATGCTGCGACCAGCTTGAGTCCTTGTGCCAAGGGATCCTGTTAATGTTTTCCCACGGTTTAGTCCTTTGCCTCAAATCCTCTTAGCAGCTCCACGTCAGCATCGCAGGGACAGAGCAACCACGCAGGCTCCCCTGTGCCCACTAACTTTTAGATCTGAGTTTTGCTGATTGATTTTAATTCCTTTTTTTTTTTTTTTGAGTACAGTTAAAAAGTCATCATCCATTTCATGGTCCTCTTTGCGGGAAGACCACGCCATAGATTAGTCTGGTGTAGTTAACTCAGTGAATGTCATGGCATAGTCGTGAGAAAGGAATAAAAAAGAAATATTAACGGAATAGCCAGCACTGTGCTTGCTGCATACCCAGAAACCATAGCAGATCTTCCAGGGTTTCCATGGCTTCCTGGGAAGAGTAGTGCAGAGAGCTACAGCCCCATCCTTTCCTATTGCCCGGCTCTCTTGGCTGCGCTGCATCACCCATGGCCAAGACTCCGCTCTGTGGCTTGGAGTTAGAGTTTGTGAAAATCAGATTCCTTCACACGTTTCTATGGCTTTAATGGTAAAGGTCCATGATAAATAGGACCTCAAATTAGAGGTAAAAGGGGAAAAAAAGGTAATCTGAAACACTGCAAATTTCCTACATGTAATATCTAAAGTGCAATTCTCCCCTTTTCTGCTCAAACTTGTTCCAGAAACAGGCCTGAAAATTTTGCCTCTTTGGGGCAATTTCCACGGTGTCCTGCTTGAACTGATTTTAGGTGGTGTGAATGAAGAAGCTGAGGGCTTTTGGAAATTCGTTCGTTTCCCAGGGATGATTTCCCCATCATCTGGAATGTCCATTGAGCCAGCCTTGGGCCCAGCCTTTTATTTTATTTTTCTTAAGCCACAGAATAATTATGGCCTCAGTCAGCCTTTGGTCTCAGAGAATGAAGCACCGGTGCTCACACGTGGTGCAGCTACCTGTGAGTGATAGCACAAGGGGAGCATCACCTTTGCTGGAGGTGTGACCATATGACACGGTCTCCAGCCCTGCTACAATATGTGGGCTTGAAGCAAGACATTCAAACAAGGAGAATCTGAGCTAATTCATTTGTCATTGGGTTGTGGTTTTGGGTTTTTTTTTTATGTCCCTAAGATCAATGAACAGAGGAAAAATTCCAGATAGGGATGAATGATAGCAAATCTTCCAGGGCAGACTCTCCATGTTGACTTGGGGAAAGTTTAGTCTCACTGGTGAGTACTACAGAAGGAAATATTGAAAGTCAACATATTTGGATAACCAATTTAAAAGTACCACAGTCCAGACATCCAGAAAAGCCCCCCAGGGCTCAGAAGACCTCCTTGCTAGGATCTTATTTAAGGCCCCTCAGGTGTCCCACCCAGTGCTGAGGAGCAGCCTGAGCCTGGCAGGCACCCCCTGGTGTTGCCAACATCTGTGCAAAGCCCAGCCCTTCAGGTAGAGTTTTAATTACAAGAGCTAATTAGGTATCACCCAAGGGAAGGAGAGGATGGAGATGCTTAAGAGCAACTTAATTAGGGTGAAAAGGGAGGACGAGCTTATTCTGAGCTTATTGAACTCAGTAATAAAGATTAGCTGAAGTAGGTCGAAGGAGGCATATTCTAAAAATTCTCACGTGTAACAGGAAAGAACAGAATAGCAAAACTATTAAAGATAAAAATCCAGGAAAGGAGGCAACTTATAAAGCCAGTTCTAAGTATTAGTGCTAGGGTGTCTTTCCTAAGATACAACTTTTTGATTGAGCAGTTCTTTTTATGGTTGGTGATTCCCATAAAAGTGAACCTCTTCTGCCCTGCATGTGACTCTGGCATTTTTTCTGCAGCAGGAATTCCTGAAGAAGAAGAACCTTTATAGATGGCCCGCAGGCAGCTAACTTTCCCTCTGTACTGTGGGACAGTTCTGTCCTCATCAAGTTAGGCAATATATTTTTTGGTGGGACTTTGTTCACGTTTCCCATTTGTTGAACTTCCCTTGGGAACTGGGTCTTAGGTTTAACCCTTAATCACTTCCTTTAAGAGGTGATCGGTAGGAAAGCTGAGGCAGGTGGAGCTGGCATAAAAGTGTTGGATGAAGCACATCTCCATCTGTCATACCTTTCTCTGGCACTTAGCAGGAGCATTATACTGCCTGTGAGCCTGTTTGAAGTCCTTTCCTCAATTTCAGGCCTGCTCACTGATGAGTAACTGGGTGTCTCTCACTCATCCAACTTCTGTAAGACCTTTGAGGAGACTTTACGGCCACTCCCTTGTCAAAAGGAAAAGGTGTGTTCCTCTTCGGTGCTCTGCTCCGTCAGGTTGCCCCCCAAAGGCGAGATGATTTCATTGACCTCCCTGAGGGAAAGGCTTCTGAAGCAGGGAGGTTGACTTAACGACCTGCAGCAGGTCACCCCGGCACCCTTCAGTCCTCACCCCCCCTTTTCCCCTGCATCGACTCTGATGCTAGGCTAAACCCCACTAGGCAAACTGAGCTGGTAGAAATCCAACTCAGGGAGGAGGTTTCTGATGATTTAGTGACTTCAGCTGGGTCAGATGAGTCCGGAGCTGAAAGATGAAGCCCCATGAGCAGCTAAACATCTGGCTGAGACTCCGAAATGTGGGAGGTCACAAGGACCATTGAGCTTTTGCAGGTGGAATACACCATAGAAATGGCTTCTAGTGATTTTGGGTTTTCATCTCAGCTGATAGCAGGAGGCTTGCAAGAGGGTGGAAGCTGAAGCAGAAAATTTAAATGGGCACAGTCAGATTAAGTAATCGCGTAGTTTAAAAACATATTTGTTAGCTGTTCTGGGTAACGAATACAGGCTCATGCCCCACCCTGGTAGTGAGCTCCAGGTAAGTATATCCTTCATCCCACAAGGAACTTGGCGAAGCACAGGAGGTGTGAGGAGGGAGCTGAAGCCCTGCAGCCAAAGCAAACAGTCAGCAGAGCCGTGTCTCATCACTGGACATGAACCTTCTCCAGGGGCTTGAGGCTGGTGGTTACTTTCCCAGGCTCACCGTGGGGATTTGTTTTGAAGCAATGTAGTGGAAGGATATCCTCCTTTTCACCTTCTGCTGGGATCCCAGAGGGTGCATGTTGCTGAAACGAGGAGCACAGAGTGGGAAACTGCTTGTTTTCTGATTTAAACAAACTCTTTCTCCAGTTGCATTGGTGAAGGGGGGGAGGATGCCACTGGCTCTTTAAAGAGTCTGCACTGGAAATCGTCATTCCTGTAGTGCATTTGGAGCACACTGGAAGTACAGCGCAGTGCGTAGTTGGTGTAGCTTGGAGGACAGGGTACTAACACCTTGCTGAGTGGCTTTCCCTTGTGTATTATTGGGAAAACACCTGAAGTGCTGCACTCCAAAGGAAAGAATGACAAGGCTGATCAGAAAGACTTTCATGAACTCCAGGATCTCTTGTCTGTGATGGGGTTGTTCTGTCAGTATACCTAGGAGTTGTGAGAGTCTACCAGAGGATAGAAAATCATCTTCCCTTTCCTCCCAAAGAGAAAGACCTCCCTTCAGCATATCACATTCATTTTATTATGGCCCTAATAGCACATTATTTGCAATATGTGTTAACCAATTCAATAAGTCACCCTGATGGCTTTTTTTTTTTTTTTGTAGTTTTCAGTACATCCATGAAAATCTCCAAGACTTCATTTCAGCAGAGAGACCATAACAGTTTAGACAAGATCTTAAATGGTGAATAATCCTCTCCCTGGAGATTTGATGGCAAATACAAAGTATGCCTCTGTGACTTTATTATTAAAACAGAATGATCTCCCTCCAGCTTCGTTGGAGGGGGAGGAGGAGGGAGCACACATGGAGCAATTAAGAAAAATGTCTTTGACCTTCAGCAACTTAATCAGCTGCCAGTGTTCTTTCTAATAGTGTGCTAATGGTTAAGTTCTTCTGGATGCCATAAAAAGTGCTATAACTGGAGGCTACAATAAAGTGCTGATCAACCCATCAAGTGAGTCAATCCAAAAGTAATATCTGTCTTTGTAATGACTATAATAAAACCTATGCCAAAGCCAGGAGATGACGTGAATAAGAATGCTGCTTAATTATGCTGGGCTGCAATGCTGGGTGAATTTGCCACACTTCTGCTGACATGCTCTGGGGTGACATTCCCACTCCTACCTAGGAAAGCCAAACTTTATATTTGTGTGGTCAGCACTCCAAGGACAGTCCTAAGAGGTTTGGGCAGGTGACATCTCCATCCAAGCCAATTAGAGAGTTTTGGTGCAGAAAAGGCTGTTGAGTTTGGGCTGGGGATGTTCATCCTGGCAGTAACTGCACTGACAAAAAGCAGGATGGAAGCATGACTGCAATTCCCTTGTTTACTTGTGTCTGGGAAGAGGAGAAATAAATTTTATGTATCTCAGTGTTAAAGATAGCCTAATGTTTAATGCCGTGGTATTAAAGTGGGTGAAAGTTCACTGGAGCACCCAACGCAGCACCGTGGGGTGAGGTGGCGGAGTGCTCTGCTAAAAAGGCACAAAAAGAGAAAGCATCCCTGCCAGATGAGAAAGGCTTGGATGAAACAAACAGAGCCTTCATAGAGCTGGGGATGGAGCCGAGGATCTGACAGAAGTTGAACACCGTCCCTGAGTATTTACCATGAAGAAGGCGATGAACAAGTGCCCTTCAAAGGTACCTCATGGGCTAACAGGAGTAGAGGGACTGGAGGATCCTCCCACGCCTGTTTCCTTTTCTTGATCTCCCTGAGAGCTGAGGGCATTCAGCATCCCCTGGGAATGGGTCACCTCTTGCAGGATGGAGCACAACCCACACTGGGCTTTCTCTCTTACCCCCACGCCCCTTACAAACCAGGTTTTCCCTGTCTTGTCCTTTGCAAAGGCACAGGTGAATAGTGGGGTCAGTGGGCAGTCAGGAAACCAACGCTGAGATCTTAAATCTCCCTGCTTTGGGAATTGTCTGTCTGTCTGTCTGTCCACAGGCAGCAGGGAAATCGGGTCAAGCACGAAGGGACAGCGGGTGCCAGGAGACAAAGCACCTGCTGCTATTGACGGAAGGATGGCAGCTCTTTTCCTACAAAACATAGCCAGTGTTTTGGGATCCCTTTGAGCACAAAGCTGCTCTCCAGGATGCTAAGAAGCAGGAACCTAATTCACAAACCCAGCATGGAGCTGGTGGAAAACACGCTGCAGCCTTTCAAGGAATCATGGAACGGATTCCTCCCCCATCAGTAAAGAAAACAGGATGCAGGCCACATTCCTGCTCGCATAGACAAGGCTCTCCACACCAGCACAAACACATTTTCTCTGTTCCAATTAAACCCTGGCTTTATATCACCTTGCTGCTGATAAGGGTCTGATTAATGGAAGAATTGTCTTTTTTTTTTTTTTTTTTTTAATAAAGTCTCTGGTGCTAATTGTTTTTTCCCTCTACCATTTCTTGTTTAAAAGGTGCTTTCGAGGAGGGCTGCTGATTGTGCTGGAAGTTGTATGGGAACACTTAGTCTCTTCCTGGTTTTGTTTTTGGGGCTAACTGCTGCCACTGAGACTAGCAGGTCCAATAGACAAATCACCTCTGCGGATAACCAGCAAAATCCTGCCCTTGTGCCTCCTGATAAACAAGTGCAGATTCATGTGTTTGTTCATGAAACAGAAAGCGGTCAGAACAATGATTTGGTGACTTTTTGCCAGTGTTGTTTCCTCTAGAGAGCCGACTTCCCTTGCAGAGCCTCAGGTACATAGCAACAGCTCAGCAAAACAAAAGCCAACCACTGCAAGGCATTAGAAAAATATTATCGTGGTCCGACGGGTGGGGCTCGCCTTCCCATTGGCACCCTGGTGCTGGGATCAGCCCCAACGCCAAACCTTCCCGCCATGCAGCCGCGTGCATGCCAAGCTAATTAGCTAACCATTCTTCTCCCAGGGAAAGCTGCTGGAGCAGTACGAGCGGTGGCTTCTCCTCCAAGCCCATGGGGGACAGTGCAGTGACGTGCACGTGTCTCATGGTTTAAGAAAAGGGACAGAGTCTTAATTTAAAACTGTAATTTCTTCATGGTGAGGGGGTCTGGAGAATAAGTCTCATGAGGAGTGGCTGAGGGAGCTGGGGGTGTGTCGCAGGCGGAGTGAATAACTTCACTTGTAAGAGAGTAGTGAAATGTTTATTAACATAAAGCAGTGATTTAACAAAGTTAGTAGTGAATGAGACAGTGTTTTACGAGATTCGATGCCAGGGTACACTTGGTTATTTACTGCATAAAGGCCAGGGTCAGACGAGCCATCAGGGACACCCTCCCGTTGAGTCCCGAGGTTCGGAAAGGACGCCCCGGCTTCCTAAACTCCTTCTCAGAGAGGAGTCTGGGTGCGGCTGGATCCAGTCCTAGTCCCAGACTTGGTCGACGGTTTATGTCTAAAGGATTAGATATGCGCAATCAATCCTTATATCACTTAGCGAAGATTTCAAAGTTTAGCATGCTGTTAGTCGCTGACCGAGAGTCTGTTGCGGCAAGGAATCTCTCGACCTGGAGGAGCAGAACCTTAAGCGAGCGTCCCCACTCAAGGGGAGATCCTGTCGCGCAGCCCGCAGCCGTGCAGGAGAGCTCAAAGGGCTCTTGGGCTGTCCGCTATTTATGGAGTAAGAGCGTTGACCTGTAGCCACATTCGCATGGGAACAAGATACCGAGGTTCCCACTCCAGACAGGGTTTTGGTTATGTTGCCAGCCATCCCCCACAGCCCAAGTGCAACTCATCACAACTCCCGCTGATGGCCATGGCTTGAGCAGGAGCCAGGGGGGGAAAAAGGGGAGAGCACACCGCCACAGGGTGTTCAGCCTGGAGAAGAGGAGGCTGAGGGGAGACCTTATCACTCTCTACAGCTCCCTGAAAGGAGGCGGTAGCCAGGGGGGGTCAGTCTCTTCTCCCAAGTGACAGGCTATGGGACAAGAGGAAACGGCCTCAAGTTGCATCAAGGGAGGTTTAGGCTGGATATTAGGAAGAATTTTTACACTGCAAGGGTTATTGGAACAGGCTGCCCAGGGAAGTGGTTGAGGCACCATCCCTGGAGGTATTTAAAAGACAGGTAGACATAATGCTTAGAGATACGGTTTAGTGATGTTTTTTGTCAGAGTTAGGTTGATAGATGGACCAGATGATCTGAAAAGTCCCTCCCAACTTAGGCAATTCTATGATTCTATGATTGTCAAAGTACCTTCGCTCTTTGCCCTCCATGGGGTCAAGTTGTGTGGGAATGGCTCCATCACCATATTTGTTGTCCAGCCTCTAAGATGCATCATCCTGAGCAGAGATGCTATCGGGGAACTACACTGTTCCTCATGCCTCAGCCTTGGTGCAGAAGTCAGGCTCTACAGACCCTGGGTGCTACAGAGCTGACACCACATCCTAGAATGGGCACGTGGGACTCAGCCTCTGAAGTGTCCTTGAGCATCTCTCCTGACTGTGCTGGAGCAGCTCAGCTCCGCATTGTCACCGTGTCCCTGGGGATGCTCACTAGGAGACGGTGCTGAAATGACTGATAGGTCCGAAATGCTGAAATACCCTGTGCTTCTCTCACAAGACATGTCAGCGAGGGGAAGCACAGCCAAGGAGCTCGGAGGGACAGGATGAGAAGGAGACCAGCAAAATCAGTGACTGATAAAGCAAATGGAAATTGTGAACAATGAAGGAATCAGCCAGGCTGAGAGAGCAGGGCTGAACGATTCTGGGCTAACAGGGGAAATGCTCTGCTAAAAAGTCCTGTCCAGTGCACAGCAGGCTGCCGTGATCTCCCCAGCCTGGTCTCACCTGTAGGACACTTTCAGAGCTCCCTGTGCTGCTGTGCCCACCTGGGCACCCACTGCTGGCTGGAGCGTTCGCTGTGTGCTTGCTGTGTGCAGGGGGTGTGTGTCCCACTCCACACCACCACGTCTTCTGAAGCTGTGTGGTACTGCCTTGTTGATTGCTCCCCGACATTCGCTGATGGATGACTGCCTTTCCCTGGTCAGGCTGGCCTTTTCCTTTCTTCTTCTATCTCCACATTTCCCTGACTGAAGCTTTCCACACTTTCTCTGCACATCTTTCCCCGTCTCCATCTCACAGCTGTGGTCCCCTGCTCTGCTTTTTCTTCACCCTTCTTTCTTTCTAACTTTTTGCAGTTACGACTATGCTGTGATTAGTTCCCGTTTTGTTTTGTTTTGTTTTTTTCTTTCACCTTTTCCTCTCTGCTCTTCCTTGTTCTTATATTTTGCTTTCCACAGCAGGTGAATTTTTAGATTTAAGTCAAAAAGATGATATCAGGGCAAAAAAAGGGATGGGTGAGAGGTGTCAAGGAAAAAGACACAAAGCAATGAAAGCGGGAGAAGCAGCATGAAAGCTCAATGTCAGCTCACGCTTATGGGGTAAGCAATGAAATTAATTTGTCACAGCCTCTACATCCATATTGCTAAGGTCACCCACCCCACAGGCAGATTCACATCCACTGGCCCAGTGGGGATGAGCAACTCATGTCCCACTGCTTAGAGGGGTTCCTCCAGAGCACGGTGCCTGGGTCCAAACAGCTCTCAGCATGTCTCTCCTCTGAGCTTTTTTGAAATATTATTGTTTTTGTAGTGGTTTCTCAGGTCACAACGATGTCTTTGTCACAGCACAATGTTTCCGTAGCACAATGCTGAGGACATGCGTGTGTGGTTTAAAACCCAGCAGGAAGGCATGGGGGAGAGCCTGTAGGCACCCAGTCTGCTGGGAGAGATTGGGATGGAGAACAGCCTGATCCATGCTGCCTGCGGGGAGCCATCCCTGGAGCACATTGTCCCCAGAACCACATCTGCTTTGCTTCAGAGAGGGTGATCTGATGCGTCTGACTGCACAGGCATAGCTGGTGTAAACCAGCTGCAGACAGCATTGGAAGGATGCTCTGAGGAACAGCCACGTAAGCAGGAGTCCCCTGAGCAGTCAGGGGAAGGTGACACCAAGTCTGCCAGCAGCCGTGCCCAGCCCTGCGTGCTCTGCTGTGGATGGGAGCCGCTCACTAGAAAGGGACCTCACACCACAGCTACAGCCTCTCTGTTTGTCTGCCCCGCTTTCTACCTGAACGACCTCTTGCTTCTCTGTAGTTGGATGCTGTTGTTAAGCTTATAAACAGATGTGGATATCTCAGCTGCTCTTCTTGCAGGATCACACCCAAATGCTGAACGCTGGAAGAACATTCAGTATGGGATGGTGCATACGCAGGCAGAGATAGATGCGAGGCACGTAGAAGTCCCTTGGACAGAGGGATATGTGTTGTAAGTTAATGGCTGGATGGTCAGATTCTGCCCCTTGAGGACTCGTTCCCTCCCAGCATGTTGTATGATGTGTCAAATCCTGAAGTCAAAGGTGTTAAGCAAATACCGAACACTCATACATCTCCGAAACATGGAGAGGAAATATCTCTCTCTGTTGCCGTGGAACTGCGTCAACTCTTAGGCCAGACGTGGCAGTGCAAGTGTGAGTAAGCACTACCTGAGGTGTATGTGCAGGTAAGCTGCCTCACCTGCACCCGGCTTTTCTTGGAGGTGTTGGTGGGTGCGGTGGTGTGCTCTGACTGTCCCATTCCCTTGTAAAAAGAGAAGCCAACGTGACTAAGGCTGTCACCCCTTTGCACCATCCTCTTTTTGCCTTTCTCCTCATCTATACTTCAAGTTGTTCTTGAAAACTCACATCATTTTGGCTTCTGAGAAATGAGCTGGAGGGCTACAGTGGGGGCAGCTGAAGAGTTTTTGAGGACATGAATCATTGGCACAGAGGCATAAAGCTTGAGGAAAGGTATGGAAACTGGGGAAAAAATGAAGTACAGTCTACTTAGGTAAGGGACACTGCAGAAGTTTTAGGTACTAAGAAGTACACAGTTCAACTACTATTTTATTGGTCATATCCCTAGAGGGGTTAGTAGAGCATTTTTTCACTAAGCTCAGAAATTTAAAGGATCACGAATCTGTATGAAAATGACTTTAGTGTAACACTGACTTCAACATCTGGCTGTATAGAAGAATGTCAGTGTGGGTCTTTTTTAATTGCCTTTTTGATGTTGAGCCAGAAAATGTCATGTTTGAAGCGTGCTTTTCAACAGAGGAGCTGGGAGCATACTTTAATCTTCGTGAAAAGAACGGAGTCTTACATCACACCGTGGCTCTAGGAACTGGGGATTTAAGGAAGATGTCAAATACAAGTTGTAACACCAATTGCTGCATCCTTGTCTTGGGGAGGAATCCCACTTTCCAGTTATAAACCTGGAGCCTTAGTCCAACTGGGCAACTACTTGTACACATCTAGAAAAGAAACACACTTTTCTCCCTGGTGAAGACCTTCAGCCTTGGATGGGTGCTTTGATATGCTGTATGCCCAGTTCCCCGCTGCCTGAACTGTGACTGATCTGCCGCCTCAGACCAGGGGTAGCAGAGAGCAGGAGAGTGTGGGCAAGTTGGAACAACACCTCCAAATCTGATGCTTCCTTCAAGGGCTGCTCTCTCTGTGTCACCTTTGAATTTTAGCCAATTAGCCTCTAGAGTGTGATTTAAATATTGTTGCTAATGTTAATGTTGGGTGCGTATGTTTTGATATTTACAGCTTGCCTGCAGGCTGGGAACAACACTTGTCATCCAGAGAGGAGAAGGAGCAGCAGGGCCCAGAGACCTGGCAATGAAGGGTAGACGTTTGCTACTCATCAAAGATGTCCCCCCACCCAGAATCTTAGAATCACAGAATGGTTCGTGTTAGAAGGGGCCTTAAAGACCATCTAGTTCCAACCCCTTGCCATGGACAGGGACACCTTCCACTAGACCAGGTTGCTAAAAGCCTCATCCAGCCTGGTCTTGAACCCCTCCAGGGATGGGGCAGCCACAACTTCTCTGGGCAACCTGTTCCACTGCCTCACCACCCTCATGGTAAAGAATTTCTGTGCGCTTCAAAACTGCCCCAAGGAACCCTCTGTTAGGGAAAGAGAGCAAGACAGACCCTGCTGGTCCTGGTCTTGGAAAAAGCCATGTGTGACTGGCATCAGGAAGATGATTTCTTTAGATCATTTCACACTGCACAGCTCTCAGTCAGAGGTTTAAACGAACCTCTATACCTAGCATACAGAAAAAGCCTTCCATAGCTTGAGTGGGATGGGGGTGGGGATGATGGTGGAGTCTGTAGCATACACAGGGTGAAATACCTAATTTATTTGTGGGTGTTGGCACTGGTCCAGCAGAAGGCACTAGCTATCATGAGGTTGAGTGCTGCGCTGCCTAAGCAGGGGTGGAAATCCTGAGCCCTGTTTGGCACTTTGGTCTCTTACTCAGTGAAGTGGAGAGAGGCACCTTGGATGGGACTGATGACACTCAGCACCCAGGTGCAGAGCCCAGTCTGCAGGAGATGCCCAGGTGGGGACAGTGTGAATGTTCTGCATGAGCCAGGTTCAGGGCTGCTCTGAGACGCCTCTCGGAGGTGGATGTCTGTCTAAATGACTGTTTATGATTCTTTGCCCAGCTTACACCTTTCTCTGGTAAAGTGGGCTCCTCTTTGTGCCTTCTCCAGCAGCACAAGACCCTGGTTAGATCACTGACTGACTGGAGGAGCTGGGTGCCCTGAACCTCCAGACACTCCTCTACTTTGAGATGTTTAAAGCTGACTCTCCAAAGAGCCTGACCATCAGCCTGGGAAATGTTCTAGGTGGAAGGGTTTTCCACTTCTCCTGTGAAGCTGGGACTCTGCTAGGATTCAAGCACTGAGCGGTCCTGTGACGAGTGCTGTAATGACCACTGGGTGCCACACACTGGAGAACCAGGGACTGTGTTGCCTGTTTTCTGCACCCCAAATGGCCTTGAGTTGTGAAGACATAGGAATGCTGTTGATCATAATGCAAGAGGTGCGTAGGGAGATTTCTACCCGAGACCTTTGTCCTCTAGGATATCTCAAGGAACTAAGATCAAGCAAAGCTTTCCTGGATCATGTTCCACATTTCCCTACCTATAAGCGCCTGTTAGGTCCTGCCCATCAACATTTGCATAACCTTCTGGATTCCACTTGTCTTTACATAGAAGAAAGAGACTGTTAAAAGCCTGGTTGGACATCCTAAATCAGAGCAACCTTCACTTCAGCCTCCCAGGTAGATCCATCAGCTGTTTCGTGCTCAACTTCCTCTTTGTGTCCATGTCTTCAGAGGCAGAAGAGGGATGCTGTCGCTGGCAGTGTGGTGAAGCCCAGTGCTGCAGTGTTGGAGGGAATTCTGAAACTGATAGGACAGTTTTAGACCGTGCTTTGCATATGACTGTAATCATCCAGGAATGAATTGACAGTCAGTGGTATCTTTCTGTTGGCCTACCTATGACTTAGAAAATTGTCTATCATTCAAAGAAATAACTCTGAAAGCAAGGGATGCTGTTTCAAGGAAATTTGTTATGGTTTATCGTCAGTCAAGCATTGTAACTCCTGTCCTGCTTTGAGACTGTGAATGATTAACTCAGTTTGCCTCACTGTAGCATGAATGGGTTTTATGCATTTTTTTAACTACATTTGTTACTTGAAAAGCTATGCACCTGCTTCTTGGAGTGTAGCCACCTCCTGCTGCTAACAGCAAGCTGAATACGACCTTTAGCTCAACTACATAAGCCTTGGCTTCTTGGCTTTTGCATTTATTGCAGATCTCAGTTTGCACATCACTTGCAAGCAGTAATGAACGAGTTGTGGTGGAAAGCAGAACTCTGACACCTTTGAGTCCTCATCACTAACATCCACAGCATGCAGACCTGGTTAAGCCAGTCCTCCTTCACAAATGAAAAAGCACTTTAAGTTCACTTAAAAAGCTTCAAGAGTATTTAATGAGTCTTTCTTTTACTCTCTTAAAACCTGTGCCATCACCAGAGAAGGAACCACCAGAGACTGTTCCCTCTAATGTTCATTGTTGCTTTTCTTACTCCGAAGTAACATAAACACATCACGCTTTTTTCTACGTGGCTATTTTTTAAGTGATTTTTGGAGATCTACCTGTTTTGTGTCTAGGTCTTTAACTTACACACACTCATGAAAGCATACATATAAAACACAGAATCCCAATACATGGATTACCCCAGTGCCAAGACGAGTGCGTTTATTCTGTCCTGTCCACTTGTTTAACTGGTTTATTCCCACATGATTTAGAGAAAAAATCACTGAAGCATTTTAAGGCAGTTTCAAGTGCAGACAATGATTTTTTTTTTTTTTGTAATATACTGCTTGGCAAGAATGTTTGGCCATGTTAATGTGTGTGTGATGGTGATAGAGGAAGAAGGGAAAACAGAAGAAAACTGGAGTCTTTAAAAAGCTGTAGCAGCTTTCTGCATAGATCAGACTGTCCCACACCTCGGCAAGTGGTTCAGAAGCAGCAGTGTTTACATGAAATGTGTGCCTGAGATGCTTTGGGCTTCAACCCTGCTCTCTACAGAGGCTCTTGCCCTTCTGCCAGCCCAAAAAATAGGTAAAAATGGACTAACTTCTACAGGGAGTAGCTCATCAGAGACATTTGCTCACAGGACAAGGAAAACATTCCTGATGATCCCCAGTTCTATTCTTGTCCTCACAAAAAATCGTGCTCTCACACCAAGCATAACAGATCTGCCTTGGAAGGCAAGGTGGGTGGTGGTGGGGAGGTTGAAAGGACATAAGAAATGTATTCCCAGTACGCAGGTTTGTGGGATACTGAGCTTTAATCCTTTCCCAGAGTCAGGATGGAAATGTGTCCATCATGGAATTGAGAGCAAAATGCCAAGATGGGTAATCCATTTGGAGAAGAGGAGGGATCTGAAGAGACCACTTTGGTAATATATTATATTAACTAGGCAACTATCTGAAACTTGAGATTTAAGAAGCAGTCCAAACAATGCTGAGGTTGCTGCCTGAGGCCAGCAAGATGGTTTGAGGTTAAAAAAAAAAAAAAAAAAGTACAGCCATAATTTTGGATCAGACCCACTTGAGTGGCAAGATTTGTCTGTAGGAAGGAAATGAGCCTAGCTTTGGAAAAAGGAATTTTCTCTCTGATAATCCAAGATCTGAAGAGTTGACTTGGTGCCATAAGTAGGTCCTTGAACACAGGGAGGTGTTTTACCAGAACAGATTTTTGCCCTTGTTGACAAAACATACTGGCATTCTGTCTTTGGTTTTAGTGTTTTAAGACAGTGCGGAGATATGCAACCCCTCCTGGAGGAAATGGGCTTTCTCGCTTTGTCTCTGGTAAAACAGTGGTTCTGATCTAATCTCATGCTTCAGGGCTGATCTGCAACTTGACTTTTGCTTGTGGGTTATGAATTCGGTTTTACCCCTTCTGATGAGATAGGATTTTGTACAAAGATGGGACAGAGATGCTCCAGCACCTCCTTACATGCACAGGGCCCCACATTATCACCAGGTTGGGGGTAAGAAAACTTTTCTAAGATTAAATTGGCAGGCTCACAGCTTTCCTTCACTTATTCTGAAACATAAGGAGACACATTGGTTTCTGGGATCGTGTCTCACCGAAGCAATATTTTGCTGGCATCGGGGTCTGGCCCTTAGTCTTCCTAGTCTTTTGTGGGTCAGACAGTCAGACACGCTCAGCACAGATATCTACCCATCTGGAGTCTTAGGGTTTGCTAGCTGTTCTTATTTAGGAAATGCTGATTTAACCCTCTCAGGAATTAACATTACTCAGGGCAGTGCTGCTTTGAAGTGGTTACCAGCCTAGTTAGAAGTGCTGGGTGTGGTATGTATCTGCAAGGCAATAGTGTCATTGTGTTTCCTGGGGACTGAACCTTTAATAAGTGGAGTTTCCCTTGTTGCAGGGGGCAGGTGTGAGGCAGCTGCTGTTTTGGGTAGCCGAGGGAGAAGCAGAGTTTAGAGAATGTGGTAAAATACTGCCTTTTGTTAAGGCCACTTCAAACTTATTCACTGGCACAAAGCTAGAGGGACCTCTGCAACTCAGTAGGAGAAAACACAGTTGAGTGATTTGAGGAGAAGTTTTCTGTTATTATTTAGTACTGAATCATACTTGCAAAACTACCGCTGGTTCCTGTTTGTAAGTGGTCTGCAATGATGCTCACCTGTATCTCCAGAGTCTACAAGGGTCCTGTGATGTTAGGTAAACACTTCACATGTGATGCTGAAAAGTGCACCGATGGGTTGTGCATAGAGATATGCACAACTCCATGGATCAGGGTTTGTCCTGGGAACATAGAAGTATTCCTGATTTTTTTTTTTCCACCTTGCCTGAGCAGTACTGTATTTGGTAAAAGAGCTGCCACCAGAGGTAGATCTCCAGCTCACCCCTGTTGCAAAATACCATGCTAGTAATGTCTAAGAGATGCTCTGAGGCTGTTCTGGAGGGGGTGCTTAGTCATTTTTTTGAGTGCAAAGTTGGTCGCTGGGCATTTGTGTTGGCAGCAATGCTGTAACACCTTGCCTTTTGGCATTGGTTACGTAAGGATCTAAATATGCTGGAGTGACTCACCTTACTGTCTGAACAGAGCTGTTTGAACAAGAAAAACGCAGTGAGTTACCACAGCGATGGGCACAGAGGAATCCCAGGAGCACCCCCTTGGTGGCTGCTTCTGTTGAAGACATATTTGCTTTGTGTGGGACTCCTCTGTCTTCTTCCCCACTGCAATTTGTCAAATGATGTTAGACCACCTGCAAAACTTATCAGTTGTGCCACTGAATCCTCTAGCCGTCAGGCTGGGTCTTTACTGGGGGACATCCCAAGCCCTCTCTTGTCTCTAGAAAACCTGCATCCCAACTCCCTTTGTTTTATTTGCTCCTTTTCCATTTTCCTGTTCTCTTTCTGAGGAAAGCTTCAATCCAGAAGCCTCTGCAGTTAAGGGAGGCTGGATGCAGGTTATTTTCCTTCATTGCTGTGTGCACAATCTCTGACTAGAGACACTTGTGGACACCATGGTGCTTAACTCTTCTGACCTCCATTCAACCTAGTACTCCACCAGATCCAAGATTGGTCTCTACCAAAGAGGCGAGCTTGTACTTCCTGTAACTTCTGTGGACAATACCTACTTCTCCTTATTCCACTGCATAAGCTTTGTACCACTATCTCAAAAAGAGTGTAATTTTCTCATAAACGATGAAGACTCATAATAGTATTAACAGCGTATTTGCCTTAAAGTTTTCAGCCTGTTGTACTTCACAAACCTGAACTCCAGAGCTGCCATCTTCACAGACAGAAATAAGTTAAGGAGCGGGATTGGTCCCTGCTCCTGCTTCTTCCTTTCTGAGTGCACTTTGTTGCTGGGTGCGTAGATGCCCATTCCAACAAAATGGGTGGGGAGAGACCTCACCTCACACACCATGGAGCCAGGAGGTGGAAAAGCTTCTGTGCTTCAGCTGGCTTGAAATGAGTGTGACACTGCAGACGAGAAGCCTCAGCTCCAGAGGGAGCTCCAAAATCTACCTTGTTTGATAGAGGCAAATATCCATAGTCCTTCTCAGCATCTCCATGCTGGAGAGGAGACAGCCAGTTGCCCACTCTTTGTGTCATTCCCTCTTGGCTGGTATCGCAACACAAGGAGGTCCCAGTCCCTAGATGTTCTCCTCCAGTGAGTCTGTGACAATGGTGCCTAATGCAGTACGTGGATTTCCGCTTCTGGGAGCAACTTCTACTTCTCAGTTAATGATCTCTGTGTGTGGAAGGGCTACAGAATTAGTCCTGGATAGAGGGACCCCAACAGAGATTTTAGTCTGCTGATTCCAAGCTTGATTTTCTTAGTGACCCTTAGAAGTAGTCAGTCGAGCCTTTAGTAAAAACCATGTTAAAAGTGCAGGCATGGAACACAGGGCGACACTCACCATTTCTGGACACAGGGGTATTGAATCTAGGATGCAGGTGGCTTATACAACATCTCAAATATCCCTTACATCTGTTGAAACCACCAAATTTCAAGGTATTTGGACATTAGTCAGTTCAGCTATGTGCCTACGTAGCACAACATAAGGTTCAGCTTTCACAACGCTTAACTGAGCAACGTCCAAATACCTTGAAATTTGGGTTGTAGGACTGGGAATTATTTTTACCTTGTTGGGAAGAAAGTAGAAGCACTGTCTACACTGTAGAGGCACGGATTGCTCTCAAGGAAAACATAAAACCCCCGATCTACCCACTCTACTGAAGTGCTGGTTACAGATTAAAGAGAAAAGGAGGTAGCTTGGAGGAAAGGTCAGGCATTGTGGATTAAAAAAAAAAAAAAGAAAAAAAAAGAAAAACACAAGGCAAAACATCTAAGACAAAAAGTTGGAAAAATTCCTGAGAGTGGAGACACTTGAATTACCTCAGAACAAAGGCTGTTGACTTTCCTCATAAGGAGAGAAAGTCTTGTTTCTAAAAACCTAAAACATTGTTAAATGATTGTTTTCTTCTTTATTGATTTGTTGGAAGTCTAAAAAAGCTAAAATAGACACTTTGGAGTGAAGCAAACGCTTACTTCAAGCAAAATGAATGCATAAAAATTCCAGTTATTTCAACCATTTTAAAGTATTTTGATTCTGTAATTTTTGCACTAGCCTGCACTACAAAAAAAGTTTGAAACTGGAGTAATGAAATACTTTTTTATTCTTGTTTTGAGGCCTCTTTCTTCCCATTTCTGCGTAAACAATTTTTGACGTAAGGATGAAGTCACAATTGCCTCTTAGACAGCAGGTCAGTGGGCTTATGGCCACCTGATGATGTAATGGGAAGTCTTGACACAGAGGTCGTTGGGTAAAACCTGCTTGCTCTTGTGCAGGACATGAGAGGAGTGCGTCAAAACACTCCCTCTGGATTTGAAAACTCTGACTCCATTAGTAAATCTCAAATTTAAATATAGCATGCAAATAAAGGAGAGGCATGAATAATTGTTCAAGCCCTGAATAACAGCTTAAAACTACTGTCTGAGGATGGATGCTCAGGTCACTCAGAGTCCTTAGAAGGGTGATCATTTAAGGAGACTGTTGACGGCAATTCAGAACACGGTTCACAAGGTTGGTCCTGTGAACACTTTTGGACAAGGCTGATGCACTCGGAGGGAGGAACAGCAACTGGACCTGGAGAAGAGATGTGATGGAGACTTCTAGTAGCAGGGGGATAGTCATGACTGGGAATGTAGAGCAGGATTTCATTTGGGCAGATCCTGAAGAAGCACATGGATATTGCATGTGTTGGAGTGGACAAAGGGTGATAGAAGAGAAGATAACCCTATTGCCATGTAGACAGGCATCTAATACAGAGAGAAGGTTTCTGAATCCTCTGGGTGAGGGGAAGCTTTGGGTTAAAGAGAAATGTACAAAGGAGGGCCAGATTTTGTTGAAGGCAAAAGCAGCACCTGATCAACAGGCTCTGGTCTTTGCCTAACTAATTCAACAAATTCCATATAAATCACTCTAAATCATTGTGCACTGACACAAACTCTAATCTCCTTTATGCCCTCAAAATGTAAGATAAAAAAAAAGTTAAAAAAAAAATAGTCAGGCAGGGCTTTCTCCCATGGCTCACTTTTTCCCTTGTTTTTGATTGCATGCCCATCAAATCCACAAGAAAATGCATCCCTGCATCCACAGTATCTGCACATCGCTTGTCCCACCAAAACCATAATAAATGTGAACGAAAGCTTAGGACCTGTTCCAGTGATGCATTAGCTGTCTAGAGTCACAGTGATAAATCATCGGAGACAGAGACCAAAACTTTTTTTCCTAGAACGACTGTAGAACTACAGCACAAGCAATACTAGAACAGCTCTCTGCAAATGCCATCTGTCTAACCTGGTGCATGTGGGATGGAAAGCGGGGCTCATGGTACAGTTTTCCGGTGATTAAAATGAGCAGAGGTGCCTTCTTCATGGAAAGGCATGTCTGCAGGGAATTGATAGCAGCAGGAAGGGGATGAGGAGATCTCTCCCACACGAGAAATGCGGTAACCTCGGTATACTCAATACTTTGACTTTATGTGCAACTTTTTGGTCCAAAGGACCTCACAGCTTTTTGTCCTGGGCTCTTGATCATTTTCAGGAGGGAGTGTGCTCACAGCTCTGTGCTCTGTAGCTCACTTGTACGTGGAGGAAAGCCTATGCCCAACTGAAGCTGCAGGAGGTTTTAAGAGACAGTGAGTGATTAGTAGGTGGAACTGGCCCAGATGTGCAGTTAATGCAGAGGCAGCTGCAGAAGGACTTTTTAATGACTGCCTTGAATCAAATTTTCTTTGCACACAGAAATTTGTCTACCGTTGTGACTTGCACGGTGCTGCCAGCTCCACTTCTTCAGCAAGTGCTTACAAGCTCTTTGGGTCAGGAACCTGGTATCTTTTTCTGTATGAATCCAAAGGTTTCTGTCCTGGTTCCCATTCCCCATTCCCCCATCCCTTATTAAATCACAGGAAAGGGAGCGGGTGTGAAGATGGGAAAAAAACAAAGGAAGGAATATAGCTAGGAAACGCGACTCCTCATTAGTCTGCCCAGAAACAATCTCACAGGATGCCTTGCACAAAGCCAACTACTGCTGCTCACTCTTGGGCTGTCCTGCCAAAGTAGTATCTATGTAGACTTAGCTTACCATGTGTCTGTCCTTGGTCCTCTCCCAGACTCTCTTCCACTCCATTTCTCTTGTGATTTACTGCATTTGAAGCTTCAGATGGAGCGGCTGCCAAGGTCAAGCAGGAAGTGTCATTTGAAGACTTCCTTGTGGACAGATGCTAGCAGCACCAGTAGCTCTGGTCTGGGTGCTCCCCACCAGCAGCTGGCATATTTGTGCAGGCTCAGGTCTGGCTGACCATTTATGTTGAGCTCAAAGCACAGCTAACTTCACAAACGACAATGAAAATGATCCTTGGCCAAGCAGCAGGGTTGCAATTGGAGAACCTGTGCATGCCCAGGAGCTGCTGAGAGGGTAACACAGCCTTTCTCTTGCTCCCTGGAGGTCCTGGGAACCCAGTGAGCACATGTGCCCCACACACCGCAATCTGCTCCTTTCAGGGTGGATCAGGAAGACTGTCATGTTGGTCAACTTGTCCCCATCCCATCCTGCCTGACCACTTGGGCTGTGCTCAGGGCTGTCATTGTCCTGGAACCTGCCCTGTGCACCTGGAGGCAGTTCTCCTGGGCTTCATCTGCCCCTTTCCAGAAACCCTCAAGCAGTTGCCTTTATGTGTCTCACAGATGAGTCCATTTCAAATTTGGGAAATTTAGTATCTCAAAAGTTCTGTGTAGGTGCACTTTTTAAAGTTTACAATGTTAATATTTTCCTTTCCCTTTTCTATGTTTTCTGTAATATAATATCTTATTGTTTCATTTTGTTGGAATTAACATTAAAATGTTTTATCAACTGATCTGAATACTTTTATTCCTGGCAACAATGTCCCATCAGCTACGGAGTGCGGTGCTGCTTTCTGTACACAGGTCTGTACACAACCTCTCTTCTTGCTTCCAGTGCACCCAGATTTGTGCCACCATTCCAAGTGGGTCAGCTGGGAAACCAATGGTACGGAACCATGAAACCCCAAATTACCGTTCTGAAAAATAAAAATTATTTTGGTGGTTAAGAGTGGTGGGAGGAACAGTAAACAACAGTGTGAGTGTGCACCAGGACCCGGCAGCATACTGCTTTACCATCACAAGACACAATATATTTGCACACTTAAGCAAGCTGTACAATTTTGGAGCCTTTACAAGCTCCAGAGAAACCTGCCAGAACTGCTCCAGAGAGCTGTCAGGAGAACAGGAGCTCCCGACGGTGGTGAAAATGGCTCAAGGACATGATAGCAAGGACATCCCTCCATGAATGTGCTGACTCTGCCCTTCCATGGCACAATGTCACCTCTATCTTGGTCTATGCAGTTCCATTAATTTAGTGTTAATGCAACTCTTTTATATGCTGATATTCTTCCACGCTCAGGGTATAAAGTAAACCATTAACCAAAAGACCCCTAAATAATTGATAAAATAAAGGATGACTGTTATATTATTCAAACACATGCTTTTATTTTTAAGCTTCCTATGTTGGCTCTATATGTGGACATAATTTACGTTTTGGGTGAATGCCATTGTGCATTTACCTCATGAGTCTGACACCGTCCTAGGCGGCATCGTGTATGATCTTGAAAAGAAAGTGAACAATGAAAGATTTGCAGATCACACAGAATTATTTAGGTCAGTCAAGACCTTGGAAGAATGGGGAAAACTCCAGGTGGGCCTGCCAAAGGCAGGTGAATGAGTAGATTGGTGTTGGGTGAAACGTAAGATGGATAACCACCACCATTTGGAGGAATAACTTGAGCTTTTTACGTATATGGCTGGGCAAGGAAAAGCTGCGTGTGATCATTTACAAGACACCTCAACTGAAAGCCTGGTGGTAACAGAAAAGAAAGAATGAATGTGATGGTGGGCTGTATAAAGAATGAGACAGAAAAATTATACTGAAGATATGCTAATATTATTTGGATAAATCAATGCTGCTCTCTCACTGGCAATATGCTGTGCAGTTTGTCACCTTATTTAAGGAAGAAGAAAAAAAGTAGTGATTTCAGAGACAAGCAGTAAGATAAGTGACCCGAAGAAATTTCTGTAAGAGGAAATGTTGAAAAGCCCCTTCCCTACCTCTCTCTGATATGTGCCACAGCCTCCATTTATCTTTTTCCTTTGCCTGCAAGTCATTTTGTTCTCCTTCTGCTTTCCATTATTTTGATTAAGCACTTTTGGGGGCTCTGATGTATGAAAGACTATATGTGAAGTGCACTGGACCAGTATTGCCCCTTCAGTTCCTGCTTTGCCTTAATTGTACTCTTAGCCCTTTGTTTGGGTATCCACTTATTTCATTTATCAGGATGTTGGAAAGCAGCCTTTTCTTTGAAAATTTTTTTCAGCTAATTTTAGTTTGTTTTATTACATGCACAATGCCCAAGAAGGTGATTAATAATACTACATTGCCTCCATGGCTATCTGAAAAGCTTTGGCTGAAACTTTTTTTTTGGACAAAATAATGAGTCTTTGAGTTTATGAAGCCTTTCCCAGAATTAGTAGCTTTCTTCAAAAGTTTGATTTATTTTTTTTTTTAATTCAAAGCCAAAATGTCTGAAAACAACAAGTTTTCTTTTAATTTGGAAATACAGTTATTTTGATACCTTAAAGAAATTGTAACTTGGCCTTTTCGTCTCTCTGGTGTCTTCTGTGTAAGATTCCACAGACAGGTTTTTGCATCCCATAAAACTAAAATTCATCACTGACTGTTTAATCCAAGCCATTTGCAGCTCCCTCCAGCTGATGCAGCCATGCAAAGATAGGCCTTTAGCAATCGCTGCATCCTGTGTCACTGCGAATGGATTTGACATGCTGCAAGTGCTGTAGTAACCATCCTCTTCCATCACCTTCGCAATGTATTTTCCTTACCTCCAGGGTAGTTTCCAAGTGGCTCTAATGAACTCTTTAAACGCACTCCAGCACTGCTCAATTCCTCATTTAGCTGTACCATTTAAAGGATATGAAGGACTTTAAGGATTCACTATGTTTTAAGTCGGAGAAGATAAAAATCATCCAGCTCCGAGCATAATGGACCACAGGACCTGATCCTGTAACCCCTGCCTGTGGCTGAATGGCTGTCGGGTCTCTATTCAATTGTCCATCTGAGCTGTCTTAGGGCAGGTGAACACCTGCAGAGTGTTGGAGAATCTGAGATGGGGTAGGTCAGAGCTCTGCCTGCCTGGAGCAGCAGCTCACAGCCAGACGTGACTGTGCCTCGTATCTCAAGTGGTAGAGGACATTCTGTGTGGTGACTGAAATGGGCTTTGAAGTGGGATCCAGGTTGCACACTAAAATACAAGTGCCTCCATGTGAACTGGGCGTCTCTGCGTCTCCCAGCCAGTGGAGAGCAGACCAGTACAGATGGTGGAAGCTGGAGAGCAATCCCATTCATGTCAGGCAGGGATCTACTGAGGGTATGCTGAGCCCTTTTTAGGTTTCCACTGATTGCTCAGATATTCAGTGACTGGAATGGGAACCAAGATCCCCACATACAGACAACACGTAGCTTTCTTAGTCTGTACCTGCATCTCCTTCTAAGTGAAATAGGACTTACCATAACTCTGGGACATTTGATCAGGTACCTGTTAGATCTAAGGCAGCTTTTCTCCTACATTGCAGTTCATATGTCCCATTTTCTTTCTTTGGTTGTTCATATACTTAGCTGGAGGGTAATGTTGTCCTCTCTGTGGTGAATAACGTATATGATAGTGGGAGAAAAATGTCCAGTTCCAACTTGATTAGTAAACTTTCTACTCAAAAGTGTTCTACATTTGCTCCTGATGAATTCATTTGTCACTGCAATGATAAGTCTTTTCACTGTTTCCCATCACTGAGTGGCCCAAGGTCATGGAGGGTCAGTAGTGGAAACAGCAGTCTTGACGTATACATGAATTGATACCTTTTTCCATTAAATCTCAGGGTCTCTGAAAACAGGTTATAGGATTTGGGATCGAACTCAAAAACCCCCCCCAGTTATTTGTGTTATTAGTTCCCCGGTGAGAACCAAGGTAAGGGAATGGAGAATGAGGCTGGTACGTGATGGGCAGAGCAGGGATCCATATTTATTTACCCATCCCTTAATCTCAGAGGTCAGATCACTCCCTGTTGGTGTTTCAGTTTGCCTTTCTGTATAAATGCAAAGGATGATGATAGTAATAAAAACAATTGCATCATAAATACTGATCTAAAGTCAGGCACAGTGAAAACAGGGGCGAAGTTCATTTATTATTTCCCCTAAGGGCAATTTTGATCTTCAGTGATGTTCATTGCCTAGGATCTTGAGATGACCTCTCCTGGTCCTGGTTTCAGTGCTGCCTACCCGCAGCTTTTTGATCTGGCCTTAGCTCTTCCTGTGGAAGGGCTACAGACCCACCGTGAACGTTGACTGAGACCTGTCTGTTGCCTATGGGATAAGTTGCAGCTGGTTGCTGGCTCAAGGAATGCAAAGTATGTCTGATGCTGCGTCCCGAACTCAACCTGCCCTGGGGTTTGTTTCCTTCCCACTTGCCTCAGCTCTGGCCTTTTCAGTTCTTTACACAGGCATGGAGGCGATGGAGTGGACAGATCTGCACACAACTTTTGTGGGCAAGAGGAAAGCCACTCAGGAAAAAATTACTGAAAAATGCAGAGGTCCTTCAGAAGGAATCAGCTCCACAAACCCATCCTGGCTCCAGCTGCTCTCCCTCATACCGTAACAAGAGCATACTGAGACCCATGCAACCCAGAACCTCGTCTCTGGCAGCAGCCAGCATCAGACTTCAAAGAAACGCCCAAGAACCGCTTGGAAGAGGGTGATCTGCTCCCCTTGTCCCCATATCCATATAAGTGGTCCAAACATCCGAACCTGACAGCAGGTTTTGGCCTTGCATGAGCCAACAGGAGAAGTTCCTTCAGCAGCAGCCCCTATCCCAAAAGGAGGAATCTGCAGTCAATCCAAAATCCAAGCCTGGCCCTGGCTTTGCAGCTTGGCCCAGCACAGTCCACAGCTCCAGGTTGCTCCAAACTGGTGTCAGGTCCCAGGTGTCGCAGGGAACACGCTGCCTTGTTTGGATGCATTGTCTCAGAAAAGGTAATGCTAATCCAGATTTCATAGCTTCACCTGGACTTGCCTTTAATACCAGACATGCTTAAGGGTGAAAACAAGTTTATTCTGGCAAAAGAAGAGTTTGAATTCCTAATTATGAAGTTTGAAAGAAGATTACAAAAGGAAAAATAAAATACAATTCTAGATCACACTAAACAACAGGATCCCTTCTCACCCCTGGTATCTCTCACCTGAAATCTCTTGGCTGCGTTGCAGCTCTAAAGTGTGCACATGGCAGAGTCGCTTTGGCTTTCGGACGGGGACTGAGAGATGTGCTCTATACCTGAGGCTGGCTGACAGCAAAAGCTACAGGGGTTGTTTTAAAAAAATGGTAGTTTTTCTGACAGGCTGGCGTGTTAATGCAAAATTTCAGCAGGAGCACTCGAGAGGCCAGAGGGGGTGTAAGTGAAACTGGTGAAATCCAAGTTTGTACAGTGGTGCTGGGAGGAAGGAGGGTAAACAAGAGAAACCTGAAGTCACAGCCAACACAGTGACTGGTTTGACATCAAAGGCAGTAAGAGCCCACAAGTCTGGAGCAGAGGCAGGGAGAACAACAGCTCATTTGGGAAGGGCAGGCGAGGGGGACAGAAGCACTCTTTGGAAGAGTAATAGCCCACAGGCTTGTTCAAAACCCAATGAAAATTAAAGACAGGTTTGTGTAATGCATTTGGATTGAAATAAGAGACAAATAACAAATATATGGTCATAGGAGCCAGTTTGCAGGAGCACAAGTTAATGAGGAGTTTGGGGGTGTCTGAGCAGCTAACAGCAGGAAGAAACTGCCTTAGAGACAACGGGCAAAAATCCTGGTGCAGAAGGAAGACAAAAGCAACAAGATTATCATTATGGAGAGCTTTAAACAAATATAAAAGTCAAAAAAAACCATTAAGAGACATAAGTCATTACCAAGGATTGAGTGTAAAGCACCGTGGCAATAATGTCAGAAACCCTTCGACCAAGGTGGGGTATGGTCAGCAAAAGGCAAGTGGTCATCTCCTTGTTTGGTGCGATATCATATCTAGGGAAAAGAAAATTTTGTTAGGCCTCAGCGTTCAGTTCCTTCTGTGCTTCTGCCTTCATGAAAGTCCTGCCGACATAATTAATTGTAAGAGCAATCGGATGGGCAGATCAGAATGGGGAAAGAAGAAGCTGGAGAATATCTGGGGAAATGGATGACTCGGGGCACTGAGATGTTGCGAGGTTTAGCACAGAGTGCAGCAAGAACTAGTTCATGGCAATCCCTGATACCAGTTCTCTTCAAGCAGTGATGGAGGATGCTTAAGGTCTAAGAGGAATGAAAAATGGCAGACACAGAAGTACTACCTTTAAAAGCAGGAAAGGAGGACCTTGAGAGCTGCGCATGAGAATAATCTAACTTGTGCAGTGGAAGGATACAAGAACAAATTATTAAATAATCAGTTTAAAGGTGCCAAGAGGATAATAAGGTGATAAAGAAAAACGGATGTGGATTTATGGAGGATAAATCTTGTCTAACTACTTTTATGTATTTCTTCCATTTAGTGGATATGGGAAAAGCAGTAAGTAAAATAAATCTTTGGCAAAGCCTCTGAGAGTTTTCTTTGACAGGAACAGCAGTTTGATAACCATTGTCCAGCTCATAGATCTTGTTATGCAGAAGGCAGTGATGAACTGTTTTTCATCTCTCCTTGGGAAAGAAAAATAGAAATCTGATTAATTTGCAATAAAGAGGATTTAGGTTAGAAGCTAGGACAAAAGATCCTAGCTAAAAAGGATGTGGAGTACCAGGAGAAGCCACACAGGGAAGCTCTGGAGCCTCCATCCTGACAAGATTCAACAAACATCTAATGGTGCTGGTCTCGGAACTCCTCAGGCAACACCTTTGTGGGGAGCGGTCTGTGGGACTCCTTGGCATCTCTTCCCACCTTCTCCTTTTCATCCAAAGGCAAATGGCATTGTGCCACATGGTAAGGCCTTGTAGGTGGTATTTCAGGTGTCACTTTTGATCTCTACATTTCTCCGATCTGGCAGTGGCTCTGCTGTAGCTAGGACATACAGCTTGTGTATGCTCTGCAGCTTGTTTGAAGAGCATACAGACACTTCTCATTCTGATTACAAAAGTTTATTGCCTCCTTACTGTCTTTACTGGGCTGCTGCTCTGGTTCCTGAAGGCCTGTCTCCTGGGTGTGCTCTCCTGAACTGGGTTCTGAGTATTTGATCTAGGTGAACTCTTAAGAGGTTTAAGAGGTGACTGTTGAGGCTTGTGAGTGGGACAACAGACTGGAGATGATCTCTCACATAGAATCATAGAATGGTTCGGGTTAGAAGGGACCTTAAACATCATCTAGTTCCAACCCCCCTGCCATGGGCAGGGACACCTCCCACTAGATCAGGCTGCTCAGATCCCCATCCAGCCTAGTCTTGAACACCTCCAGGGATGGGGCATCCACAGCTTCCCTGGGCAACCTGGGCCAGGGGCTCACCGCCCTCACAAGAAAGAATTTATTCCTAATATCTAGTCTAAATCTCGCTCTTTCAGTTTAAAACTGTTGCCTCTTGTCCTATCTTTACACTCCCTAATAAAGAGTGCCTCCCCATCTTTCCTGTAAGCCCCCTTTAGGTACTGGAAAGCTGCTATAAGGTCTCCCTGGGGCCTTCTCTTCTCCAGGCTGAAGAACCCCAACTCAGCCTGTCCTCACAGCAGAGGTGCTCCAGCCCTTTGATCATCTTTGTGGCCTCCTCTGGACCCACTCCAACAGGTCCATGTCCTTCTTGTGCTGAGGACTCCAGAGCTGGACACAGTACTCCAGATGGGGTCTCCCCAGAGCAGAGCAGAGGGGCAGAATCACATCCCTTGACCTGATGGCCATACTTCTTTTGATGCAGTCTGCGATGTGGTTGGCTTTCTGGGCTGCAAGTGCGCATTGCCTGCTCATGTTGAGCTTCTCATCTGCCAGCACCCCTAACTCCTTCTCCTCAGGGCTGCTTTCAATCCATTCTCCACCCAACCTGTATTTGTGCCTGGGATTGCCAAGACCCAGATGCAAGACGTTGCATTTGGTCTGGTTGAACTTCATGAGGTTCTCACGGGCCCACCTCTCAAGCTTGTCCAGGTCCCTCTGGATGGCATCCCTTATCTGTACCTCGTAATGGACATGGAAAGGGTAGAAAGGCTGGAACATGGCAGGGGACAATCTCATTTTGGCAGTCACACAAAAGCCATATCTGCCAAGGTCCGTGTTAATGACGTAGGCAGTCCTGGAGCAATAGCTGACACAGGTACATCCTCCAGTGTCACATATGAATTTATCAGCTCCACTTTTGTTCAGAACATCTAAAAGATGGTTACCACTGTTGCTTGGCCAATATGACATTTTCCATTGATGCTATATCTGTTCCTGCTAACTTTGTTCCAAGAAGGACTAACCATGACACTGGGTCACCCTGGGCTGAGTTGTATAGAAACAGAGAACAAAAAGATGTACCCCAGAAGCTCTGGAGTTGCCTTGTGGCTCGGCTATGCTCCTCTCTCTGCTGGGAGATAAAATCTGGAGATGCCAGACCACACTGTGTGAGCATATTGCTGCGGAGGTCTGTGTAGGCACGAACAGACAGGGAAACCAAGGGTCAAGCTCTTCTTGCTTTGTTTTCCATGTTTTCACACAAATGCAACATGCTTCCGTAGTCTTTCCACAGTAGTCCGCACGAATATAGCTGGCAAACCACAGTCGAACTCTGTGGGAAAGTAACCTCCTGTGACCATATTTAGTGCTCTTCCAGTGATAGAGTTACTTTTGTGTGGATGTATGTGTTCAGGAGTAACAGCTGATCAGGGCAACTGAGGGGACCTATTGTCTCAGCTGTTAGGAGCTTGTTCTGAGTTACTCCTCAGGGGAGCCTGACACTTTGGAAAGACTCCCGGTGAGGCTCTTCAGGTCCCAGAGAGTCTATCACTGTGTGCTTAAATCACCCCACTGTCATCCATCACCAGACTGTGTAAATGAGGCCAAAATCTCCTTTCTGAGTAAAGGGGAGGGCAGGCAGGAGACTTCGTGTGCTGGCAGTTTGCAGGCATAGGCGTGCTGTAGCTGGCAGATGAGTTACCATCCGTGCCACTCCGCGCAGCCTCCCCAGCCATTATAAAGCCCTCCCATGGGGGGCTGCCCCACACAGGCTGGGTGCTTGAACACAGCAGATTTCACTGGGCGTAAATACTGCCACTTGCCTCCACATTTAATTTTCCCTAGAGCAGAAAACAGGCCATTTAAGCAGTTTGTATTTTTAAATGTGAAATGGATGGTATCAAGCTGAGCTGTTTGGACAATAATTCTTGTAAGATCTGTATGAAAATATTCTGACTGACTCAGCTGTCACTGCCTGGGAGTTTGCAGATACTCAATATGATTGTCATATATTGCAAGACCAGCTCTCACCACCATGTATTGAACTGTCTAGCAAAAGAGATTAATTCTCTGTGTGCTGCATATTTAAATACCTAGTGGCAGTAATACCATTGGAGAGCAGCCATTTCAAGCTAATTCCAATGAGGTTTGCTGTAGAGGACATGCACCCAGTGCACTCTCTCCCTGTGAGACTTTATTGTCTTGCATGTTTCTTCCTTCCCTTTGAAGCAAAGCTTGAAGGTTGCAGGTTCTACTTCAGTCCTGAAAGGTGTGTGTGGTGTGTCTGTATTTTCCTCCTCTACCAGTGTGGCCTAGTGAGAGACTGGACCTCCCTCCACCACTTTTTTTTCAGACAGAGAGAGATGTTCTTTCTTCCATAAATGCCAACCTTTGTATGTGCCTCAGTCCAGCCCTCACTATTGGACTCACCTTTAAAGGTCACCTGGTCATATCTTTATTAAAGAGCTTTGCAGGCATCCGGACACGGCCAAAGAAGACATGTCAGGTACCTACCCATTGACAAAAGCACTTTGTTAAATATAACTGCTGTGGCTCTGTGTCTGTGCTGATCAGCGTCCAGCCCAGTCCGAGCAAGAAATGGGTCACGGAGGTGAACTGCTTGCTCTGAGAGACAGTGATTTTTCATAATTATTTTTACACCGTCTTGGTCCTGGATGTGAAAGGAGAGGCAATTACGGGATGAGCATGCACTACAGAGATGAAAGTATCTTCCCAATCCTGGAAATAAAACCAAGCTTTTCTTCTAAAGGACTCTAAGAAGATCGCACTAAACTGCTGCTTTATCCATGCCTTGTGTTCCTCTAGTTACCATCTTTTATCTGGTTTCAGCAAGGCTGTGGAGCTTAATTATTTTAGGTTCTATTGAAATTGTTACAGGGATGCCAAGGAAAGAGAAGGAAAAGCTTTCACTTGGGTTTCAGTGTTGAAATATTCTTGTTCCATGTCTTTCCAGAATGCCAATAACGAGAATTTCTAGCATCTTCCTGAGTAAGTCTGGAAGCCCTATGCAATTATGTAATATTTAGCATGAATATTTTATAAAAGACTGCCTAATCTCCATTTGGCACCCATGATACAGGAGATGTGATCATCTGCTGAAATCCTGCCAGCAGAGACTGAGCTGACCACTCTGAACTCAAGCTTTGTGTTGAAATGTGGTCTCTTTTACCAATCAACTGCAGGCCAGGGAACACAATCAGCTTCATCCCTGCTCCAGCTCAGCCCTACTCTGGAAAGTGTACACCAGCATCTCCAGCAGAAGGTGCTCCATTTGCAAATGCACATTTCCAGTCTGAGGGCAGGATGGATCTCTAAAGAGGCAGGAGACTCCTAAAGCAATCAACTTCTTTGACCCTGAACTCTTTCAGGCACATCTTAGTCACCACTTGTTTGCAATGGGCTTCCCTGGACACTGGGACAGTGGTGGGGAAGGTGGCAGGGCTGGATGTGCACAGCTGCGCACATCGTTATGGGCGACCAACACCTGGTCCTGGACACCCTGCTGGGTGCAGGTGTCCTCTTTCCTACGTGACACTCAGTCTGCACTTTTCCATCAGATCCTCTGTTTCTACATACGACATCCTTAAAAAAAATTAAGAGTACAAGCTATTTCCGTGGTTGGCAGCGAACACAAAGAATTGTTCCCTATATCTATTGGCTACTTAAAAACAGGAAATGTTCTTTCCTTAGTGCTGCTTTCTAGTAGGGGTGATTTGTACTGAGCTGTGCCTGTTCTCCTTGCTAAGGCAAATTTTTGTCACGGCACACGCTGTCTCATTTGCATGAAGTATACAGCATGTCTCGAGGTAAATGATGTAAACAGAAAGGGTAAGTACAGTATGGAGATCAGTGGGGTGTTTTATCTCAGCTGCTGCAAACAACTGAGATCAGTCACTGCAAAACACAAGCAGTGAGTTGGGTATAATTTTTTTAAGTTCCAGTGCCAGAAAACATCCCTCAGTTTGGAGCTTTATCTTTGGTGAAAAGGCAGAAGAAACACTCTCTGGGGTCTCTTAACTTTCTTTTGCTGCTGGCTTTTGCCTTCCACCTTTAGACACGTCTGCACATATGGATCATTATTTTCTCTTTGATCACATGCAACTGTATGTGTGTGTCTGACTCTTGTAATGCAGAAGATTTAAAAAAGAGAACTTGCAGGGATAGTGCTGGTTTGGAAGCCAGTCAAGGGGGGCATTTCATCCACAGGCAATAGCTTTTCTGGAAGCAGCAGGAGACGAATCAATGATAAAGTTTCTTGTTTTCTTAATCGTGCTCCTATTCTATCTTTCCTAGGAGATTTATGAGCCTCCGAATGTTGGACAAGCACCAATAATAGTTACACATTTTTAGCCTCTGAATGCTTTGCTTTGCCTGGCTTCATACGGAAAGACAAGCCCAGACAAAGTGGTCCTCCAGAAAATGGTTTATTGGGACAGCATTCTGGCCTGCAGCCATGGCACCTTGGGCAGTGATCTTATCAGACCTCCTAAACAGAGCAGGGTTGGGCCTGTTTGTTACTTCAGTGGAAGACCTCCGAGGAGAACCTGCATGTTGCAAGACGTGGTATCAATTGTTCTATGGGCGATGCTTTCCCTGGAGAGGAATGAACCCATACTGTGGGCGGCTGTGCTGCTGAAATGGCACCAATTCAGTGAGATGTAAAGCCCAGCTGAACTGAGGATGAAAAGCAGAAAGAATAAACAAAATCAGATCTGTATTCTCTGTGGTATTCAAGGAAGTTAGGGAGGAAGTGGCCATTGATTTCCAAGGAGATCTGGGTAGCTAAATACTACAGGTTCCTTTGGGAATCCCAGTCCAACTGTGTGTCTTTGAAGTGTACAGTTGATTTGGCAGAGGTATTAGCAAGGCTCCGCTTGTTTCTTATTTTAGCCAGCTTTGATATGTGGGCTGAACTTTACCTTAACTTACAGCCTTCTGGAAGTGCTCTCATTCCATTTTCTATTGAGTACCGACTTGCCTGGCAGGTTTGATGCGATTTCAGATAACCTTCTGCTGAAAACAACCACATCCATAATGATGACACTTTTGGCCTTGACATGACTGTACCTTTGGACTTGATTAAGGTGCTTAAACATAGACTTCTAGTGACCTTTGAGACACCTTAGGGTGTCTGAGACATCTGCATAGTGTGGCAGATATGACGGGTCTACAGAAGACCTGTTCTCTTCTTAGCTGGCAGCTCACGGATGGGTGGGCTGCCCCTGCCCTCTTGAGTGGGGCTGGATTCCTGTGTGTAGGTTACTGGACTGAACTGCCTGTGTCAGTAGTTTTTAGGGCCAGAGTGGACTAACATGTCTTCAGGATAAGATTCCATTCTTAGTTAAGGCAATTAAATGTAGGTGTCCATACCTAAGATGCTATAGCTCAGCTAGGGGTCTAAGGTCTGATTACAGCCAATGGAGAGCTAGTCAGGAAGTTGAGTCTAGAGTGATGTAGGCACCAGGTGATCAGCTGGATTGCTCTTTAGGCTCCACTGACCAAGGGCTCAACTTATTCTTACACATAGATGGCTAGTAACATTTCAAATTACCTGTTTATCCCATCCAGTCTGCAGCTCTCACTGTAAAAACGCAGAGTTACCCAAGGCTTCTATGACATATTTGCTCCTTGCGGATGTTTGGGATACCTTAAGGTGTCTCATATTACAGTTGATGTCTATGTAGAGGAAAGAGAAGAGCACTCCACATGGCCACTGACTTTAATGTAGGCTTAGAGCTATAGTGCACATGGAGTCACTGGATTTTTGATGTCTTAATTGCAGACTGTATCCCAGCCCTTTCTGGCCTTTTGAATAACCCAGAACATACACCTTTTCCAGTGAATACTGCATTATATTTTATAACTTTTGGAGTAAGAAAATGTCTTTTATAATTTTGATATTATTCACAACAGGCTGTTCTATTGCTGCAACAAAAACTATTACCGTTAATGCTTCTGACCATCCCTTGGATGAAACAGTAGACAAAGAAACATGAAGGAAATGAAGCTTGTTAGAATGATGTCTAATGTAAATGGTCCTATAAGACAGAGATGCTGCGACTGTTATTTCTTACTCTTTTTTTCCTATTTTGAATGCAAAGATTTGGGGGTAAGGGCTTTTCTTACCATGTGCATGCACAGATTTCATTAGCTTGATATGGTCTCAATTGTTATGTTGTACAACTAACAAATACTAATCTTTACTGTGTGTTTTCCAGCTCACTACATAAAAGACTCAATTGTTGGTTCTTTCTGTGTCTTCCCTTAGGAGACTATTGCATATTCTGTTTGCTCTCATTTGATGTATAATTCTGGCTGATTATTCTTGATGGTGTTGCGTGTCTAATTACTAGTATCATAACTTGTTTTCTAGCATCATAACATTTTTTCTATTTGTGTCTTTGCATCTGATAACAAGCCATTATCACCCTAAGAAATGATACTATCATTACAGTATGATGTAGTGGGACAGAGAAGAACTTTTTTGCTAGCTGGTGGTACCAGTTGATTTTTTTTTTTTTTTCTTCACTCTAAATCTCATCATTGTTAACTGGCATCTTTCCTTTGGTTTCAGTGAGCTTTGCACTGCACATAAATCCAAGACCATCAAAAATATTTAGGGATGTAAGTCCTAAGTGGAGCTTATTTACAGACCTGGCCCTACCCTCTTAAGCACAAGTTATGGGGGAAAAATCTATCTATTTGGGGCTTCTTCCAAAGTTTCTTGCAGCATCCTCCTGAAAACTGGCATAGTTCGGAATAAAGGTGGAAATGAATGTTAAAGTAGCGTCTGTCATACAGAAAGCATGCTTTTTTTCAGACTGTTATCTTTAGCCTGAACACCTTGTATTTTATATGCTTCTGCAGATGATAGGGTTTCGTTCTGTTGATCCCATCAGAAATCAATGCTCGTGAGTATGTGGTGAGAGTAGCCAGACTGGGGTAAAGAAGTTTTCTTGAAGGGGAATTTGCTCAAAATGTATTTGGAGTGGATCTGAAATTATTTTCCCATTCAGAATGCATTCAACTAATAAGTTTGATAAAATAATGGCAAGGCATTGATAAAAATTTAATAGATTAACAAATGGATTGTGGTGCTAAGGTAATCAGTAACAATGTTTTGCTGGTGCCAACCATCTCAAGCCACTGGTGCTCAACCTTCCCCCCATTTTTGGGGGTGGATTAGTGAGACCTAGAGTCTACAGTGAGTTTTTATGGATCACCAAATGAAATAATAGAAAAAACGAGCCTGGAAACACCCCAGTCTCACTGTACTGAGTCTTTCCAGCTTGTGTTGTTCACCTCTTGCCAGAGCCTGCTAGATGTTCATGTGTCTGTTATGAGAAGGAATTGGTGATGTGTACCAAAGTCTGTCATTGCGGCAATTCTGTTTATTTGCAAGGCAGAGGAACACCACTTTTTTCCCAGAAGGCGTTTGGAACAAATGCTGCCTATGCCTGCCTTTCGGGTGAATTTCAGTTATCAAAGAGTTCTCTTGCTCCTACTTCTATTCAAGGCCATCTTTCAGAATACATCTCTTTTCTGCTTATGTTTCTGCTGTTTTTGAGGCTTCTGTTTGCATGGAGTTGACTAGACAAATAATTTACTAGCCCCTGCATTTGCCACCATCTTACACAAATGCTTAGTGCTGCTCAGATCCCACCATGCAGTCAGTTGTTTTGGATGACTTTCTCTACATCTCCTTGGACTGATCCCCACGAGAAGAGGGGCTGATAAGGTCACTGATTTAACTTGATCTTTGATCGACGATAATGGATTCATCTTCTGGCATAACAGGGTGTAAATATGAAAAAAAATGAGTTAATTTTCTGGGGAGTCTAAGCTATGATCACTATTGTTCGAGCCTCTTCCATCAGGACTCCTGCTTAGAGTCATTGAGGTAATGCTAGACCTTAAAGACAGGTAAGAAATATCCTCTAGAAGTTCGGGAGTGATAGTAAGATACTCTAGGCTGTGAGGGTATTCTTTATGTCTTTATATCAAGACAGATACGAGCATCTTTTGTGTTGTCCTTAAAATAACCCTTTATCATGAAGATGTAGATAGAATAATCATTTTGAAAAATGGGGCTACCCTGGACAGAAATGCGCATTTTATCCTGCATATTTTGAAGGGATATTTATCTGCTTTATTGCAAGGTCACAGGAAAGTTCAGAACATTTTCCTTATAAAGCGGAAAGCCTTGTTGAAAGCAATTTGATAATCTTCATTTAAGTCTCAACAGAGCCCACCTGTATCACTTTTCTGGCCACTCTCCTGTCTTACAAACACTTCAGCCCTTTATTGGTCCAGAGTGTTCTGGCTGGGTAAAACCATTTCCAAGAGTGTGTCCTGAACTCTTGGTCATCTGGCTATAAACACTTGGGAAGTTTTAGTCACCAAAGAATGACATAATCACTGTGGAGGCATCACCTGGCTTTTATCATCTCTATGGTCCTTTTATTGTAGGTCTCATCCTTTGTTGATGCCCACAGCTATCCTCTTCAACCTTATTCTGCTGTTCCATGAAGAATTAGATTTTAATAAGACTCCTAATAAACAAAAGAGTATGACCCAGGAATGGGATAGCCTTTTTTTTTTTTTTTTTTGTCCCAAACACATCTTCAGAATTTGGCATTTTCCAGAGCTTGTGTAACACCAGTTACACAAAGTCCTTTGAGCCATGTTCTTTGACTCATTCTTGGCTTTTTTTGTGCTAGAGAAGAAGTCCCCGACTGCTCTCCCAAGAGCTGCTGAACCCTCTTAGAGTAGACACAGAGAGTGCTACAGGGCAGCAATGAAGATGCTGACTGTGAACGTAGAATGAACAGCTGATGGAGAACAAGCTGTGACAATGTCATTGGCAAGGAAGTGGTGTAAGAAAAAGGTGTAATAGAAATGTTCAGCGATGTCCTATTTGGAACCCTCTGATAAAGTCATAGATTCTTTTAATAGTGAGACGGAGAGAGGTGACACAGTATCTGTCCAAAGAGTACCGTTTAACTGAAAAGGAAAGTTTCCTATCTTATCTGGGATTAGACTAAGGAATTTACATATCCCCAGGCTAAGGAGTGCACTCCCATCCTGTACCTTGCTCTGCTAGTGGTGCTATAAACAGGGACTTGAGTTTCATTTTGCTGGCATTCAGACATGGAGGGCTTTCTGTAGGAACACAAGGCACGAGAGGTAGATATTTTGCAGCAGTGGTTTGAATGTAATGATCTACCTTGTTCTAAGTACAGTCTAAAACCCACAGAACCTCACTGAGAGGGGTGGGAGCTAGGTTTAGGGATGACCAGAAAGATCCTCAGCAGAAGGTTTGGTAGGGAAAGGTTGAGCCAGACTCAGGAGCCAGGCAACATGAGGTCCCCAGCCTTCCTGCAGTTCCTGTCCTTTCCAAACATCTGACTGCTGCAAGGTGATGTCTCCGCTGGGTGTCACTGGGGTTAAGGATGGAGAGGGAAGGTGCACGCTGTGAATGGAGCAGCTCTCCAGTTTTTAGGTATGGTGTCCCACTGTCACAGCTGAGTTGTCAGGGTCGGCTCCTAGGCCTCCTTCTCCTTGGTTCTTCTTGCATTCTCCCATTCCCTTTCCCCTGGAGGAGGCAGATAATAAAGTAGGGATATTTCCCATGGGACAGGGATTTTAGGAGCTTTACCACAGCTGGGGCGTGGAGCAGGGAGCTCAGTATCAGGATATCCTGGAATCTTACCCGTTTTATTTCCTTTCTTGAGTGACAGTCAACATATAAAAATTAAACATGCTGCCAGGCTTGGGATAGTTTCTTTTGGGGGCTTTCCTTCTACTAAGGCTTTGAACTAGCTAGCTAGGGAAGAAGTGTGTGAGTAAAGAGGTAATAATTAGCGGAGGTAGGCAGGCAGTGACAAAGCTGAACGGAGGGATGCATTTGCAGGATGCAAAAGGCAAACAAAACATTAGGGAATTGCAGCTTCACAAGATCAAAAATATGCTGATAGGAAAGTTGGTTAGTACTTCTAAAAAGCCATGGTTAGGAAATTAATGAATTACTGAAGGTTTAACTGGGTCAGTGGGGGGAAGTAGGCCTGATAAGGAACTCCTCATACAGGAGTGTTTTGATGTTTGGATACATCTGTTTATTTTCATCAGCAATATAGATAAGATAACTTCAGGCTGTATTGTAAAGCAGGTTAAAACAGTTTAGTAAACATAGTTATTTATATGCATGAACATACTTGCATAGAAACGTACATATGGTAACACATATATTAGCATATACTTCAATTTAGGAGATTTTTTCAATCATGATTACAGTCTTTCTCATTAGAGAGGTCTTTTATCACTGAAAGCCAAATTTTCCCGACAAATCACTGTAATTATACCTGTGAGATAAAACAGTATTTTTTAGCCAAAGCAGGTCCCTTGACCTCTGTCTCACAACTTTGAGGGAGTCCAGCCAACCTGCTGAGGCAGCCAGAATGCTAAAAAGGAATTGGATAGGAAACCAAATTACTCATCTCAGAGGGCTGGATGGGCTCTGTTCACGTAGCAAATCCCAGGATCATCACAGATGCAGCTCAGGGCTGCAACCCTGTGTGGGAGGGAGAAGCAAGCCAAAGCTGCAGTGAGAATGCCCTGTCCAGGGACAGCAATTGGAGTGGGGAGAAGATCCCACAATGCACCCAGGCACATGCCCGCCACGTGGTTGTATCTAGGCAGGGTGTGAAAATGGGACAGAGACTGAATATGGAGAAACAGAAATGGGTCCACATGGATCCAAACAGAGAAACAGGTCCTCAACTGCTCTGTAGAGAGCGATCAGGGTTCGGATGAGATTGGAGAATATGTCCTCAATCTGTCCTGGAGAAGGAGGGTGTGGGTTTCCATAGTGGCAGACTAGCTTCCCACACAAAGACAATGGGCTACAATAGCTAAATGAACAAATTTATTATCTGTGAGACTCTCCCGCATGGTAAAACCCTTCTTTGTTCATTGGTATCCAAGAGCCAAGTAAAAAGGTCAATGCACTGTGCCAAGGAGCACTCCAGTGCTTCATTGCTGATCGTCTGGAGCTCTGTGGCTGCAGATGGAACAACACGCCCAAGCTCAGAATTTTTGACCATCTGCCTCCTACCAACAGTACCCCCACCCTCTTCCACACTGCACCAGACAGTGCACACATCCTACCCTGGATCCACTCCCCAGCCCACAGGCACAGCATGGTGCCCCATCCAAGGGATGCTGCACCGCCTGCTCGATCTCCCCTCCTGGCCTTTCTCAGGGCTGAGCCACTGTTGAGCCACCTCCACTGTCGAAGCCATGGGAGGAGGAGCTGGGGTGATCCTCGCAGAAGTCAATATCACAGCGTCAACTGTCATGGTCCCAGTTTTTTCCCACGCACATGCATGAATTCCCAAGAGGAATGTGTTTGCTTGGTGCCTGTAAGGGCAGTGGAAAATGGCAGATTTACATGTGATCTGAGCAAAACCAGAAGCAGAAGTTCCCTGTACGACCAGTCATGGGGAAGTGGGTGAGTCCAAGGATATTCATAGCATCAAAGTCAAATACCACCTCTGCCCCAAGCCAGTGCAGTAGCTGAACTAGGGGAGATTCCAGACTCTGTGGAGACAATCATTAATATGTACAAATGTGAGCATTTCCCCTAGTTTTTCTGCAGACTGAAGACTTGTCAAGCTCTGGAATCTTTCTGAGACTGCACTTCTCAGGATACACCTGGTCCTCTTGTTTTCCTGTGTCAGGTAACCAAGAATAAATCACTTGTGGCTTTTGAAGAGCTGTGCCTGAAATCCAGGGTGAGTTTGGAATTGAAATCCACAGCAAAATGAGGAAGAGGCAAATCTACATTAACAGAAGTTGTGGGCACAATCTTGAATGTGTCATTTCTAATTTAGGTGGAGGACTGGTGAGCTCCCCCTTGCTTTCCAAGGCTGCTGCATGGCTGGTTGTAAGCTTATCTGAAGTTATGCATGTTTGTATCTTCACTTACTAATTGACTTCAGCACTGATGGTCTAATCTTAGCCCTTTTTTTTTCCTTTACACATTTCACTGACACCTTCTCCCAGAAATCTTTTCCATCTAATTTTCTCTGAAATAAGTAGAATTAGTCAGCACAGAGCCCTTGATCTTGCAGGTACTCTTGAGGGTAAGAGAGATAGGCACTTGCTAGTAGACCCCGACCTGACAATAGGTCATGAACTAGGGGGTCTTAAAAGAAGAGCACTTAACATTTGCCCCCACCCTCGCATGTTGAACTGTCAGCACTGTGTCCCCAGCGTAAATGGGAAGGGAGCTCTAGGCGTAGGTCTTCTTGTACAGGTAGAAAGACAAAAGTCACTCCAAGTGTGGAAGAGTGCAGTGATGGGGGTGTAGATTGTGAAAGGGACACGTAATCGCGGGCTCGTGCCAACAAAGCACACCTCCTCTGGATCACGCTGGCTCTTACGGAGGTGGGGACTGATGGCCGCACTGCCCTGCACTCTCTGACCCTCTGCGTTTTCCTGCTGGCGTGCAGCAGCCAGGTACATTACATGTGTTTGGGTGAGTTTTCTAGATCAATGCTTCGCAGTCCACGCTTCGCTGCAGGCATTGTAGGTCTGTTTGCATGTTGCCCTAATAGCTTCTTCCCAGGGTCTGGGCTGGGTGTGGGAGAACTGCCCTGTGCTCACTCACCAGTGTGTCTTGTGGGTTGCTGAGTACATTTCAAGGTGTACGGGTCTGCTTTTTTCTCCACCTTGCTTGCCTTGCAAAGCAAACTTCGTCTTAGAGCACCATTAGCCTCGTTCCTCAAAGCAAAAGGAAAATGACAACTATCACCAAAAGATACAGCTCGCTCCTTGGCAAAATGTGAAGGCCAACAACACCGTCAGCGCCAGGAAGTTTAAGGAACACACGTATTTCCCTGGACATGGCATTCAGGTACTGGGGGGGCAAAGAGGGAGCGTGTTCCTGCCCCTTCCACACCGACGGAACATCTTGTTCCTTCTTCTCCATTTCACACAAGAGTAAGTTGAGGACTGAGAAGTTTTGCTCAGTGTCACCCATCTGCTGCAGTAGAGATGGGCTGAGGATCTTTCTTTCCTGAGCCTCGTGCCCTGGACTCTAATAGTTAATGCTCTGCAGTGCTTTCAAAGGTTTCCTTTATTTCCTGCCTGACAGACAGGGGGGAGGAACTTGGTCTGCCACTGAAGGAGAAAGATGTTTTCCTACAGTGCTCACATCCAGCTCCATCCACACCCTCTGCTCAGAAAGACAATTGTTTCCAGGAGCAGTACAAAAACACATCATTCACATGAAAATAAGGAAAATAAGGAAAATAATTTTCCCGTTTCTCTCCGCCAGCAGAAGTCAGTGAAGAAACTGTTGTCTTGAGCTGCAGAAGAGAAGCCTGAAATGAGGCTTGGCACCAGGAGAGTTTTCCGGGGGGGGGTCATTCTTTAGCATCACTGCAGAGTGTGTTGGTCAGCACACATGCCCGTTGCCGCAGGAGAACTCTCCCTTGAGGCAGGTGAAAGGAAGGCTCAATTGTCCCTAGCTTTCCCCCAGCACGTCAGGAAGAAGGTCGGAGTGGATGGGTCTCCTGGCTGTGTGCCTGTCACCTTCGGCTGCCCCAGAGCCGAGACAACAAGAGGTCATGTGCTCACAGTCACAGCACTCAGACAAAACTGCAGCCCACCTTTCTCCTGCTCCTTTCAAACTGGAGCCTGTGAAGTAGGTGCCACATTTCTTGTCCAGAGCTTGCCGACCTGTTATGATTTTCCTCATGATAGAGGGCAGCCTGCTGTCCACTAACAGCCTTTCCTAAGGGTTTTCCTCACATCTGTCCTGCAATTCCTAGGAATTGATGAGAGCTAAAAGTATTTTGTGGACAAAATACTAGAAAGAGGCACAGCTGTAAAGGATGCTGGTCCTTAGTAGTTCTGGGCTGCAGCAGAGAATGATGACTTGTACAAGATTCAGATGCTAACCATTCTCCCCAGTTAGATGTTTTCCCTCCAGTCCTTGTTGCCTTTACTGCTAACTAAAATTTATCTTTAAGAGCTCACCCAGATTTGTCCATTGGTCATCACCTAGGAAGGCAGCCAAGTGCGAACATCAGACTCCGGTTGGAGTAAAGGCTGGCTCACCTGCCATCACCTCATCCAGGCTAAGAGTCACGGAGAGGGTGCAGTGCTTCCCCCTCCCAGCAGGAGCTTTGCCACTGCGGTGGTGCCTCCTGAAGCACATCTCCAGGGGTTTGCAGTACAGGGAGTCTATACTCTACCAAGCTAACCCTGAGCCTCGCTAGCAACTAGCACTGGTCAAACCCCGGGTACAGACAGCTCTGTGCAAGCCCGCTGCAGTGGTCAGTCCCTGTGGTGTGTGAAGACAGTCAGAAGGACCCATAGGCAACATGTGTATCAGCATCTTCCATGGGATGGCAAGTGGGAAAGGAGAGCTCCAGGGACTTTCCAATTTTGCAAGTTTGGGTGGAATCTGGTTCTTAAACTTCATGAAATCAGATGTGTGATAGTGCCTGGGGGCAGACACTGAAAATTCCTGGGATCAGGGCTTTGGGAAGCAGCGGTGTAATGCAACCAGATGCTGCATGCCACGGGCCTTTTGGCCAGCTGCCTCGGACAATGCGGCAAGAAACAAGTCCATCCCTGCCAGAGGACGTAAGCCCTGTGTGCTCGTGCTTTGTACACATGACCCAGGAGCAACATTCACACTGCCAGGCTATCAATCAGGAGCCCTTTTTTAAAAAAGAAAAATAAAACAATAGCTTTGTGTTTTCTTTGGAGTTTCTAACCACGTAGTACAGTTAGCAGCAGCACAAACTGTGGCTGGCAGCAAGTGTTGCCTGCTCACCCTCCTCTCCCTCCCCAGCAACAGCCTGAGTCATGGCTGTGGTCACAGACAGTGACACAATGCTATTGTCATCCAAAGAATGCAGTGTTTTCCTGCTCTGCAAAAATATTTTGTACAGTGCATTTTCCATGTTCTCCAGAGGAGACACTGTCCGGATTCTTGCTGTAAGTGCCCCCATGGAGCGCTGCTGACTAATACTCCCATTTCTCCTCATGTTCCCCCAAGGTCCCAGACTTATTTACACTCTGCACAAAGAACTCGGAGTCAAGGTTGGTGAAGTGGATTTCCTCAGAACAGCACACGCACTGAAGTGTGAGGGAATTGTGAATTTAATCCCTTGAGGTAAAATTCATTGAGTTCACGTCACTGGAGCCAGATCATGGTTAAGGGTCTGGTGCAGAGGAGTCGGCTTGGACATATATAGGCAATAGCATGGCAGGCAGACAATTTGGGCCCCCTACTCCAGAGATGGCCGTGGGGTGACTCATCCACTAGCGATTCCACTCCTGCTGTTGCCTCCTGAAGTAATGAGACACACAGCTCAGGCAAGAGCCACGCTGCAGGCACACTAACCCCTGCCAAAGCCTCCGTTAATCACCAGCCATGTTCCTGCCCTCTGTGCACACCTCAGGGGACTGCAGCCTCGTAACCTCTACAGACCTGCCCGCTCTACTTAGCTTGGAAATGAAATTGCAATTACTTCCTAATACTGCAGTCCTTCTGCCTTTCTCGTGTTGCACGGCAGATAGCAAAGGACAGTGCTAGCATTTTCTCTTTCTGCCAGGTAGCTACCATGATGATTTAAAATCAAATTGCTTGGGAAAATATAGGATAAATAAATCCAAATGCAAATCTCAGGACGTGGCAAGACCCCCTTCCCACAAATATCTTTGCTTGATGTATATGAAGGACAGATGAAGAGGCTGCAACACGGCTGTTCACTGTGGTGGGCTCTTCAACTCTTTAATTAACACTGAGAGGTGGTGCGGTGACAGTGCATGTGTAACCCTACACATGCCGTAGGTGAAAAGCGTGTAGGGTTGTGGGATGGAATGTAGCTTAGCTGTGGTGCTCCAGCACATTTTGGCATGCAGTGCAGTTTTGGAGGGATGAACGTGGAGAGTGGGACGTGTCAGATAAGTGCTGAAACATTTCCTCTGTGTTTCTGTACCTGTAGGACAGATGACTGTAGCCATGACATAGTGGTTGTGGTGGTTGCTCCCCATTCAGTAGATGTAAACTTACTCTATGTCTTTGTAGAGAGATGTGTTTGTAAGAAATTAATTTGAAAAAATAGGTAATTAATTTTTCAAAAATATGTTGGCTAGATTTTGGGTTCTCTCAACCATGCTTAAACCAGGATAAAAGGAAGAGTCATCATTATTCATATTATAATAGGCTACGTGAAGTGTATTTCCTCCCCAAATGGAAGATTCATATGTATCACTGGCAAGGTAAGCCAGGCTGGATCTGACCAGCCAGCCTGGTAAGAGAACCTGGTGGATGCTGCTGAACTTGAGCCTTCAGTGGACAGTGAAAATCCTACATGTTGCACACAGCTGGTTGTGAAATAGCGGATGTTTTGGAGCAGATAGGTGATGCAGAAGACTTCCTTCCTCAACTCAGAAGGCAAATAATTTGTATCCTGATTACAAATTATGAGGTTTTGTAGATTGCAAGGTCAGAAGGGACCATTATAATTATATCACCTGACCTTCCCAAGTAGTGCAGTCTTGGAATGACACTTGGTGATTCCCACACCGAGCCCAACAGTCGGTGGCTGACCTACAGTGTTTTTTTCTTAAAGACTCAGACACAGAGACTTATCTGTCACGGACTCTGTGGCCTGGGAGGTTATTCCAATACGTAACGGGGTTTTTTCTGCTCAAAATACACAGCTCATTTCCAGTTTGTATTTTGCCTGCAAGACCTTTGCCTAGAGAGATCATGTCAGATTTATAATTTACTATCTATCAAGTAAGCAACAGTGGGATTGTGCGATGTCCCCCTGTTTCCACAACACCTCTTCCCACCACATTACCTGGCGTGAAGAAAAGAGGAGACTGCTAAGGAAACCCAGGAAGGCTTGTGGACCCGGGGTATCACACTGCCACCAGTACTGTGCAGGTGTCATACAAGAAGGACATTTATGAGCCAAAAACCGAGACTTTGACCTCTGCGGGATGTAAACATGTTTGAAACCTGTATCCAAATTTCTTCACTGTTTAAATACTGAAACTCTCTGGAGGCTACAGACCACAGAGATCTGTATCAGTGCAGAGTACACCAACCCCTAATATAACTGTGATGCATCCTGCTCCGTGATTGCACCGGTCTGGCTTTAGCAGCCACATTTCCTGGTTAATACAAATAACACAGAACAGTTTTTGCAGACATTAATAAACCTGCTCACCACCCCAGGAGACAAGCATGTGTCATTATTAATTAGGCTGTTTATCATTTATATTTTGATAGGACCCAGAGGCCCCTGGTCAGAGATCATAGAATCATAGAATTGCCCAGGTTGGAAGGGACCTTTCAGATCATCGAGTCCAACCATCAACCTAAATCTGACAAAAACCACCACTAAACTGTATCTCTAAGCACTATGTCTACCCGGCTTTTAAATACCTCCAGGCATGGTGCCTCAACCACTTCCCTGGGCAGCCTGTTCCAACGCTTAATAACCCTTGCAGTGTAAAAATTTTTCCTAATATCCATCCTAAACCTCCCCTGGCACAACTTGAGGCCATTTCCTCTTGTCCCATTGCCTGTTCCTTGGGAAAAGAGACCAACTCCCACCTCTCTACAACCTCCTTTCAGGTAGTTATAGAGACTGAGAAGGTCTCCCCTCAGCCTCCTCTTCTCCAGGATGAACACCCCCAGCTCCCTCAGCCGCTTCTCACCAGACTTGTGCTCCAGACCCCTCACCAGCTCCGTTGCCCTTCTCTGGACACAGTCTAGCCCCTCAATGTCTTTTTTTTTGTGGTGAGGGGCCCAAAACTGGACACAGCACTCGACGTGGGGCCTCACCAGAACCGAGTACAGGGGGACAGTTACTGCCCCAGTCCTGTTGGCCACACTGTTCCTGATCCAGGCCAGGATGCTGTTGGCCTTCTTGGCCACCTGGGCACACTGCTGGCTCATATTAAGCTGGCTGTTGACCAACACACCCCAGTCCTTTTCCACTGGGCAGCTCTCCAGGTGCTCTGCCCCAGCCTGTAGCTCTGCATGGGGTTGTGCAGGACCCAGCACTTGGCCTTGTTGAACCTCACACTATTGGCCTCAGCCCATTGATCCAGCCTTTCTAGATCCCTCTGCAAAACCTTTCTACCCTCAAGCAGCTCAACACTCCCACCCAACTTGGTGGGAGTTGCAAACTTACTGAGGATGCACTTGATCTACTTGTCCAGATCACTGATAGAGATATTAAAGAGAACTGGCCCCAATACAGAGCCCTGGGGAACACCACTCATGTTGTTCCAACTGGATTTAAATCCATTCACCACCACCCTCTGGGTCCAGCCCTCCAGCCAGTTTTTAACCCAGCAAAGAGTACTCCCGTCCAAGCCATGGGCAGCCAGTTTCTTCAGGAGGATGCTGTGGGATGTGGGTCTCATTGCACAGTAACTCACAGCCCAAATGTTATCGCCACCCAAAGCCCCTGCAATCCAAGACAAGCAGAAAGACAAGGTGCATGCAGAAACCAAAGAGGTGCCTTGCAGGGTAACAATAGGACAAATTCTCATTAATTTACTCTTCTGGAAACTGAAGCACAGAGGTAGCAAGTCTGTGGCCAGATGTTAGTGCAGAATACAGCCCCGAGACCCTGCCCCTCGGCCTCCCTGGTAACCAAGTGCAGTGGCTCTTCAGCCTTTTCTCAGCATCTTTGCTGCTTTGTATTAGAGGACTGGAGATGTGGTGTCCATTCCCAGTTTAAGACTTTTGAGGCCATTCTCTATGCCTGTAAAGCTAATGCAGTTTCCTGTCCCACAGGTGTGCAGCATGTTTTACCCCACTTTGCAAGTTAGGAACTTGAGTGGAAGGAGCTGGAGACCTTCCAAACACTGTTATCATGTTAATGTGTCACATTGATAAAGCAGCCTGTCTCCCATCCCTTGTGGTGTTCAGCATGCCTGGCTGGGATTGGGGTGAAAGGGCTCTTCCAGATTCACACGGCAGACCCATGGCAGGGCCAGGAGCACCCACAGGCGGCCCGTGAAGACTACTCACACTTATCATGGTGCAGGCTTCAACATGAGTGTGGGGCTTTGCTGCAAAAGATGCACAGGTTGTGCAGGGAAAAGTCTACTGAGCAAGGTTTTACAGCACCTCCAGAGATCTTGACTCAGGCTTTGCCTTGTCTTAGGAGGATGCAGGTCACCCTGTGTTATCCAGGGAGCACAGAGCACAGTGTCAGCCCCTTCCCCACCGCTGTTACCCACCTGGCACTGGCACTGTGCTAGGACAGGTTGTGTTGCAGCTCAAGGTGCTTTTGGAGCCTTGTGTACAGCCTGGGGATGCTGCCTGTGATTTGCATGACCAGGTTTATGCAACTTCTCAGCTCTGCACAAGCCGGCAGCGTTAGCCCTGCTAACTCGGGCAATATTTCAACATGAGGACAGTGCTGGGTGGAAAGAAGAAAACAAAGCAAACCAGCCGTTCCCCGGGACTGAGTTAGCGAAGGGTGGCCAGGAGATACGCAGGCAGATAGTGATAAGACAAGGGCAAGTGAGTCAGGCTACGCAGCCAGCAGGGATAAGCGTGCACGGGGATCTGCTCCCTCCCTCCCACTGGGCTCCAGGCTTGCCGTGCTGCTGACGACCCTTACACCGCCTTGTCCCTACGGTCACCGGGCTCCTGGGGTGGATGCACTTTTATGTGTCCTCCTAACACCTGCTGTTAATTTTGCAAGTGTCCTCCCTTTCCCCATGCACAGCCTCATAGGCTCAGCTTGACAGGTCCTTCCCTGGTTGGTGCGGCTGCGGGGGCCGCGGGCTGGCGAGCAGCACCTCTGGCACCTCTTCAATGCAGGACACAATGAGGATTAATCACAGCCTGTCAGAGAGGCTGCTGTATTTTTCCTCCATTCTTATTTGCGTGCTAGCGCCTGGAAAACAGGATGACGATGTTTTCCTGCCACGCATTCACCGAGACTAAACAAAAGAGGTTGCATTTCCAGCCCCCCCTGCTCTCTGATAACTCTGGAGCTTTCAGGAGTCGGCTGGGGAGAGCAATAATGAGGGGGTGTCAAAGATCTGCCTCTTCGGCTGGCTGCAAAGGAGGGGGTGGCTACAGATCTGAGCAGAAAGCCTCCAACATCTCTGATGAGGGTGAAGGTTTTCCATCTCGCTTTTGGGGAAAAAATGCATTGCCCAAAGAAAGCCTGCCTGGCTTGCAACAGCTGTACTAGTTTCCTCTCATTAACATTTATTACTCTTAGTTTGTCTCATTAGTTTTAAGTCCAACCATGCTAGGTGCTTTACAGTGTAGTACAAAAGAGAAATCAGGCTGTTGCAGTCTAAAGAAGGAGGAAGTGTTTATTTCCAGTAGTGTAGCCATCAGCATCACCCAGGCATGAGTTTGATGCTGGGTCTTTATGCCAACATCTAAAACCGGAGCTGAGCTCAACTGGGAATGAAACTCTGCCCTCTCATGCTTTAAAAGCCCAGGCCTTTCCTCTACCTGTTACAATGCCTTTCCTTCATGCCAATCTCCATAGGATGCACTGAGTTTCTGCTTTTCACCTGATGTTTCATGGGTTTAAATAGCTGCTTTCTCCAACCTCAGATGAACTTCGCAGAGTAAACAATAATTGGTGCAATGTAGCTTGTATGGAACTTTCGGAAAGTGTTAAAATGTTCCCTCAACTGGGAAAATGAATGGTGGAAATCCTAGTTCTGAACTGATTTTGGGAACCTAATCTCCTGTGCTCCATGCATAGATTTGGTGGGTCTATTCCCGTCACCAGGAGCAACAAAACCAGCTGGGGGAGCTTCTGGGAGAGCAGGGACCAGGGAAAAAGAGAAGACCTGAAAAGCTATGTTAGATGCCTCGGAGAGACGATCTGAGTAGCTGTGGAGGTTTTCACATGGCAAATATCTCAATTTCAACTCTGACTTCACAGGGGAACATTTTCCACTGATAGATCATCCTTCTCACCTATTCCCGTAAATGGGGAACAGTTTTGTTGCCAGGCACTTTTGCTGATTTTGAGGACAAAGGCTCAACCCCCTTCCTGGCATTAAATTGGGAATACCACCCAGATTTGTCTAATTCCAGGGAAGCGATCACAGTGTGGGGCTGATTCCTGTTTTTCAGCTATGCTTTCTCTGGTCAAAATCCCCACCCCCAGAGCTGAGATGCCTTAATGAATGCAGGCTGTTCACACAAAGGTTTCAGCCAGCTAATATAAGGAAATTTCTCTCTTTTAAAAAAAAAAAAAAAATCTTCCTGTGAAAACTCTGAAGTAAAATTGTGATATATATATTTTTAAAACTACTGCTTGGAGAAATCGCTTTCCCCTCTGCATGGCTTGGGGAAAATGTTAAGAAAGTGTATTGCAGGGCTGCCTTTTGATGTCCTCCAACGTGTGATACAGGGACTGTGCTTGTTCCTCCAGGAGCGCGCGTTGGAGCAGCGCCAGGATGAAGAACAGGGCTCGCCTCCAGCCAGGTTGCAGGTTGTGGGAGGCCAGGCTAACCCCAAACAAGCGGATTCGGTCTGCTCTGCACTACCATTCAGTTTTCATCACTTCTTTATATCTCTGGGTTTGGCCCTGGATGTTCTGTCCCTGGGGTACTAAAATGCTGAAGAAATCACCCTCCCCCCAACACAATCTCACTAGATTAAGGCCTGAAACCTTATTTTAGTTTACAAGATAAGAGCTTATTAAACAGCGTGAAAGTAACCTTGAAAAAGGGGATTTCAAAATCTGCAGTGCAAAGTCCTGAGATGTGAATGCTGAGAAATCTGGTTGGGTTGCCTCATACTCCTTGATGATGCTTGTCTCTATTATCCCCAGTAGTTGTCATATGGGAACCTCACTGCATCAGGGACCTGATGTTACCAGGAAAAATGGGAAGGGCTGAGAGGAAATTGTTTGCATATGTATTTTTCTGTGTGTATGACTCAAGCAAGGAATAAACTGTATTATCTATAAAAATATCTGCAAGATCTTGAGGCAGGGCTGGTATCTCAGGAGCACTCTTCACATCCAAAAAAACCCCCAAAACCATGCATCCTACTGAACACTGGCACACCACAAACCACAGGTTTAGCCAGCAGCAAACCCACAGAGCACCTGTGCTGCAACCAAGCAGAAGCATCCAAGAAAGTTAGAAGGGAGTTGTAGGGGGAGAAAGCTCACCTGAAAACGTCAAAAAACCAAAATATTCCAAAATTTCTCCCTCTTTCTGACCCCCCACATTTCACAGCAAAACTTGTAAGTTACAGATTTTAAATATGTTACGAATGAATAAAAACTTGCAATACTGCCTGAGGTATGGCAAGAAAGCACGTGCTGTCATGATTAGAGCACTCGCATAGCATGCTAATTACATAACACCCTAGGAATTTGGCAGCGCTGTTCTAGAAATAGGGCAAATAATCATATTTCCCCCACACACCTCCTTCCCCAATTCTCTCTGCTTCAGTTTTCCTTGATTGAAAATTTAGTTTTCAAACCCTTCCAGACAACTCTGTAACCTGGCAAAAGTGAGAAACAACTTTTATAAAAGCTTTGTCATACCTCAAGCAACTCTTTTTTTAGAAAGAAAAATCCATGCTAAACATTCAGTAGTATTTTGCTTTAGTGTTTAAGAAGCGCTTCCAAACTGTGGCAGAGACTGGTATTAGGGTTGCTTGGCCCCACTTTGCCTCTAGGCAAAGACTTGGCCCAGAATAATTGAACATTCCTATCATTGTAATAATTCAGCACTGCATAAACACGAGGACATTTGTTCTATGTCACTCATGTTTAACAGGGAAGCAATTTTCCCAGTTGATGGAGGAAAAAAGGAGACAGACGCACCTCCAGTGCTTTCCAAGCTGCCATAAACAGATGTTGAGTCCTTCAGGCATGCTCCTGTCCACTTACATACAATAAACCTCAACAGCTCCGTGTTTTTGCATTCCCAGGTCTCGACAAAGGAAAAATCAATGGCCTTCAAACACTGACAATGTGTTTGGGCAGTGGTGAGAGTGGGACCAACACCTCCAGAGCTCTCCGAATGTAGGTGGTTGTCATGTCCACCAGCTTCCTCCTTTCCTTTTAGGGTGGCAGCGAGGCATCTCTGATGTCCAGCACTGAGTCCACGTGGGGCAGTGTGTTTCTTAAGCTCTGTGAACTGAAGAATCATCATTAGTCTAGAACTATTACAGAAAGTACAATAATGCAGTTGGAGTACTTACTTACGGAAAAAGTCACTCTAATAATAATAACAGTATTAAAATTGCAACACACACATTTCTCAGTTTCTGTCCTTTCTCTTAGAGTGATGCTTCAATTGCTCCTCAGAGGGCGCAGGGGGTAACACCATAGTCTTCAGCTTCCAGAGTCCTCTTTTGGGAAGAATCTGATGTTGAAGTTGCTGCTTTCTTCTTTTTCTCTCCAGGATCCACTTGGAGATATTTTTAAATGTTCATTAACATGCTAATAACTAAGTTTATGTGTCAGCTACTAAGGTAACATGCAACGTTTGTTTACACCCAAATTCAATGTATATGGTGACCTTCACATACGTTAGATGATACCTCCTTGTTCTCTTTGTTATCCTTAAAGCCTGTTTTTTCCGAGTGCAGATCTATATTTTTTGACCGACCATTGGTGATTTTCTTATAGCTGTGGGGTCTCTGGTGACAGCCTGTGCCCCATCTTTTATCACCCCTTGTCTTATCATCCCACTTCTACACATCATCCCATGTCTCCATTTCTCAGGGACTCTGCTGTCAAACCTCTCTTGTGTGTCTCTATTTCAACTTATTGAGAGCCATAAACATCTCGTTATGCCTAGAATGAGCACTTGTTAATGCCGTCTATAAAAATTCTCTGATTGTAGTACACAACGGCAACAAAAAAGAAAAACCAGTAGCCATAGACACCCAGTCAAATAGCTAAACTGACATCACAGCAAAATCTGGTGAAATAAAAGTCCAAAAGACTCAGGAAAAGTTCAGACAGAGCAATCCCAACAAGCCTCAGCCCTGAGGTCCTGCAGACTCAGTACAAAGCTTATATCCCATTGCTAGCAACGGCCATGCTGTGTTACAGGGCTACCCTGTTACGATGGGCAGCATCTCAGTGCAGGAGTATTGAGCAGAGGCAAAGAGATGACAACAACCCAACATTTCTGCTGATGGTGGTTCGAGGAGACTGAGAGCATCCCAGCGATGGCTCAGAGAAGAGTCCGCCCATAGTGACAGGACGGTCTTTGTGGATATCCCCCAGTCGGGGGCATCTGGAAGTAACAGATGCCTTCAACTGCCAGTGACGGTGGACTGAAAGAGGAGGGAAGACCATACAGCTTCACATGGGCAAGGAGGGATGGACTGAGCATCAGGACGGAAATCACTCATTGGGATGGCTTGCAAAAGGTGTGAATTTCTGGATTCTTCATCACTGGCATTTTTTAAATAAATATAACATTTTTTTTTCAACATAGTCTCTGCCTCACTCAGGAATTAATTCCCTAGAATCTTGAGGTCTTTATTACTCAGGAAGACAGATAAGATGCCCCATCAACTCCTCCTTTGCAGTCTATGAATGTCTAGAAAGAATACTGTGCTTCAAATCCGTGTCAAGGGTACTGCAGAGAGGAAACTGGCAGCTGCTTAGGTGCTCAGCCAGCCCTTGGTCCTGCTTATTGGCCCAGCACATGTTCTTCCTCCAGCAGGTAGCAAAAACATCTCTCGTAGTGCTCATCACAAGCCAGGGTCTGGGATCTGTGGAGGGAAAGGGGATGCTCAGAGGGCAGATTGGCACTCATCAGTGTAAGGTCAAATAAACCACTGCAGTAAGCTTCCATAATTGCAGGAACTCCCCAGTCACTGTCCCACCCACCCAACAGAGAACTGGTTCACCGCACAGCCTGGACATCTGGTGTTGTAGGGCTCCATAGTCCTTACCCTGATTCATTGGAACTCCAGGTAAACTGAGAACAGCAATTATTAATTAAATCTGAAGAGCATATGTGTGCAGACCTTTAGAAAAGTGGACTTCTCCATGGTGAAGCATTCCTGGAGCATTCTCTGTCAGCTTGGCAGGATTTATGTACAAGGAAGGACACCAAAATATATTAGAAAACAAAACAAAAAAAAAATCCAAACCGACATATTTTTTGGAGAAAAATGTGGTTTTTTGATTGTGAAAATGACGGATTTCTTTCTCACAATCTCCCTAGTTAAAAGAAAAAAAGAAGAAACAAGTATTTGGTCTGATGGGTCCTGGCTTCATTTGGCTTCCCAGAAATCTGCGGTAATTTTATTGGTTATTGCTAGGAGTTCAGGTGTCACTCTTGTTCTTGGTGGAGCCGCCATAAAAATTGTTATTCCCATGTAAATGCATAGGCTTAGAACAGGCTTCCTGAAAGATGATTCAAACTCACTGTGAAACAGAGCTCTGTGCCTCAGAGAGCTTGCTGCCTGCCTATGAGAGGCACCAAGCACAGGCAGCAAGTAGGCTGGGGATGCTGCCTTGCACTGAAACTCAGACATAGGGATTGCTCACCCTATACCAGCTTCATGACCACTGCAGATCTCTTAGTGTTACCTGAACCTCAGTCTGCTCCCAGGGTGTGAGGCATCTGTTCAACACAGGCAACTACTCTGTGTATCTCCAAGGCAGGGATCATGAAGCCATCCCTTGTGTTTGGGCAGGTTTGGATCCGCAGATGTTTTTCTCTGGTAGCAGAGTCCACAATATTTTTGAAGTATGCAGGAATGCTCCTCCAAACTGCAGGAGTGAGGAGTCCATCTTGTAGCACAGGAAGATTTAGAAAGCTTTTCTCCCAGGCAGATAGCACAGGGCATGTGGAGAGCACGGAGGCCCCTGGAATTACTGGTAATTAAAGGAATGCCTTCCCTGGCACAACCTCTTCTTCAGTGGGCTTTGGTTCAAGCTTGTCCATCATCTTTCCACCATCTCTGTTTGAGAGCCAAGGAAAGCAAATAAGGCCCATGTTGCTTTTTGCAGAAGTCAGTCGTGTAACTGGCAGCTGGTGATAGCACTGTTTGTATCTGCAGGAGAAGTTTAACCTGCCCTCAGACTCCACAAAAGCACCTTGACATGCTTGGCATCCATGTGTAAAAATATCTAGTGTTCTTGAAGCCCGGGTTCAGACTGGCCCCCAGGAGCATTGAGCTCATGACAAGACTTCTGGCATCCTCAGTCAGGCCATGCAGAGCTAAAAAGTAGTCAGGAGTCAAGTCTTGCACAGAACCATTGCTCAGACACACTGTGTTCATGCCAGTCCCCAAAACAAGCATATGCAGATAAGCTATATACCTAAATCTAGTGCCTAGTATTAACTCTCCACTGTATTCCCAAGTGATTTTCGTTCTGGCTACTGTTTCCCTTTTGTCTGCCCGTCATTAACATCACACCTACAGGAGACTATCACATCTGCCTGCTCAGTAAGGAACTGCAAAAAGTAAAAATATCATCTCCCAGACTGACAGAGAGCAGCTCATTTTCCATTCACGTGTCCTACATGCTATGTAGGACAGAGCCATATTTTTCTGTGTCTCTAGGGGATTGACCATTAGCTTTGCTAGGGTGTGCGCAAAATTAAGGTCTCAGACCAATGCCACAGCATCCTGTCCGTGTCCAGGGTCATTCCCAGAGTAAGCAAGCTGTTTGCTGCAGTCCTGAGTTCACTGCACTTCGTTGGAGTTTAGCTGAGTCAATATTCAGCTGCATCCAGGAAACATTGCTTTCCAAAGACTAGGTCACTCCGTTCAGAGATGTTCTTCCTGGCCACTGCACCCACAGGCTGCCTGTCCCCTTGTACCTGCTTGGTACAGTAGTCAGCCTGTAGTCCTCCTCTCTCCTCCATCACCCAGCTGCTTCCACCCATCCATTGTAAACTGGATGTCAATATTTAACAAAACCTGTAACAACGTGGGATTTTTCTTGGCATCTGCTGGCCCAGCCTGTGCAGCAGGGGAGCAGGGCTGCTGTGCTGGGAAGGAGAGGTACAGGGCAGCAGCCTGGTTAAGGTCTGCCTTTGCAGCTCCCTCTCCCTGCAGGTGATCCCATTTCCCACTCATATTTGCAGACTCAGAAATAACCTCAGGGATCTACCCTGAACACACACCTCAGGGATGGGGCCAAACACGGCTCCAGCAGAGCAGGCAAGTGATGGCAGGGAGTGCCTAATGCTGTTATAAGGAAATGCTTTGTCACCTTCATCTAGTCTCACGAACGCCGTCCCTTATCACGGCAAATCCTTTATAGAGCATTGTAACTAAACACAGTGCCTTAAAACCCAACTAGAAACATGACCCTGCCCTGAAGAACCAACAGTCTTGTCAGCCACTTTATTAGTTAGTGCATTAATGTAAAACCAGCTGGTGAGTGGTTGCTGAGACTCACTAACAGCAAACACATCTCAGGGACTTCCAGATAGGACCTAGCCAACAGTGGCTGGGGACATTGGAAAAGAGTATGTTGGTGCTTGGCTCTGCAGGGTCAAAGTCCCTCATGCACCAACCATCAGTCCAGGAGAGGAGGGGCAGAAGGCTCCAGGTCCCTCTGCCAGCAGCATCCAAGGAGCCTCCTGTCTGGAGTGGGGTGGAAAGGACTGGGGCGCAGAGGGACTGGGGTGAGTTGGGGTGATGGGGGTTCATGAAGAAAGCTGGAGCTCAGCAAGGAGAGACGACGTCAGCGGTGCTGAATGCTGAGGGCCTGGTCTCTTTCCTGTGTGGACCAGAAGAACTGAGGAGCTGATCTGTGCTATGGCGATAATGTGGGACTCTTTACTGGTCAAAAGCATTCCAGCTACTTGGCAAGGCCAGAGATTTCACCACTCACCTTCAAGTACCCAACTGACAAGGCACCTAGACAGACGTTGGCCAGCAGTTTAATTCTCTAACACTGAGGGGCAGGAGCACCCTTGTGGGCTCGGAAAACGGTATTGCAAACAATAAGTTCATGTATATACAGGTGGAGAAACTGAGGCACAGAAAACCAGCAACAACTGGCAGCAGTACCTCCGCAGAGAAACCAACCGTAGTGCAGATCCCAAAAATCTTCTCTGCCACTTGTGCTTTTGCTTCTGCTGGCTGCGGCTGGTGAGGAGGAAGGTTGAGCTTGTTCTGAAGCCCAAGCCCTTTGCACTACTTCCCCAAATGGCAAGCTGAGAGAGAGCAAAACTTGCAGCATTCATCAAAACTGCCCGTTTAAATACATGGGAGAGGTTGCGATTGCTATCTGGGCACGCTCGTCAGGTGAAGGCATCTCAAGACAGATACCGCAGGAGACTTCCTGGTAAATTGCAGCATCGCAGAGGAGTCTGCAGCTACTTGTACCCAGCCATCATCGGAGCAAAGAACACTCCGATTCCTGGCTGGTACCTGAGCTGATAATTGCTCAGAAAAATTAAGGGTTGGGTAATTCCACCTGAAATTAATTACCTTGCTAAAATGCCGCAGGGCAGTTACCGCAAGAGGGTTTGAAGCAGATGATATAACCACTTCCCTCTTCAGGATTAAAATCAGGAAACAGGTCACAAAAGTCCGCCTTTGTCACAAAGGGCTTTATGGATTTCTCTTCTCTGGAAAATGTTTGGGCTTTTCAGATGTTCCCAAAACAGAAACGAGTGGCAAGCATTTATGGACACTCCCATGGTGTGTCTCATCTGACATTGACAATTCAGTTCTCTTCAGCAGCTTGCTTTGCTCATTTTAACACTTTTTATTAAGGAGCCACTCACTACTCCTTGCAAAATGTTTATAAACAGAGGCAGTAAATTAGAAGAGGCTCAGAATATTCACAGTGTTCAATTAATTTAAAGGCAGTCCCTCTTTCCCTTCACATGGTCTGCTTTCAGTTGCTTTCTCTCTCTCAGACTGTACAGCTGACTTTGGGCAAAATCCTTTATTTCCCCTGCATTTACCTCGCCTTTTGTAAAAATTTATCATCCTTCCTTTTTGTGTCTTGGCTACCTAGAGAAAGATTTCTCTGAGGCAATGGACGGTTTTGCCTGTGCAGGTAGGCTACTACCCTCCTTCACCTCCCTTATATAAAGAGTATCCTTTTCCAGTAAAAGAAACGATAAAACCATTAATTCACAAAGGAATGGAGTTGGCACTCCCTGCCCAAGGTAGATGAATTATATTGGTGTCTCTGTCCCTCTTAAATACCCCCAATGAAAAAGTTTTCACCACCCTCCCAGGTGAAATATTACAATATGCCACTTCTTCACCCATGGAAATTTTCCGTTAGTTTTCTCTTTATAACCAGCCCAGTTTATATAGTCTTTCCACACATTTCATGTCTTCCAGACATCTCCCTGCTAGTCCACAGCTCTCCTGAAGTGTCATGGCCTCATGGGTACAGGACCCCTCCTGAGGCCTTGCCAGGGCCCTGCCCTGGCAGGGCCTTTCAACTTTCAACTCTATTTCTGTTTCTATCAGCACCAGTAGGTAGTTTGCCTTTAGCATAGCTGTCTGACACCCGTACCTCACACTAGGTTTGTGATCTACTGCAGCCTCCAGAGCCTTTTCAGTGTTACTGAAGCTGTTTAGTCCAGAATATGAGTAGGATTTCCATCTAGGCATCCACTTGTGAGATGTGACTGTGAATCAGTCACTCTTTGGGTCTCTTCAGTTACCCGGAAGATAAAGGCATCTCAAGATGACAGCTAATCTTATTCAGAAGAGGTGCCTATAGTCAAATCTCTCTCTGGAGGCACTTTGTCCTGTAGAACAGCATTCAGGGTTGTTTTTTTTTCATTGTTATTCGTTGGTAGGTTTGTGTTTTTTTTCCCCCAAATCATTTCTTGATCATTTTGAATTTTGATTTAATCTTCTGACACATTTTCAATCCCCTCCCAACTTCATGTCATCTTCAGGTTTGCATGTTCTCTGTCTTTGCTGAAGACACTTAGGAAAATGTTGAACCACTGCTCGGTAAATCCTATCATTTTGATAGTCAGCCTTTGTTGTGTAGTGACAGAAAAATGGTCTGCTAACGCAAATCTACATCATATTTCCCTGGTTTGCTTATAAAGATGTGTTGTGAGGCAGTGTGAAATCCTCACTAAAGACAGGGCATAACATCTTATAACTGTCTAATAGGCAACCTCACCTCAAACTCTCTAGCCAGTGTGCTGAACCTTTGCAGCATGTGGTTCTGGATTCTCCTGTGCTTAGCAATGGAGAAAATCCACAGAAAAAACCACCTGTTTTCATAAAGTTTAAAATCAGCTGTAACCTCCCTAGGCAATACTACAGTAGGAAACAGCCTACTCACACAAACTTTCTCTAAGGAGGCTCCCCATGACGTTCCCTGTCCTTCCTTCTCCCTCTCCCTTCACTCGCACAGAGTGGAGAATGTATCTGAAAGCAGTCAGCCCCTGGACTACCAGGGAAAGACCACACAGTTAGCAGAGCAGTGGGCAAAGTTGGTTGGACTGATGTTTGGATGTTTCCCACTGGATCTGGAATTGGGGTAAGTTTGAACCCCAGTGGGACCTTTGAGGGGAATCTCGAGGATTGCATGCTTCGAAGTGAGCAGGTGAGACACGTGGAGAGCATCAGAGGAACCTCTGTCACCCACCTGACTGTGTATGCATGTGCGCTTTTGAATTAGGAGTCTCTTTTGTATTTCAGGAAAAATCAGGAATTCGCAAGCCTAAGAAAATAATGGTTGTGGTCAAATGCTGAGCTCACTAGGAACAGACGCCAGCTCTAATTGCTGTGATTCATTGGAGGTACCTGGTCCTTTTTTCAGCAAACTTCAGTTCCCTCTGGTCCTCTAGCATCCTGACTTACAGATGCACTTCAGAGAGAGCAGGAAATCTAACACCATCAAATAAACACAGCGAGGGGAGGAACACCAGCTCTTCTCTTGGGCTGCCCTTGTTTTTCTTGCTCCTGCTTTTGGCTTAACCTAGGGTTAATCACCAACGGTTCCGAGTTCCGCCCATGAAGAGGGGAAAGGGAAATGAGCAGGAGGGCTTTGATTCAGCTCGAGGGCACTGCATGCTGCCTTGAACCCCTTGCTGCTTCATTAGTTGCTTTTCCATGTCGGGAGATGGAGGCTGCATGAGAGACACTAGAGCTGCCAAGGCCAAGAGCTGGTGTCCTTATTCGGAGAGCACAAATGCACTTTGCATTGTTCTCGTTTCCCCTCATATGAATAATAAAAGCTGTTTGACAGCATGATGACTAAAACTATTTTCTGCCATAGCTAAATCTCCATAATTTGTCTCATTTAAACCCTTAAATCCATTTAACCCTTTTCTGTCCACTAACTATAAAGACCATATAGGTAGACCAGAGGTGATGGACATGGCATCGGCTCCTAAGACAGAGCTCAGATCATAGAATCATAGAATCATAGAATTGCCCAGGTTGGAAGGGACCTGGATCATCTAGTCCAACCATCAACCTAACTCTGAAAAAAGTGTTGTCCTGCAGGGAGATCATCAGCATTTGAAGCCTGAGCCAATTTCCCTGCAGAGCAAAGGCATGGTTATTTTCTCTGAGAATCCTTTCAAGGCCCTTGCTTGGCCCCAACCTGCCGATTCTTCAAGGACCAATGCAGAATGAACCCTAGCTGCTATGGGTGCTCTCCCTCATGCTGGCTCTCAAATGGCACATACAACCTGGCACCTACAAAGTTTTTGCCCTGGGTTCTGTATGAGGCTGCACAGAGAGGTTAGATGGGATGGCACAGAGATTTTGCCATGCTCCCAAGCTCATCCTCTTTGCTCTGATGTCTCTGGCCGCAGAGTGGACTTTGCATGTGGTGAAGACTAGAAAGGACAAATTAGTTTCACTGGTGTGATGTGGACCATTCAACCAGAACTGAGAGGTGATTTTCGTTTTCACAATGCCGGGCTGCCTTCTCTGGTTTGGAGTCACTCAGTCTGTCCCTGCTGTCCTCATGGTGTTGCCACGCACCTCCATTCAACACATGGGATGAGGGAGAAAATGCCCCAGGTGCTGGAGCTTCCTTCACAGCCTCTCCAGGGTCCTCCCTTGCATCCCTCCCAGCCACACAGCCTTACCTGTGCCGTGCAGTGAGTCTGTCCTAAAGCTGGGCTCAAGTAGCAAACCTGACTTATCAAGCACCCTACATCTTCCTACAGCTCTTCTCTCCCATCCCTGCTCTGCTGGTGACTCAAGCTTTTTGAAGAGGGCAGTCATGCTGCAGTGGCTGCCCAGGCTGTACCAGACGGTGGCAGTGACACTACCACAGCTGGCCCCCATGACAGATCACCCCATAATTGAGCTGTTTCAAATATTAGTGGCTTGTGCCACTGAGAAGTGCAATGAAGCTGGTGAGGGGTCAGGAGCACAAGTCCTATGAGAAGCGACTGAGGGAACTGGGGTTGTTTAGTCTGGAGAAAAGGAGGCTGAGGGCAGACCTCGGTCTCTACAGCTACCTGAAAGGAGGTTGGAGCAAGGGGGGGTTTGGTCTCTTCTCCCAAGTAACAAGTGATAGGACAAGAGGAGATGACCGCAAGTTGCCCAGGGAAGGTTTAGGGTGCATATTAGGAAAAATTTCTTCACTGAAAGGGTTGCCAAGCATTGGGATAGTCCGCCCAGGGAAGTGGTAGAGTCGCCATCCCTGAAGGTATTTAAAAGACATGTAGATGTGGTGCTGAGGGACACGGTTTAGTGGTGGACTTTGCAGTGCTGGGTTAATGGTTGGACTCGACGTTCTTAAAGGTCTCTTCCAACCTAGATGATTCCACGATTCTATGAAATATTTTTTTGGGGTGAATAATCCTTCTCTAACAGGAAAAGGTCCCAGAAATCAGAGAGCTTCCTTAACTCAGAGAGTCAAGTATTTTCCTTCTTCTACCACCTTTATGACTTCAAGTAACTTGAATTTGATTGCCGCAGGGCAATTTTGATCTAAGATTCAGGATTTTGATCTAAGATTAGGTCCCTAATGCCTCGGAAGTGGGAGCCTTTGGGTATGAGCAGCAAGTCAGGATTAACAAAGAGGTGCATTGTGGTGCATTCATTGAAAAAAAGGGGAGTTACTGAGATGTAAGAGGTGACAAGACCATATTAAATCCTTATCTACGCAGTATTCACAAGGGAAATACAGACCCTTGGTCAGTGAAGTGCCATATCTCCCTCTTCAGGTTCCTGTTCTTACCTCCAAAAAGTTACAGTCTATTGGACAAATGTCATTCACCCTGAGCAATAATGTCTTCAGGAAGGAGAGAAACACTTTTTTTTATAAAAAGCAGTAACTGGGTTAAGTTGCTCTGGGACTTTGGAAGTCTGCCCTGGAGAAGCTTGCAGAACAAAGTGCAGGGAAAAAAAAAAGGACATAAATGCATTTTATCACCTAGGAATCATGTAATAAATAGATGCATTGCCACCTTTGCCTCCCTTGCACCCTGCCCTTCTGTCTCTTTCTACAGGATTTACAGCTTCCCACAGCTTTAACAACTCTAAAAAGTGGCCAGTTTTGCAAAACAGATTAAACTCCACATATTTCCCTCTCTTTCTACGGAATTTCTTTAGAACATTTAGACCACTATCCCAGGTAGGCAGGTGTGCAGTATAATCCATTGATCTAGACAGCAATGCTGAATGTTTTGCTATGCAGAGTGCAGGAGCCGTGCAATTACCCAGTATGCCACGTGGCCAGTGTGTCTCCTCTCTCTCTTCTGTGCTTTTGAGTTATGTTTCTTTCCTGCAGAAAGAAGGTAACCTTGGGCTGGGGTAACCCCGAGAGCTGTGACAGCTCAGTGAATCACCCTGTAGGAGGTACTACACCTTGCTGTGGTAATTGCGTTTGTGCAAGAAGTATCACAACCTTGAAGAACAGAAGGATATTTAAAGCCAACGGCAATAGCCCGCTTCATGCCTCACAACATGCCCTGTTCTTATATATGAATATATAAACATGGAATGTTTCAAGATGACACCCAGAAAAGACGAGAGTGGTTGGAAAAAGAGGTGGGTGGAATTCCCTGCCTGAACGCACGCTCTGCTGAGAAATGCTGGTGTCCAGATGTTCCAAGCCACCAGTGGAGATGGTGCGTGTGGGGAGCTACACTGGGGCCAGATGATGTCTGACGAAGAGAACTTTTGCTCGCTTCTCTCTTTTTACCCCAAACCAGCAGTTTAAAAGAGGGAAACTGCATAAGGCCACCTGAGATGGTTCTTCATGCCAGGATCGCTAGGGACACAAGAGGGCTAAGTCGGGTGAAGTCTCGCTAGGTTCAGGCAAGCTGCAGTTATATGAGGGAGATTCTTCAGTCCTAAGGGAGAGCCGCAAAGAGCAGCCCGGCAGACATGAATGGGAGAGGTTTTGCTGCTGTAACTAGCTGTGCGTCAGCTCCCACAGCTAGCCAGCACTATGTGGGAGACCACCAAGGGAAGCTGTGGTGCTGCAGGGTGAGATGCTGTGTTCTGGCATGTTGGTCTGTGAGTCAGAACTAAGTCGATGTATTTTGGATCTGGTAAGACTGTGTCAGGTTACGGTCTCCCGAAGACCCCTGGCTATATTTCTTAGGGTACCGAACTACTGTTATCCTGGGTTCCAGCAGAGGTTACTATATCTGTCTGATGATTCTGCCCGAAGGCTCCACTGGGAGCCAGGGCCAGGCTGCACTTCTGAAATGACAGCATGAAGTAGTGGAGCAGGAAAAGATGTTCTGCCTTTTGATATCAGTGGGGGATCTGGCTCCAAACTTATTTGTCTTTTCATGATTATCTGTGCCCTGTTCAGTAGCAGCTGTATTCTGTCCCAGAAGCCATCTCAATTCAGAATGAGATAAATCAGTGACTTATGCATCAGAAGCCTTGGAAATTATTCTAGAAATATTTTATTGTTATTATTGGCTAATTGTTGGAATGATTTGGACTCCCTCATCATCTTTGCTGGGTGTCATGTTGTTTGTTGTGATAGTTCAGAGAAATGTTCTATCACCAAGTCGAAATTGCATCTTCTGAGTTTGTTGAGATGTAGGTATCTGTGTAGCTTGGGTAGGGTTTGCAGCCAGGGTTACTCCTGCTCCAGCTGTAAGCAGCCTTGCTAATACACCTATGTGACCACCTGTAGCCACAGTGCCACCAGGTCTCACTCACAGCTTTCAATGTTAGCCAGCTGGAGGAGGCAGTTGAAGTTATCTTGGATCAGCAAGGACTTGAGGTCTAAGGGGGCTGAAGACATTGACAGAGATACTGCAGAAGAGATCAGTTACTGGAAGAAACCAAAGGATTCCCCCTGTGTTATTGACTCTTTTCATGATTTGTCTTGTTTGGGGCACTGGGAGTAGAGTCTGGGCCCTTTTTTTTTCCTGGAAGCTCTATGTCTCATGGCAGATTGGAAAAGCAGCAAATTAACTGTAATCATGCATTGCGTGCCAAAGGGGAGTGAACTGCACTCAGTAGAGAAACGGCTTAATTAGGGTGCCCTTGGCAGAGGCAGGACTCGGTTCTGCGTATATTCTGAAAAGTAATTATAATTAACAGTTGACTTTTAAGGATGGGAGAATTGGAGGGTCAGTCTAGGACTTGAGTTCACTGCATACAAGAGAGTAAAGACACTTAATATAGGATAAAGGAAAAATCAACAGAGGCAGATGCTTTCATGTCTGGGAACCAGGAAGATAGGGAAGGAGACCTTGGGTTCCTCTTCATCAGCACGGGAAATGAAAAGGCAAAGCACCCTTTTGGAAAAGGATATGCTTCTTCCCAGACAGGTAGAAGAAGCCCTAGATTGATCAGCTGTGTGCCAGCCAGCACAGGGCACCCTGGACCTGGCCTGCAGATGGGACTATAACTGCTGATTTCTCAGTGTTGCAGTAGATACGAGGACACAACACATTAAGAAACCCTTCAATGGGTTGTTCTCTAAGCCACCAAGGAGCAGCACTTGCCTTACTGCGACTTGCTCTCCTATTGTTTGTTCTCATGTTTTGGTGTGCGGGAAACTTATTAGAAACCTTTCCCCAGCCTACTCCTGCTAGATCTATGTATGCTGGAAAGACAACTTCGAAAAAAGAACCGTTACCTTGAACGCCCTAAAAGAAAATAACTCAGACAAAATAAGTGTAAGAAAAGGCCCATAGAAAATTGTATTAAAATAACTGAGCTTGAGTTCTGGTGGGAAAAAAAACTGTATGTGATGATATGGGAAAAACATGATCATGATACTACTGTCCAGGGACTTTGCTGTGGTTGTGCAGAAACCCACAAGCTTTCTTGAATATTTTGAGTTTGCAGCCTTAATGTTCCTCTAATTTGATTTAACAGCCTGGAAGTCCTGCCCCAGAAGCATGTTAACTCTCCATCCAGCATTGCAAGTGTGAGGTCTCTGATCTTCTCAGGGTGAAGGATGAGAGTGGAAGAAATGGTCCAGATGGGCAGCAACACTTTGGGAATAACAGATGTTTGCCGAGTGAGGGCAGGTGGGTTGTGAGGAGCCTCAAATGAATTGTCCTTCATTTCTCTTTGGCTTCCACAATAGACAGTTAGGACTTAGAGTGATTATTCCAGCGCAGCTTTATCATAAACAGCTCAAGGGACAGCAAGACTTGTGAGATTTCATTTCTGTACAATTCAAGGGTGAAAGCAAAATCATTCTTGTGAACTGAACTTCAGACCTTTGTTTATCATGGACAATGGAGAGGTTGTCAATCAGAAACTCCTTTCACTGTGGACATTTTACTGCCAAATTTTATTCTTTGTTCAGAACTTTCCAGGTTTTATCACAAGCCCCTTGAATGAACTCGGTAGTCCCTATTTTGGAAGTTAAAGGTTGGAAAACTGAGAAAAGTGATTAAAGGTTGAAGTGGTAGCAACAACACTACACTCAAGACATAATTTGGAAAATGTCGACACTGTTGTCCAGAGAAGAGCATTCAGATTTGTTTATCACACTGCCATAAAAATAGGATGGAGGGAGAAATAAACAGAGGAGGAAGACAGAGATGGACAGAGTATGACTGCAGAAAGGTTAATGGTTTTGATAGTACAAGAGTGGACATAGCTAGAGTTTACTTAGAGGATTAGAGAGAAAATAAAGTTTTGTTATGAAGTGTGACCTTTAAGGTCCCTTCCAACCCATACTATTCTATAATTCTATGATTAAGATCCCACAGTCCCTAAGGACACGGGTACCAGCATAGCAGACCGTGCACTGAGGCATAGTTGTGTACTGATTTTTATGGACCATACGCTGGCAGAAGCACTGAAGTCACCATCAATAGAGTGGAGAGTGCTCAGAGGAGACAGTGAGGAGGAGCAGTGGGACTGCTGCCAGACACCTAATGAAACCATTCTTCAGGAAGAAGAGATGGAGGAGATGGATGTGAGAGGTTGAGAGGAAGATGACATATTAGAGAGCAGCAGCTGGGAGGGAGAATATCTGGTACCAGGCAGTCTGAGATCAGTTCCTTCTGCAGCAGTTCACTGAATCACTGACCGTGGCCCATTTCAAAGGGCTGGACAACTGCAGAGCTGCAGCCTGTGAAATATCTGCAGACAGAAGAGCTGAGACAATGGCAAAGGCGACTGCCTGAGGAAATGTCACCTTCTGCTCTGGGGAAGAGCTCATCAGTGCGGGATTAGGACAGAAATATCCCTTTCCATGGCACCACTGACCACTGCCCATTAAGTTTGTGGCCTCTTGCTGTGGTCCTGGGCAGTGCCAGAAAGAAGGTGCTGGACCAGACAGACTAATAAGCAGTCTTTAGCTCAAAGATACAGTCTTGAAGTACGGCACCCAAAGCAACACACGCAGCTTGCCTGGAGACAGACGCACACAGACGGTGCTTTAATGAGCAGATGTTAGAAATCCACCTGAGGTACCTCGTGAGGATGTACTGTCAGCTTGCAAGGCTGGAGAAGTTTAAATGGAGCTGTAAAATGAGGTCAGGCTTGATAGACACCAGTGCCAGGCGAACTCACGTGGAAGGGGAGAACAAGAAGGAGACCTCCTGCTTTCTTGTTCCAACCTGCGGGGACCTAAATATAGACAGCTCTGACAAGCCTGCCGCCACTCCCCGCTCTCTCAGCTGCACTTCGCAATCCCCACCGCACCCTCCCAGCACTCAAGGAGGACAACTTGCAGGGCAGGTACTGGGAATTGCAATAATTAATTGCGTTAATTTGGAGGTAAACATCCTGTACCTACCTTAGGTCCTTGGTGCAATTTCCCAGCAGCGGGTTTAGTGTGATGCTGCAGCGGGAGGCGGGAATACCCCTGAAGCAGGGACAGTCAGGAGGCAGGAATACCCCTGAAACAGGGACAGTAGCCCTTTGAAAGGGACATTGGGGCAGTGCTCTCACATTTCAGGAACAGATCTTAAAGATGTAGTGCAGGGAATAGAAAGATCTTCAGCAAGAACCCAAGGGGAAAACAATTTTTTGCCTTGACGGATTCTTCAAATGAATCTGGTGTTACTGCATGGCCAGAATCAGTCAATCCACAGGATACAGGAAGAGCTGAGTGACCTGCTGTTCCCATGAAAGGAGAAACTCTGCTTGAACCCTACTTGCACTTACAACAGGAGAAACCACTGGAATGTTGCAGTTGACTGGAGAGGTTGAATGGATCTGTGACTTTCGGCATAACACTGTCTAGAGCTCTTCCTACGTTAGACAAAATGCTTTTTTAGTATGTCTATCTGTTTTAGCAGTGTGGCTTTTGGTAAAACAGCAGCAAATTCACTGCAAAATGTTGAATGCATCTTCTGTAGAGTCTGCAGGAGCATACCAGTCACTATAACCTTCAATGTTGCAGAGCTCTAATGCACACTGTGCTGGAAGGTACGCAGGTTAAAGTGCATGCTGGGAAGACAAGGTTAGGATTTACATGCTGTCTGCAGTTCAAACCCTGAATCCTTACAAAGACAGGAATCTCTCTTTCCAGCCATGTTTTTTTTTCCTTGTTTTGTAGAAGCAAATTAAATCATGATGTCTGCAGATATCAGGTTTTGTATAAGTAGACCCTGTGATGTCCACAGTGCATGAATGCACATTTATTTAGCCCATCTGCAAAGCTGTAGCAGGCTTCACAACTAACACTGTGGATATCAAGAGTGTTATGGACCAACTTGGTCTGTGATAATGCATTTTAAAGGTTGGGGAGCCCTGAGAAGCACTGAGTGTTTCTTGGCTTGGTGGCATGGCAAATATTGGTCACGTTTGCCTCTCTTACTCTTCCTCACATGCAGCATGTGAGGAGTCTCATCCTGGTACCATTCTTGGGGTGAAGAGGCAAGGCAAAGAAGCTGTTTGCTTGAGACAATGAGTCTGAAAGCTTACTAGGTACATTTGTTATTTTATCTTCTCTGTCTGGCTCTGTCAACCATTTGTATTGAGTCCTTGATTCTCATGCGTCACTTCAATGGGAGCTAGATGCCAAGCAGAGAAGAACATACAATTTTGCTCCTGACCAATTTTCAGGTGTAAGCTGAATGGAGAAGGAGCAGCTCTGCAAAGCTGGAGCGTGTCTCCCCTGACTTTAGATGTCTACACTGGAGACATCTGTGTCTGCGTCAATCACTGCACTCAGAGAATAGAAACTGGGTCTTCCAAGCCTTGATCCACCTGACCTACTTTAGGTCTTTGCTGCAGGATGTGTCATGACCTCAGTGCTCCTCTTTCTCTCCATTGACGGTATAGGGACTTGAGACGTAACTCAACCGAGTCTTGTGTTATGGCACACGTGCTCTCAAGTCTCCATGACGTTACTGTACAATTCCATTTGAAAATACTCAGATGATATAGGTGACTTGTCCCAGCCATCCTTGAGAAGATTATTCAAGTCTCATTTTGCTGCTTCCTGATATACCAGAGGAATGCAGGGTAGAGGCTGCCTGACAAGAACATCCCCTAGGTAAGGATGATCTGATGTATCTGATTATATCTCTTAAGCTCATTACCCTTGGGGAGCACAATTGCATGCTGCAAAGGCAGCTGTTCTCATAGCTTCCTTTCTTTGCATTCAGTGGATGCTTCTGTTAAATTGTCAAATTAACCCCTCCTTCTTTTACAGCTAGAGCTGCTCCGTAGCTCTTGAACTCTGCCCCTGAAAAAGTCTTTCAGTCATTCAACTTCATCACACCCAGACTCCATCCGCTGTTTTTTTCCATAACTGTACCTTCTGGCCAGTTGCATTATTTCCTTTTATCTGAAACTCACCATTTGTCTGAAATTGAATCAAACTTCTGCTCTGCTTTAGTTCTGCCTGAATATCTGCAGCTCTGCACAGTCTGGGTGGTTCCTGTGAAAGCTGCTTCCCCACAAGGACCTTATGGCATGGAGACCTGTTTTTGCCTGTACTTATTGTAAGCCACCACAAAGCCACCACTGATTCTCTTCAGCCACCATGTAGGCAAACTAGAGACACCACCAAAGATCCCCAAATCATCACTTAGGGTGGTCACATGTGGCTTGAAGCTTTGGTCAACCACTTCAGCTGGCCCACAGGAGGGTATCAAATCTAGATCCAGTTCCCCTTCATTACCATGACTCCAGGTCCCTGGCTCAGCTGACTCTAACCTTTCTGAACTTTCCACATTTGCTGGTGAGTTTGGAGTTAAAATTTACCTTCCCCCAGTCAACTACATACCTAAGGCCTTACCTTCAGAAATGACATCAATACGTAGGAACCCAGGACTATCAGAACAAGTAGGACTTATCACATTCCAGCCTCTGAGCAAATTACAGCACGCCAGGGGATGATAGTAGCTGTCTGTGGATATGTTCCGAGTCCGTGGCAAATGCAAGGAAGGCACCTTCTTTCATGGTGGGTTAAGCCAAGTCACTTTGCCTCAGATTTGCTGTGGGCTAAGAGCATACATGAACACTTTTCACAGCTCAGTGCATGCACTGCATCTTGTTAAGCCATGGTAACTTGATCACACTTGCACAATCCCCAGGCACCATAAAATCACTCTTTTCATGCAGTGCAGATGCTGTCTGCCTGCTGTGGGCTGTATGGTTCTGTGCATTAGCCACAGATAAATCACTTCGTCTCATGCTCAATAAGGAAGGAAGAGGAATGAAATGTGTTTTGTAGAGGGAACCCAGGCTTTGGAATGTAACAAATGGAGTCCCGGAGAGAGATGAATGTGGAAAAGTAAAGTAATTTCTGCATCTGTGCAAAAACTGATTATGTTAGGATTCCTGCTGAAGATGAGGTACGGTGTGTCTGGAGGAACAAGGTGGTTGAGAACAGCAGTACTCTTCGTCCAAGGGATGCATTCTTCCAATCACTGAGTTTTCCACCACATGCCCACAAGAGTGCCATTGGCAGTGCTGTGGATGGCCCCTCCTGTTTCCATGGTTTCTGCAGAGCAGGGACCTTCTCACTGCTGCTCTGATGCCTTGTGTAATGCAGGAGTCAGGCGGACAGCCCTCTTATTGCATCCCTGAAGGCACCAGGGATTTTATTCCAGGTGCTCTCCCATTGCTGGAATAAAATGGTCTCAGCCCTAGGCCAAATTCTGAGCTTCCTATTCATACTTTACTTGTCCTTACTGGAGCAAGACCTGGCTAACCCTACACAAAAAAGGGAGAAAACCACCCCTGTCATACCCCTATCCCAGCACAGCCAACCTGCAGGACCCACACATCAGAGGCTGTCTGGATAATAAATCATAAAGGGTTAAACATAGAGGATTTGGGTTTAGGGTTTTTTTGAGCCTTTCTGTGATGCTTCAGCTCTTCCCAGAATGGCTGAAACACTCAAGAGACTGCAAGAGATCCAACGGGGGTTTGGAAAGGCTGGCTCCCAAACCTTTAGACCTTCCGTAGTCAGAGAACAACAGAAAGAAGGTTCAGCATGAGAAGTTTCCTGAGATATTTCCCCACCCCAGGCAGGCTCTTCTTGGGGCCAAATTCATATACAAACACCCAATAGGCTGTAGGTAAGGTCCCAGGTGTGCCCAGAAAGGATCTGCGTGTCTGGAAGTGCAGTGTGGCTGAAGGCATGGTCAGGGGCCTGGCCAGCAGGTTGGTGCTGTTCCTGCAAAGATGTGGCAGAGAAGGAAGCACAGCCAATGTAAGACTGCTCTTTCAGAAAATGTTACAGCATCTCTTTTCCCAGGGTTAATGTTGGTTAAAATGTCCTTCGGGTCAAATTGAAGTTGAATTAACACACTCTGACTCACCTCGTGGATGCTCACAGACCAGTGTATGAGGTGCTGCTATTCAAACTAAGTTCTGCATCTGTAAAATTCACATTATCACTGCAACCAATAAAGCAGGATGGAATATCTAAAGCAGCACTGAGATATCACTTGGAGGGCTTGAACCATGAGGGAGTGTTGCCAGTTTTCCTGACTGTCCTTAACTTCATTTGCCTAGTGTTTTACATCTTGTCCTGATGGCATTGAACATCTGTTTTTTGGAAATCCTGGTCCTGAGCTTTATCTTCACACAGCCATCGCCATGTCCTGATATCTCTGAAATACACAGTTTGCTGTGGAGACCTCTTGCTGTACAGAGACACAGGCTGACCAGGACTGATACTAGACCATGGCTCCAGGAGAGGACATCTTTTGATTGGCATCTTTTGAGAAAACGGCTAAACGAATCAGGTCTCACTGTTTTGCCAATTATGGATGTTTCATCTAATTCAGTTAAGAATTAATTTCAGGTAAATGAGACACAGCTATTCTTGAGTAGAAAAAACACATAAACGTAAAGAAAATGTTAATGGATGCAGAGACACCCTATGTAGCTGGAGGAACATAGCTGGGGCGTGGAGCCTTAGCAGGGATGACAAAAAAAAAAGGCTGCTGTTTTGTTTTTATGAAGCAAATTCCTGGTTTTTGAAACTTTGATCTGGGATAAACATGCTACTAGTCCTTCTTCTGCAGGAGGCCTTGTCATCTTGATGGATGTGGGGGAAGGACAGTGAAAAAACTAAATGGGTACATACAGATACTGCTGGTTAATAGTTTTAGTTTTTCATGAGTCTACTCAGTGCCTCTCCTCTCCTTCTGCCTGCCCTGAAGTGTCCTTGTTGGAACAATGGACTTGGTGGGGGAGAGCGTCTCCTGCCAAGTGCACCCAGTGGACATCTAGCTCTCATAGGTCTCTGAGGGGAGGCTCGGCATGGCATTGTTCCCCTCTAAAGAAGAAACCTCATGAAGTGGATTGAGCTTTGGGCTTTCAGGAAACCCTAGGACAAGTGTCTGAAGTCAGAAGATTTCATCTTTCATCCAGATACTGTGCTACAACTGCTTCCAGCAAACCCAGATGTTTGGTTCCAGCAACCAAACATCTGTACGCCCAACCCTCTTCGCATTTGCGATGCCTATTCCGGTCCCATTCTTTAGGCACCAGATGTGAGGCAAGTAAAGGAAAAATATCAGAGCTGAGCTCCTGATTGCATAAGGGTTATGGGAGGCCTTGCTGAACCTGGCTGAGCTGTCTCAAGGCACGATTTCTACTATTTGGTTCTACAAAAGTTAAATTAAACAAAGCCTCTGCAGAGTTTGTAAATCCTTCTCTCCTGAGAACGTGGCTACTTGAACAGGCCCCTTATCCATGACCTGCATCTCTTTCTGGGTTGCTGACACAGGCAAGACTTGGTCCAAATGTTTCTGCTGGCCCCCTCTCAAAGGTTTTTAATGATGGGATTGGGGCTGTCCTGCTAGGGCTGGAGTAAAATGGATCCTTCCAGGATCCCCATTTTAGCAATCAGATTTTTCCTCTTTACACTGTTTTCCATCAGGAGATGGAAGGAAATGATATGAACCAGCGGAAGTCACAGTCACAGAATCACAGAATGGTTTGGGTTGGAAGGGTCCTTAAAGATTGTCTAGTTCCAATCCCCCTGCCCTGGGCAGGGACACCTCCCACCAGACCAGGCTGCTCAAAGGCTCATCCAGCCTGGGCTTGAACCCCTCCAGGGATGGGGCAGCCACAACTTCCCTGGGCAACCTGTTCCAGTGCCTCACTACCCTTACAGTAAAGAATTTTTACCTGATATCCAATCTAAATCTCCCCTCTTTCAGTTTGAGGCCCTTGCCCTGTGTCCTATCAGAACACTCCCTAATAAAGAGTCCCTCCCCATCCTTCCTGTAGGCCCCTTTTGGTACTGGAAGGCCGCTATAAGGTGCCCTGCACAGCTGCAAGACAGTGTATTTAGCCTGGCTGCTTTTTAGGATGGAGTCTTAGTCCTGGTCTATTTACAAAAGTAGTCTTAAGCACTCTATAGGATCCCAATCCATTTCTCTATCTCAAAGCCTCTCTTCTGTACAATGCTTTTCTTATAAATCCCTGTTCTGCATCCAAATTCTGGCACCAGTCTTTACTTCCCCCACACCCTTTTGACCCTGTCACAGCCCACAAGGAGCTGAGTAACTCAGGGCTAAGTGCCACATTCACTTTATGGAGCGTCAGGATAAATGTCCTCTAAAAGATGATTCCCAAGGGTGAATTGCCACTGACAAAACTGAAGGAAAGATGAAAATAGCTACTTCCTATTGCACTCCTATAAACACGTGAGTTGCCCTTCAGAAACACAGGTACCACTACTTTCCAGTTATATACTAACTGTTCGCGTGTTGCAAGGAGCTAAAAGCCTCTCTCAGCACCCCTTTCTGTTCAGGGCACAGGCAGAGATGATGTCCCAGATGATGGAGTATGCAGAAGGAGGACTCAGCAGGGAGCAGGATGGTGTTTCCTACCCTAAAGTTTCTCAGGCTAGTTTACTTGTTGGCAAGTTTTGCCCCAATCAGACTTTTCTTCCTCCTTCAATGAAATTCATGTAACTAAATCCAGTGCAAGACCTTAGTGAAAAGGAAGGTGGTATTTATTTTAAGCAAAACATGATTTCACTCACTCCCACTCTCAACCCCACTCACCAGCACCAAGACACCTGTCCAAGGGGTCTCGTCAGAGTCACCTGCATGTCGCATGAAGGATGAGGGCTATTGGCTGGCAAATCTTCAGTGTCTCTTTGGTTTTTCTTGATTGACGACAATGTTTTTGATCAAGTCTTTTATACTGTTCAGGAGTCAACAGATCTTTCTATATAATCTTTGTCTCCAAACCTTGTGTACTTCACCCTCCTTAAATGTAAGGCAGGCATGCTGCCCTTTGCATTTCCTTGTTTTGGGTATGTTCATGGCTAATGAGTGTCTTTTGTTGGGGTAACAGGCAGAGGAACGTCACATGCAATATGCTGCACCTTGCTGCCGTCCTCCAGTTATCAACCCGATACCATTCTTCCATCCTTCACCTGGTGACTCAGCAGCGCTGTGGTCTTTATGCAAATGACACATTCCTGGGTGTTTACCAGTCTAATTGCTGTTGATCATGCCCTTGTCTATCAATAAATGCCATTCTTCTAACCCTTCCTCTAATGTTTCTTTTGGTGCTTCATCAGAGAAATTTTCATTTATCCTCCTTTCAGAACAGTTGAAACTCTTGTGTTACAAATAGTGACGTATTCATGAAATCTTGTGGTATTTTTGATACAAATGCAAAATGACAAACCCTGCTCTGTGGTTTCCTCCCAGCAGCAGGTGAATGGTTTGTTGGTCTCCTTTCTGAAACCCAAAGCCTGGGTCAGTAGGACTGCAGAAGGTCAGAGAGCCTCAGAGCTTCTCATGTGAGCTGGTTCGCCCACTGGGCAGTTGCAGAACACACGGGAGCTGCAGCAGCACCTTCCCCAAAAACCAACCTCACCAGCCTCTGCTCAAATGGGACTAAGACTGCAAGAGGGAGGGAAGTTCTCAGTCTGCCATGCCTGTCTGCAGAGGGAGGACTCAGACCTGTGGGGATTGAAGCGAAGCTGAAAAATGAGTGTACCTCTAGACTATCAGGTCCATTCTTTAAATAGCACTAAATAAATACCTTTGTATCAACAGATAACGTGTAGCTGGGATTGTTCTTGCATCAGCATGCCCTACTTTGCTTGGCCTGACCTACAGTGTGTGCAGGCTTGGCACACCAGTGCCTGCTGGAATGGGAATGTGTTTTACTTCATCCTTATCTGTCTATCAGATCACTGTAGTTTTGCATAGGCATTAACATAAGGGTGCTGTCGGAGGGCCTCACCTTGAGATAACAAGGCATTAAAAGGCTGAACAGGGATGGAGAGCAAATATTGTGCAGGGCGAACATTTGCAGAGTATTGGAGCTGGGAGCGATGGTGCTGCTGTGGGCAAACTTTGCCCTAATGAATCTGAGCTTGCCAAGCAGAGCGCAGGACTAACCCTGACTTGCGTGTGTCATTTACCATCAAGATCTGGACTTGGTAAGGCAGAGAGCAACAAATGCAGGAGGAACTGCAGGTGTGAGCTCGGAAAGTTTCTTCTTGAGGCTGCCAGCTGAGCGATCACCACTTTGTGGAGCCCAATGCAAAGCCTGCATGCGACACGCTGTGCCAAACACTCCTGAGGGGAGACGCTGCCACGCAGAGAGCACCAGGTTTCTAAGTGCTAAACACCTGACGTCTCTTGCAAAAATGCCAAGCACCAGGGAGATTTCTCTCTTGACAGGTGCTGAAGTGTCTGGCTGTCTCCCTGTCTTGAACGAAACGTGGAGCCAAGCTGTTTTTGGAGCCTGTCTGTAGGTTCAGGTGCTGATTTCTCCAGTCATTCATGCAAAACACAAATAAAAACATATTACGGAATGCATCATTTCTAAAGCTACTCTAAGGAGGCAGGGCATATAAAAGAAGTCTGAAGCTGAACGTGTTAATCAGAATACACCTCTGGAAGGTTTGCCTGAGCCCACAGTACTGCAGGGTAACCAGTGCTTTGGTGCAAGAACTGGGGGGAAATTCAGAAGGAGGACTTTAAGAAGCAGGTATTGCCTCTGGAGAGAGAGACAGACTGTCCAGTGTGGCGGCTCTGACCAATACTCATCACCAGCTTTCCAAGAAGAGCAGGAAATATCCACCTGCAAGAGCCCTCCAGGGCTTGCCAGCCCAGAAATGCATGGCAGAGACTTCGGCCACTCTTATAGACTAGCTGAGGTACAAGAGTTGTTGAGGAAATTCCTTAATTTTATATGCAAACATAATAGTGTGTTTTATTGTTTTATATTTCTGCAAATTGATGCTTTCAGGTAAACACATTCTTCAGCTTTTAAGTCTCTGCTAGTGATAAAGCTGACACAGCCTCACCTTCTGGTAAGGAAGCACTGCACTTCTGAGGGTGTGGTGGTTCTTAAACCTTGTACTGGAGGAATCCTGTAATTACCAGGCTCTCAGCAATATTCTGATGGAAAGCTGAAGAGCAGCAGGGATCCCCCCGTGTTTCTTGGACCACCTTGGAGCTGGACTGATGGAGGGAGTGATGGGTACCACTGCAGGAGAGCTCTTTGTCAGGGGCCAGGAGAGCAGGCTTGGACCCTGGGGGACCTGCAGCAGCTTCTGGCATTTATCACACTGCTCCTGGCCTGTGTGAGGACACAAAAAAGGTGCTGTCAAAGTTGCAGCTTCATCACCTGAAAGTGAAAGGTCTCCACTTGGAGATTACTTCCCCTCCCACTCCCTATGGCTGTATTTTTTCACCATTTTTCCTTAATTTCAAGAAAACTGTATGAGTGCACACAGAAGCTGCTCCATGAGTCTGGAAATAATTGTATATTCACACACTGACTGAGATGGTGCCATCTCTTCTCCAGCTCAGGACTAGCTGCAGTTAAAAATAGCAATTAAAATATGTCAGAATGTGAGAAAACAGTTATGCAGATTTGATGCTTAATCTTTTCAGTGGAATTTGGAGATGACTTCTTTGTAGAGGTGCAGTAGAACCTCTACAGGTCCTACTACAGGCACTAGTTTGAGGAGAAAAAAATGAAAGATAGACCATAGGAATGTATTTAATTCACAGTGGAGATCAAGACTCTGATCTGTTCAGGGCCACATATGAGAATAAATCCCCAGAGTCGATACTTCTTTGGACTTGTTCCAGCTATTTACTGTCATCCATCTACTAGCTTGGGGAAATCAGGCCCTTGTCTTGACAGCAAAGGATTTCGTCCTCAGCATGTGGAAATGAAAACTACTTCCGCTGACTTAAGGTTTCTGCTAAGGCTACAACCTCCAGCCATTAACTTGATTTCACTAAAGACAAATTGTGCCTGATGAAGTTTGTGGCCTTCTATGACAGGGTTACAGCATTGATGGATAAAGGAAGAGCAACTGACATCATCTACCTGGACTTGTGCAAAACATTTGACGCTGTCCCACACGACATCCTTGTCTCTAAATTAGAGAGACATGAATTTGATGGATGGACAACTTGGTGGATAAGGAATTGTCTGGTTGGTCACATTCAAAGAGTTGCAGTCAACAGCTCAATGTCCAAGTCGTGAGCAGTGACAATTGGCATTCCTCAGGGGTTAGTACTGGGACTGGCGCTGTTTAACATCTTTGTCAGCAACATGAACAGTGGGATCAAGTGCACCTTCAGCAAGTTTGCCAATGACACCAAGCTGTGTGGCGCAGTTGTCACGCTGGAGGGAAGGGATGCCATCCAGAGTGACCTGGACAGGCTTGAGAGGTACGCCCGTACAAACGACATGAAGTTCAACAAGGCCAAGTGCAAGGTCCTGAAGGTGGGTCGGGGCAATCCCAAGTACAAATACAGGCTGGGCGGAGAATGGATTGAGAGCATCCCAGAGGAGAAAGACTTGGGAGTGTTGGTGGATGAGAAGCTCAACATGAGCTGGCAATGCGTGCTTGCAGCCCAGAAAGCCAACTGTATCCTGGGACACATCAAAAGAAGCATGAGAGTGAGAGTGAGAGCGCCAACTAGGGAAGGTGCCCTGCTGGATCTGTTGTTTGTAAACAGGGAAGGTCTTGTGGGGGATGTGAAAGTTGGAGGCTGTCTCGGGAACAGTGACCATGAAATGATAGAGTTTTCGATTCTGCGAGAAGCAAGGAGAGGGGTCAGCAGAACTGCTACCTTGGACTTCCGGAGGGCAGACTTTGGGCTTTTCAGGAGCCTGGTTGACAAAGTCCCCTGGGAGGCAGTCCTCCAGGGCAAAGGAGCCCAGGAAGCCTGGATGATTTTCAAGAAGGAAGTCTTAAAGGCACAGGAGCAGGCTGTCCCCATGTGCCAGAAGACAAGCCGTCGGGGAAAAAGACCGGCCTGGCTAAACAGGGACCTAGTGTTGCAACTTAGGGAAAAAAAGAGGGTCTATGGCCTCTGGAAGGAAGGGCAGGCCACTCAAGAGGACTACAAAGAGGTAGTGAAGCTATGTAGGGAAAAAATCAGGAGGGCCAAAGCCCAGCTAGAGCTAAACCTGGCTTCTGTTGTCAAGGACAACAAAAAAAGTTTCTATAAATATATTAGCAATAAGAAGAGGACTAAGGATTATCTCTGTCCTCTAGTAGATGGGGCCGGCAACATAGTGACCAAGGATGAGGAAAAGGCTGAGGTATGCCTCAGTCTTCAGCAGTAGGACCAGTTGTTCCCTGAGTACCCAGACCCCTGAGCTAGAAGACAGGGATGGGGAGCAGAATGAAGCCCCTGTAATCCAAAGGGAAACGGTGAGGGACCTGTTTCAGCACCTGGAGGTGCACAAACCTATGGGGCCGGATGGGATCCACCCACGGGTATTGAAAGAGCTGGCAGACGTGCTCGCCAGGCCACTTTGCATCATTTAGGAGCAGTCCTGGACAACCGGGGAGGTCCCAGCTGACTGGAGGTTAGCAAACGTGACACCCATCCAAAAGAAGGGCCGGAAGGAGGATCCGGGGAACTACAGGCCAGTCAGTCTGACCTCAGTGCCTGGGAAGGTCATGGAACAGATCCTCCTCAGTGCCATTACACGGCACATGCAGAACAGGCTGATCAGGCCCAGTCAGCATGGGTTCGTGAAGGGCAGGTCATGCCTATCAAACCTAATATCCTTCTATGATAAGGTGACCCACTTAGTGGATGAGGGAAAAGCTGTGGATGTTATCTACTTGGATTTTTGCAAAGCTTTTGACACTGTTTCCCACAGCATTCTCCTGGAGAAACTGGCTGCTCATGGCCTAGACAGGTGTACTCTTCGCTGGGTAAAAAACTGGCTGGATGGCCGTGCCCAGAGAGTGGTGGTAAATGGAGTTAAATCCATTTGGTGTCTGGTCACAAGTGGTGTCCCCCAGGGCTCGGTGCTGGGGCCGGTTCTCTTTAATATCTTTATCAATGATCTGGATGAAGGGATTGAATGCACCCTCAGTAAGTTCGCAGATGACACTAAACTGGGCGGGCGTGTTGATCTGCTTGAGGGTAGGTTGGCTCTGCAGAGGGATCTGGACAGGCTGGACCGATGGCCTGAGACCAATGGTATGAGGTTCAACAAGGCCAAGTGCCGGGTCCTGCACTTGGGTCACAACAACCCCATGCAGCGCTACAGGATTGGGGCGGAGTGGCTCGAAAGCAGCCCAGCAGAAAAGGACCTGGGGGTGTTGGTTGACAGCCGGCTGAATATGAGCCAGCAGTGTGCCCAGGTGGCCAAGAAGGCCAAAAGCATCCTGGCCTGTATCAGGAATAGTGTGGTGAGCCGGACTAGGGAAGTGATCATCCCCCTGTACTCGGCACTGGTGAGGCCCCACCTCGAGTACTGCGTTCAGTTTTGGGCCCCTCACTACAAGAGGGACATTGAGGTGTTGGAGGGTGTCCGGAGAAGGGCTACAAAGCTGGTGAGGGGTCTGGAAGACAAACCTTATGAGGAACGACTGAGGGAGCTGGCGTTGTTTATCTTGGAGAAGAGGAGGCTGAGGGGAGACCTCATCACCCCCTACAACTACCTGAAAGGAGGTTGTAGAGAGATGGGGGCTGACCTCTTCTCCCTGGTGACAAGTGATAGGACAAGAGGGAATGGGTTCAAGTTACGTCAGGGGAGGTTTAGATTGGGTATTAGGAAACATTTTTTCACTGAAAGGGTTATTAAACATTGGAATAGGCTGCCCAGGGAGGTGGTGGATTCATCGTCCCTGGAGGTGTTTAAAAAAAGGGTAGATGGGTCACTTAGGGACATGGTTTAGAATTGGCTTTTGTCAGGGTAGGTTAAAGGTTGGACTTGATGATCTTAAAGGTCCCTTCCAACCTCAGCAATTCTATGATATATTGAACTGCAGCCCTGGGATGTTCGCTCACACTTGCCTGGCTCTGCAGGCATCAATGCAGCTGCTGCACATTCACACCAGTGTGAAAGGGGAATGATGCCCAAGTTGCATCCACACAAGGAGAGTTCTCTGCAGGTCTTGAAAGAGAAGAGTTGTTTAATGAGGGACGCTGCTTCTGGTGTTAGAGAGGTCACCTGAGTTTGCCCTGCCAAGGTGCAGCTGGTTGCATGGGTTTGAGTTAGTGGCCCAGCCTCCGCCTAGTCCTTCAGCCTCCTGTACCGGTGTCAGATGTGGTGACTCCAAACCCAACACGCAGGGTAGGGGAGGAGGGCAGAGGCAGACAACCAAGTTGGGAGAAAATTGGTCCTTGGCAGAACCGTTTCTTTACTCTCCTGTTTCTATATGTTCCAAGAGCAGCAGAGGTTCTAAGTCTCTCTTTTTGGTGGGGAAAAGGGTAGTGATGGCGGTAGCCTGAAGGTGCCTGCCAGCACCACAAGACTTTTCAGGTTTGAAAGGAGAAAGGATGCTTCCAAGGAAGCAGAAACAAGGAGAAATGTCTAGCAGGAATCTAGATCTGTGATTCCTTTTGTGTACAGTTATAAGACTGAGGGGAAGGGAGGAAAGTGCCCCAGCCTGGGAAACTAAGCCGGGATACCGAAGGAGAGGCAGCTCTGCATGAAGAGCACATTTCAGGGTACTGGGCCAGCTGGGGTGTCTCATCCACGAAGGAACACGATTTCAAATACCTTAGCAGCAGGTTTTTCAAGGGCTTGTCACCTGAAATGCCCTTGACAAGCCACTTAATCAGCAGGGGCAGCCCATGCTGCTGGAGGCTAGCTGCTCTGGCCAGCCTTGCTGCTCCCCACCAGAGGTTGAACAAAAAGCCAAGACATTGCCAGGATGGAGGGTGAAGTTTGGCCTCAGTGTCTGCATGAAACCTGAATTTCTGCCTTACTGTGCTCTGGGAGAAAAATGATCCTGCTAAGCTTAAGAGCTCTTCTGCTGGACTATGACACGGAGGGACCAGGAAGGATGGATTCAAAGGTAGAAGTCAGATAAAGCACCTGGCTCTGTTCATTCCTTTCCCATTCTTTATCAATGACTCATTTTCATGATTTGACACAGTTACATGCGTGAGTGCTGGTAACTACATGGGAAATTCTTCTTGCTCCTCCCTGCTACTTTTTACAAACATCCTCCTTTGCAGGAAGAGTGCTGTTCTGCAAGGGAAATGGAGCGGGGAATGCATGCGGGCAGAATTCAGCTGCACAGTGTGGGCTGCAAGGCTGAGTTCCTACATTTAAAAAAATACATGCGGATTAACAGGCCCCAGGTTTTAGAACTGGGTGCTTTCACATCAAGCATTGGAATCCAAATGGCTCTGATCTCAGAGGAACCTGATATTACCCCTTGATGATGATGGGATTTGGTGTTTGGGCAATGGAAAAAATAGAATTAACTGCAATTGCCTAAATATGGGCATGGGAAATCAGCTGTGGACATTCAAGGAGGTACTCATGTCACGTGTTTTGATACACCTGGAATTAAGATGGTTTAATCAGAATGAATCACCCCCAGATTCCTCTCCTGAGAGTCAGACACCTCTGGGACAGAGTCAGCACAGTGGTTTAGAGCTCACATTTGGATGAGTACACCTTCTGGAGGAGTTTATTTCCCTCCAAGTGAAAAAGAAGGGACCAGTGCAGAGCAACATCCAACTCTGAGATGCCATGTCTAAGCAGAGGAATTCCCATCCTCGTGTTTCATGTTCTCTGGGGTGGCAACAATGCAGAAGGATCCTGTCCTTGCAAAGCCAATCTAGTTGTTCATGAAGTACCCAGTCAGCAGAGCTGTGGTGGCAGCAGTGGTCCAGCCATCTGCATCTTCATGTCCATTGCATCCCAAGAACATGGGACCTCCATCACAGGCTACTGGGCCAGGATAGGAATTCAGGCCTAAAAAAATGACAGGATGTTCTTGTGAAGATCTTGGGTGCAAGACAAACTTCTAGACATAACCCTAACTTCAACATTTCATTGGCTTTGAGGTCAGAAGAGACTAAATGATGTTATCATTCCTCCTGACACACAAAGCACCTGGAATGTCACTGAGTGATTTGAGTTCATAACCCTGGTGATGCTGCAGAAAGCTGCCTGGTCTTGTACTCAACATCTCCAAGTGATGGAGAATCCACCACATCAATGATTCATTAACCTTGCCTCAGCTTCCAGCAGCTGTTGGTTTAGTCTGCCTGCTATCATCAGGGATCTACTTTTCCTCTGCCTAATTATAGACTGTAATCAAGTCATTTCTTAGCTAGTTAGTCCCCTTCGTAAGCACATACTGCATACCTAAATTCCCCTTATACCTTCAAACTGGAAGCATTAGTCATAGTTATTTCATGTTTTCTGGAATGCTGTCTCCCCAGAAGAAGCTCCATTCCACAGGTGGATACAGTATTTGGATCAGTTAGTGAAGGGTCTACGTACCAGTGTCCAGACAGTGCTGGTATTTATTATTTTAGTAGCTTAGCATTTCTGAAAAGAAATGATGGAGAAGAAATTATGTTGTTGCCCTATGGGCAGCACCTTTCTCTGTTGGACTTTCTTGCCTTCCTGAGAAGTTCTTCAATGTGCATGGCTCCTTTGCAGTGACTGAGGTTTCTAACTGGAAGCATCACCATGATGTCCAGATATTCAAAGCAGAATCTAGTCCCTTCATCTTCTTACAGAAGGGTTTTGCAACCAGCCTGGTGACAAACTTCCATGGACCAACTTCATGCTGCTGAACAGTGGCATTTTCACATATGCTTCTGGGATTTTATCTTAATCAGCAAAAAGGAAATTAAAACATTGTCTGAAGTCTGCAGGAGTCATTGGTAACTATCTTCTATTGGGCTTACCTTGCTGTTTACCAGGCCTAGGATAGCTATCTCTTTGCCCAGAGACAGCATTGTCGTCTGCAAAAATACTTAATTCCTGCTAAAGCTCTCTGCCTAACATGTCTTATGGCAAGAGAAAGACAGCACACCCCACGGTAAGGATGGAGCCTGTAAGAGCAGATTCCAGACTGCCCTGTAGCTGAAGCTCTCAAACTCTTGGCTTCATCAAATAGCACATAATAAAAAAAAAAAACAAAACTAAAAATGGTAACTTTGGCATAGTGCTAATTTTAGATGCGGTTTTCCCAGTTCTGCAAAGCCCACAGTGATGGGGGGGATTCCCATTTCATGTGTATCATCTGTCTGTGTAAGTATCAGTCTTTCATAATGGGCAATATTAGATGTTATAAATCTCATAAAACTATTTAGAGAATAACTATGCAATTAAACTATGCACTTTTCCTTCTAAACACAAGCAGAGAGTGCCTGGAGTGAGCCTGGCTGGGTGCTACGGCGCAGCACTGATGCTGGAGTGTAGCAGGGAGGGGGATTATTTCAAGAGATTTCTAAATCTCCTCGCAGTTTTACATCTGTGGCAATAGGGACCTGCCAGAAACTCTCCTTCTGTGAATTAGTATTGCTTCACCAATTTCTGGCCCACAAACTAGCTCCTATGCTTCATTTTTTAAGGGAGATTTATCTTAGTTGCAAGTATTAACTGTATAGCACGTGGCAGCCTTGTTAAACCTGGGTTACCGAACACAGGGACCAACTGCAGGCTTGGCAAGAGCTGGCCTTTGCTGTAAGCATTCATGGAATACAAATGAGCCAATAGCTTAAGGAGACACAGACAAGGTAAGAAAAATAAAAGTGTAATTCAATGAGACCACAACTTCGATGGCGCGTTTCAAACTGCAGGCGGAGAGACAAATCACTTGGAAAGCAGTAACCAAAGAGGCCGTACTGCTGACTAACAAGTTTTTTGAGCAATATACTGAGCAGTGTCTCAGTATGGATTAACCTGGTGCTGAGGACAGGACCGTTGTCAAGGCTCTAGCATGTCCCAAGTCTCTTCTTCCAGAAGAACTGTGAACTCTAGAAAAACATTAGGGAGAAGAGCAGACCTCTGCAGTGTAGTAAAAGGTGCAAAAATGAAAAAAAAAATCAAATCCAATGGGAATCTACTCCCTTAATGGATACTCAAAGGCAAGGATGCAGGCAGATGTTGGCAGGCCAGCAAAGGTTTTGAAAGAGGTGTCGGGCAGGGCAGGTTACAGCCTGAGAGGATCAGAAAGCTAAGCAGTTCGTTGCCATGATGGAAGCAAGGGCTGCGACTACGGAGTTGGGAAATATGAGTCCTATATCCACAGAATGTTGTTTTTTTTCTAAATTTTCAGGAAACAAAGTAAGAACTTCATGAATTTTGGCAAAAAGCACAAGAATAAGATACTAATCATTTTTGAAAAATACTCCTTATTTGCAAGAGAAAAAATGTTTTGTTGAAAGATTTCAGTCAATACCTAATCCCTCAAATATCCTGCTCAGCAGTCGTCATTTCTGTCATTGTGACAGGGTGCTGAGGGCAGCTGTCCTTCCTACATCCGTTTCCCATGCGGGATGATAGGTCCTTTGACAAAACACTTCATTCCTCTCCCATGGCTAAGTGGAAATTCCTTGCTAGAGTTGGTCCAGTGACTCTTTGCTATCGTCCTTCCCAGTGATTTACCTGCACGTGTCAGGCCTGACTTACTTGCACGCATGATGATTACCACGGTACGGGTTTGGCACCCACCAGCTCACACACAAAATTCTTCTCTGAGGGGTCAGAGCAGGGCCAGCAGGACTCAGGAGAGCGAGGCTCTGTTTGTCATGGGAGCCTGATGCAATGAAGGGTATCTAGTCTTCCTCAGCTCTCCTTATTTCATAGAATCACAGAATGGTTTGGGTTGGAAGGGACCTTAAAGATCATCCAGTGCCACCCCCTGCCCTGGGCAGGGACACCTCCCACCAGCTCAGGTTGCTCCAAGCCCCGGCCAACCTGGCCTTGAACCCCTCCAGGGATGGGGCAGCCACAGCTTCTCTGGGCAACCTGGGCCAGGGGCTCACTGCCCTCACAGCAAAGAATTTCTTCCTAATATCTCATTTAAATCTCCCCTCCTTCAATTTAAAACCATTTTCCCTTGTCCTATCGCTACTCTTCTACCCCTGCTCAAGTTATCACCATGGACGTTGCAACACACAATAAATTCAGATCAATATAGTATTCAAACACTACAAAAAAAGCGGTGTTTTGTCACTGAAGCTGGTGCAAAGCGCATCAATTAACACTATTTTGTGCACAGCCAGTACAGCAGGGGATGGAAAGACATGTGAGGTAGTCTCTTACAGGTGCTAGCATTAGGATCGAAATACTTCAGCAAGTGTTGACAATTAAAGAAACTGTCATGACAAACCTTTTGTTTCTGCTTGAAGCAAGTAGAGCCCACGATCTCGAAGCTGTGTGTGCAGCCTGCAGACACCTGAGTGGAACCAGCCTGGAGTTACATAGCTTAGTTGCAGAAACCAACTTGGATATTAATTGGTCATAGCAGTAAGCTCTGGGCTGTGGCACCAGGTCCCCTGTTCAGTGTCAACTTAGCCCAAGGTACATTGTAAATGCCAGCGAGGTCCACTAAACCAGCAATTCCAGCCTGAGGGAGTGCATCCAGCCTGCTTGCTGGGGGTGGGATGATTTGTCCCCTCTGAACTACAGATATTAGGACCTAATTAGAAATGACACGTCTGCAAGCTCTGCATCCTCAGTGGGTCAGGCAAGCTGGCTTGGTCACACTTGACTCCCTGGAAGCTTACTTGGTCACGGTTAATGTGGACGCAGCCTTCCCTGAGGGAAACTGGCCCTGGTAAATGCTACCTTTGCCTCTGGAGTGATGGAGGTGGGATGGTGGCCTAAAAAACTCAAGTTGCCTGTCTCTGCCTCAAAGGTCAGGCCCTGGGATTCTTCTAGGTTCAAAGGAAACAGTAGAGAATTTCTCACGCAGGCACAGGAAAATGAGCTAAACCCAGAGAAACCACAGGTCATGTCTGTTCCCAGGAGAGGGAGATGTCATTCCAGGAGGATGCGTGGAGTGGTCCTTTCTCTATCCCACACCAGCTTCTTATCCTTCCCATGGGAACTAGAATTATAGAGTTTCATCCTCTGAATGTCATTTAGCATTTGTAATCTTTTATAGCTACTGATTTTGTTCTTTTCTGCTCCTTTTGGTGTGCAACTTGGTCTTTAAGCTCTGGGATGCTGCTTGACATTCTATGGCAACATGGCTTACAACACAGCAACACAGCAACTTATTTTAGGTGAACGATGAGAAATATTTTTGGTGAAGTTTAAATTATTTTAAACTTTATGTACAATTGCAAATGGAATCTGGAAAACATATGGAATCTGACAAAAAAATGGATTCTGAAAGTCTATTTTAGTCTAAAAAATCTGTTATTAATGATGTTCAAGATTCTTGTAAAAATGCACATTTTGGGGAAAAAACACTTTATTAAACTTTCCGTGTTGAGGTAATAGAGTAAAACCTGGCATTTTACAATAAACGTTTTTCTCTAACAGGAAGATTTTTTCATTTAAACTGTGTTTTGAAGGAAAAATTGAAGTGAGCTCATGGGCTTCTTGTGGTGGTAGGATAACAGCAATTCCCTTGTGGCCTGGGGTCTCCTTGACTGTGTCTGCAACATCACTTGACTTATTTCAACAGGCTGGATCTCAAACTGGTGTTGATGTGCTGTTTGTTCCTTCTCTTCTGCCACACACCCTTTGGGAGTCCTCCTTCTTTTCATTTTTAACGGCATACTTTATTTCCTGTTTTTGAAGACTGTAGATGTGGGACTCCACAGTGACCTAACCTGGTTCTCTGGTGTGTTGGAGCCCTTCAGCTCCTGCTGAAGTTCATGCAGTCCCTGACAATATTGGGCACCCACCTAATTTTCCATAACTACCCGTAAGCGATTAGTGGATGTTTGCAAAGTTTGTTCCCTAGTTCATAGAATCATAGAATCGTCTAGGTAGGAAGGGACCTTTAAGATCATTGAGTCCAACCCTTCATGAGTTCTTATAGTTTGGTAGTTCTATTCATAATCTGGAATAGGGGTTTTCCAGACTGATCTGAGTTTGTTGCACAAAGTGCTCAAAGTCATTCCTGTGGTGATGATGAAACTTCTGGGCATGAATTCTTTGGGTTTTAACCATAAAGGAGAAAACAGGATTTGGCATATTCATGTCATTTGGTCCAGTTTCCTGCTGTTACCTGGACAGCTGTAGTCCATCTGTGTGAAAGACTGTATTATATGCAAACATAAATCTTTAGCTGTAAGGAAAGGTGGTTGCTCAAGCACCTCTTCTCTCCATGTACAGAGTGCTCTACCATGCCTTGGAGCACTCCTGGATAGACAGATGCATTGCAGGTACAAGAAAAAACAGTTCTCACCAGCACCATGGGCTCATGGTGCTACTCACACCCCTGCAGGGTTTGGCCCTTTACTGCTGCTTCCCTGATAAAGGTGAGACCTGAGCTCCTCAGGGGTGAAAAGCAAATCTGGGGTCAAGCTCTTGACCGGGACAAAATAAAGCACCTCATTCAGTTTCAGCTCACAAGCATGAGCCATTGCCAGGGCAAGGTCTGGAGATAGGGTGAATGGTCAGGTCCTGCAGGGAAGTGGAGTCTGGAAGCTGCAGTTTGGAAGTTGTTGGTTTAATGAATGAAGAAGCAACTGCTTTATAACACGAAAGGACTTACTTTGCCTGGTTCTCCACTGCTCTGCGCTTTTCCCATTTTTTCTCAGTCTGTTTGAAAGCATGTCCCAGACACCAGCTTGGGGTGCGCTAGGAGCTGCTTCATGAGCGACCAAGTGACCACCCTGTGAGATTCGGTGAAATTAGAGACTGGGTATCTAGTTGTCCTCAGCAGAGTAAAAATGGGAAGTAAAGGTGACTTTATTCCTCTCCATCTGTCCAGGGGCTGCTGGAGCCCAAACAAGCCCGTAGCACAGGCTGGAAGGTCTCTGCAGTCACTGTGGTGGCTCCGCCTCTTGATCTGGACTTTCCACCTCTGTGGACTTTTCACCTTTGTTTTAAACCCACGTGCCTTCAGGCACACAGAGTTGAAATGACGGAGGTTTTTCACCCTGCAGCAACTTCAACCAACAACATGAACTCCTCGGAGTAGCATCCCATGAGCTCGCAGCACTGGAGTGCCAGTGGCAGAAGGGCAGCAAGCAGCTGATCACCGGCTGGAGATCTCTTTCTCCAGCCTGCACGTCCCTGGTTCCTCTCTCCTGCTAGACAGGGTGGCTGGGGAGGGTGACACAGTGATCAGGAGCACTGGAGCTCTCACTTGCCTGTGGCACCTGCCCAAAAGAATTAGTCAGAGTCACTCAGCGGCTGCCTTGGAGGAGTCACCTCTGTGCACCCTGCCAGGATCTGTGGGACTTCAGACAAAGAGGACACTGTTTGGGTAATTTATTGATGCCAAATGCATTCATTATCCATCTCTCAGGATCAGATAAACGTCTGCAAGAATTGGTCGGCAGCCACGGGGATGGTGCTTTCTGGCAGTGTCTGACGGCCTAACGAGGGCAGAGAAAGCCCTGGGGAACTGCTGCACAATGAAAAGAGGAGACACACCGAGTGCAAGGCCAAGACTGTGCCGAGGACCATTGTATTCAAGTCCCACAATAGCCGAGCCTTTCTCCCCTCTCGCCAGGAGTCTGGGCAGCCCTGTGGGATATCCCCTGTTCGAAGGGGAGGAAAAGCACTGTCCTCTCCATCTCACCTCCCTGTACAGACGCAGCACAAGAAAAGCACCTTTGTAGCAAGAACGGGGATGGAGCAGTGCATGTTCCCAACCTGCATTTTTTCATTACGGTTATCTTATCAGCCCTGGGGCTCACAGGTAACTGTACCCAGCAGCCACGGTAGACTGGGTGGCTTACAGGCAATGGTGTTCTGTGACTTATGGAGTCAACAAAGGCAGAAAAATATAAAGATTTTCCCAAAGCCCAAGTACTCATTGCGTATCATTAGAAAGGAGGCTGTTTAAGCATCTCATGAATGCTCAGCATCAGCAGTTGCTCTTTGAAGCCTACCCATATTCTGCATGAAAGGTTGCCCTGTGGTTGAGCAACTGGCCAAGCATCTGGAGCCCAGGACTCCCACCTCCGCTCTGTCCACATCTATTTGTCCTCTCTGTCAAACGAGATGGCATTTCCTTTGTCTAGTCATTTGGGTGTGGACTAGAAGCAACTGGGATTTTTCAGAGGAGAAACTGTTGCTGTTGAAAAGTGTTTGCTTGTCAAAAAACGTTTCTTAGATCCAGGACGGTGTCTCTGGTAGGGTGTGGAGGGAATTAGTCACCCCCAAATAGCCCAGAGGTTAGGGCATTTGCAAAGGCTGAGGCACATCAGGTTGAAGACACAGCTGAGCTTCATTTAAAACAGGAACTGGAACTTGATCTCCCACATGCCTGATGAACATCCTAACCACAGGGCTCTTCTGGAAAGGACTTGTGTTTGTCCAGAAAGCATTTCCAGAGATCTCAGTTCTGCTATATTAGAAAACAACCCTCAATTGTTTCAGGGCCTCTTCTTTTCCCTAAAAACTCTTGCTTTCTGTCCCTGTCTTGTATGGATGCTTCTTTGCTGTATGTATGTACAGCTCCAGGCACCGTGGTGACTCTTCAGCTGAGCAGTGTCCTAGTGCCAGAGATAAAACAGGTATGTGATGTGTAGGCCAGGTGAGGTGCTCTCTCCAGTTACAAGGCTGTCCGGGATGCTCTCTGGCTTAAGTACCAGAGACCTATCCAACTCTTCTGACAGCGAGAGTGCAGGAGCCGAACTGGCAGTAAGCTGCTATTCCTGGAGAGTGGAACTGATGTTGATATTCAGTTCTTTATGGAGCGAATTCCCAGTTTCACATGCAAAATGTGACATGTCTGGGGGAGAATATTTAAGAGGCTTTCTGGTCTCCCTGGACTTGCCATGCTTTCCCATCTTTGATAGCATTTTGTATCATAATTACACTCCATTTTTCACCCATGCTGCACACCATGGTTCCCATCTCTGGTATCCACCCATTCATGAACCATAATGGCTACATCTTGCTGCTCGGACCCTCTGGTAGCTGTGATATTGATACTGCCCTTCGTTTGACAAGAACTGTTGCCTCAATGCAGACAGCTACGTCTGTAGGTGAGCAGTGGCAAAACAAAGGGCTTTGGCAAGTCCACCATTGCCTGTCTAACATCAAGTATCCAACATGGGAACTAGGTGACTGCGGCCTGCAGCCAACGAACCACAACGTGGCCCAGGCAGAGCTCTGGTCATGGTGGCAGGACACCAGCTATGGTGACTGAACCCTTAGCTGGGTATATAGCCCCAGGTCTGCAAATTTCCAGGACAAGTTGGACCACGTGAGACTACTGAGAGAAGCCAACAATAGCTGTCTGTGTCTCTACTTTTTGCACCCATCTTCTTTTTTCAGAGGTCATTTCTTTTGCTCACAATTTTCTATTGTTCATCACTGACCTGGCTGCCCGCTTTGAACCAGCCTCACTGGCAGAAGGGACCTCCCGATAGAGGTCCAACCACTTAAGGTCATGATGTCTCTGCGATAGCACTGCCAATCTTTAGAAAAAGCTCAGGAGTTTCACCGTCAGTCTCCTGGAACCTTTAAATTGGAGTTCTCATGCCCACTGAATGACGATGCATGATTAACTCAGTCACTGCTCCCAAACCACACCTCAAGCAAAAACCTGAGTGAACAGATAGGCTTGTAATGTGTCCTTAAAGCCAGCACATTCCTGTCTGAATTTCATCGTCTACTCCACCGTCTGATGGAGGAAGTGAATTCCACAGCTGCTGCCCCTGCTGAAAATGCTCTGCCCCAGCCACCCACGTCTCCAGCCAAGGCTTGAGATGCCTTATTTCTGGGAAGTGCAGTTCATCTCTCCATGGGAAACTTGCTTTCTCTGAAAAATCTCAGGTTAGACAACCAAAAATGGACCTTCCCGTCATGTATGTAAGTCTTAGCTAAACCTTGGGTGTTGCTACCCAGCTTTTTCCAAGATGCTATCGGCTGATGGGATGGTGTGTAAGCAGGGTCTCCAAAATAGCTTGGCACATATCATAGAGGAAGTTCTGTCCAAATTCCTTTGAGACAATGTACTTCTAACGCAAAACGTCTTCCAGCCTTGTACAGAATATAAATCCCCACATGCCCTTTAACTACTGACAAATGCAGTGCAGCAGACATACTTGGTATTCACTCATAGTGAAGTTTCTTTAGTGAGAACAACATTCTCTGGGACTGTAAAAGGAATCACTCGACTGATGTTAATAAACTGACAGATTAGAAATTGGAGGAAATAAGAGGCTGAGGCACTGCTGCTGAAAATGCTCACAAGGCTGGAATAGCTCTGCACATTGTGTCAATCTAGTCAGTTAACTGGAAGGAAGAATCCAATTTATTCTGAGGCCCAATATGATGAATAAGTCATTTCCCCATATGGGAGCAAGAAGAACTCCTTGAAACACATTGGACAATTCAAAAAGAGCCTTTTGGCATTGAGTAATAAGTGTGTAGAAAAAAAAGAAAAGAAAAAAAAGGTTCAGTTTTGAGAGTGATTTTCTCCTCTCTGTTGAGGAATTTCGTTTTAGCTTTACACTTAGAAACCTGTAAGTCAGGACCATTTTTTTTTTCCCCCAATCAAGAAAGGTATCTGTGCTAAAAGAAAATGGGCCTGAATTACTTTATTCATGGTGGGGCTTTTGCGTTTTGCATCAAGAGGCACTTATAACAATATTGTGCCAATAGTGCCTGCCAACATTCACATGGTGGATCGAAGACAGAGAATTTCCGTTCTGAATCCTCGAAGGCTGACCATTTGCTTGATAAAATGTACTAGAAGGAAGCAACTTTTAACCCTCAGTTCTTGTTCCCATCAAATAAATGGAAGAGAAAATAGTATTTCTGGATTTAAATACCACTGCTTTATATCTGCACATAAGATGTTTGATACAGTGGGACTGCAGATGAGAATGATGTATGATCCTGCCTTTTCAGGGCTGTGAGAAATGGTGACTTGTTCAAAGACCCATGTCAAACACCAGCTTTTGGCCCAGGGTGTGAATAAGGACTTCCCCATCCCAAATGCCATTACATGGGATTTGTTACCCATCACGTCCCTCTGAGGGGGTTGACAGTCTCTATATGCTCTCTGCATCTTGTCTTGCACCCTGTAGGCAAAGGAAGGTGGGCTGTCCTGGGTGTCCAAATGCCCTTGAACATGTGGAAGTTTTAGCCCTGGATCCAGACGGATCACGTGCCTGAGGGTCAGGGCAATAGTCACTGGGATCAGTGCAGAGGTAAGTTTGTTCAAGAGGCTAACGGTGAGGAAAGCACAGTAACTCCTGAGGCCAAAGCTTGGGAGCGTTGGGATTCCCTTGCACAGGGCTAAAGCGAGTCCTGCCTTCCCCAGTCCCTTCGTGGCGTACCTACAGAGCACAGCACAATCCTGCAGGGCATGAGCTTCCTACACAGCGTGACTGCATCGGCACAGCACTGTCACCTGGTTAGTCCTTTTTTCACCAGGCTGGCTAGCCAGAGTGGGGCTCCGTGCTAGCCCAACAGAGCCAGCTGCACATGCACAACACGCTTCGGAGCTGATTTGAATTACCTGATCTTTTTCATGTCACAGAAATTATGCAGACTAGCTTTATAATGCAATTACTGTTACTTCTGTTTCCTATCGTGCCTGAAAACATCACAGCAACCAGAAATGCAGTGAGGACCAGAATACGCATGAATAAGGGCACAGCCTGCTTATTAAAACAGAGAAAGCTTCCCCTGCGTGCGGAAGGAGGGCTAGTTCCAATTTCAGCTCATCGGCAGCTTTAGCCTGAAAGGAAACACTGTGAAATACCTTGGGCCAAACCTCCTGCAGCGTTCGCGTGCGTTCCCTGATGCACAGCCTTCCTGCTGCTCCTGTACACCTTGAAGTTGGAGCTTGCTTACGAATGAACACCAGCATGGAGTCCTGGCAACCTCAGGGGTGCACAGGCATGTTCACTCATGCACACTCGAGGGTGTTTTCATCAGATCCATGCAAGCCTTAAAACTGCGTTTACTCCAAAATGACTGGGCCAGGTGTCTGTTGTGCAAAACAAGCTTTAGCCCCGTTCTCAGTGGTGCCCCTCACTCGTGGTCATACAAATGGGAGGAAGAGCTGCTTTTATATGCATAGTTTATTCTCTTCTCCACTTTATTGTCCTTCAGATACAGTAGCGTTCAATTTATTGATGTATTATATAATGTAACCTTAGCTTCAGGCGTTATCTGTCCTCATTCTATTTTTAACAGCCAACCTGATCTTTATATATTATTTCCTGAACTAAAGGCTCAGGCCTCTTTGATGTTATGTTTGTGAGTATTTTGCAATCTGCAGTTGAAAGATAAAGCCATTAACCTAAGTCCTGATGATTTCATGATTAACATTGAAGAATTATGGGCAATGCATCCCACTGCATCTCACACTATAGATATGGGAATGTTTTTCCCTGTAACAGAGTTAAACACTTACACTCAGCACATCAGCCCTGATGGCAACTCTCAGCAGTACCGAAGGATTCAATATAGGCATGAATATTTTTAAGCGTTAGTACTAGCAATCTTTTTGGACGAGACATGCTTTTCTACACAAATGTAGTATGCTACAGGCATTTGCTACATGGAGCAGCTTAGACTCCGAAGCAATGACTTATGATGGAGATCTAATGTAACTAGTTGCAAAATACTATTAGTTTTTAAAATAATATATGACAATCTACTAACACAAAAGAGATTGTTGTCAAGAATATGTAACACAGCCCTGGATGGCCATCAGAGGGATCAAGAAGAATTAATCACCAGGTGGCAGTTGACTAGGGTCCAGTAACAGTCTACATACTCACAGTGAAGGCACTGGCATTTTTTTCTCCTTTTTTCAATGCCGCATGCTACGACGTGGGCTGGCTCTTTAGAGAGGCTTGGGGGTACCCTAAAGAACAAGTCAGTGACCTAGCATATGCTCCCCCCAAACTGGGGGCAATTGATTGGAAAGGATAAATAGATACAGAAAGCTGAGAATGAAATTGGGAAGGTCAGTAAGAGTTCATTAAAACCCCTAAACCACACAAATTCTCACTGGAGAAGGAAGCCACCTTTTGCAGAAACCCTCCTTTTCTCACTAACATGGAGAAGACTACAACTAGAGAAAATGTACTGTATTACTGATGAGTAAAGGAGAAATTGTGATGAATAGCTGTTGCATGATCTGCTTATTAAAAAAAATACAACTACACGAAGCTAAAGGTAGTGGGAGAAGAAACAGTTCTTGGGACAGAAGACAGAAATATGTTAAAGTTTTGAAAGCATCTTCAGAATCAAAGAAGTGAAAAGGCGTTACATCACTGAAACAATTTTTAGGAAGCAAACCAAATAAAATTACATTTATTTTTTTTTTCTGCAGAAAATATGTCACAGTTTTCAGCTGCGATTTTTGCTCTAATAACCCAAGAGATGCTTCAGGAGAGATATCTACCTAAGACACATAAGAACAAGAGAAAGTCCCAGAAAAAGCCAAGGAATTCCTGACCAACTTGGTCATTAGGCCATCCCTTTGTTTTGTGAAAAAAATGCTAAAGCTCTTAAATCCCTCCTGAAGCATAATAGGAATACATTCAACCCATTTTTAATGAGCCAATGCTCCAGAAGAAAGGGACTGATATCTGTGGTTGAGACAATACAGGTAATAAGTTGTTCCTGCAATGATGGACCAGAGAAGTGTAGTGGTTCATTCTTGGGAGAGGCTTGAGAAAGCTCATTTATTTAGCTTGCTGTAACTTAAGATTGATTTGATCACTAGCAAGAAGTACTATGGGGAAACCACTTTTCCAGAAAGGAATCACGTCTGAAAGCTGAAATGAGAGAAATTCAAATGAGGAGGAGGCAGAAATTTTAATGAATTGTTGTGCGTGTGCGGTTTAGATGATTCCAGTAGAAAGCAATTCCTGTAAAGGCAATGTAAACCAACAGTAAGTGCAAATAAATGTAATATGGTTACAAAGGCACACCACCCAAAGGGAAAAGAATGTGCGTGGGGTGGGGGGCAGAGAGTATTGAGAAAACTAAATTCTTCAGGGCAACTGGGCAGACTCATTATTGAAGACACATCACAAGGTTATGCATGTCCTATGATCGTGCAGAGCATCATCAAAAGCTGAAGGTACAGGGAGGTGAGTGACCTTCGTCCTCCGCTGGGCAGGGCAGGGCAAGGTGTATCATGTAGCTCTGAATCAGTTTTGTTTCATTTTAGGCTCCTCTAATTGCATCCCATTTCATTTCCCGTTTATCAACAAGCTTCACTGCCAAGTTAGGGGAAGTTAAACTCTTTATCTAATTACTATTATGTTTAAATACTTTTGTCTTGGAGAGCTGAGTAGTAAAAAGCATGGGTGTGGGTGTGAGTGCCTGTGTGGGGGTGAAGTGGGGAAGAAAAGTTGTCAATCTTGAAAGTGTCCTCTTTGGGGAGGTGGGTGGGGCAAATAAATAGATTTATTTTCAATACAGAACAGTGTTTCTCTCTGGCATTACAGGAATATTTACAGGAAAACTTGTAAGAGAAGTGGCATTTAGACCTCTTGCATAGTGTGCATGCTCACATTGTCACTCTGCACCAATCTGAAAAAAAAAAAAAGAGAATTACTCTATTTTTAAGGCTGGCACTGTCAGAAGCAGGCACCTAACTGTGGACTTTTGGAAACACCGGCTATATATGTCTCTAGTTGAGTCACGGAAATATTTTTAATCAGCTCTATCATTTTATCCCTAGCCTTTCCACTATCCAATAAGACATGAAGGAGAAGGCTCGGAGCAGGACATACTGCTCCTCAGTCCCCGTGCTCCTGCTCTCACAAAGTGCCTGTTAGTGGCTTTCCAGCTCCCTGACTCTCACATTCTTGATTGCTCAGCAGCTCAGTAGAGAGCTGGAGGGGAACTTAAGCAAAAGCCTCCCCATGTCCAGTAATTGCTCTCTAGGCAAACAATGCACTTGTCGGTGAGTCATCACAGATTTTCGATGGATAATAAGAGAAAAGACAATAATTTATTATCAGAACAATTCCTTTTGTCTGCACAATGTCATTAATTTCCAGCAATATTTATAGCTTAAGAATGTGTATATTTGCTCTGTGTTTTTTGTTGTAACATTATGCAAATCAAAAATATAAATACACTGTGGGATAAAGGGAGACGTGTATGAGCGCAGCAGTGACTGGTGAAGAATGGGTTTGAAACAGGTAGGGCCAGTGGAGGCAGGCATGGCAGTGTCTCGTATCCACTAACTACCTGCCCTCTAAAGTATCCCAGTGCATTCAAAGGAGGCTGCCACACTCAATGAACAAGATACTGTTCTCATTCTTGTTTTCCTGACAGTACGGTTTTTTTGGTTTTTAAAAGCTCCAGGCCTTCTAGCCTAGATTTCTTGATCCTATTTGGAGGCCACGCTCCCATGCTGGAGAATCTCTCTTCTCTTCTGAGCAAACTCAGAGCTGGCATAGCTGTGGAGGGTGGGAGAGCTGGGAAGGAGCGGCTGGAGCAGGATGAGCCCTGGCACTTCCTAGCAGGTGAAGAAGAACTTGGGGGCTGCTGTCTGGGGCAGGCTGGACTTCTGCCAGACTGGAGCCGACTTCTCGAGGCACCTTTTGCCGAGCTGCCAAGTAAAATCGTGGTGAGCCGTAGGGATCTGGGTCCAGGAGAGAGCCTAGTAGGCAAAAATAACTCCCTAGGGAGCAGGGTTTGGGATCTCCAGGCCTGCTGCCCATCTGTTAGATAGGGACAACTCCCACAGAGAGCAAGCAGAGGCACCTCCCAGGAGCAGAGACATGTGGAGCTCCAGGTACACATGTTACTACAGTAGCACCAAGCGGCCCAGCTCAGCATCTTGCTGCAGCCGGATAATTGTGCCCACAAGTCAGGAGGTTGCTGGAAGTGGCATTATTACCCAGGTATGCTGGCTGGTGTAGCCAGGAGGTAAGGCGCAGTAACATTAGTTCAGTAAGAAGGTATGATTAAGTCACCCAGCTTTATGAGAAATGAACATAGCCATGAGTAGTGAGTCATGACTGCAAATGAAACACATCTGAACCGAGTGAGAGACGAAAAGTCACTGCCTCCAGACCCCAGATCTCTGGCAGATTATTACTTGAGAAAAAGGTGAACTGAAGCTCAGATACCAAGAGAAAGCACAGCTACAAGAGATCAATAGCTTTGAGAAAACATCTGAGCTCAGCAACGACGTTAACTTTAACTCCAGACACACTACTGGGTGTCTTCTTTAGCAACCACATGGAAAACAAGAAGGGGTTCATAGTCCATTCAGTAACTGGCAAGGGTGGCTCACCAATTCCTTAGAGCTCCAAGCTGTCCTTTCTTCATGTGCTGAAGAGGCATTGCACTATACTCACAAGCTGCGTGATGCTGCCATACTGACACCATTGGTTTTGTGGTATGCCTATAAAGATTAACTAGCGAGGTCCCTCAGCCAGAGGTATGGCCAGCTTCCATCATTTAACGCAAGAGTCTTAGCCTTCTCTGCCCCATAGGTTAAAGTACTGGGCAAGTAACATGCTGTGGGGCCTGGCTGTATTTGGCTTCTGCTGCCAATCTGGGGTTTAAGCGGTGGCAAATTTGGTGTGTTCATAATTCTGTGGTTATGAGTAACAGCAGAGGATCTTGTGGGCAACATGCTGGGAACCTATTACTTAACTTCAAACCAAGATTAGGAGGTATTTCTACAAAATAGTCTCCCTCAGCCAGAAGAAATGGGATCACCTATGACAGTCTGTAGTTGTTTGTATTTTTGTGTAAAAGCTAGGGATTTCTGATCCACTGAGGGAGTTCTGATCAACTATTCCCAAGAGTTGATCAGCCTTGCTGTCCACTCATTACCAGTGTTTTCCAGGTGTGATTTTTAGCTTCCAGCCGCTGTAAATTCAACCTGTACAGTCATCTGCTCTAATGCTTCATCAGCCACACCAATCAACATCTTAAAAAGACCAAGATCTGGAGTTTGCTGGCAGCTCAACGTCCTCACATGGAAGATGTCACTGGAAAGTGCCTCATAGTTACTTAACAAATAAATCTTTAAGAAAGTCTTTTGAAAATCTACCCCAGCAGTGTTGATTTGAAACAACTGATGTTGGTTGCAGTTTCAAAGACCCATGACACAAGATCTTAAGAGCCTTGGGATCCTTCCAGCATTGTTGGGCAACTGAATCAGCATAATCTTATAAAAACTTGCATATGCTTATGTGTGAGTACCTTGGCACGAGAATCAAATCCCTGGCCACACTGCGCCTTTGGCAGATGTAATCCCTACTGGAGCTCAGGGGCAGCATCAGAGGAATGGTCCTGTATGAAAGACACCCCAAAGGCCTGAAGGTCAATTGAATTTGAGAGCAGAGTGTGTATAATAGCTGAAAGAAGAGCTTTACAGAAGGAAAAGGGGGAAAAAAAAAGAGGAGAGCAGTCCACTGAAAACAAGCTCACTAGCATTGAAGAAACTTGAGGTTGTTCCCTGTTTTGTTGACATTATTTTTCCTAAAATGATTTCATAGCAGTTTGACAAATAGAAGCCACGCTGCTGGAGAGCTGACCATCTGCCTGCCCCTCCCTGCCCTCCTGCTTGGTGTGTTTTTCCATTAGTACTGGTGCCTTCAGGGCCTCGTAAAAAAGAGAGGCAAATAAGTTGCATAACCCCACGTGCTGCACAGCGGGTGGGACATGGTCAGCAGAAGCCCTCAGAGGCATCTCCAAAGGCATCCCCGTGGCACGTCTGCTAGACAATCAAATGGGAAGCACTCACTTTGTGGGCACAGTGATCGTGTCTACCCCTTGTGGGCCGCTTCCCTATAGGTCTCAATGTTTTTTTTAGGTGTGAGGTTGTGGCAATATTCCTTTTGTAAGACAGTGAACATGACGCAGCAACTTGTCTGAAGTCACCTGATGAGGCAGATGCCAGCAGGTTGTAGGAGAGGGTCCACTAAAGTGAACTGCAGCTGCCTGGAGTGACACCATGGAGGAGCTTGAAGGAGCAGAGATCTCTGTGTCTTTCTTGTGGCTGTGTATGGTTAAGGAGAGAGCGTTCATGGTTTGCCCTTTGCTCTGTCATGATGGAGGAGGGAGGAGGAAGTTTCTTTCCTCCCACAGAAGAGAATATATTCCCTTTCCAGAAAGACTGCTTGCAGGATAGAGGTGAATCCTCTTTTCTTGCATGTCTCAGAGCAAAGATGAAGTCAGTGGAGACAGCTTCCCTTCCTCTCCTACATGTGGGAACATTTCTGAAGTAAGGTATAAAAGTGTCACAGCATCTGGCCTCTTTAGCCACGCCATACATGTCCCATGGTTTCTTGGTGGAGGAGAGAAAACAGAGAAAGTAACTCAGGTTGAGCCCCAGCTGTGCTGGAGGACAGCTGCTACTTGAGGTGTAACCTCTCTCAGGAGCAACTTCTTGACTTGTGGCCTATTTTTATAGTGGAAAATATTTGTAGGAGAGAGGATATGGGATAGGAACTTTGTAGGTGAACTGCTGGGAATCCGGATGACCGTCCTTGGAGCTCCACACAAAGAGAAGTTAGCCACTGAGACAGTGGTACTGAGGGATGAAATACTCCCAGGGTCCTTGGCCTAGGTTTTTCTTTGCACCTTCATCTCCCAGCAGGCAGTGTACTGAGGTCTCTTCTGAAGATGTGATGATGTGCCAGGAATCTCAGTGAGCTTTTGTGAAAAACATGATGAGCAGAGTGTCCCCTCTGATTAAACTCCAGTAGTACAAAGCTAAGGCAGTTCAGCAAAAGGCAGGATTTCAAGAGAAGTCAGCAGAGTCCTTCAGAACCTGCTCTGTACAAAAGCATCACACAGAATTTAATAGGTAATAAACTCCTTTCTTTTTCTTTCTTCACCAATGTTTCAAAGAGATTTCTAGCTCCATTCCAGACTTTTAAAAAAAAAAAAAAAAAAAAAAGGAAGGTCTCATCTCTAGTAAATTCTGGGGGTCTGCAGAGTCATAAGTCCCCACGAACATGACTGACTTCATCCTTATTAAATGCCCTGGGACATTTCCCCCATCAATCCCAGCTTTCTCCTGCCCAGACATCCCAACAGTTTTCAGTGGAGGCTTTGCTCCCAGACGACACCGCCCTCTCATGGAACAGCAGAGATTTGTCACTCTCGAATTTCCCTGTGAAATGGGAGCAGGGATGGGGGGGATATAGCCTATAGTGGGATGTGGGGAGGTTGTTTTGGAAATAGAGGGTATTCTTCCCCAGGTTCCATCAAGAGAGGCGATTTCTGCACCAGGAGGCTCAAGGCTCTACTACAGCTCCTTCACCTATTTTTTGTTCTGAAGACAAGGGAGACCAGATGACCAAGATCACAAGGATGGGAGATATGACTGATACATGCCTAGGGCAGATACAAGAGGAGAATCATTTTGAAGATGGAAACTCTTGAGGTGAACGGGCCATGTCCTGGAACACAGAGGCAAAGAATAGCAGGTTTGCCAGGCTGAAAGTCGCTGGGAACTGCAAACTTCCCTGTTCCAAGAAAAATACTTCTGTGCCAGGCATCTGGAGATCTCTGACCACAGGACAGCCAGAGACAACGGTGTAGGTGATGACATGTAACAACTGAGCAGAAGGTTGGTCTAGAGGTGTCCTAGGATCCCTTCCCATCTGAATTATCCTGTGTTCCCATGAACTGTGTTGACTGTCCCTGAACCACAAGCCTGGGATGCACATTGCAACCATGCTGGCCTCACGTTGCTGGTATTGTAACTGTTTTCTGTGGATAGTGGCTCACCTGCCTGATGTTTAAGAAAGTGGGAGGTTCTGCTGTAATGTGGAAAAAAGGACTGGGGCCAGGTGGTATCTGCGAGGCTTAGACAGAGCAGGTGCTGCAGGAGGGACAATAAGCAAAAGTAATTTGGCTTGTTGGTTTCAGCTGATGAACAGTTTGGTCTTGGTGAGGCTGTTTCCCTTTGCTAAGGCAAGACAGAGAAGACCTGGCAGAGGAAAGGAGAGAAAAACGACTTCTTCCACCTGGGGCATGTCGCCACTTTTCATTGGAGTGGGAAGCGTTCAAGAAGCTCAAGTCCCTTAGAAACTCTTGCAGCCGACAGCAAAGAAGCCTCTGCTTTCAAAGCCAAAGGCTCCGATTGCTGCCTTGGCTGTCAGCTTTTGCAGCTTTATGTGTTGTAGGGAGAGGAATATCAGCTGCTCAGAAGACAGGTTTTATTAAGGCTTTCAGGCTGGGCATCTTTGACAGCCTCCTCCCACTGGGGCTAGTATTTTTTATTGATGTAATGGGAAAGCTTTTTCCCTTCAGATGTCTTTTTAATGCCTCCTGTCTCATTCTATCATGCAGTCAGAGAAATGAGAGGTGGAAAACACCTATGAGGTCATGGGGCCTCTGCTTGTCCTCACCGGTGCTGAAAGAAGATGGGCAGATCCATTACATTCCTGTCGCATTTCATGCAGCGGCCACAAGTCCTGTGCTTGCAGTCAAAGAAAATAGTTAATTTAGGCACAAGCCAAAATATCTTCCCCTTTCATCTCAGTCTTTGTTTCCAGAGAATTATTAAAACTCCTAGCATGATGAGGTTTTTGCCTTTTCTTATTTCACAGCATCTTGTAGCAAGGCGGCTGAACCTCTTCTGCACCTCTCAGATGCTGCCGTGCCATGGTTCCCATGTACGTCACTGTCACACATATTCATACTTTTGCTTAGCTGTCAACCCAGGTGGTGTTGGAGGAGTCCACCCAAGAGCACACCCTCCCCACACCTCCCTCTGCCACTTGTGGACATTTCTCTTCACATCAGCTCCCCTGGCCCCCAAATCTCTCCATCAGAGAAATCGTCTCTCATGCCCTATTCTCCAGCATCATTTTAATAAAATATAACCAGCTCTACAGATCCTTGAGTGGAGTTTGCCCTCCTAAAAGTTGAGAGCATGCAAGGCTGGCTGGCTAGATGTCTTGTTAAGGTTACGTACCGCCTGACACATGAGATTTCTGTCTGGAGCATATCAAATATCCAGGGAGCAGTGACTTTGTCAGGGAGAGATCACAAATGCCCATATTAGACCATGCTCCAGTTTAAATGCCATTGAGAAGGTTTTCTTTCCATCCTTGTGGTACAACAGGATAGTAGATGGCTCCTTCATACCTTGTTTCTCTCCCCATAAGATGGTGAAGCTCTTGGGTACCCTCTCATGCACCAATACACACCAGGAGTAAGTGCACTGAAATCAGTGAAACCTCAGAAGTGCCAGGAGGAGCGTGGAAAATGTGAAGGCCACAGCACCAGAGCACAGCTTACCACTACTCTGCCCAAGCAAAGTAGAGGTGCTTGTTCTCAGCTGACTGAAAATACTTGCCGGCTCTGTACGGACCTTCTGGAAGCATTTCTACCCCCATTTCACATCTCAATGGGTAGCATGGTGACAGCTCACTGGTCCAGTAGTGTGACACAAGAAAAGGACAATGGTCCAGGCTTAGCTGGCTCTGCTTGGCGGATGCGTAAGGTCATGCTCATATCATTCACCAGTTCTGGTCCTGAAGTCCTGGCAGTGTAGTCATGTGCTTTATGACTACAGGGAGCGTGTCCCTGATAGTGAAGTGGTTCCAGTGTATGAGTTTGTCATCTAGGAAGTGAGCTCCTGTATATCAGGCACTGGTCAGGCTATAAGCACTTCTCTGGACATTCAGGGAGAAAGATATAAAGAGAAGCTTAAAAGCCGCAAATAACTCTATTCCAAAATTTTCTTCTCCATTTTCCCAGTGCATAGAGTCAAGCCAGAGTAATAATGACAGCTCTGCAATGTGAGTACACAGAGAATGATATAATTCTGTGTTTTGCGCTAAGTCTGTGATTATAAACATACAGGTGTGTACATGACTAGTGCCAGGAGACATAATTCAAGTCACCTCTCCCACTCTGAGACGAAAAGAGACCTGGAGGGCTCATCTTTAAAGGCTGCCCTCAAAGATTCGTTTCAAATACTGTTTGTTGCTTGGAATTCTGCCTCAGCACCCGGGTCTTGGAGCACCGCTAAAAACTACAAACATGAGCGAAAACTAGTTCAAAACCAAATTATTTCTGTGCACACTGTCCCAAGCCTCTGGGCTAGTTTCCGTATTTGTCTTTCATGTGAGGTTCTCTCAGGGTCTGAAAGAATCTCATTTTCAGGTTTCCATGGGAGAAGGGGGTGCCCGGGAAGCACGGATCCTCCCTGGGCTGCTTGGACAAACTTCTGTCAACCTTGGGCCAACCTGTTGTTGGGGGTTTGGTGTAGAAACCATGGAGGTGGAAAATCACAGAATCCACAGAATGACAGGGGTTGGAAGGGACCTCTGGAGATCATCCTGTCCAACCCCCTGCCAGAGCAGGGTCACCCACAGCAGGTGGCACAGGAACGCCTCCAGGCAGGGTTGGAATGTCTCCAGAGACGGAGACTCCCCCACCTCTCTGGGCAGCCTGTGCCAGGGCTATGACACCCTCACAGCAAAGAAGTTCCTCCTCATGTTTAGGTGGAACTTCCCATATTCCAGTTTGTGCCCGTTGCCCCTTGCCCTGTTGCTGGGCACCACTGAGAAGAGCCTGGCCCCATCCTCCTGACACCCACCCTTTCAGTATTTAGAAGTGTTGATAAGAACCCCCCTCAGTCATCTTTTTTCCAGACTGAAGAGACCCAAATCCCTCAGCCTTTCTTCATCAGAGAGATGTTCCAGTCCCCTCAGCATCTTGGTAGCCCTTTGCTGTCCCCTCTCCAGCAGTTCCCTGTCCTTCTTGACCTGGGGAGCCCAGAACTGGACCCAGCACTCCAGCTGTGGCCTCCCCAGGGCAGAGCAGAGGGGGAGGATGACCTCCCTCCACCTGCTGGCCACACTCTTCTTGATGCACCCCAGGGTGCCATTGGCCTTCTTGGCCACCAGGGCCCATTGCTGGCTCATGGTCACCCTGTTGTCCACCAGGACTCCCAGGTCTCTTTCCACAGCGCTGCTCTCCAGCAGGTCACCCCTAACCTGTACCGGTGCAGGGGGTTATTCCTCCCCAGGTGCAGCACCCTGCACTTGCCCTTGTTGAGTTTCATAAGGTTTCTCTCAGGCCAACTCTCCAGCCTGTCCAGGTCTCGCTAAACCAGACTACAGGCGGTCAGAGCTGGTGGAAGACCGCATGAGAAGGGATCTCTGGGTACAGTGTGTTTGGGTAGTTATTACTAGTTTTTATAAATGCTTTAAAAACACCTCTGCCCGGCCCGAGCACAAGCAGCATACCTTCCCCCTTCCCGTTCAACCTATTTGTGTCAGCATCAACACGGTTAGTCTTGCATCAGCCCTTGTATATCAATGCAACAAAAATCTGCAAGCCCTGCCTAACCTTTCAGGAGTGCTGGACTAACACTGGGGTCTCTCTCTGCAGAAAAAAATCTCAGCAGAGTGTTAGGAAGGACCCAGTGTTCTGTTCAGTAATGGCTGAAAGGCTCAAAATGGGTAATTATATTGGTGAGCTCAAAGGTGAGGTTATAAAGGAAACCTTTGGCCTAGACAAGATGAGTACCCAAGAGCCGTGTTTTGCAGGACTATGTCTGGACAGTAGCATGCTCCACGTGCTTTTATAAACTCTTGTCTGGAGAGGACATTCAAAGAAAAAATCTGGAAAATCAAAGCCAAAGCAATAAAGGGTGAACTGTAAATGTACCTTGTCCCAACGCTACAGCTTTTGCTGGGTGCAGACGGAGAGAACAATTGTGTTGAAAGATGTTAAGGAGAGAATAAGTTAATATATTTTCTGCAGTCTTCCCTACATCCTTAGAAGACACTTCTTGTCAACTCAGAGGAAGGCTATGTGTGCACACTTAGGAGCAACACACGGATGTCCAGTCTAAATTGCTCCCTCCACTTGCATCTCTCTGGGAGCTCTGCCCCTGCCCACCCTTTCCCATCCTAGCCAGCCAGCTCGGACCGTGGTCCCTTTGCATTCTGTGGGAGAAAGTAGGATTCTTCTGGCGGGGTGTCCAAGACCTGAGCAGGTGTCCCGTTCTGGGATGCCTCTGCCCGTGCTGGTCTCTCTGCCAACAGCAGCAGCAGCCCCAGGACGAGGTGCCTGAGATAGCAGCTCGTGTGATGCAATACCCCACCGGGGATGGACTCTGCACTCCTTAGATAATAAGCTGAGCAGATCCCAGCTTAATTTTGGATGCCACATATGTGAATGAGTAACTAAAAATACCGATATATTCAAATGCAAGATAATTTCACATGGCACATCCAACTGGCTTTTTAAAATCTGAAGCCAACATTGCTGAAAGATACACATTTGCCATCAGGAGAGAAGGGGCTGGAGCCTGCTTCCAGAACTCCCACAGAGCACAGGGAAAGCAAAAAACACTTCAAAATGTCTTTCCAAAGGGAGTTCTGCCTATAGATGAAACTCCATATTTTCCAAGGCTTTTCCAAGACATGCTGAATGTTGTTTTCAATGTGCGAATTACATTTAGCTTCTGGTTTAATTTAAAAGTATATATTTTTTGCTGAAGGAAAAAGATACAAAATGTTGTTTAGGGACCTCACCAAATAACTATCCACCCCCTAGATGCACAGTTGAACACGTGTGGACATGTACTTTCCACCCAAGCAGACACATATGCTACTCCACATAGCTCACCAGCGTAGGCATGGGCACTCACACATTAACATGGACTCACCACACTTCTGAGCAGACGTTTGTCACAAACTGATGAACCACAGGAGAGTAGCTACACGTAGGCAGGCCCTTGTGCATAAATACATCTTTGTCATCTGCATCATTTACTGGGACAAGAGCTTTCTTGATGCCAGGCTGTCAGGTTGCCTTGCTTTCGAACACCCAATATCACTAGTGATGGTAGGTGCAGTGCTATGCACGGTGCTCGATGCACCAGCTGGCATTGTCACCAGGGCCTGGGACAGGGTGACACTGCGACGTGCACTGCCACAGGGAAACCTGCAGAGTCCGGCACCGCCTTGTGCAGGAACCTCTGGAACAACTACCAGTGATGGGAAATGTGGGACACTGTTGTGGATACCTCCCTTCCCAGGAATTGCACAGAGCATTTAGGTGCCTGAGAGGAGTGTTGAGGGGTCTAAATGACTTGGTATCTGAAATGAAGATGCCCAGAGCTTGCATTTGGGGATCTCCTGTGAGTTGTTCAGAATGAACATGTCAGCTTCCCATGAAGCAGGCAAGGCAGAGCCTGTCCTGAGGTAGCTGTGTGCCATGTCTGCATGCACCACACTGTGGGAGAGGAGAGGGAATGTGGGGAACACCCCACCAGTGCAGCTCTCTCTTCAGCAGGAGGGGCTGAGCTCACATTTCACACTAGATAAGATTGTGCTCATTAGCAGCTGCCAGAGTGGCTGGTATGCCCTCTGTTCACACCCCTGCTTACCCCCTGATAACGAGCCTGTGCCCTTTGTCTTTCTCGTTCCCTTCATTTTCACTGGAAAAAGCACGTCATTGCTCTTCCTTCCTAATCAAACAGGGAGTTGAGAACTTCTGCTCTCCGCAGCCCCATCACACCTTCCCTAAAGCCTTGTTGATGTTCAGGCTCAGATCTGGATAGCAGATCTCCATCTGAGTGTCCCCATCTGGGCTCTCAGTCCCAGGTGCTTCAGGTTACTCAACCCTTTTCTCATACCTTTGGAGAGAAATGAAGGTCAGTTCTGTCGCAAAAAAAGTTGTTGCTTTAAAATGAAACGTTAAAATATTTCACTGACAAATACTGGGCAAAGTATTTCAATATTTTAGGTGGTGCTTTACCAAGTTGGGTCTGAGTCCACCAGCACGCAGTCCCCATGCACTGCTCTCTGCAGGTCCAAAGTGATGCTGTCCCATCCTTCCTGAAGAGAAATATTTTACAGACACATGCATACACACATGTACTTTTATAAAATCTCAGCAGCTTTCAGATATCAAGCTAAAGACAGAAGGGCCTTTGGGGCTTTGTGACAGGGATATTTGAAAATGCCTTGTAGGTCACTGTCTTTGGTGCCACTGAAGTCTCGCTCAATTCTGGGCCTGGTATAAGAGCCAGCGGCTCATCTCCAAAGTTTGAAATTACTCCTGCAAATGAATCTTGCCATGACAGTGCTGCAAAGATACTCTGGTTTCTTCAGATCATATAAATCTTTCTATGATTCTATGAAATGTCACTAAGTTGGTAGTAGTCCACTATTTTGAGGGAAGTTGTCATTACATATTACCATTGAACCATATCTTGGATCCTGAGCTCTCTCTAGGCCCATCCCAATGCATGGCTGGAGGTGATACGAACAGACCTATCCCCTACTGACCGGGCAGTGAGCTGTAGTGTGTCTACTTTGTTTCGACTAGGTTCTCAGATAAGTAATCTCTCTTGAGACCCAATAAATATGAGAAAAATGAAGGAAGTAATTTAGTATCTTTTCTATTGCTATGGAGTTCAAAGGGTTTGCACAGTACCTTGAAGGTGCCGCTCAATTTTCTTTGCATTCCCATGAACCAAGAATAGGAAACATCAAAAAGATCCCATGTTTGACATCTTGAGACTTTCTGACACCATCCACTCTACCAGCTATAGAGAGTGGCTGGAAGCACCAGAACTAACTTAAAATGAGCAAATTGAGGTAGCAGAAGCAACGCTTTGCAAGCATTTGGAGCTCAAGGTCACGTTATTCTGCACTGTGGTTAGATGAATTAGCCCACACTGTCAAGTGGGAAACCATAGCCAAAATACTCCCAGTGCTGTGTTCAGCTCACTTTAGGCTAACCCACCTCTGCCCTGCGCTGGAGTCTGCCACAGGAGTAAAGTCATTGTGAATGTGAAGACACAGAGATGACAGGGTTTTTAGATCTAAACCAAAGATATTATAAAAAGTGCTGATCTAGGCAAAGAAGTAACCACATGCTACAGAGACTTTGTTAGCCCTTGTTGGGTTGTGCTGGAGCAAGTTCTCTGGGGCCTAGACTCTGCTCCAGCTCCTTGTGCTGCTCAGGGACACAGCTGTGCAAATAATAGGCAGTTCTGAGAATTGCTTGGATATAACTCAGCATGCTAGACTTTATCTTCAGGTTGTTCAACTCTTTCCTCTTCCCTTTAGAGAGAAATGGAGGTCATTTCTGGGGAGAAGAAAAAAAAAAGCCGTTCTAAAATCAAACATCAAAATATATCACTGACAAAAAATGGGCAAAATATTCTCAGGTTCCAGGAATGATTTCCTCGAAGTACCTTTGTCTCCACCAGAAATAATTGCAATCTTAAATCTAGATTCAAGTATAATTTTGGTGCAGCCCAGATTCCAGCGTTGTTTTTGTGGATTCGCTGGGCAATTTTCCCACTCAGGAGCTGAGAGTGCCAGGGAACCTGATTTTTGCAGAATCATGTTTGTAGATTTGATTTCACACATAATGCCATTCATTTCGCTCAACATAAGAGAAGTCCTGCTGGGTCAGAGCGTTGGCCTGTCTCTCAGGTTCAGACTGAGGGCTAATCTGAGGGCTCTGTTTCTCAGATTCAGACTGAAGCAAGGACTTTTTCCACCTCTCTTCCTAAGGCAGCTTTTCCATCCCCTCCAGTATTCCCATTGCCTTTCTCTGTCTCAAGGTCAATCACTCTGTGCTCATCCAGGGAAACCTGCTGCTGCTCAGGGGACAGTGCACTTCCAGGTCATTTCTTAAAGTTCTGGCAATATTTCAACTCTTTTAGGGAAATCTAGTGCCTGAAAGATCAACTCTTTGATACAAAGGGGAGATGTTCCAAGATGGAATGTCTTTCTTTTCTCTGGGGGCTTTTGTCTTGGCAAGTTGACCTTGTTCTGTGTGTAGAAGAGGTACTCGCTCATGCTTGTGTTGCCCAGCTTTCACAGAGATAATGCATTGTTCTGCTGCACATACACAAAAGCATTAAAAGTTATTAGTACCAAAGATGCCCTAAACGCTCCCCTAGCCAACATTCAAATGAGACCTGGTCTAGCCTGTCAGCATCCCTTGCTTTTCAACACTTTCTGGCAGATGGTGCCGGCCCCAGAAGGCCTCTGATTATCCCCGGGGAGCTCATCAGCTCATCACTGTCCAACAAGAGGTGTCAGCGGTCACCACCCGCAGCAAACCAGCCAGTACCCTAAAAGCCGCTCTCCCCCATGCTGCCATGAGTCACAGCTGGATGTGTCACGCACCAGCTGATGACAGGGAAGCGAGGAGGTCTGTCTGCAAAAGGTGGATGCAGGGAGAATTTAAAGGAAGACTGAACGTTGTCTTGCATGTATAGAACAGCCCCCGTGAACAGTGAATTGTGATTTCCAGCAACCAAAAAGTCATCAGGATCTTGTTGGGTATCCAGCTTGTCAGGGCCCTGAGGACATTAATCGGCCTTAATGGCCTTGACCAACCTGAGGTCCACACCCACACCCCTGACCATGTGGTCCAGGGACGCATTTCAGCTCAGCCATGGACCCGCAGTTCTGGCCTGAGCTGCACTGTAGGAGTGCTGGTCTCCAGCTCAGCCACAGCCACGGCCCTGCCTGGGCATGTGGGACCCAGCTTGGCGAGGTCCTTTTCTGGGATGCTGGCAGCTCAGGGGCTCAGCCTTGGCTCTCAGGGAGGTCCTCAGTGCATCTCAACGAGGACAGGAGGACACTGCGTCCTGTCCCAACCCATAAGCAGTTCTGGCAGTTTCTGCTCCTGTGCTCTTCTGTTGTCCATTAAGCAAATTGTCCTTAAAAAACTCACATTGCGCTTTTTTTATATATATCCTGAGGAGGCAGAAAACCAGTTTTCTGGCCTCATCTGTCTTACATTAATTTTAATTTAATAAGGTTTACAGATGTTTTTTCCTGTGACAGATGAAATTAAAGTCACTGAGAAACCAAGGCCAAAACACACTAGCAGAAAATTTTGGCAGGCATTTTTAAATATATGGCCTATATTTTCTGTGGCTACCTGTTATCTTCACGTAGGAAAGTGGATGTATAAAATATAATTTCTTAAGTACACTTTGACACTTTCCCCCAACAAACTCTGCTCTGCTCTGGAAACAGAAGACAGTTTTTAAAACTCTCTAGGGCTCAAGTCTGCTACTTTCCCAGCAGTGTCCCCATGGGTGCAAAGAAAGGGCAAGCTGCAGCATCGTAGAGGAGCTTGCCGGGGTCAAGGCAACCTGAACCTCTTGTTTGCACCCCCACTTTTCTCTCAGATCACCGGTGGCATGGAAGGACCATGTGTGCTGTTTTTTGCTACCTCTTTATGGCTGGCTCCCTTTGAAAAAGACTTTGGCTTTTATAGACGAAGAAAGAGGACTGAATGTGGCTTAGACCTCAGAGCAGTCATTTCTCTCTGACAACGACACCCTTAATCCATCATTCTTGTGTTTAAACTGTTCCTTATAACTACCTGAAGGAATATGAATAATCCTTTGGTAATTCTATAACCTTCTTCTGACCCGATTGCTATTTTTGCCTGAGTGCTTCATCTTCCTTGGATGATGCGGATTACCAGGACTATAATTGTCAGGGGCTGGCAACTTGTTCAGCCGGGGGCAGTCCCATCACACTGACATAAATGCAAAGGCATGAGATCTTCCTTGTTTGCTTTTCAAGTAGGAAACGCCTCGCCATGTCCCTGATGATGGTTTTGTATGGTATCCAACTTGGCAGTCCTCCTCCTCTCCCCGTTCCACCACTGCCTGTCCCACATGCAATGGAAATCTGTGTGACCGTGGCTTGAGGTGGCCACCTCGCAGTGTGTTTGAAGCATGATTTCACACGTCTTCCCTGCTCTTGCCAGCACTCTGGGTGGAGTGGAGATGTGGGAAATCTGTCAGTCATCTGCTAAGTGAACGTTGCTCACTTTGTACGAAAAAGAGACAGTGTCAGAGACCTTCAGGCTACCTGCAGCCCACTGGTGTGGAAATAGTGACGCTTACTGGGTTTGGGGATGACACTTTATAGGTCAGTATTAGGACACGTGTGTAGCTGAAGAGAGGTTTGGTTATCAACCTGAGCAACTGAGCGTTTTGCTGAGAAGTTGTCTCAGCAGGAGAGGTGGAAGGACACTTTCCTGCACTCCTGGTTTCAGGAGTTCAGGCCCCAGCTGGGATGTGAGACACATGGTCCCTGGCCTATTCAGCAGAGGAAAAGTATGAATCCACCATTAGTCAAGATTGAGTTGTTCAGGCAGGATGGTGGAGGCTTTGTGTGGTGACAAGCACCTAAATTCCTTTGGGACTGTGACTGATATTGTTATTCTTGCAGATTCCTACCACCAGGCTTGGTCAGGCTCAGCGTGACAGTGTTTGTGAATCTCACTCTACGGTGTGTGTCCCCCTCCATCGCCCACTGACAGGGCTCCCGACTCAGGCTGGAGCCTCCACGGGGTGGTGGGATGATGAAAAGTTGAATATGGCACACGTTAAATTCCTACAATTAATGTAACACAGTCAGTTTTCTGTATTTTCTAGTGACTAAGCAGCTTCTTACCAGCTCCAGGGGTGGACCTCTAGTTTTGAAAATCCCAGTCATGAGCTCTGCTGTGGCCCTGTTGTGTCAGTGATGAAGGGCATGAGACACAGATGACAACTTCACTGTGCAAATGCATGTCTGATGTCAGCCCTGGCAGCTGGCCTTATTTTAATGAACTGCTTATATACCTATAAATGCAGCACAAAGCAGCACCCACTCCCACTGATATTTTTCTCTTTCATTTTGCTCACCACAGTATTTTGTTGCTACCTGTCATCGCTCAGCAGATATAACCCCTCAGAAAACCGCATCTGCCTGTTCTACTCTAAAAATGAGGTGTACGTCTGCTACAATTGCATGAGAGTAAAAGTGTCGCAGAGCTGAGTGAAACGCCGGTTCTGCTGGCAGGGCAGACGTTTGAAGGAACAATCTGTTCCATCTGCATCTGTCATAATTGAGAGGTTTGATCATCCTTCGTAATTATTAGAAACTGGATCTGGCCTGACTGTTTCTGATGAGCTCTGTAGCCAAATAATTTAGCTTGTTGGAATAATGACTGACATTCACTACTCGGTCCTGATTTCTAGGAACTCATTTGTTACTTGTAACTACTTGATGATTATTGGGATTAAAATGATGTTCTCTGGAGAAAGGTGCCAGATTTCAACACTTCCACAAATGTTACCTTTCCTGTTAGGATTTGGACTTCAAACTGTCAGAAATCCTATTTCACTCCAATATATTAAAGGCATATCTTCTTTCCCACATGTTCAGAGGGACCCTTGTCCCCGTGTCCCCCTGGATCGTTCAGCAATACCACTCAAGTACAGTCAAACACAAAGATGAAAGCTGAAATAATTTTAGCACAAGTGATTTGGCTTTGTTATTGATAAAAGCTGAAGGTCGCTGTTAAGCAGTGCTGACTCAGAAAACAGCAACTTATTCACACTGTGGATGTATTCATTGTGAAACAAGTCTGCCTTTTTTCTCTCTAGCTCAGTACACTTGTAATGGGAATTAAACTAAACAAAGCAAGATTTTCAGGGAGGTGTGATATCTTTCTTTTGATAAATGGGCTGAAAAAACCTTGTCAGCTATTGCACACATGGGCTTCCTTCGTGTCTGCTTCCGTGTCTGAAAGTTCGTCTGACTTTTCTAATGCTGGTTTTGGTCTACTTGAAGATATAATCTGTCCTGACAAACCTTGCCTATCTTGTACCCTTTAGCCTTCTTATCTGTAGAAAAACTTGCGCTTAGCATGAACAAGAAAATACGGCACCCATACCTGGCATTCCTAAGAACAATAATTGCACTTTCTAGACAAATATATTTTTGGATAAAGACTTTGCTTGGCTGAAGTCTGGTACTCTCTAGACAAGACTAGCAAACTTTCTGCGGTGGCTTTGTGAAAACGTTATTAATCAGCAGAGATTAGCAGTCAGCAAATTCTTTCTGCAGATATAAAATCTGGTTTGTAAATGTGCCCATTCATGGCATGTGGGTGCTCTGCTCGTGGCGTGCTAGCAGGACTGTGCCTAAGCACACTCTTTCTGAAGCTTTCTAGAGATCAGCAGCTGTTTAGAACCGTGATTTAAAACCCAATTACAAGCTGTGTAAAATCTCTCTTATTTAACTCAATAACGTGTAATGGGCTCAGCTGGGATTTCTTTTGTTTGCCTGGGTTGGTTTTTTTTTGTTAAATATCATCCTCTTTAAAATCCATTTAAATCCATTTTCAACAAAGACCCTCTGTCTGGGGAGACACAGAAGATGCTGGGGGACAGGGAACGGCTTTGTTCACCCGCTGAAGCCATGGGAGTTATAAGAGCTGGCAAAGGGGAGAGGAATCTCCAGGCAGGGGTAGGTTTGGTTTGAGACCATGCCCTGATTCATCTAACAGTGGCGTGGAGGTGCTCTGCAGAGGGGATGTATCAAGGGAAAGGGTATTTGCTTTTGGTTTTAGTGTGGTTTGTCAGGGTAAGACAAACAAAGCTCTGTCAGCCTGAAAACTGGCCTTGGATTTGGCAAGGCAGCTCTCAAAGCTCTACCCTCATAGTTGTCTCCAGAAGAGATGTCCAAAAACTTGACTCCTCTCATCCAGCAGAACAAAGACTAAAATCTTCTGTAAATATACTAGTGAGTAAAAGATCAGGAAGGTTTGCAAGACATTTAAATTTAAGGATCATGGTGACGCAAGGAGATGAGTACAAACATGTCATAAAATTACAAGGAGGTTTCTAGGACTTGGGGCAATGAAGAGGTGGGGCAGGAGTTGTGGGACCCACCTCATTTTAAGCCAGAGCTGGACTGGTTCCTGAAGAGGATCATGCAGTATGACATCCTAGAGGGAAAGGACCCAAGACGAGTTGGGAAGGTCTTTGGAGATCTCACATGAGAACAGCTGATATCCATGTTGGAGTGACGATTTGTACCTTCATGTTGAAGCTGTGCTAATGTCTCTGTGGAAATCAGAGTTGTTAGAAATTAGGCAAAGCCAAATGGCTTGGATATGTCTGCTTTTCTCTTCTACTTTTTTTTTTTAATTTATTTTAAGTCCCCCATCAAGTAGTTTCATAATGAGGAAACAACAGAGCACTCAACTCTTCTCACTACAGTAGGTGAGAACTGCAATGTAGAAGACCAGAAGTTGCTTACAAGATATTTATCTCTTTTGCTGCCCATTTTTCCGAATGCATCACTGAAACAGACATTTAACACATCAACATGACTGCAAGTAGCAGGGAGTACCAGCAATGTAGGTGGAGAAGTCTTCCTCATTGTCTTCCAAAGCTGTGAGATGGCTCAGACATTTCCTTCTCGCACCAGCCAGTACACCCAGAAATGGAAATGTCTCAGGGCCACAGACACATGGTAGGAAAGAGGGTGTTTTATGGAAATTAAATGCTAAATCAATTATATAGGCTTAGCTGATTTCCTAGGGCTAAACACAGAAAGAGAAAAAACAAAGTGGTTTTAATGACTTAACTGAGCAAACATAACAAGAAAGTGATGAAATGTGAGAAAGATAAGGCAGAATAAATAGAGAGAACTTACAGTAGCTTGCTATGCAAGAGCAGCATTGCACTAGGGAGTAACCTATTACTCATACTGTCAAAGGTACAGTATGTGATGTGGAGGCTGGTCATGTAACACCAAGGGGTTTGTTCTGATACAGTTTTTGTTTTAGAGAATAAAACCAAAAAATGCACAAAGCTGAAAAAAAAAGTCTAAAGGAAAGTGAACAGTATTCTTTTTTCTGTAAAAAAAGTTTTGGGTTGGCATTTCAACATAAGTTTTTTAATTTCACCAAAAAAAAAGAAGACTCTTCCAATAATGCATTCTGAGGTCCACTGAGAGCAGAGCACTCCATGGAAGCAGGGGAGGTCTTGAAAACCCAGTGGGGCAGTGGGCAGCAGCTTAAAGCCCTGGGAATTGCTGATTCTATTTCTTTGTCACAGGAGTGTTCCTCCCTCAGCTGGGACAGAGGAATGCCCCATTTCTGCACGTGACTGCTGACGACATCTTCATTCTCCATTGGAGTGAGATTCAGAGCCAGGTCAGCACCAAAGGCTCTGCCTCAGGCTCTGCCTCAGAGCCTGGGGGATTATGAAACCCTTCAAGGTCTTTGTTTTACAGGTGTGTAAGGGACTTCCCGTGATGCACAGACATCCAATAGAAAATTACTTTCCACTTAGGTCTTGGCAATTCATGTAGGATTGAAAGTATCTAAGGTATAGGGACATGCTAGCAGAAAGTAATTTAACTCTTTTAATAAAATATTCCTGCTTGTATGGGTGAGGCAAACCAGCTAGGACTCTATATTAGAACCAATAATCTATTTCTGGACAGCAATACCTTCTTAACCGTCTTTCGAGATACTGCTGTTTCATACTCAAGATAAAACTTATAAAGACAAAGGAAAGCACAGGGTAAAAATGGAGGTCGCTATTTGGCAACTTTATACCTAGTAGAGGATGACACAGCTTCACCAGAGCTCCGCTTTCTATATGCCACAGGGAAGAATTTCAACATGACAGGAGTTACGGGGAGGTCAGTGTGGAGACTTACACTCCCAGAAAGTTCAGAGTGCAGAAGGCAAACCAGGTGAAACTCGTGTCAATGCAAAACTGTTAATCTGTTCCTTGAAAAGGGGACGGTAGCCGCAGGTGATGATTCCCCCCTGCTCCCACCCCCCCCAATCCCCCCCCCCCCCAAAAAAGACAATCAGAACTGAATTGTTCTGATTTCACCCTTTCAAATATTTAAATTATATGATGTCAGCTTGCCTCCTGGCAGTTTCATTGCTCCCGCTCTCTGTGTGCTGGTCAGCAGTTACCCCCTGGCCTGCCATGGCATTTCCAGCTCTCATCCTAGTCTCTGCATGGCTCCGAAAGGACCTGTTGGTCATGTCTGCTCTGCTATCCTGGAGAAAGATAGCTGGCCAGGACTCCTGTGGCCCTTCTTATGCCTGTGTGGAAGCTCTGTGGGGTCTGGCCATCCTTCTTGGCATACCCAAGGGACACAGAGCAGGCACCCCATGAATAGCAGTGTTGGTAACATTGGGCATCTGTCAGTTTGACAGGCAGAAGAGGATGATTTTAGCCCCTTTGCCTACACACTGCATTTAAAATGTGCATGAATGGCCTACTCCCAGTCTTCAGGGATATCTGGAGACAGTCTGAAGATAAATGGCCTAGAAGGGAAGAAATAGAGAAAGAGAGACAGGAAAGAAAGGCGGAAGGAAGGAAGGAAGGAAGGAAGGAAGGAAGGAAGGAAGGAAGAAAGAAAGGAAGGAAGGAAGGAAGGAAGGAAGGAAGGAAGGAAGGAAGGAAGGAAGGAAGGAAGGAAGGAAGGAAGGAAAGAGAGAAGGAAGGAAGGAAGGAAGGAAGGAAGGAAGGAAGGAAGGAAGGAAGGAAGGAAGAAAGAAAGAAAGAAAGAAAGAAAGAAAGAAAGAAAGAAAGAAAGAAAGAAAGAAAGAAAGGAAGGAAGGAAGGAAGGAAGGAAGGAAGGAAGGAAGGAAGGAAGGAAGGAAGGAAGGAAGGAAGGAAAGAAGGAAGGAAGGAAGGAAGGAAGGAAGGAAGGAAGGAAGGAAGGAAGGAAGGAAGGAAGGAAGGAAGGAAGGAAGGAAGGAAAGAAAGAAAGAAAGAAGGAAAGAAAGAAAGAAGGAAAGAAAGAAGGAAAGAAAGGAAGAAAGGAAGGAAGAAAGAAAGAGAGATCCTTTATAAGAGGATGTCCCAGCAAAGGAAGAAAGAAAAACTAAAGCTAAAGAGAAAAGGCTGTGAGGATTGAAGTGAGAAATGGGCAGGGAGAAGGGGAGGTGGAAGAAGACACTGAGAAGTCATGGGAACTTTAGGAAGTTTAAAACCACTTCTTTAAAGTGGAGTGAGATTAAACAACCCAGGGGCTGTGGTTGATTGAAATAAACTGCTCAGTGGAGATGAGACACGTTGCTCCCAAGAGATCGAGACACGTTGCTCCCAAGAGATCAAGACACAAGAGATCATTGGAGTGATCAGAAAAGTGCAGGTGGCATTTGCAATGCACAGTCAAGGGGACTGTAGATACCAAAGGGCCTGATATGACCTGAAAATCCTATTGAGAGCATACTATAGGTAAAACATTCTTTGTAACCTCAGTTCCTGCAGCCAGACAAGGGAGTCTGTTCTTAAAAAATGCATTTCAAAGATGCCAAACATTTCTGTGTGTGTCTTTACCACAGACTGATAAAGAAATACTTCCCCTGAAGTGACTCCTGATTTCTAAAGCTTCTGTTGTGTAGACAGTAGCATTAAAAATAACATCGTGTTACCCCCAGGGCCAAACCACAGTCAGCGATGAATAGCTCCTTTGAAAGGTGTTAAGAACAATCCCAGGAATTAGAGATGTGTTAAATTTAGTTTTGATCACTACTAAAAACAACACAGGCAATGACTGACCTGAAGTGAGCCCTATGACAGGGAAAAATGAATGCATCTCCAGGCAGATGTTACTTATTTAACCTGTCTGAATTTTCAAGGCACTAGCACACTGCAGCATGGCTTAGAGAGGTGGAGGGAGTGCATTATGTTTAGACTTCCTAAAGGTCTTCAACAGGTACTTGGACAGGTGGTCAGAAGTGCTGGATAACCACAGGTTGAAGGAAAAAGCCACATCATGAATGTAAATTGTTATGAGGCAAAGGGGAGAAAAAAAATCCTGACTCCTTTACATGCCCCAAAAATCCTGAGGGACCTCAGAGTTCGGCACTGGGCTCTGCCAGACACTCAAACTGTCTTAGAAAAGAGTCATTGCTGTGTTGACTTCTGTTTCCATTTCAAGTTCTGCTTGTCTGGATTTTGCAAATATTTCTGTGTTTTACTTCAGTAGAATTACTTACACGCATAAAATCATAAGAAGATAAAAGTGGGTCAGACTGATGGTCCATCTGACCCAGGGCTCTAGCTCTGGCAGCAGCAATAGAGTTGCCATTTACGGAGAGCACATGAGCACAGCTGCTTTCTGCTGTCTGTTCCCCTTGTATTCACCCAGCATCTATAACTGTTGGATGAGAAATACCTGACAGGACATCCCTGCCTTCTCCCTTTAAATATGTGTTTATGGATTTGCTGTCCGTGAATATGTCTAATGCTTTCCTGAGCCTGCTGACGTCGTCTGCCTGCACAGCCTCAAGTGACAGCGGGTTCCAGCAGTTTGATCCCCACCAGGTCAAGAACTGCTTTCTGTTATGGTGTACACAACTCCTTTGCAGTTCCGGTGGTGCTCCCTTCCTGTCCTGTAGGATTTGGTTAACAACCCAAGCCAAATATTATTGTTAATTTTCACGGACCTGAGCCCTGGACTGGAAACCTTTTGAAACAAAACGTCTCCTCTTCCCATGTGTCTGTACAGTAACATGCAACGGGATGCTCTGGATTCTGTGGAAGATGGTAGTGACACTGCGTATTCTTCTTGGGGATGTTTTTGGAGAACAGTTAGTATTTTTCTATGCATTCATCTGAAATGGCAAAGCAGTCCATGAGCTTTATATTCTATCATAAGCCCTCGATCATGGCTGCAATGTCTGTTGTATGGCTAAAATTTGAAATCTGGCTTTCTTTACCTGTATTAATATTGCATAGTGTGCAGCTGCACTCTGGTTGGCTGTCAGAAATAGAGGAGAGGGATCTCTCATGAAATATAACTCGAGTAAGCACATAATTTGTTCTCAAAAAGTTTGGTTTTGTCATGAATCAGAGCTGAAGACTGGACATCAGGATACCATACTCGAGTCTTCATGACTTACAGTACAGAAGCGCCAAGGAGACAGCCAAGGATGAGGAAGAAGTCTGGTCCACTTGGGACTGCCAAGACAGAGCAGACCCAGAGAGCAGACAGGTAGCTCATCGCAAGAAGATAGACCCAAAGGTAGACCACACTTTCGAGGCATGACATGATACAGATCCAGCTCACGGCTCTGAATTTTCTTTCCCTACTTATTGCAGCTCATGGTTTTCATGGACATCTCTACCCCAGAATTCCTTTGCTCCAGAATGCAGTCCCCCAAGGGAGACAATAGCCACATTAGAAATAATTTTTCTGCTTGCAAATTTTCATTACCATTTGCATGGTCTATCTGGTAGTAAATCCTTGGACAATAACAGCTTTAGCAGGTCAGGTCCACTTCCCATAACCATGCCATAATATCTTTTTTTTTTTTTTTTTTTTTAAAAAGAAAAGCCCATATGAGTGTCTGGTTTGGCTTTTCACCAGGAGAAAGCCAAAATAATCAAGGCAATCAAGCCCAGTAAGTCAACTTCACTCAGCTTGAGTGGAAATCACAGAGAAAAACTCTGGTGATGCTTTAATAGAGTACATGATGACAGATGGAAGTATTGGTGAAGGTAGGTAGACAGCTTAGCATCCAGCAGTGAGGAAAAGTCATCAAGGGTGACAGTCTATTAAAAACTGCTGGACCATGGGCCAGAAAATACTGTGCTGCTGTTATCTGGTGTGTCCTCATTCTTCCATTTAGCATTAATCCTCTCAGCTCTAAACCAATGAAACAGATGTAGAAAATGTCCAATGAGGGGTGACATTTGCAGAGGCACCTCAGCTGGAGGGAGAACAGCTGTCTGTGCAAGGAGAGCCTTCAAAGCCTGGGACTAGTGAACGGTGAGAACACAACCCTAGTATATTCAGAGTTATCCATGCAATAGCGAATGCTACAGAAATAAACAACTGACTGCTCCCCACTTGCCGGGCAGAACGAGGGCAGCAGGACATCTGTTCTGTTAGACAGCAGTTCTGTTAGAAAGCAACCTCTTCAATGGATATAAAAGGATACATCACTTGTGGAGAGTTAGTTGAACAGCACATCTGAAAGTTTGAAGTCCAGTGTGCAACAAGCAGCTAACATTTTGCTAAAGATGTTCAGCTTCTGTCTGGTTGTGAACAGTCTCTGGAGCTGTGTGAGGAGGTAGGATGTTTTAGCAGTCCTGAGGTGGGAGACCAGAAAATGAGTGCTGATCAGTCACGTTTTTCTGTGGTTTTGCCTTTTTCCCCAGAGCATCCAGGCCCAGCTGCTGCTCAGGGCAGGCTGTTGGATCACATGTCATTTGTTCAGACAGCATGAACACCGCCGAAGCACTGGTCTGTCCTGACATGGCAGGGTACAGGCTCCCACACCCCAGGGGCGTAGCAGGAAGATGTCTGCTGGATTTCAAGTTGGTCTCTTCAAGTGCGGCGTGCTCCCACCTTCCTGCCTAATCAATGCCAAGGTGAATGTCACCTGGGCATACCAGGCCATCACATCTCCAGCACCTTCAGGTGGGAACAGACACCCAGCCTGGCTTGTGCTCTCCATGAACACCACGAGCAGCCTGGAGCAGCACAGGAGAGACCCTTTACTCCTGCCACTCAGCCGATCTTGTCTCAGGTTGGTGATGTCGCTCTGGACCAAGCCAACCTCTCCCCATCAGTTCAATGCATATTGATGCTGTCATTAGGATGAGCTTAATATTTCCCCCTCTCCTGTCCAATAAAATGAAATCCCTCTTGTATTTATGCAGGGAGTGTTAAAAGTTATAGTTATAGCGACTACACAAGGGAGAGACCAGAAGGTGCAGATTATGAGATGCCTCCAACCACGCAATTAAGGAATAAGAGTCAGAGCTAGTGTATGTCTGTGATTAGCTGTGATTCCTCTCAGGCTGTTTGGGGGATGGAGCAGCCAAGGGGCAATGGTTGTTTCTAATCTAGCTTGAAAGTCCTAATGAACGTGTGACTCCAAGTTCAAAGCACTTTTCTGTAAAGAAATAAAATTTCCACCCCATATGGCTGGGATCCAGCTAAATCCCACTCCCATTGAGACACAGGTGTGACAGGAGGTTTGAAAAGAGTCAGAGGATTTCTTTAGCATAAGTGGAACCTTAGTAAGGTTCCTGCAGGCCATGAGTCATTGCTGACACATCATTATTATTATTATTATTATTATTATTATTATTATTATTATTATTATTATTATTATTATTATTATTGTCACTGTTAGGAATCCACAAGCAAATCATGAGCCGGAAACTCCCGGTCAGGAGTTTGCCTCTTTTTCATGGGGTAAAGGCTGAATTTGTCAGCTGTGTTTTCCTTTAGACGTGTGCATTCACTCAGAGGTGCCTGGCTGCATCTGAGAGACATGAATAGATCGTGTCTTCTACCCTGAGTGCTGGTCACACTGTTTACAGGCAGCAAATTACGTGGTAATTCATCTTTGAATTACTCAGTAACTTGAAAGATAATTACCAGGTAACCTGCAACAACCTGCCCTATCTACTGCATGGACAGCATTTGTATCACATTTGCTATGTAATTAAAGAGCAGGTCGCTAGCTGAATGTGCTCCAGGAAATAAAAGGATACCTGAAGTGTGACTAAGAGGAATGTAGAGTTAATGCTTAGTGCATTTAAGAAAAATATTATATGTGTCATCTTCCTTGAATTCAGGCCAAATCCAAACCATTTCCAGTCTGCCCTCTGAAGCTGCCTGGGTGAAAACCACATTTCTGTCAACTGTACCTTCAGGAACTGAAAATTTCTTTAAGAGGCCTGTTGAAGGGAGCCATCGAGGGAATCACCTCAACGTTACCTACCCCTCATTAGTGGGAAGTTACCTGACTCCACCTCCACGCACACAAGCTGGGTTTATGGAAAATGTCACAGCTCCCGTGGAGTCATTTCTGCAAGTCCTTCAGCTGGAATCCTTGTTCCACATTTTATAAGCTCTGAAAACCAATCAGGACTTCACAATTCACCCCGATTGGCATCTTTGGTTCATCTTCTTCCTGCCTGCTTGATAGAGTCTCCAGTAAAGACACCCTTGTAAGGGTCTCCAAACCATTGACCTCCCAAAACTTCCTTACCTGCAATGCTGATGAGTAGTCCAACACATATTTGTTGTTTGTGTGCCAAGAAATCAAGGAACACAGGAATGAACTGAACTGTCTCCCAGCTTCCCTGTGGTCTTTGCCAGTCCAGATTCATCTGTTGTCTTTCTCTCATATGTCAGTTGTAAACAATTTGAGGCAAGGACCAGCCTTGTGGTCTGTATCTGTACAGCACCAAGCACTTGGTGGCCCTTGCTCACTCTAGAGCCCATCTGTGCTCTGACAGTACTAAATAAAATTTAATAGAGAGAAACACATCATCTAAATTTAATATCCTGAACTAGGAAGACTTAAGGACTTTTTTTTATGGAAGGGAAAGTATAAAAATTATTTGCTACAAATAAATACCAGCAGCCCCTTATCTAGATACTGATTGATTCAGGAAAGCATATACTTTAGTCATGATGACTTCGACAAATGACTTGTATGGGAACATTTTCCTGAGTCAGACTCTGATCTGGAACCACACAGAGCAGCACACAATTGCTTATATCATCTTTTTTAGAGATGAACTTATGAAGAAAATCATGTTAGTTCAGCTGTCACCAAGCCAGCTGATAAGACACCACCTCTTCCATAGAAAAGGCCGTGCGCGTGACATCCTGTGATGGTTCCTTTAGTCATAAAGGAGGAGCTGCAGCAGTCAGTGGGATGTTTCTCACAGGGCACAGAGATCCTTATTGAATGAATATGCCAGCAAGATTCTTCCCAGACTTTTTGTGAGAAGGCATGTGCTCCAAGCCCATGGCAGGCAAGCAGGCGAGCATCAGTTAGGCACTTGGGAGATGCAAGCACGGTCATGGACAGCTGGGCGGCATGAGGCAAGCCATCATCTCTGATTAGCTTCTGTATATCTGTGAGGGAGAAGGGAGGTGATGCCTCCCACCAGGACTGAATGCGGTGTCTGGCACAAGGCTGTGGTTTGAGCGGGAGCTCCAGACTTGGCGACGACAGAACTAATAGAGTGTAGGAGCTAGAAAGGGATTGATGAAGGTCATTGGTAGAAGCAAGGTCTCCAGGTTTACTCCTTGCTTTACTCTGTGCATTGTGTGCTTGTTCATGTCTCTTCCCCTTGCTTGGGGGTTTTCTGCTTCATTCAAAAAAATAATATAGAATGAAACCTTTTATATTCATATATAAAATTCTCAAGATATTTTGTTGTCATTAGTAGTCACGATGCTTTGTTTCCAGTCTCCTAAGCTACCCAGGCTGCAAATGATGCAGTGCCAAACTTGTCTTCATGGCCACACAGCAGTCAACATTCAGTATCGTTACAGCATGATCTTCTAATAACAAATGTAAAGATTTTTTTTCAGTGATATTTGTGAAAGTTTATAAGCCAAGCATTTCTCTGAGGGTCATTGATCCATTCTCTTCTTTTTTGTTTCAGAACTTTTAGGTTTTTTTACATTTTCATCATTCTCAATAGGAATTTTTCTCTCTTAGAATCCCACCACTTGTCTAACCAATGCTAATCAATCAACTTTTGCAACAGAAGATCAAGCTAAAAATAAGTAATAATAAAACCACCAAATTACTGAACAAAAGGTATGAATGGAAAAAGAAAAAAACCAAGCATTCTAATTGTTTGATTTACTCAGTTGTTCATTTAGTTGAAAGGGGACAAAAATCAAGGTTATGATTTTTGGATGTGAAATATCTGATTTTGGGGAAAAAAAAAAGTGTCCAAGCTCTACAGTTTTAAGTCCTTCCTTCCAAAATGTGGCTGCAGATGTGACCAGAGACAATGTGGAACAATCTATTACGATCTGATGTTTTCTTTTGTTCTTCAGTTCACTGACTAAAAACTCCCAGAGGAAATTAGGTGCCTTTGATGAAAATTTAGAATACTTCTTCAGAAGACAGGGCTGCAGTAAGGACATGCCCTGGAAATGTGCAGCTCCAGCACATTTTCCTCTCATTTTCTGTATCTGAGCTCCCTGCTATCTCACCTGCTACCCACCAAACACATTTCCATGGAGGTAAAAGATGAGCTGAGCAAGTTCTGGGATTTCTCAGTTGCATGTTACCTCCGTGCAGGGGAGAAATGATTCCCAAAGCTGGCCAGAATGAGGAATTTTCCATCATTTATTTTGAATGAATGTTTTTTTTGTTTTGTTGGAAATTTGTCATGGAATTTCTTCATTCAGTGCCCTGAATTGGATATTTTCCAGTTATTGTCCCTTATCTCAGTCCTGGAAGCAGGAAAAGAAATAAAAATATCTGAATCGGAGGGTTTTTTTTGACTGGTCACCTCGAAAATATTTCAGCTAGGCATTTCAGCTAGCTCTGTTCTGAGGCCATGAGGTTTTCCTGGCAATTCTCCTTGCTCGTTTGCCAAAGGCATCCTGTTAAGCTCCAAACTGGTAATCGTGGATTCACTGCATTTGGGTAAAGGCAAGGACACGTGGCATTCCCAACACTTTCACTCTTCCCCTCTCTTTTGCCCTTCAACTTTTGTCTGTTTTCCCAGTGCACTGGAGCACACATTTAGTAAATACTTGGGAGGGTTGTTCCGGAGAGTTTTTGCTTTTGATTTCTGAAAGTGTCAGCAAGCACAGTAGCAGCTTGATTTCAGGCAGCAAAATGAGAGCAGCCTTCAGGGAGATAAGGACTTCTTTTCTCCGTAGACAGCCTTGGAAGGTGAGAGAGAGCTCTGCAGCCTCCCCTTGTTTATGTATATGCTTTGTGTGGGCCTTTCAGGCTGGGTCTAACTACCGCTATGCTCATCCCACCAAGCAAAGTTTATCCTGGTATAAATGATCGTAACAGCCCTTGCCCTGCAGAGCGTGGCCAAGAGACTTGTGGTACTAATTCATTAACATTTGGGAGATGTGAATCCAAAAATATTTGGGAGTCCCATCTGCTTAGAGGCAAGGGCTGGTGGTGCTCCCAGATGTGGACCCCACTCTGGTTCTTTGGGATCCCTCTGGAAGAGACACAGAGAGCAAGTAAGAGGCACAGTGCTATTTTGGAATAAGGGTGTAAGTGGCCCTGGGCACAGCATCATTCTGTTAATATAAATTAATATATTCTTTTAATAAATGTGAGAGATTTAAGCTGACAATTCAAGACCTTTCTGGCACATCCTTGCAGCTCTTCTGTACCATTGTCCAGATGACTTGCCCTTGTCCTGTATCCTTCGACAGTCCCTCATGGTCACTGCCAGCAAGCCTGGGTTGTCATGCAGCATCTCAGCCCAGCTCAGGACCAGTTTTTCCTGACGTGGAACAAATTTCTGCACAGTGGGGGTTTGCTTGAGCCTTTCTTCTCACTCAGCAGCAATTTCCTTAGTTTGAATGAGTATATGTGGCACCTCCCTGAAATGCTATCACAGCTGCAATGCAGCACAGGGATGTTGAAGATGCTCAGCTGGTTCCCCACCCTGACCAGATTTGGACAGTGACGGGCAGAGGAGGAGTCTCCAGAACATGCTCCAGAACTTCAGGCACACAACTTCTACATAGCTCACAAGCTTTCTGCAGAGTGAGGTCTGTAAGGTGTTTTGTACTTGTTCCTTTTGCTTTCCAGGAAATTTAGAGATGAAAAAATGCTGCTTTGTTGCTGCACCTCCAGTCTGCGCTGGGAGGACAGAGCAGAGGCAGCTTTGACAGTGCAGAGCTATTTGGCTGCTGTTTTCCCTTCTAAGACTGAGGTACAGAAGTGATGCTTGCAATGCTTTGACACACACACAGGAACACAGACTGAAACCTGCCAAAATACCTGAAGAGAAGGAACCACACATCTGTGGTGTTTGCTTTGGAGTTTTCTTGGAGCAAGTGGTCAGGGTCATCATCTGGAAATCAGATGTTCCATGAGACACTGCCCATCCTGACAGAAGAGTCTTGGGCTTCTCTGGGCCATGGATTTTGACTACTCTTGTGTTTGCTTTTTGCACAAGTTGGACTGCTGGCCCAGCTGGTCCAGCCACCTGCATCCTAAATACCTTTTTGTGCTTTTGTCCTCCTCTGGGAAGGTGTTATTTCTTCCCAGTGAGCCAGAACCACTGCACATATCCTCAGACTGGGGATGTTCATGTTTACCATGGTCTGAACTGTTTTCTCAGCTCCGTTCAAAGCTGAAAAATGCCCAAGGCGGACATTTCTATCATCTGTGTTGGCAGATACTGGAAGACATTTTCTGCATAGGCACTGAGAGTTGGGGAGCCCTGGTTCCTTATCAGGCACGCCCAGGCACTGAAAAACAATCCCATCCCTGATGCAGATTTCCTTCCTTTAGGAAGAAAACACCTTTGCAAGGTGCGTAGCATCTGGCAAAAAGCCCATCATCTGCCACAGGGGCCTTTGCAGAGCTGTCCTTGTCACCAAGGAGTGTGAACAGCTAAGGGAGATGACTTTTAGAATATTTCCCAAAAAAGAAATATCATCCAAGGCATCCTGGCATGGTGCTTACAGTAGTTTTTTCTTAATTGCTGGCCAAATCTTCATTCAGCTCCTCTTCATTTATATGCAGTATTTGATCAAGTAGCTTCTACTAAAGTTAATGGTACTTTTGCCTTAATTAAAACCTAAATGAGGACTCCAACTGGTCTTGTTTCAGCTAATCTCTTCATAGTGACATGACTCTGTATGATGCTTTACAGTGAAGCTGCAAAATCCCTGCTGGGAGCTAGTGAATCAGTCAAACACAGCGAGCAGAGAGAGCTGTAAGGAAGAGGGAACAGGAGGAGGAATGGCTGAAAGTTGCTGGGACTGTCTGCCTGTTGTCCACTATGGTCAAGGCAAGGTGAATACTAAATTGTTCCTGATGGATACAGATGTTCCTAACAGAGTGTTTTAGGTAAATTTTGTCAGACTCCATCCAATTTTGACACATTTATGCCCCACCAGAAGTAAGCCTACAGCTGAATGACTATCTGCCTGGGTTTCAGGCTTCCAGGTGATACATGTGACAGGTTTCTACAGACACAGACCTGCCTTGGGGAGTGTCCATTGTTTTTCTTCCTTCTCGGTGGATTTCCTCACCACCCGACTGGGGTGGATGTGGGGCCTGGTCCTCAGGGCCCTGTGGTCCCTGTGGGATGAACCCATTGCCATGAGAACCAGGGCTGGAAAGCCAAGGGCAGAGGAAGCACCTGGCCACAGAACAAGGCTGCCCTTCGAGTCAGAGAGCAGAAATAAGCTCTTTGAAAGAGCACAATTCAGCTTATCCCGATGTCAGCAGGACCACAAAGATGCCCGAAGTGCCCATGAGGCTCTCGCGAGAGGAAATGCAAATGCTCCAAGTAATCATTTCTGCTCCTTTTCACAAAGGAGCCCTTGAGGATTTCTGGGTGAAGTCATTTGCTTGGCCTCAGGCGGGAGGGAGCCCAGCCAGGAGCAGAATTCTGTTTGCTGGGTCTCAAGCTCCCCTCGCACCAGCCAGGGCTTTCACTGCAACAGGAAGAACCAGCGATAGCACATCTCAAGCTCAGCAACACACGGAGCCCAATAGCTCAAGTCTTTGATATGTTGCATGTGAATCCAACATTTACAAGTGTCTCCATCCCAGGTGCAGCATCAGGTTACACAGACGAAGCCAACAGCCCCAGGACACCCGACTTCCCTCTGCACGGACCTGGGCTTCCTGCAGGGTCCCGGACTGCTGGTTCGGGCACTTTCAGGTGGCAAACCTGGATAATGAAAGAGAGCAGAAGTTGAGATGCAGCTGCAATCTTGACATGCACTTATTGATTTTGGACAGCACAATGGCTCATTGACCCACATTGAATGGTTCCCATGGCATATACTGGAAACCTCACGTCTGAACTGGCACCATTCAATGCTTGCTGGTCTAATTCTGGGAAATGTCTCTGCCTCCGCTGGCTGGTGACTGCCCTCCAGATGAGGAAGCCAGCTCAGCAGTCAGGCCTTTGTCCCTGAAGAGCATCAGTTCCCAGGCAGGTCGGGACCAGCAGGTGGCCATAAATGGAGGTGGCATTTGGAAAGGTCAGAAGCAGCTTAGAAAACAAAAGCCACCACTGGGAGAAATCAGGAAGAGAAAGCAAATATCTCTGTGATTGTCGGTTGCTGTGTGTAATGGTACAATGACATCTGAAAGCTGAGACCAGGGAGGCAGCCAGGGTGAAATTCAGTCATGCTGTGGTGAAATGCCTCATGCTTCTCCTTGGGAGATGTTATCTGGGCCAAGAAGAGACATCCAAAACCCAGTAGGTAAGGTTTCTGTTGTTTCCCTGCACAGCTCTGATGTGACACATTGGCTTGGGATTAATGCCTTGAGAAATGCCCTGTCAGTGCTACAGGGCATCCCCAAAACTGGCCACAATCCAGACACTGGAAGGACCCCACTTCACCAGGGAGTGCAACCAGTCTCACGTCCCTTCTGTCTACAGCAGCTGACTCCCACCGTGAGCCTCAACTCACTCAGCCTGTGGTGAGCTCGACTCAACATGAAGGATTTATGCCTTCTGCCTTCCCTGCTGGGCTTTGCCGGGGAGGTCCTTACCCTTTCCTTGCCTCAGTTTCTCCAAGTGGTGACAGGGATGAGCCTTGCAGCTGTGAATCGCTTGTTTTGCAGAAATGATCTCTGAGTTCTCCTCTGAGGCTTTGATGTGTTCTCCCCTCCCAGCCACCGAAAACTGAAGTCATTTGGGCTGAATGCAGATAGTTGCTCCGTGTGTATGAACAATCCCCAATTCTTGCTGCAGTCTTGTAGGAACAGTCTGGATTCTTATTTTTATTTCCCCTTCTGGTGTCAAAGAAAGCAGGAAAGATATAAATATGTTTTGAAAATTAACCAAAAAAAAAATAAAATATTGCCTATTAAATTTTTGGTGGAAAAAACCTTGACTACTTGTCCAAATACAGCAGAACCCTGAATCACCCTAATTTTTGGGAGATGGTGTCAGGCTAAAGACCGAGAGGTGTATACAAGGTATTTGTTCTTTGGACTGGCTGTCCAAGGACACAGAGGTCTACTGCAGGGTGACATTGGCTGGGGACTTGGCACCTACAGCAGGCGAGACTGTTAGGAGCCGTTGTAGAGTGCCAAATGGCTGGGATCCATCCCCTTGTGCCATCCATCCCATTGACCGGCAAGCTGGGCATGCGTAGGAAGGAGAGGAATGGGCTCAGCTGGCAGAGATGCATGCTTAAATTTGAGAGCAGAAATGTCCTGCTCCTCACCTTGCACAGCCCGGTACGTGTCTCCCCAGGCAGAGGAACATGGTGTCTCTGGTTCCTGCTCCTTCCTTTTCTCTGGTCACTCTGAGCACGACCCATCCACCCTCCATCGCTGCCTGCTCGCAAGTCAAGCCCAGGCCCCAGGGCGAGCTCTGATGCAAGGACTGGTGTTACTTATCCTTCTTAGCAGTCAAATGTGGTTATCCTGATGGCCTTTAATTCTGGCCTCAGAAAGCCAAAACCAGCTGCTCTGTCTTTTCCCTGTCCTAAAAATGCCTGGGAAGAAACAATGCCTGAAAGAAGACTTAGCAGAGCTATCTGCAAAGAGCAAGCACCATGAACAGGCCCTGACAGTGATGAGCCTTTTGCAAGGGCAAATGACAGTTAAAATCTGACTGATGGTTTAGAGCACATTTGTGATTGTGCGTGTGAGGGGTATGTGTATTTACATGTGTATGAACCAGGGGTTTTCTGTCATCTTTCTCCTCTGTCACAGTATGGTGTTTTAATCCATGTGGTTAAATGAGTTTCAAGATTGCTAAAGGCACGCTTCACCAGTCGAAAGGAAAGTAAGGAAATGGATATGAAATCCTGCCCTGGGGTGAGAATTACATCCCTGCTTTTGTACAATGTGTAATTAACCAGTGGAACTCATTTCTGTGGTATGCTATTGAGGCAGATCACTGTAGTAGGCTTCAAATAATGATTAGACAATAGTGAGGAAAAGAAAGTTCCAAGGAGCAGTGATGTCTGCAGTCCCCACTGCTTGGGGTAAAACACAGCCCAGCTCCCTTGCATCAGGACAGCCAGAAAAAAGAAATTGCAATGTGCCTTTGCCACCAGCAACCATAGCACAGAGGACCTGACAGCTGTACGGACCTGCATCTAAGACTCCTGCTTCTGTAGGTGTCAGGAACAGTGCAAGGAGAAGGAGAGGATGCTCTGGGCAGAGGACGTATGGTAACCTGGGAGCTAAATGAGCATGCAGGGGAGCTGGGTCCTCAGGCGCTCTAGGGCACGTGTCCATCCCACCTAATGCTAGGCACCACTGAGGCATGCCCCACAGTCAGCTTGGCAGGTGCTTAGGGCAAGCCTAAAAAAACAAAGCGAGCAATGAGTGCTCCATCCCCACATCACCCTCATGGAGATGTCTCAGCACCCTGGGGCTACTTCAACTGAGGCAATGAATTGATGAGAATATGTCACGTTAGAGATAGATTCATGGATTGTCTTAACTAGGAGCCATCCTCAGTGGCAAAGATATTTAGGGAGTGGAAAAAAACCCTCAGTGACCATCCTCTTGTGCTATAAGAAATAGTTAAGAGCTGTTCTTATCTCACTTTTTCCACAAATGTTCTTTTCCAAGTCGAGGTATCCTGGCTGTTTGGGGTGTAGTTTACTGAACATTTCCAGTTTTCAGGAGCCAATACTGTGTCTATCCAGACCCTGTTCTACATTTCCACCTTCAGAGTGGTCCTCCCCTGTGCCAGCACACATATTTGTGTCATATTCTGAACTGGACTGGGATGGGGACCCAAACTTTTTTTTTTCACCAAAACTGAGTTGATTCTTTCAGTGAATGCCTGAAGAAACAATTTCCCACAGAGACAATGACTCATTAAACTCTATTTTGGGGGTAACAGTTAGAGTTCCTCAGTTTGTACATATGACTAAGGCTTTTTTTTCCTCCCATGGACATTACTTTGCTGACATTGCATGTCATCAGTCAATCACAGAATTCCTTTGCACTTCTCAAACATCTGTTTTCGTGTTACCTCAGCGCAGATCCTTGCACGGTCCTACCAGTAATGTCCCACTGTTATTCTTGCTCTTTAACCTGTTATTAATCCTCGAGCAGACCCTGCTTCTCACCTCATGACAGGTTAATTTTCATAAAAGCCCTCCATAACGTTGTTTTAGGAATGCAGATGTGTTATCTTGACTAGGCCACCAGCACAAAGACCCAGCGATTAATTCAGAGAGCTCTGGTGTATCTGGGAGGCACAACTTCCCGTGGTGAAAGCTGTGTAGTTTCCTCCCCAGTGCATAACCTTGATCTGAGTATGCCTGTATCTTTTCAGTTTCCATCGACTTCTTGATTAAAAAATCAGGCATAACGATCTGCACTTTCCTAGATAAGTTTTGTAACCTTTTTAAAAGGTAATGTTGCATCTTACCATTCTTTTGCTAGTGAAGTTAATTTTAGCATTGGATTGCACATTTGAGGAGTTGTTCAGTGATTTCATATTTAAGGTCCTTCAAAACTTTTAAGTTAGCATCTTGTAGTTCTGGTAAATTGTTTTTGATCATTTAATCCATTCCATTGACAAATCAGGTAAAAGAGTTCTTTACATTCATCACTACTGAAGGAATGCCAGGTTGGAATCACATTCTTAAGCTTCAACAAAGTAAATAAACAACAATGCAAATAATTCACTTATTTTTTCTTATAGGAAAGGGTCTTCCCTGAGTGGCCCTTTTCTACTTCAATCACGCTTACTCAAACCAACCCACTGGCAGACTCCCTGCTTCTGATGTGTTGGAAAATGATTTTATTAGTGGTTTTTATGTCTTTAGCAAGTTGTTTTTCAAGATATCTTTTGCCTTCTTTTACTGGTTTTACATTTAACTTACAAAATTTGTGATCTTTCATCTTTTCCTCATAGAGGCATGAATCCCACTATTGAAGCATTATTTTTTTTTTCTAACAGCCTTCTTTACTCTGTTCTTCAACTAAGCAGGCTTTTTGGTTGTGTGTGGTCTTTCAGCATCCTTTAAAATAGTTATATTTATTTATTTTGCACAGATTTATGATGTCTTTAAGCAGTGTTGCTTGTCTGCAAATATTTTACTCTCTTAGCTGCACCTTTTGCTTCCCTCTGAACTGGCATCTTCATGTTTTTGAATAGCCGTTTTTAAAAGTTAAATGATGCAGTATATCTCATCCCTACTCCTCTGGTAATAGTTTAAACAGAGCGGTGTAAAAAGTTAAGATCGGGTGGTAAAAACTCCTCTATGACTCACATGTTAGTGTAAAACTGATCTGTACAGTTTACCCTTCTGCTTCAGACCTGCGGACTAAACTGGCGTAAATCAGATAAATGGATTTAAGGTGGCCCCTGGGGCTTCTGCATCGGTGTAGCTAAATATTTAGGATTGCATGCTTATTTCAGATGATGTGAACCTGTACATGGACCAGGACTTGATGTGTAAGAGTGATAACTGTTAGTGCTTTTTAAAAAGCCTATTCAACGTCTACCATGATGAGACTGAAGTAGCCATGCAGATTTTTGCTCCGTGGTGAAAAGGTAAGCTAAGCTCTGTGAATTTGTCTGCGTGCGAGTGTGTGTGTCTGCACACAATCACTGAAAGCTTATTTACACTCAGCAAACAGCTGGCTAATTGATGGTTAGGCGTATCTGCCTCTGCCCCAGTTGGCAGGCTTGTGGTGTGTTCCTTGCATGCCTTTTTAAAATCATAAATCACGTTTCCAAATTAAATCTCTCTTAAGGAAACAATTGAGAATCAAGGCTGTTGTGCCAGAAATCACACAGTCCTTGGAGCTGATGCATATGCACATGCAAGAAATACTGTCCTCAATTCAGCGATGTCTGTCCTTGTTCTTGAGCATCACCTTCTGGAGAGGATTCAAAGCCCTCGTCGCACAGAGGCCAAAGGCCCCCGTGGCAGAGAGTGAAGCAAAGCATGTCACGAACATTAGCAGGGCCAGAAGGAGGGCTGAGAGGAGTTGGCAGAGCAGGAATCCAGCACAGCAGCTACAGAAGCTCATGAGATTATGGTGCTGCTTCTAGAGAGAAAGAAGCCAACAGGAAACAGAGGGGAAAGGCCAAAAAATACAACTGTGCTGACTGGGAGGAAATGGTTTGAAAAGGAAAAATTCAGGTCTGCAAGGAACGTGCCCAGTGGCCTCCATGACTTCAGAACTGCAGTGCAGAAATCACTGACTTGGCTAAACACTTCATCCCTGGTGAGTTCAAACACACACGGCTTCTTTGTAAGCAGAGCAGATCTGAGCATTAGCAAGGAGCAGTTATGGTGCAATCTTTTTTCAGAAAATAGAAAGATCGCTGGTGTGTACGCTTCTCTTGTTGTTCAGCATTTTTGACCTGAGCCATAGGAAGGCACAAAATGTGATAGAGAAAATGAAAGAATGGGTAAACCAGTGCTGCTGCTTTATTTACTCCCACAGTCCTACATGGGTTTATACCACTTACTGAGCTTTGCTTTGGGCTGGCTTTCTCCTGCTCTGGATCAAAGTCTATGCCAGCACAAAGTGAGGGAAGCTGGCTCTCCTAGCTGAAGGATTATACTTTATTCTTCAAATACTATCTGGGATTTTCACTGCTGGAGGATGGGGACAGACTTCCTTGAAAACTCTTTGCTTGCTCCACCAATAAAACCCCTGTGCTCTCAGGGCTGTGCTACTCTCAAGGTGGCACGTACCCTTGTCTGGGCTCCCTCCCTGGAGTGCATTAGGGCAGCACAAGGGGGAATGGCAGGGCCACGTGGTGCTGGTGCCCACCAGCATGAGATCCAACGATGCCCTTATGCACTGCCTGCTGGTACATCAACATGTCCAAGATCACAACCATTGCATGATGAGCAATTGCTGTAACAGGAAAGGGCCAAGTACCCAATGGTTAACTAACCTCATCCTCGTCCAAAGTCACACCTGACTACCCCAGGTTGCTCTGGTCTTTGCAAAGAGTTCCAGCTATGGGGCAGTGCTGATCTCTACCGGTGTTCCTGCTCTGCAAGGTGATGTTTTCACCCAAGTGCTGGATGGGAATGGGTGCACAACCTCTGGGTGCTGGTGGTGACACTTCACAGTGACCTATCTTCAAAACCTGACCTCTTGAATGTGGGAATCAGCTCATGAGGTGTCTAAGACCCACAACAGAGGACCCCAAGGGAAGATAGTTGACTTACAGTGGGAGCAGAAATGCACATTTGAATTCCATCTGCCATATTTGGTTGACATGTTCTTTGGAAAATGACATGGTTTCAGTTTCCTTGTCCGCAGAGAAGGCAGTACTCATCACCTGCTTCACATGACTTTTAGGCATTTGTTAAATATTTCATCACCCAGGTTTTTGTTTTCTATAAGATCTCTTTTTGTGGCCTGGTTGCATGATTGGAGGCAGTTAACTATGGGATCGGGTGGGGATTAACACTACAGTTATTAAGTGAGGCGTTAATAGGGCTAAGGCTTCCAGCTTCTCCACCCTCACGGCTCCCAGCGATACAGAAGGATACCCTGGGAGAGCCTGTGCACTTGGTTTTGCTTGTCCATGCGTCTTTGCCTTGCTACCAAGTAAAGTAAAATACGAGCCAGCTCAACAACATCCTTAAGAAGTCCTGGTTGCTGAGTGTGTTTTACTGTCAGAGCATTAAACTTAATATCTTGTTTTCAGTTGGGAATGGAAACCCCCCCACTGCCTTACGGGCAAAGCCCTGGCTGATGAATCACAGCAATGAGAACTGCTGATGCCTCATCCCTGCTGCTTCCAGGCCCAGCACTTGTTGTCGCTGCATCCACCCGCCTCCTCCATCCTGGGCTCCCCTCTGCTGTCTCTCTGTGCTGGAAGCTGGGTCAGGGTTGTCTGAGTGAGATCTACCACTGGAGAGGAGAAAAGCCAAAGATAGGGTCCTGCTCAACATACTGTCCTACAGGAAGGGAACTCTATCCTGGGGCAAAGACCGAGAAATCTTTGGGGTCTGAGCTCCTTATTCTGAACAAAGGCTGCTGGGGATGCACAAACAGGGAAGGGAGAGACTCGCATTCTCTCCTTGTGCTACAGCTAGCACTGGAGTCTTGTGTTCAATCCTCAGTTTAGAGCAGAAATGGATTTCAAATGAGCTGGCTCAAGGAGATCCATTTGGCAGTTTATCAGAGAGGATGGTGTGACTCGTTCACTGTCTGTGGACTGACACGTTTGCTCATGAAATGCTCTGCAATCAGCAGGCATGAGAGAAACAAGACCCAGAGCTGATGGAGCTGGGAACAGGACCAACCGGGAGCAGGCACAAGGCACACCTTTTATAGAGAGAGGAACTTCATGTCTTTAACTAACAATTTGGTTTTTGGACCTAGAATTTTGGAAAAACGCTTTGATTTAAGCTCAGCCATTGCCCAGGGAGCAGGAAGGACCTCAGGGCAGTTGGATTACCCAGGAGGTTGGAAATGATACTCAAAATCTTCAGCCTGACCTCATCATGGAGGAGAAAAGCACACCCAGGGCAATATCTGCTGGTCCTGTGGGACTGGTGGTGTGCTGGGAGCCAGCCACCCAGAACCGTCATGTGAGGACACAAAGGTGCAGGTTTTTTTCTCCAGCTTAGATATAGTCATGCTATGGCTCTAGATCCTCAGGAAAGTTTCTGTCACTTATCCTGGGATTAACTGAGCTGCTAATGATTTGGGAACTGCTGGTTAATCTTTGGCTGTGTGGGAGAGGGAGGCAGCAGAGACCTCTGAAGCCAACATCAGCAGAGCCTGCTGAGACCCAGCTGCCTGCCCAACCTACCCTCTCCCTCACCATTTCTGAGTTGGCAGCTCATGATCTTCAGGAGCATGCTCAGAACCCCTGGTGAAAGCATTTTGACATGTGTGAAGACAGCACAGTCCAATTTTCCAGCACCAGCAGCCAGATCCCTGTTTAATGACAGGCACGTGTCGGGGTGGTGGCTCCCAGCCTGCAGGCTCTCTGGCTCATGAGGACTGCCCTGCTGCTGGACTCCTTGCACTGAGAGTTATGATTTGTCTCTTCTAATGCCAAGATACTTCAGCCCACGGGTTGCTCTCAGCCATCTTGGTGTTAGTCCATCAATCAGAGAGCTTTAAGGTAGGAAGACATTAAAATCGTGTTCTTTCCTGCAACTCAGCTGCTAACTGTAGGGTTGGGAGGCTGGGGAGTAGGTCCTAGGGGAGGGCCCCAGCTGGCCAGGGTTCAGGACCTTTCTCCACAAGGAGTGTGGGACCTTGGGCAAACCCTGTGCATGTCTTGCTTCTCCATCTGTGAAAGTCACAGCAATTTCCTGCCATTGGATTTCGGCAGTGGCTGGCTGGTGGGGGGAACAAAATCTGGTGGCTTTGGATCAAAACTTCTCCCACAACACAGCCTTTGGGGACAAAGCCTCCACAGTTCCCAAAGCACTGTCCATGAACAGGGGCTTCCACAGCCCCTCAAGTTCTTCCTCCTCCTCTGCAAGGCATGAAATAGAAATGACTTTGTTTACTTGCCACGTTTAAGTCTCGTTCCCCCCTTTAGCTTCCTGCTTGTTCAGACTGTTCCCTCTTTATCTTCCCAGACAATCTCCATTGCCTTTGTTTGGCTTCCAGAAAATCCCTGTTCTAACTGGGCAGGAGGAAAAGTGAATTCAATGGCTTCCTCTCGCCAAGGAGGAGTTTTGAGAAGGCAAAGCCCAGAGCAATGCGGCGTGTGTTGCTCATGCCACAAGCCACGTGAGAGGGTGGTGTTCAAACCTACCTGCGCTTTCGTACAGACTGCTCTCTTGGGCGGGAGGGGGAAGAGCAATCAGACCCGTTAAAGACGGCCTTGACAGCATGTAAGAAAAATGCGTGCATGTATTTTTCAGAAGAAAAATGATTTCTTTGTCAATTCTTCTGAGTGTGAGAAGCCCAGAAACAGATGCACAAGTCGTAGTAAAGGCTCCCCACCCGAAGAGCCTCATCCGCTACCCACCACATCAGCCATTGCACTGAAGACTGCACCAGGGACTCGTTACGTCCGTAGTGGACATTCACGAGTGCCTGGGATATCTCCTGAGTGGTGGCCCGCTATTAATTTAGTGGAGTGATTAATTTATCAGAGTTATTAGGCCATTCTGCCCCAGGGCAATGGAGTCTCTCCCAGACGGTTCCTGGGCATGGTGGGGAGTTAGCCCAGACCAGGCACCTCTCCTGGCAGCACCCTGGACGCTGCTACCCAGGATGGGGCTGGGAGAGGTACCTGTATGGCTTCACTGCAAGGGGACACTCCCAGGCATGAATCCTTTTCTGATACTACATGGTCTCACTGTCCATGTTTGTTCCTTGCCTGCATCTTATTTCTCCTTTCAACCATGGACTCTCCTTGCCTCTGACTCCAAAGAGCCAGTGCTCTTTGTGTAAACTGTCCAGAGAGAGACTATCCTTCTCCTTCAGCCCTCCTTGTTGGACCGTGTTGTCCCCTCCGTGTACCCAACGCAACATCCCGTGATCCATGAAAAAAGCTGAGTCAATGGTGGGAGTAGATGCCAGGACTTCCCTGTGGAAAGAGAATGGGGCAGGATCCATGAGGATTGCCTTGCTGGAGGGTTGCTAGGTGGCTGTGGGGGCAGGAAGATATGCAGGGATGCTTTGACATTGTAATTATTTTTCTATTTTCCTCCTAATTACCGCCATATGCCCGGTGCTTTTGTGAGGCATTCATTAACGCTGTGTTAGAATCCAAACAAACAATCACCTCCATTTGCCCCTCCCTGGACCCGTACATCTTTTTCTGCATGAAAATCTGACAGGCATGAAGAATGCAAGTCCTTTGCTCTGGGCAAGGTGGTGATGTCTGAAGGCATGGCTTTGGCTCGCGTGTTAGCCCAAAGGAAAGAAATAATGATAGAATTTAACTGAGTAAAATGTGTTGAGGGATGTGAAGTGAGATACTTTGCAATACAGAAGCAAATCGGGGCAAAATTACCATCTTAATTGTATTAATGTTGCCAATTAGAGACAGAGCCCATGTTGCTCAGCAGGAGCGTTCTGGGATAGAAGGGAAGACAAATTATCTACAAACTCCTTATTTTGTCTTTGTGAATTACCACCCCAAGGTACTTAATTGAATCTCTAGTCCTGATCAGTGAACATTGTTCAGGGAGTGAATTAAGGAAAGGCCCCACAGGCCTGCTCTATTTTGTCCCAATTAACAGAAACACTAGTTGTTTTTTTTTAATTTTTTCTTTTAAATCGTTACATAGCTAAGAGTTAAATTGGAAAAGGGAAGCTATGTCTAAATAATTTAATTTCTGCCCAGAGCAGAGCTGGACAAGTGTATTGAACGCATTCATGGCAGCCTGCAGGTTGTACCACCCCTCTGAGCACCACTAAAATGGGAAAAAGGAGCTGGGAGCCCCGTTCAGAGCAAGGATCCCCTTGATATCTCTCCTGGTCACACTCCATGGGTGGCACACTGCTGTCTCCCCATGTGGAATGGAACTTATAGGGAGAAAGTATTGTCACTTGTGTAGGACAGCATGGTGCAGGACGGGACACCCCAGAACAAGGGTCTTATGTTACTGCCACCAAAATTACCATGGGAGAATTATCATGGAAATGCTGCCTTTGGCCAAAAATTATTGTGAGAGTGGAAAAGCTGCCCTTGCCTGATCTGTGGTTTTTCTTGATGGTGTAGTATAGAGTATTTTAAGCAGTAAAAAAAAAAAAAAAAAGAGGGGATGCAACAGTCCATTGCCCTGAGCCAAAATCAGGATAAACACCTGCCTGAGCCAGTTTGTGGATGTGCACCCAATGTCCTGTATTCTCCTGGGTCTCCTCACGTGTTAATTTTAGGCAGTGTTCAGTTTAGAGTGATATATTTAGAGAAAATTCCCGAAAGGGCAGTCTATGTTGATCAGTTCTTTTGATTTTATTGCATAGCTTACACCTTCTGTATTTCCAGGATTAATATATTTTAAGGTCTTTGAGACTGTTCTCTTATTTAGTAAAGAAAGGAACCAGCCACAGGGGAGTTTTCCTTTATGGTACTGGATTGGAGCTTCAGTCACTGAAACACTTTTAGTTTATTGAGGTGTTTTTTTTTCTGGAATAAAATGTAAAGTCTTGACTATTCCAAGCTGTACAACTTGGGGTTAGCCCATTCATGTATTACTTACAAACTATAATACTTAGAGTTAAAAAAAAAATAATCAAAAAACCCCGATGTAAAAGGTTTACAGAGCCTAATTCCCTGAATTTTACTTTGAGAAGATGAGTTGGTTCTGATCCTGATTACACGTCCTTGAAATGTGAAGAGGGGGAATTTGGGACTATAAGGAACTAACAGTTCTGTTGTGGGCTTCTTTTTATTATCGGGATTTCCTCCTTTCACCCACAGGGTTTCGAGTCCGTCTAGGAAAGAGCTGCACATCTGCCAGAGCTGACAGGGTCAGCAGAAAGCCTGGACCCCGCTTAGCTGGGAGGGGCTGTTCCTCGGGAGAGAGAAAAGTGCTTTACTCCTGTACAAGGATCATTTCCACTCCTGCTCTTTGCGTTCCCTTCTGTGTCCTTGCATGCTTTGTGCATTGCGAGCGTCGGTTTTAGGAGCAAGGATCATTCGTCTGAGTACAGTATCCAGCACGTCATGGTCTGAGCCAGATCCTGACGGTTCATTTATAGTAATAATAATGAAGTGTTCAAGAGCTTCTTATTGAATGCCAAGGAATAAGTGACCTATGGGAGAACTCTGAAGGGGATTCCTAGAAAGGAAGGAGATGATCCGCTGGAGCTGAGCTCTTTCAGCCTGGCTGCAGGCACGTCTGTGAACTCTGCCGAGGGAAAGGAGGCTGTGTAAACAGGCAAGAGGGGGAGTCATTTAAGTCAAAATAAATGCCGTGAAATTCTTTCCATTGTATCTCATTGAATACAGAAGCTTGGATGATGAAGCCATGAATTCCAGAGCAGGGGCACCTGGAACAGGGCCTGTGAGGAAGGGGAAAAAATATTGTAAAACATAATGATCAAACAGTAGGGGAGAGCAAGGACCATGAAAACATCAAAAGTCACGGCAATTGTTTTGGATGAGAATGTTTTTAAGAGTCCCTGTTTATGTTGGACAGGAGAGTTTGCTTTGAACAATGGATGAACTTTTGCAAAGCAGGCAAAATCCACTCTACTCACTACTAGCAGTTTCTTTTTCTTTTCTTGAGAAAATATATGCATATATTTATAAAAACGGTGAAAAATGAAAATGTGCCTTATCGTTTTGCTGTCTGCTCCAGGTCTTCCTCTCACACTGTCCACATTGGACTGTTAGGGATAGAACTGGACAAGATGCAGGGGTAATTTGCCTTGGAAATGCCTGTGCATTTGATGTGTGATCAAATTAATTGGATTCATGTATTTCCAGGTTCAGACACAGACACAGACACAGACAAATGTAACCGGGGTCCAGACACCAGGGCTTTCTGCCTGTGCCACCAAGTTTACCTAAGGCATGCTTTGGGTACCCCATCCATCCATGGGTACCCAAACATCCATCCATCCATCCATCCATTCATCCATCCATCCACCCACCCACCCAGCCACCCTATCCACAGGTACCCCGATGGGTACCATTGGGTACCCATGATCCATTAAACTTTATGGGAGTTTAAGCCCACTTTTAATGTTATGAAGGTGTCCAGGATACTTCAGAGTTATATTCGTGTATTACGCTGTCATTACAAGATATTGGCACATAGAATTTCAGCTTCATGGGTCAGAAATGGGGATACCGCAGGTTAAACCAAGCTAGAGGAGACAAGCATCATTACACCGACATTCCAGCTCTTGCTCTGGACAGTCTGCTGGCCAATTCTCCAGGGATCTGACAAAGGCGTCTGCAGCCCCCACTCCATAAGGGGGAGCTTTCATGACACGGGCTGGGGAATCCTCTCACTCCAAGCCTGCATTTATATCATTCTGTGTGCATTTGGCTTTGCAAACTGGTCTCATCCATCTTGCTTCACAGAGAATGTCCATTGCCACTGGGCTGCTGAAAAGTCAGGTGTCCAAGTCCTAGATAGAAGAGCATAGAGGGCCACTAACGCAACAAGACAGGAGATATTGTTTCTCCCCTTTCCAGATTAATTCATGCAGCACTGAGCAGCACAATTTACATCTGCCTGTAGCAGATCCATGGCTTGAATCTGGATGGTCACAGTGGCATCTTTATCACAGCCCAACTTCTAGCAACAGCAGCTGGCAGGACAGGACAGGCTCTGAGGAGCCCCATGGGGCACAGGTGCAACGCTGTCACTAGTGTTGGTTTCAGCAGCTGGTTTGAGCAGGACAACCAGGGAAGCTGGTTTCAGCAGGACAACCTTTGAGCTTTTGGTTTTAGTTTTGCTGGTGGTGTGACTCAGGGGTGAGGAACCGGAGAGTGCCCAGAGCTCTGAGAACAAGCAAGACCAGTCTGGTGGTGTCACAAAAGTGTCACAACTGGCCCAGCAGCAGGATTCCTGCAGCCAGGGAAGGCTGGGCAGGTTTCTGTGAACACAGAGCTTGGCTGACTTCCACAGGATCTTCCCCCAAGTGCTTCCCTGCTTAGCAGGGCTCTCATGGTGCACGCTCAAGCTGCTTTGGTCCTGAGCAGGACAACACATGGCATCTTTTGCTTTTGCCCGTGAAAGAGAGAATCCATGAGAGGCTCCATCAGCTAGGAGGCATTCTCTAGGAGCCGATAAATGTGGAATGTTTGAAGCAACATCCAGCAAAGGCAATCTTGCAATCTCCAGCACAGACAAACAGAAATTTGTGACACATCAAACAGAAACACAGCAACACCGTGCTGTGCTGCAGCATGTACCCTACATGGAAAAACACCCTCCCCTTCACCTCTGTGAGGACCTCGTCACCTCCCTGCCCCAGCACAAACGCTGTGGGTGGCTGTGGCAGCTTGGTGGCCCTGCGGGACATGGCCTGTTTAAGATGGCATTCCCTTGTGGTCCCTGGACAATGGCTAGCTGTTGCTGGAGTGCCCCATACATTCCAGGATGCATTGGGCCTCACAAGTTAAATATTTAGTCTTTCCTGAATCCAAATACTTCCCGAGCTCCTGGTTTTGTTGTTTTCATATGTTCAGCTTTGTTTCGCTTGATTAGAGCGGTGGGGTTTGTAGATAGGGACTCTATTCTTGGCAGAAAGTGGAGTATTATTAACATTCCTTATCACGGGAGTGTATATTATTGTGTGACATTGCACAGAGTAACCTTAAAATAAAAGCCCTCCTCTGCCATTCTGGGCATTGTTTTGACTGCCAGCCGCCTCCACAGCGCTCTGAGCACAGACACCGCTCCCTGGGTTATCGCCTGCCATTTCCTCTCCTTTCCTAAATCTGTGCCATTCACTCACAAAAGGAGGCATCGCTCAGCAGATGTCTGGTGGCAATGCAGCAGGGTGTGATTCCGAGCCTGGGTTCCAGTGAACCAGGGGTTAAAGGCAGTTTGGCTGCCTCCCCCAGCTGCAGGCTTGTTCAAGGGAAGGGATGTAAATGAAGAGCTTTGGAGAGAGAGAAGCAGTTTGCATATCACTTCAGAGAGTGCATCATCCAGAGCGTCTCCTAATCCCTGTGTCACCTTTCTGACACTCGTTAACATTTTCCCTGACCAGGGGCTTTGGCAAGGAGAGGGCATGAGGCTTGCAGGCTCCTCTGGAAAATCTGCAGTTGTCTGTGCAGAGTCCTCCATCCAGCCTAACAAAAATGTGCACGTAGGAAGGATGGAGCAGGACATACGGTTTTCAGGTTTACCCCTTAAGTATTGGTACAGTCCCTAAATTATTAGCTTCACATCACAAAAAAAAAAAAAGTCTATCTTTTCCTATCGCAAAGTAACTGTGATTCAGTCTTCTCATCTACCCTGTCAGAAAATTTTCTCCAAGTAAAAAAACAGCAGCACAGGCAACAAACAGTTCATACAGCTATCCCATGCCTAATTAAGGCTATTTAAATGCTCACATTATTAAACAAGAGTAATTTCTCTTTCTGTCTCCTTTTTGTAAAAAACACGAGAAAATTAAATGTCTTAATAAAGGAACTGTGAGTATGAATGTGCCAGCAGCAGCATTGGCTCAGCCATGTTAGAAGCATGCAGGAGTTTCTCCTAACTGTTTTTGTGGGTCAGCATGCGGTTTGATAGATTGCTATTTATATTACAAACTGAGTGTCCCAAAATATGCAGAAAGTGCAACCCAGTTGAGTCAGTGCTGTTGGAGGTGTCTTGCTGTTTGCCCAGCCGTAATGCTGCCCCGTAACAGGCCTTGCATTCACTAAATATGCAACCTAGCTGGGAACGTTTCTACTCCAATTCTGTCTTACCTCATACTGACAAGCTCATTACAATATATGGTAGTAAAATATCTCACTGTCACCCATCTCATCAGCCTCATTTTTGCCTGGAATTGAGAATCTGGAGAGTTGCCTGTTTTGGGTGGGGGAGGAATGGAACCAAGAGCAGTCTGCAGCAGAAGACACTGAAGGAAGATAATCTCCACCCTCAGATCCATCCTTTTTCATTGTGCTGTTGTCTCTTAGTAAGGAGTAAGATGCCCTGTATTGTAGGTGGATTTGATAGGAGAAAAAGCCTTCTCCAGACCTCAAATCCAGCCCAAGGGAAGGTTTTTCTTTGGTTATTTTCGGAGATGCTGGTCAAAAATGGATAAACATTGAACCTGTTCAATGTCTCATTGGAGAAGTTACAGCCTAACAGTTGAAGTGTTTCAGATTTTCACAGACTTTTAGCTGATTGATCAATATATACAGTCTGTTTTCTTCTTTTTTTCTCTGAATCGGACTACAAGAGTTTCCAATAGCTGCAGCCATCCTTTCCTAGATCATCATGACTTTAGGTGGTGTACAGCAACCAAAGAGCAGAGAAACTGCACTGTTATGTGCAGATCACTGCCACAAAGTATGATAGGTAGGTGAAGGAGCATCTTGCAGCCTGTGTGCTGGGAGTGTGGTTGAAATGGCCTTGAAAGAGCGTGAAGATTGTTGTATACAAGCCTAAAAACCTAAAAAACAATTCCTTGGTGTAGCAGCTGGTGCAACTTGCTGCCAGATCTATGGAAGGAGAAGGCAGGCTCTGGGGAAGCAGCAAAAGGCTTCAAGACAGCACTAGAGAGAGCTCTCAGGAGCCTCTGTGGTGGGTAGGTTGCTCCCCAAGAGCCATTGCATGCCCCAGAACAGCAAAGGTCCTGGTGAACCATCTCAGTGTGACCAACAGCAGATATTAGGAGCAATAGCGTTGAAACACACACTTTTGTCAGCAGTGTCCCTGCAAGGCTGCTGAACCCTATCTCACAACAGAGGAGTCCATGCTGGCCAACCTGACTACCAGGCTGAAACACAAGGCAGACAACGACACCTGAAGGCAGCAGGCTCCAGTGCCTTGCAATCTTGGCAATGTTTTCACTTAGTCATCAGAGTGTGTTTACAAGTCTCTCCCACTATTCTCTTCCTGCCAGCAGCTGACAAGCACGTCTAGTTAAGCTTAACAGAAGTACGTTTAATAATTAGCAGAGCTCAGGAAGACCTTGCTCGCAGCGCTGTTGCGTGTGGAGGTGTTAATAAGAGCACATGAGGAACGAGAAATGTTTGGCACTTGCAGCAGCTGGAGGATGCTTCCACCCTCATTCCACGAGCAGCATCTCTCAGTGGCTCCAGGCTGATGTCATCAGAGCCTGGAGGCTCCTCTTGGTCTCCGCTTCACCATCTGCCTTTCCACTCCCGGGAGCGAGGGACACTGCATACGGCAAAACAGGCTCCATTGTGTGGAGGGGACAGCCCACCTCAGCCAGGGAGCCTCCTGCCCTTGCTCGTGCTGGCTGAGCCTTACCTGCTCTCTGCAGGCAGGAACAGGCAGCTTCCAACCACGTCCTAACATGGGTTGCCCACTGCCCTGCTCTTGTTGAAGCTTTCCCAGCAGGCGCCATCTCCTCGTTTGCACAGGAGTGTATGACAGTTTGAGCAGGGCTGCCCTCAGCCTGTCCTCCCCACCTCTGCCTTTGCTCTCCACCTCACGGTTGCCAGTGGCCATCCTCTGTCCCCCAGCTCTCCCCCTCCTCAATCCCACTCACTCAGCCTCCTGGAAATCTCCCTCACCAGGGTGTTTTCATGAGCTGCATAGCTCTGGGTTGCAGCTGTCAGTGCCGTTATCTACTGTCAATCTATCTCCTTCCTCATTTTCATCTCAGCTTCATCTATTCTCCATTTCAGTCTATCCATAACCTTCCCTATTTCTAGACCCTTCCAGACTGGCTCCTTTTGTTTATGTACATTGGCTGCCAACCTTCAGTCTCCTTCACACTTCCCTTTGCTTTGCTTTTATGGCCTTTTATGATGTTTATGTTACATCAAGGCCCTTTCCCTTTTTATTCCTTCCTGCCCCTGGATAATTATTCTTCCATCCATGGCTTTTACTGCCTGCCTTTATCATGAATGTTTCTGTGGGTGACAGGAGTGTCTGGAGCACATAACCTCTGTCTGCAAGCTGATAGGCGGCTCAGTGTGGGTCAGGACTAAACATGCTTCGGTGAGGGACTCTGCCCATTACCTGCTGGACCTTCCCTGTGCAGACCCTGAAACCTCTTACTTGCTATATCCTTTCTGACTTGACCTCCTCTGAAAGCCAACGGCTACCACCTTCAGGTGCCTTCTTGTCTGTCACAGTCGTGGTCTGGGAGAGGTGACAACATCCCCTGCCATTCCTGCAGTCTCATGTTCAGGGGGAAGGGAGAGTGCCAGTCCTTCACATCCAGCAGAGGCACGAGGTTCATCTCTGCTGTATGTGCATGGCGAATGGCAACCTGTATGGGAATATGCTGATCTCTCATGGCCCGTACAAAACAGCCTGTCTGTAGAGCTCAGACAGCATTGACCCACATCTGGAGGTCTCTGATTCAGTCCATGGGTGATTTAAATGTCTGCTTCTGCCCAGCCACCCTGGAAATGGGGTAGTGGCTGACCCATGGGCCCACAGAGATGGTTAGCAGAGGAGAAGGCTGCTGTCTTTAACACCTCATGTCCTGACCACCCCCGTAACTCCTTCACACAAATCAGGAAATGAGGAGACCACCACCACCAGTTGTACTTCTAACCTCAAAGGCTTGTTGATTTCCAGAAGAATTTAGCCTGAGGAAACAGTGTGTCTAGCTAATAAAGGAGCTCTGGGTTTGTCCCTCCAGGAAGGGTGGCCAAGCAATGGACCTGTCAAAGTGAAGATGAGTCGGAGAAGGTACAGGACAGGGTACTGTGCTCAGAGGGAGCATGTCTATGTGGTCAGATCAGAGCAGCTCCACTCCCCAACCGCAGCAGCTCTGGAGGTGAAAGAGGGAAATGATCTTGGCAGGACAAGGAGCACTGATAACCTGGGAAGAGAAGTCCAGGCATGCCACCATGAAAAGCTCTCAGCATAAAGATTAAGTAGCCCCTGAGGCAGGATATGTTGAGAAATCATCCCTGCGCAGATACCATGACAGGGAAGAGAATCTGCCAGGGCAAAAGTGAAGCATTTCTCAGGTTAGAGCACGTAAGTGGTCACAGAAATCCCGGGGAAGTCAGACCATATTGCATCCTGCCAGGATGTCACCACACAGAAAGCAACCAACCACCTTCTCATAAGAAATGGGTCTGTCTGCTTCCCTGCTTCCAGGCCTTACCACAAAAGCATGAACACAACGCTCCAACTTCCAGGCTATTTAATTCAGTCTCGTACCAGCACTCCTTCCCATTTCAGTCTCTCCAGTTTCCTTTCCCTTTCCTTGTTGGAGTGATGAAATTTCATCTCAGTGCATCTAAAGCACCTTCTTTCCCACACCATCCGTGCGGTTCTGGTTTATTTTTCCTTCTTACCAAGAAAATCCCATTTTTCCTAATGATGCTAAAGCCTGTATGATGATTTCAGCTTAGTACACAACTCCAGTATCGCAGGGAGCTGTGCCAGGCTGGTTTGGAGAACTCTGTGCTCCAGCTGACCTGGGGGTAAAGGACCATACAGGGATCTTCTTATGGCATTCGTGCTGTAACGTGCCCTTTCTCCCTGGGTATTTTGGTCAGCACATGCAGGGAGCGCTCCTTTGGGAAGGACAGCAAAAGCAAAAACCTCCAAGCAGGTGACAGCACCGACACATAAATCTTCAACCATTTAGGAGACTCGGGGAGGACACAGAGGGATTTAGAGAAGGAAGGGAAGTGAGCGGTGAGGCGTGGGGCACAGGATCTGGTTTTATTGCTAGACCAGATGAGGAGCATGGGGATGGATGTACTGAAGAAAGGGAGGACAAGTCCTCAGAGATTCCCCCTGGGGCAAACACCGAGGGGGTGGGTGTGTAGCTTTTCTTCTTTTTTTTTTCTTTTCTCTCTATTGCTTGGTTGTCTCTGGCTACAGGCCACCTGGACTTTACCCCCTTAGCACAGCCGGTGGTGCCTGTTGGCAGGGTGGTGCCTGCTGTCCCGTGTCCAAGGAGAGGTGGGCTGTACGGCTGGACCCGGACAAGGGGTCAGCCTGCGGCACAGGTCCTCTGGGTGGGCAGAGGGAAACCTCTGACAGCCTTGCCCTAGGCCTATGCAGGACTGTGAGGGCCCAACAATGGTGCCCCCAGCCCCAGGGGGAGCTTGAGGGAGCCTAAAAGCTGTTAACCCCTCATTCTGCTCCAATGGCATGATACGGGGTGCAGTCAGGAGAACCTCTCAGCTCCTCCTATGTGCTTCCCCCATCCAGAGGGTAACCGCCGAACCCTTGTTTTTCTTTCTCTCTCATGTTAAAGCTCTTTCCCTTGCAGCTGCTGGAGTAATTTAATTAAATTGTAATGCTGCGGAGCTGGCTCCTCTCCAAGGGCAGGAGCAACAGCTTGCCACCTCGAGGGCAGGCAGGCTCCCGGGGAGCCAGTCTCACAGCACCAATAACACACTGCAGTTGACTCATAAGTCTCCTGATGACAGGTTTAAAAGAAACCCCACCCTGCATGAGCACCCTGCTGCAGAGCAGCCCCGGAGGCAGCCCTCTGTGCGTGGCCCTGGCACCCTGGCATCCTCAGGCACCGTGGGGCCAATGCGGTCCTGCCCGAGGTGATGCTGAGCTCTCCGGAGATGTGCTGAGCTTCCTCCTGTGTCTGGCTCCAGCCAGTAACCCGCAAACCCCATGTCAGCTGCTGGGCGGCTTCTCCTACAGGAGCGGAGCCAGTGCCCAGGGCTGTGCTTGGGCAGCCTGAGGGACCCCAGCAGCATCTGCTCCTGCAAGAGGGATGGGGGAAATGGGGGTGGTTTTCTGGCCTCAGCAGGCTGGGACAGAGCCAGAAAAACTGAGCAACAAATCCTGGAGCAGAAAAGAGTCCCTCTACCCTGCCAGTGGAGTGCTCTCTTGCCTTTGCATCCTTTCTCCCCCCTCCTCCCCTCTCAGTGTCTCCAGCCAGCAGACCCATTTCACTAAAGACAGGGAGAATCACTGTCCTTGCCCTATCTCCAGGCTGCGACATTCCCCATGGCCCTCCCAGAGCACCCACCCTGCCCCTGGCCAAGATACCCCCCCAATACAATCTCCTCTCAATTGCTCAGAGCCCATGACCTTTCTCCCAGCCTCTTGCAAGGGACCTCTGTGTGCCAGGGTACACACTGCCCTGCACCCCAGAGCCATTCATCGCGGTGCAGCAGTCCCTCCTCTGCCAGCCAGCGGGTAGCCAGTGCCCTGTCCTCCCAGCTGCAGCCAAGCCCTAGCCCAAATGCCGTGTGCTCAGTCTCCCCAGCATCCCCCGTGGAGAGCCCTGGAGCGAGCAGAGGACACAGAGCATTTCTATTCCCTCCTCTCTGCTCTTCCCTCCCTATTTCTGCCTCTCCCAGAGGCAACCCGTGAACAAATGTAAACCCCAAGGAAAGTCTCAGATCTTTTAAAATGAAAGAAATCCGCTCTGAAAGAGAAAGACACGCAGAGGCACAGCTGCTGCCAGCAGGGAGCTGCTCCTCATGAGCATCCCTGTCTGAAGGCAGATGACTGCAGCAAGAACAAATTCTGGCCTTGCGAGCAGTGGACTGCTGTTGGCTCTGGGCACATCAGCAGCATCATGGGTCAAGCAGGGGTGGGAGGGCAGGTGAGTGAATCTTTCCTCTGCTATTCCTCTGTAAGAGCCAAACTCCCTGCTGTTTTCCACATGTTCCTTGGAGAGCATATCCTTAGCAAAGCCCATCTCACCTCCAGGAGAGACGAGCTCCTGAAGGAGCTCCCAGCAATAATCAGACAGAGACAAAGCCCATGAGTGGCAAACTTACTTCCATTAAAACGTAAAATGTGAGTGTATACCAGTGGCAAACATATTGCCATGGCCACATCAGGAATGCTGGGGCCAGGGAGAAATGAACTTGCTGAGACATCCTGGGTACAGCTGCTTGCCCCAGGCAGCTGAGTCCTGTGACTCCCAAGAGTACCTGTGCTTGAGGCAGAATACAGAAATCATGAAAAGTCTGTCTGCAACACCAGGAACAGAGACAGGGAGAAATGTCAGGATATTTCCATGGCTCTGGGAAAAGTCGACCTCATAAATCATGACAGTCCCTGCCAAAAGGATAGTGCAGTCCCATGGCAACACAGCCCAGGAGCTCTTGCTACCAACGCCTCGTAAAGAAGATCGCCCAAAGGAAAAGCGGAGGTCCCAAGTCAGATTGGATAAAATCCTGATTCCAGCAAGACAACAGAAGAAGGAGTAGGTCAGGATGGCTGAAAAAGTGCTGCCTCTGATGTTAACTGAATGTCCACATGCTCATAGTTAAGTTTGTTGCATCTCTGTGCATGGATCATTGTGCGTGAATGGGTGAAGGAGAGTGTCTGTGGTGGGGAGGGCAGTTTGGGAAGGCTGGTTCTACCCCCAGCTGCACAAACATCCTTCCCATAAAGTACCTCACTGCCCAAAGACATCATGCCCAGGTCATCAGGTACTGCAGGAGAGGATATTGCAGCAGGCTCGTTTGAAATACTCCAGGGGAATGGTTGGGAAAATCCCTTCAGCACTTTGCTCCTGGGCACTATCGCTGCTGTTCATTTCATGGCCCTTTTAATCTGCTGGGGAGGAGGAAGGGCAGGAGGACGCTGTGTGCTGGGGCGCAGGGACCCAAGGAGAGGTCCCTCCCATACCTGTCCTCCCTGCCTTCCAGCACCTAGCCCGTGGCCTCAGCCCTCTTGGGGACAGCCAGGACAGGGGCACCCAAGAGAGAGAAGAGCAGAGCATACTCCACTGGGGAGCTACATGGTCTGGCATCGATGTCAGCCAGCAGCTCCTTTGCAACTCTGATACTAAGTGCCACTGGTTTTACTGCAGTGTGCTGAGCATGGGAAAATCATGGGCAGGTGCAAGGGACCCATCAGAGCCTGTGTCCCATTACAAGGAACAGAGGTACCTTATTTTTTCAAAAGTCTCACCTTTTTTTATGGTATCACAAAATTTAGGCAAGTTTCTGGTTAGCTTTTCTGCATACCTGCTGGTAGAGAATGACTAGGACCTGGGTGAAGCCAGTTACCAGACCCTTATGCAATATTTTAAGAAGCATACGTAAATAACTCAATAAGAATTTCTCTCTTCTTCAAAATTCAATGACACTTACAATGCAGAACACCAGATAATGTGGCCTACAGCAGATATTAGTGTCTGAATGGATTTCCTTGCAGTGGATTGTCTTGATTGTACTATAGAAGAGTTATTCTTAGTTTTTCACTTATTAAAATAGCAACTATTAGAACAAATACACCCTAGAAATAGGGTCATGTTGAAAATCTGAGGTTAAAAATCAATGTCACCAAGGTAGCATCCTCTTATCTACCTCCAAGTAGTCTGAGGGTAAAGGCAAGGAATTAAATAGAGCAAAAGGGGACTACACCATATCAAAGATGTCCCCAAAAGGTTTGAGATTTTATACAAATCAGTGTTACTCTGTCATGGCAGAAGCCTGGGAAACAAAACTGGAGTTTGACTTAACATAACCAGTCCTAGGTGCACAGAAGTTGTGACTTGATTAATAAATAGCAATAGTTCAATGAATGGTTCCTACTCATCCTCTTACAAGGCCAGGATTTGATGGTTTTCCCTGAGAGAAAGCTGCCCATGGACCTGATCCGAAAGTGTAAGTATATGGCCAACTCTGCGGCGCTGAGGATCAGTGGGGCTCTGGCTGTTTGATGAGGCTTCCATAGAGCGGTCTGTTCAGAGCAGAAGGTATCTCGGTCTTGCTTCACGTGCTTCCTGAAACACCTGGTTGGCCAGTGCCCTTCAAAATACTATGATGAAATTTGAGATACATGGTTCACTTCAACTCTGGCTCCAATTTGCCTAAACGTGAAAAAACAGCTGGAGAATCCCATGATCCTTCAGGTAATCCATGTCTAATTCATTGCCTGGGAAGTTATTTCAATAGTTAATTACTCTTGAGATATTATTTGCATCTTATTTTAGCTAGGATTTGTCTAGCTTCATGTCAGCCAGGTTAGCTTGAGTTACATGGACTGGAGGTATTGCAGAGTGCTCTGCTCTGAAGTATTTACTCTGACCTTAACTTCAAATATATATTCAGCAACGCTAAGGTCACGATTGTCACCTCTTGATCTTTGCTTTGACACACAGGTGGTGTACTCTCTAGGCAGTGAAAGAGAGCCTCAGAAGGAAGCAGAGTGCATATATAGAGGGGAAAGGGGAACCTTATTGAATGAACGTCATTAATATTGCAAATTCAAGTACTCAGATGTTGGAAGCTTTAGGTTGCCTTTCTCATGGCGTTGGCCAGCAAAGATACATCAGCATAGTTTAGGGAACTGGGTTGTTCTCAGGATTGGGAGAGGTCTCTGAAAAGGAGGATTCTTCCCTGTAAAAAAGGTTTGGAGGTATCTTCTTTTTCAGATCTAGAACAAATCAGGCAGAATGGGCCAAGTGACCTGCCTCAGGAGGGTTTTGGGTACAAAAGGCTGTATGGCCTTCCTCCTTATTCCCACGGGTGTCACTGAAACCAATGCATTTTCCCAAAGAAAGATTAATTTTCAAAAAACTGTCTTTTCTCGGGTGAGAGGGAGAGCAAGCCTTTAAGTGAAAATCTCCCACTGGCTCAAGTATACACCCTGGATAATTTTTTTTTTTTTTCCCTGCAATATATTTCACCAAATTTGGCTGTCAGGCCACAAATCTGGAGTAACTAGCCTGAAATTGAGACAGGCATGTGCCTTGGCACCATGGTGATAGTTGCCTTAGAAATAAATAAACACCTGAGGCGGATGGAGAGATTTCTGCCTACCTAGCAGGGAGCAGACTCGGACCCAGTGCTCGCTGCATGGCACATTGATTTCCAGTCCCATCCATGGGTTTCTCCCATCTCTAAGGCAACTGTTCCGTCTTGTTTATATTCCTGCCAAGATGTAAAAACAACAGCCTGCAAAGTTATCTTTTCTGGTTATCTTTATTGTTTGCATAGCACAGATTTCCCTTGATGCAAAGAATTGGGAGGGGTTATTCTCCCTTGAAAACAGCCTGGACTTCATTTAGAGGAGCACACCAAGCACTGAAATACATTTGTGACGCTTGCTAGCCCCCAGTTCCACTGCTCTGTCCTGGTGACCTCTCTGTCATCACTCCATGCCCTTGTTAACAGTGACTGTAAACCTGGGGCATTTCTTCAGTGATCTGACCAGGATTTGCTTTGAAGTCTGGTTTCCTATTCCACTGGCATGGATTTCTTTTGGTCTGAACTGAAAAGAAAACAAAAACACAGGAAAAGGTCCCACATTAGGATAAACGAAATGCTCCATTTTGATTTAATCTAGATGTTTGGTCCCTACTGCAATTCTGTGCTTCATCATAAAAGGAAATTCCAGCAATTCTGAAGTGGAGTCCTCTGACCTCACTGAAATACTCTGGTTCAATCCAATGCTGAAGTTTGTCAAAAGCAGCACTTCCCTGGGGGGAAAATTCTGCTTTGATGAAAAGGCATTTTCCAAGAGTGGTACACTCCATCCGCAAACATTCCCTAACTCTAATAATGGTGCTTCAGAGGATGTTATTATTCAAGCCAAACTTTCCAGGCAGCAGATGTCTGTCACTAGCCTCTAGATAATTTGGATAGATGATCACAGAAAGGCAGGAATGACTTGTGCACAACACGTTTAGAGAAGATCAGATGCTTACTGAATGCCTCGAGCACCAGGGCAAGGTCCAAGAGGGCCAGGCTTCCTACCAGGCTCCAACATGGGGAAACGATTGCCTGACAAAACGTGGGGGGAATGTCAACCATTCAGCAGGTACATTGCTTCATCTTGTAATCCATAGTCCAACAGTGAATAATCTCATGGTGAATCTAATCTCAGGTGCTGATCTAGGGGCTCTCCCAGTGCAACCTCAATGAAGCCCTCTCCTCTTACTGACAAAGCCTTCATGTCTGATTTTGGCAAAGAACAGCTCCAGCATTTGTTCGCTGACGTCCAGTGCCATTCTCTGTTTCTCCTGATGCCTCGTGTTTCCTGTTTCATGGGCTAAGCTCTGATGTGTGGCTCTCTTTTTGTATGCAATTAAAATCTGGAGCCAAACAGTCAATTTCCATTGGCATCATCATATTTTGCTCTTCCAGAGATGCTTCATCAGAGGATCTCAGAACATTTTGCAACCATTCATTAATAAACCAGCCACCTGTCTTGGAAGACAGGCAGAATTATCCCTTAACTGCATGTAAGTAAAATCAAGGACACAGACATTATCTGGTTTGCCAGAGGTCATAAAAAGTCTTTGTCCTTGCATGACCCTGTGCTTTGCAACTGATATATTGACAGAGGTTTTCGGACCATTATGCAGGTGCGTCAGCTGACAGTCAAATAAAAAACAACGCTATTATGTCTGGTATGTCTTCTGACATTTCTTACTACTCTTTTGCCGTCCATACCTCAGGGAGAGAATTAGGTCTTTGATGAGATGGTTTCTGCGTCCATCAGACCTGCTATAACCACCTGCAAACTTTTCTTCAGCCTCAGCAGCAAGAAGCGTGAGTGTCCCCAGCAGATGCTTTTGATGGGGAGGGAGAGAACCAGGTACCAAACCCTGTGGTGCATCCACAGGCTGTGGGACGGTTTCAATCTCCAAGGGCTTAGCAGTGGCTTGAAGAAGCGCATATTTAGCTGTGCTAAGAGTCTGCCTCTTCCTTCCTCCACTCAAATGTGTGTTTTGAACAGAACACCAAGTGATAGTCATAAATATCAGGGGATAATTAGAGTTTCCTTTCTCTTCCAAGTTTGAGAGCTGTAGAGATCCTTTCAAGCTGCTCTGTCTCTACCTTTCCCCTGAGAGAGCTCCTGCACTGGTCATTGGTGCATCTTACTGAGGCACCACTCAGCTTGGCAGCCGGTTCCCTTCAGTAATTCATCTCAAATATTCCTAGTGCTGCTTTAGATTGATGATGTTTTCCCCTTTCCTTTCTCTTTATATTGTCACTTAACTGCTCTGACTTATAAAGCTGTTAATCTTTCACACACATGCTTACGTTAAGCAGCTTAAGAGCACTGCAAACACTTTATCCTCATAAAGATTGAACTGCCCTGATATGAAACTTGTAGCTCTAGAATAGAACAAAATTTACGTACGCAAATAAAAGCTGAAGGTCAGGGACAGACAGAGAGACTGTAAATATTTCTGGGCCCATATTTCAGGGGATCTGAAAAGAGGAGACAGGGGTTGATTGGCTCCAAGCTGCTTCTGTGCCCTGAGTCAGCAGGAGCTGAGAGGAGAGGAAAGAAGGTGCAAGGAGGATGGGCCATGCCACAAGGTTGCATGGCCCAGATGGGTGACCTCTAGACTTTTGCTGATTCATCCCATCCCATCCTGGCAGAACCATGCTCTGCGGGAGACAGGGTTAGAGAGACTCAGGAAAATTCATGAAGTTTTTTCTCCCTGGGATGAAAACTAAATGAAACCTTTCCCGATGAAAGCTCCAAGGTGAAAACCCTGGAGTGAGCATGACACTTGACTGAGCAATTGGCTATTCCTGTGCAAACACCTTGTTGGGCAACAGGCAGAGCAAAATACTGCACCATAGGTCCTCTGCCTGGGGTGCAGATCCTTGTTGGAGGTTAAGAAGAGAAGAGGGAGCTGTGGCTATGGCTGAAGGAGGCTGTGTTGGAGGTGGGCAGTGCTGGGAAGTGAAGTTTAGGGTATGGCCATACTTGGCCTTACATTCTCCTGAGGACATCCTCAGGAACACCAATCCAGTTGCTTTGGCCAGTGACCCAGCACCCTTACAGAAACCCTACATGCACAGCCACTCCTGCACCAGGTGAGTCTCCATGTCCTCTGGTCTGTCAGTGCCATCAAGCTGGTCCTCCCTGTGTGCTGGGAGCCCAGGTTGCTCTACGTATGCTGGACTCTGGGTCATCACCTCATACCTTTGGAAGTTTTATCTGACATGCTGCCAAGGACGCCAAGACCATCAGAGACAGGACCAGCAGAAGACTTTCCAGAGCTTTGCTCTCAAGCTTCTTGGATTCATCAAGGTTTTGCAAGTGCAAAAGGAATCTCACCGATACCAATTTGGGGATTACTGGGACAAGGGGAGAAGGATGTAGTATTTCCCACGATACAAGGGCAGCTCCATCCTGGGCTTAATTATGGATCATTTGCAGAGCAAACTCTAAACAGCGTCATAGGAAAGATTTATGGCTGAGGTGGGCCCATACACCCCACAAATCAGATTTATTTCTGAAGTGCTTTATTAAAGATCCCACTTATCTACTGGGAGAGCCGGTATATTTGTTGGGATTTTCTAGTGGTCTTCTGGAGGAGATGACCAGGAGAGGCAGCTGCTTCTAGTCCCATTTCAAATGACTCAAATGAAGTCAAGACAGATTTCTTTCTTCTCTATTTTTGAAATGAAGTAATCCCATCTTTGAAGACAGTTTTGAAATGACCCTGGTTGAAGGCCTGGCAGTGTCCAGCTGTGTCTGCGTGGTGTTTGCACCCTCTGCTTCCTGTTACATTGCTCAAGAGAAGCAGCAAAAAATCCAGGCAACCCTTGGAGATGCAAAGATTAGTGATAGGCTTGGCCTGACCTTGGCGCAGGTCTTAACCCTTTGCAGTAGCTGGGCACAGTTGAAGTGCAGATCAGGATGCCTTTGTGTTAAGCACCGCAGAAGCAGGTCTGCTGTTAGCTGGTCCTGCTACGCCTCAAAGACAAGCCCTGGCAGCAGAGTGAAAGACTCTGGGCACCTCTTATAGTTGTGAAGGAGTGTCTGTAAGCACTGTGACCCAGGCGCTCTGAGAATTGATTTATCTGTGCTGGGCTGGTATACTGTGGTTAATTCATCACATCTGGTCCTCACCGTGTTGCCCCAAGGCCCACGGTCTTTTTGGCCGTGGGAGTCATTCTGATTGTGGGCTCTGTCTGCACTGGGAATTCAGTCCTGGTGATATTTGCTTCCCAATTCCAGCTTTTTAGATTTGAAGGGGAATAATATAAAGACCAGCTCTGAGGAGGCCACCCATCTCAGTGTAGGATTTGGGACCAGAGTGCCTTTAGCAGGGCTGGAATTGTCACATAACCTGGGCCATGCAAGTCTGTAAGAGCATTAGATGGACAAATGTAGTGGACTTCCTGACACTTTTCTTCGATGTGCAGCACTGGACTTGATGATTTTAAAGGTCTCTTCCAACCATAAAGATTCTATGATTCCTGCCTACAGACACTCGGGTCCATTCCTGGGTGTTGGACATACACAGGGAGGCCTGGTGTAAATAGAACCATAGAACCAGAATTGCCTGGGTTGGAAGGGACCTTTCAGATCATTGAGTCCAACCATCAACCTAACTCTGACAAAAATCATCACTAAACCATATCTCTAAGCACTATGTCTACCCTGCTTTTAAATACCTCCAGGGATGGTGACTCAACTCCTTCCCCGTGCAGCCTGTTCCAATGCTTAATAACCCTTTCAGTGTAAAAATTTTTCCTAATATCTATCCTAAACCTCCACTGGCACAACTTGAGGCCATTTCCTCCTGTCCTATCGCCTGTCACTTGGGAGAAGAGCCCGACCCCCTCTGGCTACCCCCTCCTTTCAGGGAGCTGTAGAGAGCAAGAAGGTCTCCCCTCAGCCTCCTCTTCTCCAGGCTGAACACCCCCAGCTCCCTCAGCCGCTCCTCACCAGACTTGTGCTCCAGACCCCTCACCAGCTCCATTGCCCTTCTCTGGACACACTCCAGCACCTTAATGTTTTTGTGGTGAGGGGCCCAAAACTGGACACAGCACTCGAGGTGGGGCCTCACCAGTGCCCAGTAGAGGGGGACGGTTACTGCCCCAGTCCTGCTGGCCACACTGTTCCTGACACAGGCCAGGATGCTTTTGGCCTTCTTGGCCACCTGGTCACACTGCTGGCTCATATTCAGCCAGCTGTTGACCAACACCCCCAGGTCCTTTCCTGCCGGGCAGCTCTCCAGACGCTGCCCCAGCCTGTAGCATTCATGGGGTTGTTGTGACCCAAGTGCAGGACCCGGCACTTGGCCTTGTTGAACCTCACACCATTGGTCTTGGCCCATCGATCCAGCCTGTCCACATCCCTCTGCAAAGCCTTTCTACCCTCAAGCAAGTCGACACTCCCACCCAACTTGGTGTCCTCTGCAAACTTACTGAGGGTGCACTCAACCCCTTCGTCCAGATCACTGATAAAGATAATAAAGAGAACTGGCCCCAATACCAAGCCCTGGGGAACACCATTCGTGATCAGACGCCAACTGGATTTAACTCCATTCCCCATCACCCTCAGGGCCCGGCCCTCCAGCCAGTTTTTAACCCAGTGAAGAGGAACCAGAAATAGGAACCAGGCCTTCTTTTCCTCTCCGCTTTTCTTACCAGATCTCTCTGAACTTCTCTGGCCGTGATTTCTCTCTCCTCTTTTCCCTTCCTACTCAGGGAAAGAGATGGCTGTGAAGCCCACTTCCCTTGAGAGCTGCAGTGAAACAGTTAACCTTTTCCAGGGCTTGTGGTGGGGATGCAATTTATAATTGTGTTTTCCAAGAGAGCTATAAACTTGTCTGCTATCAGTTTTCTGGCTGAGGCGGAGAGTCATCAAGAGTTGCATCAGGGATGAGGTATAATTCAACCAATTATAACTGGCAGGTTATGCTGCACTTGTAAAGTACAGATTTTAAAGCCTGCAATTGCTGATAAACAGTATTGCAGGCAGAGCAGAGCAAAATCTATTCGCAGTGAAAAGGCAAATTGTATCGTTTAACCCTTTCCTCCCAGGGGACCATTGTATCGTTACCAGTGATGCTTGTCCTCCCCTCTGCGGCTGGTGTGATGGGGACAGGGAGTACATTTGTCTGTGCAGCGGTTATGGCTGTGTGGCCACCAGTGCTGGGAAGGCAGAGGTGGTTGTCTGGGCCTGGAGCGCGTGGACCACAGCAGGCTGTGAGTCAATGGGCTGGGAAAGCCCATCTGCAAAGGAGGTGATTTCCCGCCCCACATGTCTGCAGGGCAGGGGTGTCCAGCCCAACACATTCAGCCCACGGATGCTGCCAGGTCATGCAGTACAGAGTGGCCCTCGGGAAGTGTGTGCCCTCTCCCTCCGTCTAGAAACGCTTTGCCTTTTTATACTCCATTTAGATCCAAAAGGGTAATTGTTTCCCTTTAGTAGAATTAATTGTAATCTCGCTATTAGATAATTGTCCTCTAGTCTGAGTGCAGCTGCTTTCGAATTACACGGTTACATCACCGGTGAGCGTGGGGGGGTGGCTGTGAGACGGCAGCGGTCTCCTGCAGTGGAAAGATGTCTAACTTGAGTCAAACTTCAATAAATGCTGGGAGGGAGATGAAAGGTCGCCTGGGCTGCAAAATAAGTCCCTTTTCCTGCTGCTGTAGGAATTCCCTCACTGCCTTCAGCTCTCCAAGACCCCTCTTTGGCCACAGCTAATTGAGCCTCTCAGAGCCACCACAGCCAAACCACCCCAGGAGACAGGAGGAGGAAGAGGAAGAAGCAGCTCAGCTGGGTACCGAACACAGTGAACTGTGCAAACATGAGTGGCATTAAGTCCCCTTAGGAAGGAAGGGGATTTTAAGCACAGCCAAGCAGATGCATCTCCCCTTAATTCCAGCCCCAGCTGTGTGTCCTCAACAGCTCTAGAAAATCATTCCTCTTCACCCGATCTGCTCTGCGGTTCATAGCTGGAGCTGGAGGGACATTTTGGGAGCAAGGCCACTAGAGGGCATTCTGGCATTCCCACAAACCCGGGCTGGCAAAGGCACTGCCTCACTTTCTTCAAGGGTTTCTGAGGCTCCCTCCAGACCTGCCATTACAATCAACCTACAAGCACCTGCTTGGGGAAGAGGGACGAATCTGACCTTTTTGTCATCTCCAGGCTGCAGTGAGTTAGAGCCATTTCACTGCGTGTTCTTGCAAATAGTCGAACATTTGGGGCATTTTTGTGACTGGCATAGGCTGTAGGCAGTTCACTTCCATCTTTCGTTACATGAAAAAAAACTACACACCATGGAGACTTTGTCATTTTTGTCCTGATGTTCTTGGAACAGATATCTGGGACAGCAAGGGGTGGACTTTTTTTTACTGCCTGTGAGGGAAGCATGACAGCAAGGATGGATCTGCCCATGCTCTGCCTGCCCATTTGGAGGAAGTGCAAACATCATGACACCATCTTGGCTTGCTGGCCAGTGAGCAAAGGAGGGACGCTGTGCTCTTCCCTTCCAGCAGCAGTCCTTGTTCTGGCTGGTGGATGGTACCTCAGCCAGGTCCTGCTTCTGGGGCACCTCCATGGGAAGGCAGAAGGTTCATTTGGTGCAGACAGCTGCCACAAAGTAGTCACCTGTGCAGGAGGGATGATATTGCTATCCCTGAGAGATGTTTCCTTAACTTCTAAGACTCCCAATGATGGAAACTCCATGTCTTTCCCAGGAAATCTATACCAGTGCTTGATTATCCATTCTGCTAGATGGGCTTTCTGGGTGCTACCGTGAATCTTTCTTGTGCAGCTTAAGTTAATTTCTTCCTGCCTTATCCACCCTAGACATGGAGAACAAATTATTGTCTTTTCTGTGGCAATCCTTTACATCCTTGCAGACTGTTACTGTGCTTTCCCTTCTCTAAGCTAAACTTGCCACCTCTTCACGTCTTTCTTTGGAGGACGTGTTTCGAGTCCTCTGAGCTTTCTTCTGGGTGCTCTCCAATTGCTTCACATCTTTCTTGAAGCAGACGTCCTGAACCTCATCAGCGGTGCCTGAAGGCAATGATTCACACCTCATTATACTGGTTGCCTTCTTGCCAGTGAGCTGGTCACCCCAGTAAAGCCAGGTCTTCTGCTGCAGAACTGCTACCAGACCGTTGTTCTTCACCCCAGACCTTTCTTGTCAGTTCCTGCGTTGTTTCACATTTGTCCCTCTTCAACACGGAGAAAAAGGCTTTGTTCCTGCACCCCTCCAGGTTTCTCATTGGTGAGGAGTCTGGCGATGAGGGGGCAGTGGACCCGTGGTGTGACCCTCTGCTCCACCAGGAAGGTCCAGGAAGGCAGAATTTTTTGTCTTGGCCCAAATAAATGTGAAACAAACAGACGCAAATGGTACAAAAGCAGTGGCTGTGTAACCGCTGCTGTTCTCAGCTGTGATAATACTGTGAAATGATATCTGCTATTGTGAGCTTAGAGAAGAAAGGTCTGGGTGGTTGAATAAATAAAAATAACATAAAATGGTGCTGCGAGTCCTTTTCAGTTAATAATCCCAAGTATCCAAGATTAGGCATTTCCCATAAAACCTTCATGTTTTCAGTCATTTTATGAAATGACAATATAACAATAACAACATGACAATGGCTTTATAATAGGACAATAGCATACACATCTTACACATGAGCAAGAGCTATTTTTTGCCAGTAAAGATGCAGTGAATTGATCCATAAAATAAAATAAAATAAAAAAAAGATAAAAGCAGGGTTGTTTTCATGAAGACTTTCTTAAGTCAAAAGCAAATGACTGGGTTCAGCAAGAGAGTCTCTGGAGGATATTCTGAGTGTGGGTTACCCAAAAACCTTCATTGCTGCCTCCTAGCCTCAAAATCTTTGAAACAATGTGGTACTTAGAGGATTTGATAGTGTCTGTCCATGTTTTCAGGGAGGTTAAGGAATCCCAGCTAAGTCCACCGTCTTGGGAATCAACCCAGCAAGTGGGTGATGTGCTACAGACTGGAAAGGTATGAGGAGGCTCATGGTTCCTTCATCCCACTCGAGTCTGAGTGCAAACTTGCGCCAAATGGGTCTGATGCAAGAGCCAGTCTCGCAGTCCCACAGGCTGGTTTTGGGACAGTGGCCAGTAGAGGACAGAGTTTCACGTGGAGTGAAGCAGCTGCCTGTCTGCTCTTGCTCACACAGCCTGAGTTTGTTTTTGTATTTATAACTGGCAATAATATCTTGGATCTTTCCTTTTTCAGATACAAAAGCTATACCGAGGCTCCCAAAATATCTTTATATTGGCCAACGACACTAATTTGTGGAGCACTGACTTGTTTCTAGAGGATCAAAATATGTAAGGAAGGAGCCAGGTCATTTTACAACTGAATTACTTGAGCCTGATGTGGCTAGAGGTAGAAATCCCATCTCACAGAAGAGCTCAGTCTTGGGTAGAGGATATATTAGTCTTTGTCTGAGGTGAAAAATAAAACTTCTGGTGCTTTTTGTGAGTTTGGGAAAACAAGAAAGGCAGGAAACCCAAGAAGAGGCTTTCAGGGAGAGGGTATACCTTCTGGCTGGCATGGTTCTGTTCCAATTTCCTGGCCAAAAAGGACACTGCCAGGAGCCCTCCCAGAGCAAGGAGAGGCTGAGAGCACCAGTCTTTGCCCATGTCCTCTTCTCTCTCCAAGGTATGATGGAGGAGGCATACTAGCAGGAGATAGAGCTCTGGAGTTCTTCACGCCATGGATCGCTCCCAGGAAATTATGTCAGGAGCCATAAGTGTCCTTGTAAATCATAAGCATCACCTCTGTTTCTGTATTGAGATGGCCAGTCAGGACCTGGTTTCCTCATTGCATGGATATTATCTTCACAGCCTGGGGGACGACCTGCCTCTGGGAACTTGTCCCATGGCATGGTTTCAGGGGAAAAAACTGGAGGCCCAAGCTGCTACTGGAGCCACCAGATAGTTACACCGGCCATAATTCTACAGCTGATGTCCCTGACACAAGGTAGAGGAGCAAACGGACTCCCTGAGGGACCTGGCCATACTGAGCTCTGTTGGGGGAAGTGCTTCTCTGGTCGATGAGCTAAAGGCTGCTCGAGGCTGAAAGGGGAATAACACATGGTTGAGGGTTAGCCCTGGAGATGTGTCCTGTCCACAGCAGGAATTTGACTGCTCCCATGTTCCCAAATGCTCACAGTTATTTACAGTGTAACCTGCAGGGAACAAGCCCAGCAGATGTAAATTTACTTGGCCCCTGTCAAGTGATGGCATTAAGTGCTGCTCACACAAGCGGCTCCAGTAGGGTTCTGACCCAGCTCTGACCTCTACCATCTGGACCAGTAATCACCAGCTCATTAGACACACAGATCAGATGCTTCCAGATTTGACACCAGATGAACCGCGTGTTGAGCCAGACACTTTGGAAAGCTTTGTTGGTGCCACAGGAATGTTCAGGCACTATGAGCATCGAGTAACACTGATCCGTCTTTAACACTGACACCAGGATGTCAGAGCACATCTCAGGAGCTGCACATCCTGGGCAGGTCTGTCATTTTCTGGTTGTTGATTTTGGGCAACACGCTGCAATTATATGGTGGGGTTTGAAAACCCAACTTTTCAGCTTTTCTGTGTTTCCATGTGCTGGCAGGGACTCCTGACTGTCACCAGCATCAGTGAAGAGTCAGTGGCCCATAAGTCACATGGGAGGTCAGAGTGGCCATACCAGTTTGGACTGAAGAACTGGGCAACAAGTTGCCAGTTTTGCATTCCTGCAAAGCTTTCACATGCCAGATCCACCTCTGCCCTCTTCCAGGCTGACCTGGAAGCATTTGTCTCAAATAGCTGTGGCTGAGCTGTCCCCAGACATAGCTTGGGCTCTGATTTCTCCTCTTTGGACCAGTCTTTAGGCAGCACACTTGCTGCCAAAGTAATTCTGTTTCCTCCTCTTTGCACGGCATGAAGAGGGCTACCTGAGTGAAACCCATTTTGACTCTCAACCTCAGCTTGTGTTGGCCTCACTCTGCAACCACAGCCTATACCATGTTGTGGTGGTCCATGAAAGGAAAGGATGCATTTGTATCCTTTCAAAGTAAATTAGCAGCTGACCTTACATGACCTTAAAGCTGGTTGTCACTCAGTGAAGGACCATGCCTACTTGACTGACTGAAGTCTTGACTGCCAGGTAACATGAAAATCATTTGTCAAGGCAGAAAGAAACAGCTTTTCCACTTGCCAGATGGGCTAATCTCAATATGTAGGATAGAATTCTGTGCTGGGATCATATGGGAAAACAAATTAAAACTCGGGTCTTCTGGTTCTCCATTCTTCGAGCACCTGAGAGCCAGCAGCAGGCTAAGTTTGGCTCCTCCATGGTGAAGTAGAAGTGAGGTCAAACAAAGCACTGCAGTGAGATGACAGATACAAGAATGAAAGGACATATCTAAGTCAAGAAAGCAATTTGAAGGCCAAGAGGTTGCAAATTTGAAGGCAGAGGAGAGAAGATCAGTGTAAGTGTATGGTGGTGGGGCATGAACGAAAGAAGGCTGGCAAAGAGCAAGCCAAGCAGAGAGGTATCAGGTCCGGTGGGTCAGGCACAGTCATGTACTCTGAGGAGCAGATTGCATGGCAACAGCTATTGATATGACAGGCATCAGAGGAGACTATCCACTGCGAGAGGGCTTGGCTGAGGCACACCACCCCATTAACATCTGCTCGACTGGAACAAGATCAAAGGGGATACTCCTGCTGCAGAAGGTGTCCAGCATTGGAGGAGAGAGTAAGCACTTGGTAATGGTCTGACCAGCAATGCCAGCCAACATGCAGCCACATGGAGTGTGACAGGGCTGACGCTGTAGGGTTTGTACAGGGTCAGACCATCCCTCTGTATGTCCTGCTTCCTTTTACTGTGTGGCAACAGGAGTGTTATTGTGGCTATGCCTCCTGTCCTGGCCATCCCAGAGTCTATTTTGGCAGCTGCTACGGGTACAGCTGAGCCATGCACATGCAATACTGTCCTGTGCAAACATTACTGTTGTTTTCTTTAGGGCTTTGGTTGTTATTTCTTCTTACTTTGTTCATTTCTTTTATAATAAAAACCCATCAGACTTTTGAACAGAGTTGCCTCTCATGCTGAGGAAATTAATGGTACCCAAAGCACGTAACTTAACTGTGTTGATTTGAATAGAGGATTTAAATATAGGGGCACAACTACAATGGGGAGGTTTCTTCCTACAGAGACAGAAGGCCAAGCCTGCGGATAGTGCAATGTACTTTGTCATCTTGCAGGTTCATAAGCAGAGACCAGACATCAAAAACTTCCATAAACACCCAAGCATTTTTGTTCCATCCAAAAGCCAACACCAAATGGTGGCTGCAGTCCTGTCCGGGGGTCTGCCCTGCTTCTCCTTGGCAAGCGTTCTCATTCAGGGCTCTGGATAGATACGGAGATCAACAAAGTTGACAAGAGTCTTTTGGCTGACTTCTGTGGGTCTGTTGGTTTGAGATGGCTGTTGATGCTCTGCATGTGCTTTATTGCCTTGCTGTAAGGTCAGTTCAATATCTCTCATGTGCTGGCTGGGCCACTGCCAAAAAGTAATGTAGCAAGACAAGGACAATGCTGAGATGAAGAGAAGTGGATGAGCTCAGTGCTCTCAATGTTAATTATCAGGCGTGATCGGCCTTGCTAAAAACTTCCCAGGCCTAGAGCCACATTTTCTCGCTTGCTTTTTATCATGATGGTGATGGAGAAATGAATGGTATCTACCAGGGTCCAACTCCTCAGAGGGATGTAAGTGCACAAGACAACTTCTGTACTAAAATTATCTTCTGACGTGCACGGGAGTTTGGGATGTGTGGCCCATTTTATTTGACCTTATCTCTGCTCCTATGCAAAGTGACCCCTGCAAGAGCCAAGGGGCACAGGAGCAGCCAGCCTTAACCTGTCTGTGTAGCTGGGCTGGACTGCACAGCATCTGTGGGGATAAAGAAGAACAAACTCTGTGCGCCAGAAACTGGAACTTTTCCCATTTTGCTTGGATTGCTAAGTTTTACTGAGACAACTCAGTAAGAGGTCCACCAGCCTATTGGAAGGGGAGGTCAGAACTTTGCTGACACCTGCCTCGTGCGCTTGTACGTGCACATGGTGACACTAAACCCAATCTGGTCCTCCCTGGCTGTGGACTCAGGAGCTCCAACGCTGTTTTCCTTGCACGCACCTGCAGGAATAGGATTACATTCCTCCATGGATGCGTCTGGTGAGATCATACCATTGGTGTGGGACAACAAAGTCAGCAGTCTGACAGAGACATGATTTTCTTTCTCTTTGTAATTCCAGTGATTTCTAAGCCCAGTGATGTGATTTTTTTTTGAGCAGCAGTCTGTCCTGTTCTCATTTTATCCCTTTACCACTGAAACTGGATACGCCCCTCTGCAGGTGTACCACCTGTTCCACATATCTTCATTGCATCCTGGCAGTGAAGCTGACAGCCCAAACAGCTCTCTAGATGATAAGGAGGTTTCTTTAAGTCAGTACCTGCTGTGCCAGCAAAGCCCTGAGCTTGCCATCCCAGAGAGTATATAACAGTAACACTCTTAACTTAATAAAGCTGGACTTGCTCAGTCAAGGCTTTGGCTTGAGAGAATTGGCTCAACTGGGCAATCCTTAAACAGGAAAACAGGGACCTTCCTGGGTCAACCCCCACACAGAAGACAGCATTCGCGGACCCAGTACAGAAATTAAGATCAGTCAGCATTTCAGAAAAGACTGCAAAATCTTTCAGGGGAACAAGGGGGAAAAAAATTCCCCTGAGAGATGAAAAATTTTAAACACCAAACCTCAGGATTTTGTTCTAAAGCAAAGTCTGTGGCACCTTGCTAATGGCCAAGGACCTTCAAATACCCCAGAGGCATGAAACACCTGCAAGATGATGGAAGACCCACTCACAAATCACGATGTTTCACAGTTCCTGTGTTTATAGCTGAGGACTGGCATCAAGCCAGGCTACTCCTTCCCAAGCAGCTATGCTATGACCTATCGTCAAGGCCAGCCTCCCCCAGGGTGCGTCTGCTCGCCTGACTGATCTGACCAGAGCATTGCAGACATGGTGGGACAGGGAGACGATCACGGTGTGTGGTGGGATTGAGAGGTGTCAGAGACAGCAGTGATTCCGGAGGGGGAGCTGGGACCACTAGAGGGAAGCATGAAGCCGCTCACGCTAATGGCTTCAGAGGATGGAGATGGAGAGCCTGGCAACAAAAGAAAAGGAGCTGCGGCTGTGGGGATGGACGGAGTTAGCTCCCAGGGTGCTTCTGCTTTGTGAGCTACCTCCCCTATGTCCTGGGCAAATCCGTCTGAGCTGTCAGGACTGCAAATGTAAATGCCGAATGGTCCAAGTCCTTCTTGGTTCCCCAGAAGGAGACAGTGGGATCTCACCATCCCCAGTAGGACTTGAAGGCTCTCTGGGAACAGCGATGTGGCTCTCTGCTTTAGCATGTAATTAAACACATGGTGAAGGGGGGAAACCTCATGGGGACATTCCCAGCTGAGGGCGGCTGCTGTGCATTAAAAGGAGGGTGAGCTGAGAGGCTTAGCTGAGCCTGAATGGGTCAGCTTGGTGTCGAAGGATAGAGAGCAGCAAAGAACCAATTCTTCCTGATCCATTCCAGACCATTGCAGAAGCTGGAGCCAAGGGTTCTGGCAAGAAAGGTCAGATCCTTGGGGATGGGGGAAAGGGAAGGAGAGACAGACATCTTGAGGGATGACCGCTCTCATACACTGAGCCCCCAGCCAGTTTTTGGTGCATATTTGAGTGCAGGACACAACAGCCAGACAAGCCCTCTACTCCCTACCCCCAGGGATATGACTGTCCTCCAAGATGAAGGTACTAAAACAAGAAGGTTACAGCCCTCCTTTCACTTCTGGTCCAGTGTAGTTCACACTGACCACTCAGACCTTCATCTCAGCTGTGCTGGATACCTGTCGGGGTGGAGGCTTCCCCCCAGCATCTCTAGTTGTGCACCCAGTCTGGTTTGATATTTTCAGGATGAAAGATCCCCTTCCCAAGCCCCCGAAGGTTCTGTGCAGTTAACCTTTAGCAACTCATTTACCTCTGAATATGTTTCTTCCTAAACTGCTCAGAGTCCGCACAACCTCCGTCTCCCCATCCCTCAGATTCAGCTTATAAAAAGAGGAAAGGGCACTTGATGAATGGAGAACTGAGGCACACTGGACAGCCCTGAGACACATAGGCCCCAAATATCTCCCTCGTCTGCCCCCTTATTCTGGGTGATTTCTAAAAGGTGGTCACCTGGTTTAGGGGGGATGAATGACTGTCCACCTGCTCGTAACCTGCTGTGAGTGCCTCCAGTCACCTAGACAATGGGAGCAAGGCTCTCCCAGCCCCCCAAAAGGCCATTTTGGCATTCAAGGTGCAGGACAGTGGAAAAAATGAAAGAGTCTGTAGGGCAACACATGCGAGTTCTGGTGAAGTCCTCCTACCTTGAGCAGAGATGCTGGGAATGGGGCTCATGGCAGGAGTCCATTTTGGTCAGATCTCACTGGATGTTTGTGTGACCAGTACTTCAAAGGCATTTGGTACCTCTTCTACAAAAGAGCTGAAATTGGAAGTTTTGATATCTGTGTTTCCTCTTTTCTCATTGGTTTGCTCTTCATGGGGAAGGCACTTTCACCATCTTCTCCACAACAGAAGAGACCCAGGTCTCTTTCTGGTCTGGGAGCTTTCTGGTCTGGGAGGGCTGTCCTGGACATCCTTTGGGGCAGTTTTTCCCCTGTGAGGTAGAGGCAGATGTGGGGGAGGGTGAAAACCTTACGTTAGCTGAGATACTGGATGCCCAGTGGCTGGGCTCTAGGACTAGGACTCCCCACCTGTGAGCTGCTACAAAACCTACACAGACACTGAGGACAGGAAAAGCCATCTGTCCTGGCTGAAGGGGACAGGACACTGGAGCTAGTGGTGGATGCTCAACTGCACTGGGCTTTGTCCAGGGACTCCATGTCATGGGTGGTAGCATATCATGGGGATGCATTTGGCTCCAGGAGGGCTGCTCTCCATTTGGATTCCACCATACAGCTTGGGAACAAGACAACTTTGATGAGGGTCTGGAGCTGACTAAACCTTGGTGTCAAACATCCAAAAATCAGCCCTTCACAACCGGCTGTCTGAAAAGGTTTGAATCTCCACAGCCTCAACAGGATTCAGCCCCAAACCTTCTATATAAATGCAAGAACGCATGCTTTTGACTAGTCCTGCTTCTGTTTCTGCTCCCAGCTATCCCATGAGCCAGATTATGGGATATTATTGCATCCAGCTCTGGAGTTCTCAACACAAGAAGGACATCGACCTGTTGGAACGGGTCCAGCAGAGGGCCACAAAAATGGTCAGAGGGCTGGAGCCCCTCTGCTGTGAGGACAGGCTGAGAGAGTTGGGGTTGTTCAGCCTGGAGAAGAGAAGGCTCCAAGGAAACCATATAGCCCCTTCCAGTAGCTAAAGGGGGCCTACAGGAAGGATGGGGAGGGACTCTTTTTCAGGGAGTGTAATGATAGAACACGCGGTAACAGCCTCAAACTGAAAGAGGGGAGATTTTAGATTGGATATCAGGAAGAAATTCTTTACTGTAAGGGTGGTTGGAACCAGTGGAACAGGTTGCCCAGGGAAGCTGTCGATGCCCCATCCCTGGAGGGGTTCAAGGCCAGGTTGGACGGGGCTTGGAGCAGCCTGGTCTAGTGGGAGGTGTCCCTGCCCAGGGCAGGGGGGTTGGAACTAGATGATCTTTAAGGTCCCTTCCAACCCGAACTATTCTGCGATTCTGTGTGATTCTGTGATTATCCTCTGAAGGGTCTCCAGTCTCCCTGGGAGTCCAGAATAACATCCCAACAATGGCATAGACAGGAAACAAAGCCAGGAATTGAAGCCACTGAACACCGGCCTGGAGATGCCTGCAAAGCAGTCGTCCATCATTTGAACAACTGAACTGGTCTAGACTGGAGTAGAGAGAGACAGAAACATGGGTCTGGCCAGGAACAAGTCATTACGTTATGGTAAACCCTTCTGTGGGAGCTGTGAGAAGCCCGTAAGTGATGCCTTTGCATGGAATACCTTTATCCAGCTGTCTGGAGAAAGCAATTCCCCTCCCGTCACTGCAAAAGCATGTGGCAAAGGGTGTAAGACTCTGCTTCCCTACTCAGCAAGAGCTCAAAGAAGAGGAGGCGACTGCTGCTATAGGGCAAAGTCGCAGCAGTGCTTCTTTCTTTGGGTGCAGGCATCACAGTATGTCTGGTTCCAGCTCTTCCATGTGTTAATTCTTTCCCCGTTTCCAGTCTTTAGGACTCTCATTTTTTTAGAAAACGTCTTGCTGGGAGAATATTTCAGATCCTGTTTGAACTATAGCCCATGAACTGTTATTCTCTCTCCACTTGCTGGCTGAAAAAATGGGGGTCTGAGCCCATGCGTCTGCATCTGTTCATGGGAATGCCTTGAGGCATTGCGTGTTAATACACTCACTGTAGACCACAGTCCAGTGTTTCTTAATCATACTAAATCACAGAAGATGACAACATGCTCCAGCTGCAAATGAACAGAGACACCTTTATGCACTGACTGAGCCAGAGCAGAGGAACATCTCACGCTGCCTAAGACGAAGGAGCCTGCAGCAAGGGTTTGGGGATGACCCCTCTGACTTCTTCCCAGCTATAATAAGAGACAGAGGATCTGGGGTTGCTCCTCCCAGATACCCTTGCTGGCTGTCATCTGGGCTATGCTTGTGTTCCCTGGCTCTGCTGGGATTTGGTACCTGTGCAGGGCATCATGGCACGGCAGGAGCATGGGTTGCCTGCCTTTGGGTGAGGCTGTGTGCTCTGGGGGCTGTCACCGTAGCTGGGTGGTGATGGGGGGAATACATCTTACCTCTGCCCATGGCTCCTCTGTGTCTGCAAACCCAGAGCCAGCTCTGCTTTTGACATTTTTTTACTACCCTTTGTCCAAGAATATGCTGTTCTCATGGACTCACAAGTGGAGGCCACACCGGCATCGATCAAGACTGCTCATCCAAGTAACCACAACAGGATTCTGGACTAAACTACGGATAAACACTGCTACTCAGCTTCCTGCCTTTAGTTGAGGTTTTTCACTAAGCAATAGCCACTGTGTTCATCACTCAGCAGAACTGCTTTGCTGGCTGTGATCCTGCTCAGAGGGTCTCTTTATATGGGGGAGACAAGATGGACAGCAGTGTGCTGGCTTACACACAGCTTGTTGCAGAAGCACCTCTCATGCAGGATACTTGCAAAAAGCAGGAATGCTTTGGTGTGCAATTTACTTACCCTCCTTGTAGCAAAGCGGTTAGTCGCACGCAGTGCAGTAACTCTCCCCCATGCTCACCAAGCACCGCTGCACATCATATGGTGACCCTTTCAGCCTCCACAGTACGGACACGCTAAACCCAGGATGTGGAGAGAATCTAAACCAGCAAAAATCCAACATAATGAGGCTTTTCAAACCAAAAAAGGCAAAGGTGATTGTTGCTTCTAATTGGACATGCCCTGATATCAGTGTGGCGGAGGTGAGACAAAGGCTTTGGGTCAGGAACAGCAGGTTGAGTGTGCACCCTGCGTCCCCTCCTGGGCTCTGTAGGGTAGCAGGGCCAGGCAAGTGTGTCATCCAGGTTGTACTGCAGGGGAACAAGTCTCCCAGAGCCCTAAACTCTTTTCCAAGGAAAGCGAGATTGGTAGGAAAATCCTAGGTAATACACCTCCAGTTGGCTTTTTTCCCCACCTTAGCCTGACCCATTGCTCCTGAGGAAACTGGTGCTTTTGAGGTGGGAGGAAGAATAACAGAGGGTTACTCAGTTGTTGGCTCTGCCTCTGGCGCTTGATACCTCTCTGGGCATGTGTTCTTCCAGATCTGTGCCACAGTAGAGTGGAGATGAGCCTGGAAACCTTCCCTCCTTCCCAGGAATAAAGGATCAACTCATGAGCAATAGGAGAGCTTTGAAACTGCAGGTAGGAGACTGTGAGAGAGGAAGATTCTGCAACTTTTGGGCTCTGAAATTCAGCTTCCCGCAGAATATCCATTGTGCTCCAGCCTTCCCTCCTGCATTCCCCAGGTGTTCTGTGAGCCCCTTAGGAATCGTAGCCAGTTTTCAGCATTCCTATATCTTCCCTGTGCTGCAGTCTGGGTCAGGGGTCTGTCAACCTCAAGCAGGAATGTATGGCTCTGTACAAATTACATCCTTAAGGAACTGGCCACAACACCGGATGGGTTTGCCTCACACTCTCAGTACCAGGTCTGTACCTCCCCTTCCAAGTCCCTGCAAAGTGCAGGAAGGAGTCGGACCCAGCCAGATAGAACAGGGTTACTCTGCCTGCGACAGGAGGGCTGCTGCTGCCGGTGCACCCCCAGCAGGTCTCTGCCTCGGTATCCAGGCTGGTCCTGCTCAGGCTGGCACAGGCAGGCTCCGATGGATGCTCTGCTGGTCTCTGAGCATGGTAAAGCACAGGAAGTAGGGAATGAGGCCAGGATGGCTGATCCCTGGGCACTGCAGCACGAGTCCTTTTGAATGGCCTTATCAATTATTCACACAGCTCAAAGGCTCAGCGGGTCCGCCTACAGCTCTCCCTCTCTCGCCTCTCCTCACTCTCCACGCTCTCTGACATAATACGATTAGCTGGCTTTTTCACACCAGAGCTGATTTCGGAAGATGTCTCAGGAAGACACCTGAGGCACGCAGCATGCCCACGGGCTGGGAAAGAGCTGGCGTAAGCTGTGCTGTAAGCCACGGCTCAGCTTCTTGGCCAATCTGCAGCACGGGGTTACGGGACCCTTTGCTAGCAAAGGCTCTGCTCCTTGCTGAGAGGCAGAAGGGTTGGGGAAAGACCAGGTTTATTCCTGGAGACATCTGCCCTGCTTTGAGATTGTGAGCAACTGCAGGCTGAGGCCAGGGAAGGATCCGACCCCCAGCCTCGCAGGGTGACCTCCCTGGAACAGAGTAGCTCTCACAAACCCTTGGTTGGAGTGCGGAACTGGTGGATGAACGGTGCCACAAACACTCCTGCAAAGCGCTGTGCTGGCAGCAGAGCAGGAGCAGAGCCTGGAGCTGTGCAGGGCAGTGGCTCCAGGTGCACTCAACCCCTTCTGCCCCCTGGTACTTGTTCGACCTAGATGAGACCTGTCTCCTGTCTGTGATGCAGGGACAGGGAGTTTCAATTTCTCCTGCCCTGAAGAAGTGTTATATAAAGGTTGTGGAGCCAAGGCATTGAGGATGGTGTGCGTTATTCATTTCCCTCTTTGCGTGTATCCTACACAGACCCCTGCGCTGCATGTGTGTGTGTATTTTTCCCCCGTCGAGGGTGGCACCACCCCTGCATGGCTGCATTTTTTGTCCCTGCACCAGCATCAGACAGGGAGGATTGCCCTTGTCTCAGACGTGGGGGTCTGCGTTATTGGTGGAGAAGCCCAAAAAGTCTGTATCTGCTGGAGCCACAGCTGCAGTTCGGCACCGATGAGGAGCTGTGGTTCGCCAGCAGATGGGCCAGGGGGACTGGAAGGTGTTGGTGTGCCAGGGTGATCAGGGCCCTTTTTGAGTCTGCACTAGACATTTGCCTTCTAGCCCCCTGGAAATCAGGTTTGCATGTGTGAAAGGGGGTAATGAGGAGCCAGCGGAGGCAATGAGGCTATGAGTTTGACTGATGTGTGGCGAATCCTTCCACCAAGAGCCAGCCATGTGCAAGCTGGGATGCTCCCAGCCATGCCAGGCTTGCTGTGGGGGACAGGTGATGCTTGCCAGTCTCGGGCCACACATCTCAAGACTCCATTCCTAGCTCTGCCAGCCTCCTTGACACAGCAGAAGGTCTCTGGTTGCAATGTTCATAGCAGCCTTGCCAAAGAGAGGAAAAGGTTTTATTTTTGGCTGGGGTGAGAAGGGAGGAAAATTGTGATGTGAGGAAAGCCATGTCAAAGGGAGATGTGCCTGGGCATCACCCCAGTTGGCTAGTGCTCTGACCCTGCTGCAAGAGGCTGGTGGCTTCTCAGGATGGAAGTCCTCCCAGCAGGCTCTCCCCTTCCACGTTGCCGTGTCTGTCTGATCTTGGCCACATGCACATGGGCCAGAAAGCCTTTGGAGGGGGAGGACGTTTATCCCCTGTGCAGGATTTAACCTCCAAGAAGAGGTGCCACAGAGGCCCTTGAGGGACATAAGCAAGGCAGGGGGATGGCAGAGGAACCAGCTTGTGTCACCCCTGGGACACTCATCCTCCTGGCAAAGGGGTGGGGAGTGCAGGAAGGGAAGAGGCATTTTGACTAGATGGGGATAGAGAGAGGGGCAGGTGATGTTGCTCCCTGGCGCTGGGACAGAGAAGAGGGGTACTCACTGCTGGGAGCTGGGGGAGGGCTGCCTGCTCCCTGCCCATGGCCCACCCGTCCATCACTGCCCCAGGTCACCCTGGGGGAGCAGGACCCCGCTGTGGGGGTGCTGGCGTTTTGGTGAGAGCTCCGACCTGAGCAGGCTGCTCATTTGTAACAGGCTCCGCGTTCATGCTGTGGTCTCCGTCTATGAGCACTCAGCTGCCTTGTCATCAGCCAATTCGATCCATCAGCTTCTTGACAGGCTCGGAGAATAAAAATAACCACCCATTTCTAAGTGCCTATTATGGCACTTTGAAAAATGCCTCCGCAGGCGAGCCTGAATTATTCCCAAAGTACTCATTTTTTAAAAACGTTATTTTAATGTAATAAATTATTTGTACTGAAGAGTAAAAGATTATCCGTGTACCCTGATAGCTCTCCGCACAGCGAGGGGCGCGGGCTTGTGCCTGCCATGGGGAGGGCAGTGCAGCGAGCTCTGGGGCTGTGGGGAGCGGAGGAGCCGCCTCAGCTGCCCGGGAGCTACCACTGATGGTCTCTGTGCTATGGGGAAACACCAGCAGGAGACCAGCGGAGCTACCATTGCTGCTTAAAAAAGCATACGTAACCCAGGGGACCTCAACGTTGCCTGGCACAACGCGGCATCCTCTGGGCAAGGAAAGACAGCCCTGGCTGTCCCGTGCAACCTGGCTCCATGGGATGGCAACCGCCCATGGACCAGCCAGCTCATCTCTCCCAGCAGGAGCAAGGTTTTGCTGCTGCTGGTCTGAGGCGGGCAGCTTCCAAACGCCACTGCAGCATCCACCCTGGAGCTGGAGAGGTGCTCAGGGACCTTCTCAGCGATGCTTCCCATGGGAACATCATGGCGTGGGGATGCTCAAATGCCCACACACTCCTCCACGCCTCCATGCGTCGGGCTGGGCCTGCCTGAGTGAGCCAGGTGGCTGGTATGCACGCAGAAAATAAAGAACACGTTGTCTGGGCTTGCTCTGGGTGCAGGCGCTTGCTCAGCCAGGCAGGGGTGGGATGGGATGGGATGGCTGCACAGCCCAGCTGGGGCGACACGGCATTCTGCAGCCCCAGCCAAACTGCACGGAGCAGCGGGTCAGGCTTTAGCAGAGGGAAGCAGCTCTCCTTGCAGAGAGTCTGCTTGATGGCAGGCTGGAGGAACCGGGAATCCCTCATCTCCCAGCAACCAGCCACCTGGGAGCACCGTGCCTTCTCCTCCCGCAGGTATCCTCATCTACACGCAGCCGGCAGTGGCCTCACCCACCCTGTCTCGCAGCTATGAACAGCACCTGCAAAAGTGCTCCAAAAAGACGTGTGTTTTGTTTTTATCAGGGTATTTTCAACGTATTCGAGACTTCTTTTTGCTTGTAGTATTCCATGATATTTTTAATACCTTTTTCTTTTTTTTTTCCTTAAAATTGCTTTAGTTTAAGCTAAACCCCAAAATACTCAAATACTCATTCTTCACAGCCTTGTCTTGCTTAAAAAAAAAAAAAAAAGGATGAAAACTTATTTTGGATTAATGTTTTGGGTGCGTCAAAAAAATGATGTGGGTTTTTTTTTTTTGTTAAGCAGTAATTTCTAAAATATTGTAAGAGGAGAAAGGCTCTCGCTCTTGTTTCAAACAACTCTTGTCTGGGAAGCCAGACCCCCAGCAGCAGCTACGGGGCTGCTCAAGAGTGTGGGAAAACATCGTTGCTGAAGATGTGGGGACATGGTGTAGGGAGGATGCCGTGATTACAACCGCAGTCATGCCGTGGGGGAAAATGCCGCTGTTCACTGCAGGGAAAGAGACCCTGGCAGAGGAGCCTGATGCCGAACTCTGCCTCCAAGAGGGACAAGAGAAGCGTGGGGACCATGTGCCGCCACCCCTCCGGGTTGCCCCAGCTCTGCACTGTTCCCCCAGATCTCTCACGAGCTTGTGCACGGAGCTGTGCGGGGTCTGGAGATGATCTCTGACAGTCCTTCCACCACAGGGGCTGGAGCCCCTCACATCCTGGGGCTCTCCTCCCCGACAGACCTCCCCTCCCGAGTAGCTTGATTATAGGGTAGCCATTCAAATCATTTTAATGAGCTCAGCCTGCTGCTGTGAGGCACCAGTAACTATGGCAACTTCATTCAAAGGTGGCGTGCGTGGTGGCTGTGTCAGGATTTGCGTTTCGGGGAGCTGATTGGAGGAGACGGGTGAAGGTGGGAGTCCTTTGGGAATTTGGGCTTGTTTGCATGAGGGGTTTCATTTAAAGTGGTGACAGGTGGCACTCTTGGGGGGCAGAGGTCCAAGACAGACAAGTCCCCTTTGGCCCAGGGGTCCACTGCCCATGGTCCCAGGAGACCAGGGTCCCTAAGCCGTGGCAGAACACGCTGCAGTGATGGGGGTCTCTCCTCTCCAGCACTGTCCCAGCCGTCACCTTGTGGGCATTAGCAAACTGGTCTTGAATCCTAGCAAAGAGCTTGGCCCTTGCTTTCTTCTGGCACCCAGGGAAAACAAGTTGTCGCTCCAGGCTGGTGGTGGAGCATTGCTGGTCTGAGAACAGGATCAGGCCCATTGTCCCAGCTGAGGCAACAAAGCCAAACCCTGAACTGTGCTGCTCACTCTTTGCCACCCCAGCTGTGCTGCTCATCTCCTTTACACCTAGGGCAGTCCTAAGGCATTCACAGAAATTACGGGGTTTGTGTCTGCTCTATATTAGCATCACGGACAGCCGGAGCAGGCATATTTTCCTAGTAAATCACTGCCATCCCACTCTGGGTTGGCTTGCACAGGGCACTGGGTTCACAGGGGAAATAATTCTTATGTTTCAGTGCCACTGGCAACCCTAAAAACCTCTGTCCAGCTGCCACAAACCTCTGTGGTCACATAGTTTATGCAGGTAAAGTAAAGAGGGCATGGGCATGGGCTGCACCACTGCCCAGCAGGTTAAATTGTGGGTCCAGCCCCTGCACGGTTTTGTCTGGATCCAGCTGGTATCCTCCCACAGTGCAGCTTGGGGGAGGTTCTTCCCTCACGGGAAGCATGGTGGAGGCCACCTTGTTTTGGAGGAAGGAGCTGCTGGGATGCAGCGTGTGCCTGGGGAAGGGCACCCTGTCCCTCGGTGCCTGGTTTGCCAAGCACTCATCCGAGACTCCCGCGGCACTGCCCTGGGTAGTAACGCTTCCCAGGCAAACCCCTGGCACTAGCACAGGGTGATTTAAACTCCTCCCTTTGGGTACCGTGCGTCTGCACTGTGATGCTCTCCAGTGCAAGAAGATGCCACAAAAGATAGATCCTCCCAGACCAAAGCTCCCCAGCAAGTCCCGTCAATGGCATTGCATGGAGCTTGACGTGGAGTTTTGCTTGCTTGTATCAGTGGCCTAATTTCCCTCACAGTCTCTTTGATGCAAACAAATCCTGCAGAAACCGGAGCTTTTCTGTAGACTCCACTTTTAATACGCCATTACATGCCCACTGAGAATTGGGTCCAGACTCACACGTGTGTATTTTGGAGCAGCATCTGGTCTCAGCTGGATTTGTCAAGTCGCAGTGAGGTGTCAGGATTTTTTTAAGCACCTCCTGGACTGCATCAGCAATAAATTCGTGTTTATAGGCTCAGTAGCTGAAGGCTGTTTTTAGGAAAAATGTGAATGAATAGAGAGCACAAGCTGGGTAGAAAGTTGGGGATTTCAAGGGTCACAGGTTGCAGCAAAGAAAATTCTCCCTGTGGACACCGCACCATGAAGGCTGCTCAACCCCAGACTTGTAGAAATAAGGAAAAAGAGAAAAGTTCGCAACATATCTCTGAATCTGAAAAAAAGTTTCCTGCTCAGGCTGGAGCTGTTCCTCACTTCGTCTCCTTGCTCGTTTTAATTAATCCAGCTAGGATCATAGTTACTGGGAACACAGCATAGGAGAGGCACACAGACAAGAAGTCAGGATGGAAGCACAGTAGGAATTTTTGGATGACTTGTGGGTTTTTCCACTGGAAAATGCTGATTTTTTCAAAACTGACACTTATTTTAAGAGAAGGTCGGGTTTGATTAATTTATTGAGTCAGAAAAAAATTGGAAGGAGTTCTGAATTTGTCAAAATGAAGTGTTTTGACATTCTCAAGGGAGAAAAAAATAATCTATTTTCCAGTTCAGATGACCTCTTGTTTTGAAATTTGAGCTAATTATAATTAAACATTTCAAAAACATGAATACTTTGAAATCAGACTTAGAAAGGAGATTCAGCTCATGAATGTCTTTAAGGTTTTGACTTTTTAGGACAAGCTGTGGTGGAATCATTTGTATGATCTGATGCATCAGCACTTTTCCTTACCTCAGCTCAGGATGACACACAAGAAAATTCAGCCTCATCCTGCAAGCTAACATCATCTCTTGGCCAATGGTGCAAAAGCTTTTCCTCTTTCCAGGTTCGCAGCAGATGGACCGGAGCAGCTGAATTGGGATGACTGCAGCTGACATTGATGGGCAAACAGCTCCGATGGCACACGTGGGACAAACAGATCCCCAAAAAAATGACTTTTCAGATGATTCTGTTGGCTGCTGACCCCGTCCCGAGCAGACCCGGCTTTGCAGAAGTGAAGGAGACCACCCTCCTCCACCACACACAAGGTGCAGCTGCACCCCAAAGAGGGGCCAACTGCGATTGATGGTCCAGGGTTTTGGACAGCTGAAGTTAGTTCCTGGCTTCAACACATAAGACCATAGAAAAATGTTGTTTGAAGCCCAGAATCCCAAAATATCAGGTACCAAGGTCCCACTGGCACCTGTCGGGTGTGAGATGCTCCTCTGGCCCTTTGGTTTCTGCCTGAGTGGCTGGAGCACGGTGGGACAGCAGCCCCCTCATCACATCTTGTCTCTCGGGCAATGTGCAGACTGTGAACCCAAAGTGCAAAGGTGGTGGGAAGGTATCTCTAGTTGAATGTCCGAAAACTGTAGCTGCTCTTTTTGGAGCTGCACTGATCCAGCCTTCTCCCCTCAGTCCCCAGCCCCATCTGAGGCCAGGAGCCAGGCAGCCCTCACAGGCTGAGAATCAAGAGAGTCGATGGGCAGCTGATTTGTGCGCAGCCTGGCTTGGCTGTATTGGCAGAAGATGGTCCACGCTCTTCTCCTGGCATGGAGCAGCTCCAGACGAGCAGCAGGACCGATGAAAGCTGCCAGCTTCCCTGCTCCTTTCCAGACCAGGAAGAGGACACACGGCCTCTGGGCTCTACAATCTCTAGCCACAAAGCTCTCCTCTAAACTGCATTTGTGCTCATTGGAAGTGATTACATTTTCCTGGAAGGATTTGACCCTCTGGCTGCTGATTGCGATGGCAGCGCTCCTTCTCCCAACGGCTGCTGGCTGGAGGCTCGGCGGAGCGACAGCCAGCAGGAGCTGGGAGCTCTCTGCCTTCCCGTCCTTGGAAGCAGCTGCAGAGGCTCCTGGCTTGCCAGAGGGTCGGATGGGCAGAGCAGCACCCCAGTGCAGAGAGGAGGTGTCTCACCCCCAAGAGAAAGCACACAGGGGAAGAGGGCAGAGGGTCAGGAAGAAAGGCCGGGTGCAGATAGTCTGCGTTGGCTGCCTCGCCAGCCTGAGAGAAAAACCAGACAGGACGGAGAATGCGACACCATATCGCATTAGGCATTTATGCAACATCAGTGCTGCGGGACCAGCCAAGGTTCAGGGGGTTGCAGGCTTGCACAGAGCCAGGAAGGTTTCTCTGGACTTGCCTGGGAAGTGGGTGGGTGCTGAGCCATGGGAGAGATCTCCAGCACTTCGCGCCAAGCAGACTCACCACTTGGCTTGACGGCCTGGCAAAAGAGCTGTAACCAGCACCTTCTCGGGGAGTGAGTCTTGTCCCTCTCCAGCCCCACACAGATCCCAGGAATGTCTCAGCAGTTCAGATGAGTCCAGCTCTCCAGCTAAAAAATCCTGTTAACTTTGCAGAACCCAGGAGAAGGAGAGAAACTCACCTCATGGGCCCAGGTCCCTGGGAAGCTCTAAAGGAGGAATTACTCAGGGTGCCAGTGGCAGTGATGTACACATCTCTAATGTGCACAGCTGGAGACCAGACAGATGTTGTTATTCTAGATCTTAGGACACAGGTCTGATTAGCTCAGAGCAATGAAGCTTACTCTTAACTCCAAAGCCTGTTGCTCTGTCACTTCTATTATTCCCCCTCTGACTTCACGGTTTTTCTCTGCACCTATCTGTAGGAGTGTAACAAAGTTATGGATGGTCCAAGCTGGTGGTGTCTGCCTTCTTCCTGACCACACTGCTCTGTCCCATGGAGGGAGACGGAGGACAGCCCAGGGTCTGCATCCCTCCAAGTGCCCTTCCCTTCAGAACTGTCTGTGATAGACCTGACCACATCACAGTGCCAAGAATGAAGAGAAGAGGAAAGGAAAATGTCTCTTCTTGTCTCCTAGATAGGCCAAATTAAAGCTGGGTCATGGAAAGGACATTCACGCTTCTATGAAAGACACAGGAAACGTGATAAACCATAAAGTTAAACCATACAAAGTGCAGAAGGTTCATAGTTGTCTCATTCCCATATGGGTGAGACAGTCATCCAGATTCAGTAAACCTTATCTGTCAGAACATCCCCAGAGTCCCAGTGGTGATGTCCCCATAAGCAATAATATGCGGTCTAGTACCAAAACCAATCAGAAATTATCGGGTATCCTTGGTACATCTCATCCACCAAAACACCGAAACAGACCAGTTTAACACCAGCAGCACCAACTTGTACACATGTATGAGGTACCCTAGACCAAAGTGAAGCTTTCAGCAACAGCCTAGCTCTGGTGCTGTTTTAAAGGAGGGTAGAAACTAATTTTTTGAATGCCCTGGCAGAAATTAATGTAGAGGTTTTGAAGAGAAAGAAACAGTCTTCAGATGAAGTTACAGCCTCAGACCTCTCCAAAGAGCAGATGGACAGAAGTCTTAATGTTTGCAGCAGTCCCCATGGTTTTCAAAGCCATGATTTCCCTCTGACCTAGACAAAGCTGGGGCAAGATGCAGTTGTTTCGCTGCAAACTCTGTCCTATTGCTTGGTCACCCAGTCTGCCCTTGGCCATGGGAGAACTCATCTTCACAGCATATTCTGGCTGCATCAATATGTACCGATGAAGCAAGATATTCAGCCCTAAAAGCCACATCTCTATCTGAGTAGTGCCTGCCATAAATTCACAGGTATTTCTGAATAACTGTTTAAGAAATTTAATTCTTGCTGTTCTGATCCCATCTTAGGGTTTGCATCAGTCTGGGAGGAGTCTCTACCAACCTGCAGCTCCTGTAACAACATGGGGGAAAAACCTGCTTCAAGGAAGATCACCATCCAAAAACTTTCTTCCCATGCTTCCCTCCACGCATAGCTGGACACACACAGAATCGCAGAACCACAGACTGGCAGGGGTTGGAAGGGACCTCTGGAGATCACCAAGTCCAACCCCCTGCCAGAGCAGGGTCACCCACAGCAGGTGGCACAGGAACGCCTCCAGGCGGCTTTGGAATGTCTCCAGAGACGGAGACTCCACCACCTCTCTGGGCAGCCTGTGCCAGGGCTCTGCCGCCCTCACAGCAAAGAAGTTCCTCCTCATGTTTAGGTGGAACTTCCCATGTTCGAGTTTGTGCCCGTTACCTCTTGTCCTGTTGCCATGACACCCCTGGACATGCAGACTAATCCCCTGACAGAGAGTCCATGTACTGAGACAGGACAAATCTGATTATTCCTGATGTGCTTCCATTGGGAGGCAAGAGTAGAACAAGATGTGATGGCTGGATGCTGCTGTGATCCTCCTCTCTCACTGAATCATAGAATCACAGAATGGTTTGGGTTGGAAGGGACCTTAAAGACCATGCAGTCTCACCCCGCTGCTCTGGGCAGGGACACCTCCCACTGGACCAGGTTGCTCCAAGCCCCTTCCAACCTGGCCTTGAAGTCCCGAGGACAGAGGCAACCCCAACCAGCCATCCTCATCGCGGGGGAGCCTCCAGCGTGACGTGAGCCTGCTGCCCTCTGCCTTTCTCTCCAGCAGGGACAGGCAGCTCCTGGCAGGTACTCTCCACGGGTCCTGGGAGCAAGCTGCCGGGGAGCGGGAGGGCTGTAATTACAGAGATAACTCACACCATGTCACCCAACAATGATACATGAAAATGCTACATAAACCCGTCTATCTGGTGCTCTCAATTTATCTTTCTGCCTCTGTATTTATTTCTTCCCCCAGCCTATCGCTCAGTACCGTGCAGGAGCTGGAAATGCCAGCTGCTGAAAATGCAATTTGTTTTGATTCACCAACATCTCCCAAAATATCTCCATGACCTCTTGATTTTTTTTTTGCAATGAATTATGATAATGATGATTTTTATTTATATTAACAAACTGCAGTAGCTCAGCATGGCCAGCAGATATACAAAAAAAACCCCAACCAAATATACATACATTACTTTTTTTTTAAATAATGAGGACTTAAAACAGTATCAAACAGTATCAAACTGATGCCTTTTCTAAAAGGCATCAGTACCAAATTTCTACCCTAATTGTAACAATGCTTCTCCTAATGAAAGAATTCATTTGCCTTCTCTAATCAGCTGGCTGGCTTCGGAAATTGCAGCTGATCAGTGTGGAGGAGGGGCTGCAATAAAGGTTTGGAGGAGGCAACTCACAGTTTCCAAGGTACCTCAGAAATTAGGAAGTCACATCCGCAGGAGGTGTAAATTTGTGATGCTGCTGAGAACCACATGGCAGTGCTGGTCTGTGCTTCTCTGGGGAATCCGGCTCCTAAGTCCTGGAGACCTTCCTGCCCCTCTGCAGCCCCACGCTGCTTCCAGGAGGGGGAATCGTGAGCCACGTCCACGGGTGGAGAGGAAGAAACGCTGCTAATGGAAAGTGGTTTCAAAGCACATTAGTCTGTTGTTGTTTCTTTTTTTCATGGGGGAAAACAGAGATGCTGAGCCAAAAAGGTGGCTTCTTCCCAGTCTCTGGAAGGCCACAGGCAGCAGAAGTGCAGGCTCTGCGAGTCCCAGGGGTTTTGGGGTGTTCCTGCATGAGCCCCACGCTGGGTCCTTGATGGACTTTGGGGTATTTCTGCTCTGCACACAGGGCTGGACAAGCCATGGGCCGGCTCCTTGTAGCGTGGTGGGACTGCAGGCTGTCTGCTGGTACATCTGCAAGTTAGGGACCGAGTTCCTTCTCTCACACTGCTTTTGGACAAGGAGCAATGGGGCCTTGGGGGGCTATGTGTGAGACAGTGGCGTCTCCCCTTCACTTTGACCTTTCTCCATCACTCCTGTCGCAGTGGCACTCTGGGGCTTGTGCTTCGCAGCCTGCACCCTGGAGCAGAGGTCTCAGCACAAGCTGGGACAGCCGCCAGCTCTCCTCCTGCTATAGGAGCCCCCGCACCCTAGCACAGTCCCCACATGCCCAAGTCCCCTCATGCCAGGCTCCATCCAGGTGATGTGTGGGGCATGGGAGCTACAAACCACCGGGAGAAGAGGTATAATGGGGATCGTGCAAGTCCTTTAAGCCTTTTCAGGACACCTGGGTGCTAATGTGCCTGAACAGAAGCTGAGCATGTATCACCATGCCTGAAGGCTTAAAATGGTCAGTGGGCGTTAGCGGCATCTCATGATTAACTCATTCCATCAGTGACTAGTGACAAAAGCCCTCACAACACTATGAAGGCTGGCTCAGGTCTAAGTGATGCAGTTCTTTGCACTGCCCTGGCTGGGGCCCACTTTCTGCCGCCAAGAAAGTCACTCATGCTCTGTGTGCTTCTGTTGCCCTGTAACGATGATGCTCAGAGCGGTACGAAGCATTAGGATATCTCATACAGACCACCACACCTCAGGTTTCTGGTCTTGTAGGTTCAGTCACAGCAAAGCAGCGTGGAGCCATCTCCTACACTGTAGGAGGCTCAGAATTACAACCAAACAAGCTGTGGTTGGAGCCTTCTACTCATGTACAAAGGCTTACTGAACAGGAAAAAGCATCAGGCAATGTGGGACCAGTTCCAGGGTATGGAGAACTGGGTAGTCATAGGAGCCCAGCTCTGATGAAGCCTTGAGAGAGCAGAGAATTTGCTGACTAGTGATCCAAATGCTCCTGACTGTGAGTCTGGCTTTGGCTTTGTGTTGGGAGGGATGAGGGCTTAGCTGCATGCTCCAACCTCATGCTACTGAGCAGCGTTACAAAAGGTGCCAGGCTCTTGTAGCTCTGTATGGAGAACCTGCCCAGAAGGGTGTTGATTTCAGCAAATGTGAGCCTTCTTGAGCCTTGGGACATGAGATGGCGATTTTTAATGTCCCAGTCACTACTATTTTTTCCTTTTCAGTCTGCAGCCTGCACTACTCTAGCATGGAGTCAGTGCACAGAGATCTGCTCCTACTTGTGAACCTGAATGTCTCTAACAGGGCCAAGGAGGCATCAGCAGGGTCTGAGGGTACCAAGTGAGCTCAAAGATGCAAAGCAAAGTGCTGCTGTCACTGCAGCGAAGTCACTACATCTATGAAGACAGATCCTACCCTTGCAGGGTAGTATGCACAGTCCATGATTTATAAATCAAAGTGCAGCTTAGGTTTGTCCATGGCTGGGCAGGGTAGCTTGTTGTATCCCAACCTCCCATCCGACTCCTCAGCATGAATTCTTCATCCTGCTTCATCCTCTCAGGTAATTGCAGTGCTGAGATTTGCACACTCATTGACACAAGCCCTTGCCTTATGTTTTCACAAGTTTTTGTGAAGTGCGACAGGAGCGGCTGGAGCAGGAGCCCTTAGTGTGAATGGGGAAGACCCAGCAGTTCTGGATCAGCTCTGGACAGGGTCTGAGTTGGAGATGATCAGATGTTGAATGTGATCACTAGGTGCTTCTAGCAAGAATAATGCAACTCTTTTGCTGTGTGGTGAAATCAGCAAAAGGGTTTAAATCCAAGATAAACCCAATATAACTGACTAGCAGCACCGCACCAAAATGCATATTTACCCCTGGGTCACTAGCACGGACACAGCATGGACACACGTAGAGTAGAAGCAAAGTTCTTTTGAGACACAAGCAAAGGGGCACAGCGTGCACTGAGGAAAGTCGGAGATCAGCCAATAACCCAAGAGTGTGTATGAACATTGCAAGTAGACATGGGTACACTGAGGTTGTCGGCTCCTCCTACCTAGCCACAAGTATCTCGTCCCAGGTCACCCTCCAAGAAGATCTCCTGAATAGGCAGATCTCCTCACACATCTGCTTATGCCTGGGTGTTGCTTGTCATGCCCTAGGCTATATCAAATTTTCCTTCAGGTTACGTGGTTGCTTGACCTTGCTGTGACTCGGGAAGGCCCCAGCCTTTCACACCATCTCCCATCTTTGAGCAGAAAGGGCTCAGTGGCACGTACTGCACTTTTTACCCAGGAGGAACCTGTCCTCCCCACCTTATCAGGACCCAGCCACGCCAGAGAGTGGCTGGCTGGGATAACTGATCCTCACCAGAGCATATTGAGTCTTTTCTAACCATCAAGTACAATAATGTTTTAATGCTTGAGTAAGATTTTATTATCACCATAGTAATGGCTACACAAAGCAGCTGGAAATTGGCCTGCGAGACGAGATGTCCCAGGGAAGAGTTAGGGAACGGCACCTGTGTGGGTGGCACCACACAGAAACACTGTCACTTGGCTGTCCTCTCATACCTGGAGAAACACCCAGAAGGCCCATGTAGAGTGGTCCTCACAACACACACCCGTAGCTGCTGCATCCGCATGCACACCAGCACTCTCACATACGCGTGCGCTTACAAGGACCAGTCCCCAGCTGGGCAGACACGCTTGCTCCAGAGGCACAAGCGGCCGCTCTCCCATCCTTCCAGAGCACGCAGGGGTGCAGGGCTCGCTGCTCGCGGTAGTGCTGTGCTGGCAGCCGGCGAAGGCAGGGGATGAAGGATGCTCACATGCCGAAGCCGTCAGCGCCATGGGTGCTCATGTGACAGTCGCAGGGTATCTGTTTTCCCTTCAATGGTATAAATGCTCTCTTCAGAACAGCACATTCCCCGCCACCGCTAATGAAAACACATGGTGCATTTATGCAAAAGCTCCTTCTCATTCTTGGTAATGACATTGGTGGTGGCAGCTCCTGTCTCCTCCTGCTGCCTCATTCCCTCCCAAGCACCCTTGTCATTTCCCTTCCCTTTATCGACAGCCTTTAATGGGATGAGTCTTTTGCCAGCAGAAAGGAGCCAATGTGTTCTCAGCGGCTGTCAAAGGCACTTCGACTGCATAAAGAGCCTCCCATGTGGTCTCACTGTTAAAATATATATACATACAACAGACAAAACTGTCACCAACGTGCCAGAACCATCATTAGCACTTGATCTTCCTAGCACAGAGGACATGCCTCAGCTAGTTATTTTCATCCAAAATCCTTTTTTTTCTGTCTTTGTTTTATTTTGGGAACTGGGCTGGGGAAGGGTACTTTATCTCCCCAACACCGCATGGAAGAAACAACATAGACTTGGTGGGCACATTATGTTCCCAGTAAAGAGCCGTGGCATCTCTATGAGATGCTTTTAGAAAGTGCCAGACAACCTCCCAACCTGCGTACCCTCCTGCCATCCTTTGATAAGCTTTAGATGAGACTAAGGTAGCCGGGAAGCGCGGGAAAGGGAAAAACTACACAGCGTCAAGAGGGAGCAATAACGCGAGGATGCGCTGAGCAAGGGAAGGATCTGATTTCTTTGCTAATTTAGTGCACGAAGGCCCTGCAGCACCTGCTGCTGTGGACGAGGAGCTTAGCAGGCAGACCTGGATCTCTCCAGGGTTGGGGCGGTGCAATGGATTGATCCTGTCTGGTGTGCTGGGGACACCGTGCAAAATGAACAAGACGTGTGAGCTAGTCACAGCAGCAGCAAGTTCCTTGTCTGCCCGTGACCCGCCTGCATCCCAGCTGTGCTTATGGTCTCACCCCCACGGACGATGTGGCCTCATGGCATAGCACCCTGGAGAAAGGAGCAGGCTCGCCTGGATACGCTGAGAGGTCTTGGGGTAGGTTCTGCTCCCTTGCCTGCAGGAGAGGAGCTCTGCTGGCATCAGCAGCAAGACAGGCAGGATGCGTGTCAACACAGTGATCCACTTACAGGTACCTCTGCACCTTCTGCTGTCCAGACCTCAGCTCGAGAGCACCCACCCAGAGATATATTCCAGTAAATCTTCAAGGAAGGTCACATCCATCATCTTCTCCATGTAGACATTTCTTGGGAGGGCAATTCCCCGTGCAAGCCCTGTGCTTGCCAGCATGGACTTTGTCTTCCACCACCAATGTTCATCTTTGCCCAAGCAAAGGTCCCACCAACCGGCTTGTCTAGACACAGAAATAGAAAAAGGGACCCAGGTACTAAGAGGAAATTTCCTTTAAGAACCAGAAAAGACCCTGATAGGGTGAGTTCTCCCAGCTCTGGGACCATGATGAGATGAAAAAGCAACTGGCTGCAGCCTGCAGGAGTGACTTGCTGCTGCCCATGAGCTGGCAGAGTGGCAAGTTGAGGGCTGCAGAGTTCAGAGCTTCTGCTGCCCAGCCAGCCTTGGTCTCGTAAAGCAGCGTCAGCCTCAGCATTCCCAGGGCTGGGACGCGGGGAGTGCACGCAGGCAGCTGCAATTCTCAGCCGCACCCCCCGGGAATAGCCACACGAGCCACCTGCGTCCCAGCCAACTCGGCTGAGCCCGTGCAGGAGAAACGGGCAGAATCAGACCAGAGTGATGAATATGCTGGAAGATGCCACGCGGTTTCACAGACAGAAAGAGAGGCTAAATTCATCTACTAAATTATTCACTGTGAATTTTTGCTCTGTTCTAGCAGACACACATCCAGCAGCTATATAATAGGGAAATTCAGTATATATCATAGCAGTTAGACACGTATCCATTACGCACAGCAGTTGTTAATCTTCAGTGAACGTATTTAATAATGGCTATTTATGTAACATACATTAACTACCCCTTTTAAACTGAAATTGAATGCATATTTGAGAACCTTAATTCAAAGCACTACTTAAAGCTGAGTCTCTGAGTCAGGGTAATAAGGATTTCGAAAGAGGGGTGTTTAAGTACTTTGGAATAAAGAAAGGTGAGTGGAAAGAAAACCTTTAAAAAAAAAACAAACCCCAAAGAGGTTTTTTTGCACTTGAAATCCCTCCTGGGTACAGACAGGAGCCATGTAGCTGAAAGGGGAGCCACGGGCAAAGAGAAAGTGTGGAGTTGACACATGGCTGGTTATTGCAAGCAGGAGAGATTGCTGAGCGCCCCGGAGGCACCGGCGCCCCGAGGACCGCAGCCTTTCGTGAGGGATGAGCCGGGCTCTGCAGTTGCCCTTGGGCAGCAAAGGCAGCCCCAGGCTGCGGGAATCTCCTGTTGGCAGCACCACGGCTGCAGAGAGCCCGGCCGCAACCCACCGTGTGCGGGGAGGCTGGGGAAGTACCATGGTACCTCCAGCCTTGCAGCTGAACCCACCACAAATCTTCCTGGAAGGGGGAGGAAGAGAAAAGCACAGACTGACAAAGCACTGCCAGAGTCCACCCGTCCCCACAGGAGTCCCCACGGCACTGGAGGTTTGGGCATCCGGAGCTCAGCAGCCTGAAGCCAGGGATGCTGCTGGGTTAGTACCTCCTAAAACATCTCAAAACCCATCCCACTATTTTTTTGTTTTAATCAACCCCTCCATCTCTGTGCAATACACAACCATTAGACTAGACAGAGATGGGGAAGAAAGGTGTTACAAATAAAGGATCAAAGTGGGACCTAATTGTGAGTCAGGGGCACCGGAGCTCTTCCCTAAAGAGCATCCATGGCCCGCTGGCTACTTGGCCACCCAGAGACCCAGAACCAGGGTGTCCTCCTCCTGCCCTGACCTGAACAGCTGCTTGCTGCATCCTTTCTGCTCCTTAAGAGCCTCCAGCTCCTCCTGCTGCCCTTTTCAGCTCTTCCCTGTCTTCCTGGCCTCACCAGTTTTTCCCCATTTTGCTGATTACTTCCCAAGTTAGCCAAGCTAAAACGAGTTTTTCTGTGAGCAGTGGAGCCATGGCACTTGCTTTTCTCTGACTTCATGTTTTGGATAGTGAGATATCATTGAAGCCTCCTGAAGGCTGGATAGTCTTATTTAGACTTCTGCATGGGGATTCTCTGTGGTCTAATACTCTGCTTAAGAGCCCATAGCTATTTTTCGCTTTGTGAGGGCACTGACTTGTGTTTCCCTTCCTGTTTTGTTAAACCTTGTAGTTCTCCCAGCATCTGTCCTGTTGGTTCAGACCATCAACTCCCTGAGGTCAGGACCACCAGTTTCTTTACTCCTAGAGTAACAGCAGATGCCTAGAGTAGTATTTAAGAACAGGGCAAGCACATAGCGATGATCTCCTGAGTTCAACCAAAAGGCTCCTAACCCAAATTTGCCTTTGAATCTAACATCCCTTGATGAATCTAACATCCCTCTTGTGAATGTGTCTGTGGAGTTGCACATTTTCACTACCTAGTACGGGAAGCGCCACCTCCTTCTGTTTAACATGAATGTGGTATCCATCCACTCTGTGGGAAATTCCCTGGTCCTTGTGATGAAAAGAGAGAAGAGCCGACAGCAGCCCACCCTCCCAGGGCCACACAGGATTTTACCAACTCCTGTCACACTTCCCTTCATGTCCCTCTGGAGACGTGGCCAGAACTGCCCAGGCTTGAAGGCAGAGCCCACCCGGGATTTACACGGGGACAGACTGACAGCTTCTGGTCTTTATACTTCTGGTCTTTATTCCTTTCCTAATAATTCCTAACATTTGATTTGCTTTTTCTAACTGCTGCCGAGCACAGAGATGACATTTTCAAAGATGCATGTATTATAACACCGAGATCTTGTTCTTTAGCAATGACAGGCAGCTCACGGTGCTTTATTTAATTCATAAACTTAGGACTCTATTTTCCCATGTACGTTAGTTTCCATTTGTCTACATTGAATTTTATCTGCCATTTTGTCACCAATCACTTGATATCATGAAGTCTTTCTGCAGCCCTTCACAATTGGCCATTGTCTTTACTACCATAATAATTCAATATCTCCAGTTCTTGGCTGTAGGTATTATTGCAAGAAAGAAAATTCATGCTAATAAGCCGTCTGTGGTGGCATTGGGCACAGCTAAACCAGGTCAGCTTCAGATGGGAGGTTGGAACAAACTTCTACATTATCCTTGATGGGACACAGAACTCTCAGCATCTAGGTCCAACCACCTCTCTCCACCTTAGACCCATCCGGGCAGGGATTAGGGCTCTGGCAGTGTCAGAGGGGCATTGTCTGGCTCTATGCAGAGCCCCCAAGGCTCCAACTAGCCTGGCTAGACATGGGCCTCCCCCTCACCCCCAGCTTTCTTCCTGGGTTTGCGCCCCTGAGACTTCCCAAGGTGCTTCCGCAAGGAAAAGCCTCCTAAGAAACCCTGGAGGGCTGTAGCCAAGCAGAGGGAAGTGCACGGAGCTGGAGGTGGAGGGAGGCGGCAAAGGAAATAGTGACTACTACTTTTCCATGAATTCAGCATGAGGGGTTGAAGTGACTTGTGGGGTCACCACCCACGATTCGTACCTGCAGGGTGAAAAACCCTGACTCACTGTGCAGCAAGTGAGAAGATGATTGTCTGCAGAGGTTATCCAATGCCACGGGCAGTGCAGTAAGGAACAGGCATTTGTGCCGTGTGTTTGACCCTAAGCACCTCGGGGCAGGGCTAGATTTTGATCTTATGTGGGTGTCACGGCCAGCGTATGGACTCCTGGTGGTGTCAGTCTCTGATACCAGCAGAACACCTATATGGCCCATAGTCTGGGGTCATAAGAGAGAGCGCTTTCCCCAGAGAGATCACAGCCCAAAAGAAAAAAAAAAAAAAAGCAGTGCAAGAAGATTAAAGAAGGAATATTTTCACCAGAAGGATGCGAAACTGATCCAAACTGCCTTGTCCACCACCTCACACCAAGTCAAACACAGGTAGGAGTAGGCCCCAGGACCCAGTGCTTTATGTCAACCAACCAGTCACCTACCACAAAGATGCTGTCTCGTGCCCTCCTACATTTCCCTTGGTGTTTTCCTTGGTACCACAACCCATGGGACCACCACAGAGCATTGCTCACGTGTGGGTGATGAGAAGGCACCTGGACAGAGACAAAGCAGGGCCCAGTCAGACCAGTGAGGCAGTCATGCAGTACAGCTCTGCAGGTGGGATAAAACCATTTACATCATGGCTGTCCAGAAAGCTTCACTCTCTCCAGGCTATTCAATTCCAGCCACGTATGAAAGAATTCACTTGGCTCCCACAAACGCAGGGAAGAAAAGGAAAACCCTCCTGGAGCCAAAGCACTCGTGGGATGGATGAAGCAGGAGGAAGAGGATGTGTCTCCAGAAAGTCTTCTTTGCCATGCTGGGTCAGCAGCAGGTTTTATTCCACATCTTGAGGCTCTGAGGACGGGGCAGGCAGCGAAGCACCCAGCAGCAGCCTGCCTGTTGGCTGTTATGCTGTGAATGGGAAGGGACTACCCTACTCTTTCCTCTGGTTTGGCCCAGGGCTTCTTTGGGCAAGGAGGAAGCTACAGGGCTGGAAGTTTGGCCTTCACTTTGCTCCACAGCCACTAATGCCAGCTCTGGGAATGATTTGGAGACACAGAGCACAAACAGCAGTGCTCTGTTTCTGCACCAGCAGTGTCAAGACTGCAGTCTCAGAAAGGAGGTTTGCCCTGGGGCTTGTCTCTGCAGACATCATCTCCAAGAGCAGCAGAGCATGGCAGCAATGGGACATGCCGTGGCACTGCCCCAGCTTGGTGTCACAATGCCCAGCACAAGCCTGAGGGATGCTCCACACTCATACCACCGCAGCAGGAACGGTGGGTCTCCCTGGTACCACTGGGCAGGGTTAGTGGGTGCGGAGGAGCAGGTTTGCTCCCAGCTGGGTTAAACCAGCCATGTCCCATACACCTGCCTGCAGTGAACGAGTTGGCTCGTGAGTGGGCATGCAAACGTCATGGGGCAAGACACTAGGCAGCAGACTGATGTATTCACTGCTCAAAGGAATAGATGCTTTTGGGGGTACCAATGGTGGCATCGCCATGAGAGGAGTGAGCAGGGCCAGGCATGGGGCCAGCCGGAGCTTCCTGGTGAGGATGTGGAAGGAACACCAGCCTGAGTCTCCCCATCCCTCTTCCCAGTCACCTGTCTTATCTCCCCAGAGCAATCCCCCTTCTCTTGTTCTCTTTCACTTCTTCTTTCATTGCCCTAACTGTGCACTAACTCAGACAGTGCGACTGGAGGACCTGTAGTGACCCGACTGTTGGGGGTCTGTGGACCATCAGCTCAGCCTGGGGAAAGGCAGGGCTGGTGCACAGAGGAGGATGACTGGTGCAGCCTTTGACTCATCTTCACAGTCTGTGCGTGGGGCTGTGCTGGAGACAGGTTTTTCCAAGCGGTGTGTCATGCCTGCATGATGGATGGTGTCATGCCAGGGGCACTGACCACCCTGGGAAGAAGGGTTTGGTTGGCATGGTAGCATTGGGGACTGGGAATGAACCAGAGATGGCATGTGTGCTTGCTTTTCTTTGCGGCTCCTGTTTGAGGCCGCTGGGAAATTGGACAGGGAAGAGACCTTCCCTGCCACAGGTTATGTGATGTGCCTGTGCTCTGGGAAAACAGCCTTCCTGGCCTCCTTTCCAAAGATTAGGCCAAGAAAAGCTGCAGAGACAATGTGGTTTGATTTTCTGGCCAGGAGGGAGAACTTTACCCCTCTCGAGAACTTTACCCCCTGCTTGATCACAGCAGATCCTGCAGTAAGACATCCAAGTGAATGAACAGCTTTGAGTGATGGAGGCTCCGCCACGTGCCAGAGCAAGCTGTTGGAGGGGTTTATCTCTCTGACTGTTAACACTGGCACTCAGCTCCCACTCCCAGTTTGCCTGGCTGTACCCTCCAGCTGCTAGCTGATATTCTGCCTTTGTCTGCTAGCCAGCTGGCTTTTTTGGTATCTCGTCCTCTCAAAGGCACTTCTAAACTCAGACGAGTCAGATATTAACGTTGTCTTGGATTTAGCAGTGATGTTAATACCTCACTCTTCTTGCCTCTCTCATTGCACAACAGGTTTCCACCACCTCAGACCAACCATCTCTTGAGTTATTTTCTGCTGATTTCCGAATTTGCCACCCGTCTTCTAAAAACGGGCACCTCTGGCACAGACAGGGAGTTGAGTGGTTGCCCTGGTAAGCCATGTCCAAAGGTAATGCCATGACCCTGCTGCAAACTGGTATTTCCCTGCTCATGGAGCCAAGAGCTGTTTCAGGTCTGGCAGCCGCATCACGGTGGCTTCTGGTTTGTTCATTATCCACAACATCCGTTCCAAGGCGTTTTACTTTGCAGCATGCAGTCACCTCTCTTTGTAAAGGCCAGATTGTTCCTCGGATTTGGACAGGGTTATTGGCCTTTTTTTGTAAACCTAGAAAATGAAATGGGTTTTTTTGCAAGAAGAGCTGCATGGAAAAGAGATTCCTTTTAGTTCATTTGCAAACTGTGCATTTGTTTGTTTGTTTTTAATGTTATTCAAGCTTGGAACAAAGATAAAGGTTTTCCAAATTATTGTCAAATTGATTTTTAAAGGGTTTGGAGTCAACATTTCGTTTGACAGTATCGGAATACTTTGCTTCAATCAAGCTTTTGGATTTTTCAAAATTAAATGAAAGGGAGTTTTTAAACTGAAGAATGTTTCAGACCCAAAAAATCAAAACATTTCATTCTGAACATGTCAAAACTGGCCATTTTAAATGTTTTCACATGTTTTTTCTCCAATAAACAAAATTGGGCAAAATCACCATAATTTTGCAAAATACTTCAGAGCTGACAAACTTGCGTTTCCACCATAGAAAAGTCGCACGAAACAAAATTAATTAATCTCCGTTCCCAGTGTGGCATCCAGGGGAAAAAGACCTCCAAAAATGCAAACGCTGGAATTCCCAGGCCAAAAAAAAAAAAAAAAAATAATAATTAATTCATTCACTCTCCAGATAATCAGCATTTCCCACTCCTAATTTTTGTTGATAAATTGCAGCTCTCCCCATCAGCATGCACGGCACACAGGACGCTGAGCCACCAGGCAGCGTGTGGTTTCTGCCCTGCTCACCTGCCCACTGGAAGGAGACTCTTTAAAACTCTTCACTGGTCTGCAGTGGTTCGAACCGGGCAGCATCCCCTCGGTGTCAGCGCTCCGGTTTATCACCACGGATAATCGCCCTTCCCTTCCCAGCAGGGAGCCGCGTGGAGTCCACCGGCCTCGTTCCACTGAAAGCCTCGGATGAGATGTAAAAACACCTCGGCACAAATCTAAACAATATGTCTGCCTAATGGTCGCCGAAGGGGCATTTTCCTCTGGAGCAGATCCATCACGGCGGCGAGTGTCAGACTCCAAGGGTTGGCTTTTTAGGTGGAAAAGGCTCTGGCACGCTCCCCTCCACTCGCCAGATGCAGCAACACTCACTGGGTGAGACAGGGTTTCTACGAGATGTATGTGACTAAGCACCCTCCAAATATTAATGCTGCAAGTCTGAGGTTAATTAGCCTCCACAAATCAACGCAAGGCTTTCTCCCCCTGGGCTCCTGCCAGACTTCTTGGCTTGCACGGGGGGCACGTTGTGGCAAGGGACAGGGACCCCCCACCAGCTCTACAGCCCTTGGCACGAGCTGCCCGGCTCTGCCCAGCCAGGGCCAAAGGAGCTGATTTCCTCTGCTCCCCAGCTCCCTTGCTGATTGATTTATGGAGTGTGAGATTACAGGCTGGAGCTGGTAACAGGGAGCTTTGAAATGAATGAAATTGCAAAGAGGATTTATAAGTGTAGCCGAGCTGCTCTGGTGGCGACACGGAGCAGGCGCTTTGTGCCAGGTGGGGAGGACAGAGGAGCAGTGGGACTGCCGAGAGCCTGGGACTCAGCAAAACGGGGCGAGCGGGGCAAGTTGGGGCAAGCAGCTGCACAGGCAGTGTTCCACGCCTCCGTTCCTGCTGCGCAGTAAATGACCAATGCAGATAAGAGAGCATCTCGGGAGCATCGTGGTTTTGCCTTGATTAAGGCAAGATGGCTCAGCGGGTGCAAGAACCTCTCTTCTGAGGTTTTCTTGCCTCAGTTCCCTGCCCTGCTGTGAACAAGCCACCCACTAACGGCGTCTGCGGGTTTGGTGTCATCTGCACTTTTTGTCCCTTGGGTGGACGGGCGCTGCGTCACTGCAGGTCAATTAAAACATTGTAGAACAATTGCAAAACACCTTCAGCCACTTGCTTTCTTGCATGTGCTTCTGATGCCTGAACTGTGGGTTTTCCATTGGCCTTGAAGCTTCCCGATGGTTTCCTCGGAGCAGCGGGACACCCCTGCATTTCTTTACCACCGAGGACACTTTGCAGCCCAACAGGGAGGTGCTGGTGCTATGAGCATCTTGGGTCGGGAGGCTTAGATAACGGGAGGTCTGGCTCTCTCCCTTACATGTTAGTGATTAAATTTTGCCTTGAGCTCATCACAAGCTGCCAAAGTAGGAATGCAAGCCTGAGGCGGGTTTGTGTGACACTGGGCATCTGAATATGGGCGTGAGGCTTTCTGTATTGCTTGAACAATGCCCAAACCCACCATTTCATCACTTCTTGTGCACTCTGCTGTATTTCCTGTAACTCCAGCAGCAGAAGCCCTGGTATTCAGGGTAAATTTTGCCTCTCCTATGGCCTTCAACTCCTGTGGGTCCTTCAGCAGCATATAGATGGAAACGTGAGTGCATTTCAATACTTGCAAAGCAGCAACGAGGAAACACAGCTAGCCTTGTCTGAGCTTCTGGCACGGGAAAACTGTTGCTTCTCCCCTTCTGCAGCAAAGCCAACAGGAATGGCTGGTGAGCGGCGGCGGGACCCCGCGGGGGTCTCAGGGCAGAGCAGCACCCGGATGATCAGAGGGACTCCAGCCCGGGGACAGGCCAGGGGAGCGGTGAACGTGCCTTTCATGACAGCCAGCTCAGCGGCGAGGCAGTCACACACCAGCCCTCTGCCAGCCCCAGCACAGCAGGACACGGCTGATCGAAGCCCGATGGATCGAGGAAGATCAAAGCTCCCCTTTTATCTCAGTCTCCCTTCTGCCTTCTTCCACAGCTGGAGGGCGTGTGTTCCCCTTCTTTGTAGATGCTCCATCCCCTTCTTTAAATCTTCACTTAAAGCCTTCCTTTCTTCTCCAGCATGCAGCTGAGTCCTTTCCGAGTGCGCTGCTGTAATGCCCATGGAGGATCCTATTCTAAAGGCATAAATTACACTGCACCGTGTCGGCTCCCTCTCGCTGAGCATCTTTTTCAGGTAACACTTTGTGTTAAGTGCACATTAACTAGTCCTGAACTGCTCCAGCATCACAAAGAGCGGCTCAGGGGGACACCCCTCTGCCTGCCGTTCATTAGGATCAATGTCGACAGCACAGCCCAAACCAGGATGAAGTCTGACCCCCCCCCGCTTCTGCTGCTGGGGCTGCCATTACCTAATTGGATCCAATGTAACGTATTAGAGCACACATTATGAGATGACATAAATTGGGTTTGGCTCTTTCTCAGCAAATGAAGGGGCCTCAGTTATTGTAATGAGCACAGCAAGAAGGAAACACATGGGTGTCCATGTCATCTCCTGTCTAAGGGAGCCCTCTGGGCGGAGGCACCAGGCCCAGAACAAGTCACTTGCTGCTGCTGACCCCTTTAATCTGCAAAATGGGATGGAAGCGCTGCTTGGGCAACCCCTCACAGCGGGCTACAGCAGAAGGGCTCATAGTTCACCCAGGCCTTGAGGGCCGTCCCAAATGCCTTGACCTAACTCTGTTGATGAAGCATGCATTGAGTCATTTACAGGGGCCTGGTTGTCTGAGGAAAACAAGGCATCCCAGAATATAACTGGTTTTGGCGCTGTGGGCTTACGCGTGAGGTCAGTTCTTCATGGAGTGGGAGACCTTGCAGAGGATTTTTGTTGTAGATCAAAGAACAGCCTCAGCAGTGTCTGAACCAGATGAGCTCCAGAGGACTCTGTTTTCAGATTGTTCAACCCAGGGGCTGCTCCTCACCACCCCGTCCTACTGCTGCCGTGGCCCTTTGCCCAGAGTCCTGCAGAGCCACTGAGCTCCTCCGGGCAAATGGCAGAGGACATGCACGGAGCATCTCTCCTACAGCGCTCCTGCCCAGATCCCCAGCAGGGACACGGAGGTGCAGATGTTGGACAGAGGGTTTCATTAATTCTTAGCACAGTCAGTCAGCATTGCCCTCTAATTTCTCCTGAAGAAGCTCTTTGCTAACCACAAGCACAAGAGTGGTCAGTCTATGCTATGTAGAAAGAGGGTTAAAGTGCTTAATGTTTACTGTGTTTATAGTAACTGCAGATGATGGTGTTCATATGCACATCCAACCTCTTTTAATATCTTGTGGCAATAAGCTCCACAGATTAACCACACGCTGTATAAAATCTTGTACCGGTTTTGAATTTACTGCCTTTTAATTTCCTGCATTATGATTTTCTGCATTTCCTGAGTTTAATTTCTTGCCATCCTTATCTTTTCATCACGCTCCAAGATCAAATCTGGGGTATTTTCTTCTTACCACTGAGACTAAAAATACCACATAACCAGAAATTCTTGCAAAGTTTTGCCATTTGCACCTTCAGCGATGTTTTGCCCCAACAAAAAGAAAAAAAAACAGGAGCTCCTTAGCGAAGTGCATCAGATTAGCTTCTGAAGGTGGGTGCAAAATTGGAGTTTCTGCTTAAGATTCTGTTTGAGCAACAAAATAAATAAATTGGTATCAGGGGAGTGTTTTGAGCAGATACACACCATAAAGATCTGTGGTTCTATGCTCCAGGGAGTCAGAGGTGCTGGGGGGAATTAGCACAAACGGAGACGCTTGAGTTTAAGAGGTCTCCTCAATCTACAACTCTCTCCACCCTCAGTTTCTGGCTGTTATCCTCGCAGTCCTCCTGTGACATGAAGTGTTGATCCGCGGTATGGATGGAAGATGGGGTCTGTGACCGGGAGCTCTGCTTGGCCCTTGCCCCAGCAAGGTGAGCACCAGCCAGAACCACCCTGGAAGGTTTGTAGCTGTCTCAGTGCAGCCCAGAGCCCGGGCGCTTGTAGCAGCTCAGAGCACGAGCACCGGCTGCAGGCAGGTGCCTGCAAAGGCCCATGCAACCCATTGAGAGAGTCATCCATGCCTGGGCACTAAGCTCTGCTCTGGAGACACCTCATCCCCCTCACCTCCCCTGCTCTCAGCATCACATACCACCACCCAGGTTCTCTCTTTTCTTCTGAATCAACATTAATGGAGAAGCACGAGGTGGGAAAAACAGTGTCATCTCTCTTCTTTGTACCACGTTGGTCCCTCTGCCCTGGCTGCAGTGGTTTTGGAGCAAAGCAGGGGCTGGGTGCTCTCCAAGATGGGTCCAGGACGCAAGCGAGGCATCAGTGAGTGGTGGCACAAGGTTGGCACAGGGCTAGCGTGGGCAGGGTAGCCAGAAAATGTAGCACTGGACCAAGATTAGAAATTGTATACTGCCAGACAGACAGAGGCTTGGTCTCATCTCTGCAAGACTGGGCTTAGGAGCTGGTCCTGGATGCTCGTGAGGAAGATGAGGGTCTCCCGCTGAGCACCGTGACACTATGCTAAAGTGTTCAGAGAGATCTTCCTTCCCAACCCAGGCAGCTAATGGCTGGTTTATGTCCTGAAGCGTGAGGGTTTAGGTCCCCTGCAGATTTTTATCCCATTTAATGTAACTGTAGATATCCTCTGTATTCATATAAATGAATAATCCTTTCTGAATCCTTCTAAGCACTTTGCTTTAGCAGGCTGGATATTATTAATCATAATGCTTTGCACTTAGCATTTTACCTATTCACAGCACTGAACAAACACTGGCTAATTAACCCTCCTCATGCCGCGGGAGGCAATTATTGCCCTTGCTGCCCGGAGGGGGAAGGTGGCACCAAAGGCGGCCGTGAGTGGGGATTTTGGGCCAGCGTTGCCTCTTTTCCCACAGCGTGGCAGTGGGTGCAGTGGAAACAGGTCATTATCTCTATGGCTATAGACCTACTTAAAACTTAGCGGAGTTCTTCCCTAAGAAATGTGGAAGAATATAATTTTATCCCCCCCCTACAACCGACTGGCTTTCTTCACTGAAAGGGCAGAAAACTGAAAACTAGAACTAAAAATATTTAATTAACTAAACAGAAATCAACATTCAGAAAAGAGAGAAGTTCTTGGGGGCAATTTCTGTCTAGTCAAAGCAATGGGGAGTTGGGGTGGGTGGAGGGAAATGCCACCAGAGCAGCTCTGGATGGTTTTGCTGTGCAGCCACCAGCAGCTGCAGGGGAATGCAGATGATAATAATAATAATAATAATAATAATAATAATAATAATAATAATAATAATAATAATAATGATGCTAACGATAATATTTCTGTGCCTGGTTTCCCTGCAGCATCCTGCACAGACGGATCCCAAAGCACGTTATAAATGGAGTTGCTGTTGTCACTCCTCTTTCGCAGGCTGGGCTATCACAAATGCCGCGCAGCTGAGAGCCAGACTTTAGCTGTCTTCGCACTAGGCAGCTGCCAACCGCCTCCGTTGTCCCCTGAGGGGACGAAGCCTCCGAGACACTTGCTAGCAGGGCTGGCAATGTCCCTCTTCTTTCCCTGATGATGAGGGACTTTGCACCCCTTCCTTGCGTGTGCTGCTCCACTTCCAGATGGATCACGTTGGTGGAGATGAGTCTCACTCTCTCTCTTTGCCCCATCACCCATGATTTATTAACGCTTCCTTCCGTGGCCGGAATACTGGCAGCTCATCCGTAGGGTCACGTCTCCAGCCTTAGTGCCAAGTTCTCACTGCGGGATGAAACAAGACGAAAGATGAAACAAGATGAAACAAGGATTTGTCCCTTTAGGGCAAGAGAGCAGCTGACAGGGAAGGCATATCAGGATGCACGACTTGGGGCAGGAGGGTGGGCATCAGGAGCAGCGATACGCAGGCTCAGTTAAAAGGCTCAGTCCTTTTAACCCTTACGTGGCACGGATATGCTCTTCTTCCCTGCTAATCAGCCATGGGGAGAAGCATCCTTCTGAGGGACAGTTCCTGGGGGAGAGGTGTCACGCTCTCTCCGTGTGATCCTCCCCGCTGTGGAGGCCGCAGGCCTCACTGGCCGGCCACAGCAGCTCCCCTTCCTCGGGCTGCCCTTGTCTGGCCACCTTGGAAAACAGGTCACGGGGATATCTCGTTCAGTCGGGAGGACAACACTCCTTCCCAATCAGATTTCACCTCCGGGCACATCTCCAGCTGAGCCGAAACTGCCCATTACTTTCCCAGCTGAAGCCCTCATTTTGCAGACAGAAGGCCGTTTATTGCCAGATAAATAACGCCGCAGCTTGCCGAGCTGGCTCAGGGCAGCACAGGGACATGGAATTGCGAGTCAGGATAATCACAGGTGTATATCATATCTCAGGGGGATATTATATCAAAGGCATGCGCCCCTGTATGAAGACAGCAGCCGGGATTTGACTCAGATATCAAGTGCTCAGTGAGCATGGCATGTCTACGCCTCTTCCCTTCTATCTGGTGCACTTAGCTGCCCTCTTGGTGGATTGCTACTGCCCTTATCTATCCCGAATGCTAATGCACCAGAATATATTCGGATTGCCCCAATGTCATTTCTGTGGCTGGTAAATGTGATAGATGAACTACCCGGCTCGTGCTGCTAATGGAAACCCAGCACAAGCAAGAGCCAACAGAAATACTCGTAAGTCAAACGAGATGCTGTGATTTTTCACTTTGGTACCTGAAATCCCTGCCTCCCTCTCTCTGGCCGAGAAGGAGAGGGGCTGTCTGCAGCTGCCGGAGCTCAGTGCCCACGTGTGAGCGTTGTGGGGAGCAGGCTCTGCTGGGACCCAGCCTGGAGCCAAGAAACAGCCCCTTTCCCTGAACCCCAGGCTGGCAGAGAGAGGAAAAGGTGCTTGTAGTGCTTTGTCTCCTGCGGCAAGGGGAAGGGAGGAGCATTTGTGCGTGTGGTGTTACCAGGATGAGTTCTTGCTCTGCGAGGGGGGCTGAGGAAGTTCCCTTTGCCTCTGGCACTCGAGGAGCTCTGGGGCATTGATTGCTTTAATCCCCTGCCATCCCTGGGAGATGAAGAATCACCTTCTAGCAGGGCACCTCTCCCTCCCAGCATGGCTGGCAACGCTTTTTCTTTCCTTTCTCTTCACAGACACTGTAATGCCAAGGCACAAGGAGGCTTTGCAAAGCCCCCAACAGCCCAGGACTGGAGCGCAATTGTGACCCTCTGGGCAGACATTTACGGTCCCGTCCCCAACAGCACCCTGAGCCAAGTGCCCAAGGTGCTGCGTATGCTCCAAATCAGCACCTCAGCCCCAGCTGCAGGTCTGTGCTGTTTGTAACTAAATCTGCCCACGGGCTGAGGGCTGGTCTAGCCCAGTGCCCGTTTCTGCTGTGCTGGATGATTTGCAGCAGTAGCTCGAATCCCACCTCAGGACCCCTTGGAGGGAAGTTGTTTGTCAACCAGGCCACAGCTTTAATGCTTAGGAGACCTGAGTTCAAATCTTTGCTTCTTTTCAGGCTTGCGATGTGCAACTTACAGAAGCAAGTTGCTTTTGCATGCCTCAGTTTCCCCAGGCGATGACATGGATGGCAGCTCCGCACTACGTTCCAGAGGCCAGCAGGGAAAGCCATTTCCAGAGGGTAACAATAGACAGGTGCATGCGTTTTGGAGATGGGGTTTCCACAACAGTTCTCTTCCATGCAGGGGAATTCGTTCAGGAAGCCTGCACAAGGGAGAAATCCCCTCTCCTCCTCCGTCTGCTCAGTTCTTACCCTGGGAGAGCTCTGCTGGGTGATGAATTGCTCCAGTGGGAAGGCAGTGGTGCCCTTTCTGTTTGTGTGGAGTGTGTCTAATACACTGATATATGCTGCATTCATCCCTTTTAAATATAAATCAATAAGCTGCTATATTTCAAAAGAGAAGAGAGCACAGGCCAGTCAATGTGCAGTATAAACGTCTTCATTCCCCGGGGTCCCCCTGGCTGGACTGGAGGGCCATAGCACACAGTCACCGAGGGAGAGGATACGTGCTCAGGGCTTTCCAGTGAGCTGTGCCAAGAAGTGAGCAAAAACGTGTCAGGGTTTTCCCCATGTCCTGATGCTGCCAAGATCCCCGGCAGCAGGCACGCACCAAACCAGCCTGATGGCCTGCAGGGAGGCACCTGTGCTCTCGGTAGCCAAACTTGCCCGAGACACGGGGCCAAACAGCTCAGTGCCCCTCTCTGCTGTGCAGGCTGGATTATTTGCAGCACCTCAAATCCCACGTTTCACTTTTCTCTCGCCTTGGTCTAGTGGATGTGGGGCTCCGTGCATGTGTGTGTAGTGCCTGTAGTGTGATGCTCAGTTATATCAGCCTCCTGCTCTGGGGGAGGAGCGAGGGCTTCGTCTGCATGTAGGTCTAAGCTGTCGGAGCATCTACCCTTTCCGCGAGGTCTCCAGGTGTTAGGGAGCTTGGGGTACAAGTGCATTTGTGGATCCGGGCTGTCTTTTCTCCAGAGTCCATATCTCCCTCCATCCTTTGCCCCTGTGGCTTAGCCTGGAAAGCCCCCTGGGCGTGGGCTGTGGCTGCACCTACGTGACAAGACCCTTCACTGCAGGGGGACCCCAACCACCCCGTGTCCTTCCTGGCAGCTGGCTGTGCAGGAGCCGTGGGCTCAGCCCGGTGAGCTTCCCGAGGCGAAGCATCTCCCTGGCCATAAGGATGGGGCTGGGAACCAGCTCCCAAGACCAGGCGGAGGAGGGACGGCAGCTCTTCCTGGCAGAAACTTGTTCTGGCTCGGATAATGCCCATAGTACAGTCAGATTTTCCTCTGGCGCTTCCTCCCGCTGTCGTGCCTGTCTGTCTGTACCCACGCAGGGGCTCTCATCTGCCACCGCCAGCACTCGGCCACCGGGGATGAGCTCTCAGGGGTCATCAAATGATGCCCCCAGCCACCATTGTTGGTGCAGGAACACACCCACTCCTTACCGTCTGTTATCATGCTGAGAGCTGGGCAATATCGCCGGTGTTACTAACATCATAGTTAATAAATAAATAAATAAATAAATAAAACCTACTGTGCACAATTGCAAAATGGTTGCAGATCCAAGAATTGCTAATTATACAGCAGTTTCACATCTAGACTATTATTTATGATCAAAAAATGTCAATTTGTATAGACTCCAACATTTCACCTATTAAAAAGCTCACCCATTAATTCATGTTGCATTTAAATGTTCATTTTAGGCTCTCTGGTTAATGCACATGATTCTCTTTCAAGTCCTTTGGAAGCCAGAGTTGAAGTTGAAAAGGAGAAGTAGCCCCTTTTCTGGAATCTTCTGCTAAGAAAAAATGTTAATTATCTCTCAATATTTTATTAATAATCAATTTCTTATGATTATTTTTTTAATGAGATGTCATTACATAAATGCCCTCATTTTCTGGAGTGCATTTGGTATTTGTAAGAGCCTGCGATACAGTTTGCATGAATAATTCCCATTCAATTGACTATTCCCAAACTGTTCACTTCAATCCTCCGCTATTTATTACTTGAGATGTGTGGTTGGCCACTGCACTTGCTGGATATTATTGCTAATTGGATGGCTGTAGTTTTTCAAACAAGATAAATTTAGGGTTAGTGGGTAGCAGAGAGGAAAGCGTGCAACCACCAGTTGGCCATGTGGATAAATACTCAGATCCGGGACATTCCAGGATCAGCAAATGTTTCCATGAATCTCTGGGTTTCATTTGAATGGTTACACCCAGCAAAACTGCTCACACCTGGGGCAGGAGGACCACGCTGTGAGTCATCTCTGAAGCACGGTTTCCCATGGCGTGCAATGACTCCACGAGGGCGGGCTTGACAGCAAGGTCCAAATATCCCAGCTTGACCTGAAGTAAAACAAAAAAAAAATAGCATTTTGGGGGATTTGTAATGGTATGCATCCTTTCAGGATTGTGTGGCCCAATGTAAAAATTAAAAAAAAAAAAAAGCCATTATGGATTTTTAAAGGCACAGATCCTTCCAGCACTGTGTGATGCGTTTGTAGTAGTGACAGAGAGCATCTTGATAGGGAAAATCAAATCTTATGCCTCAGAGCATGGGGGCATGTTTCCTGGGGTCAGGAAGCACCTTTTCCCCTCCAGCTGAGGCTGGGCCGGATTCCAGTTCATTTTTCACTAACTGCGAGGTTTTCAGCCGCTCTCCGCACAGGGCAAAAGCCAATGACCCTGTGATGGCTGCTCCGACCCCAGATCGAGTACCTCGGGATCATCTCTCCCAGCCAAAACCACCCGCCGCAGCTCATGAGCGAGTGAGGGGACGATGGCGCATGACGCCCAGGCGTGCCCGACGCACCACGCCACCCGAGGAGCCGTTGGAGGTGGGAGGGAATCCCCGCATTTCAGCGTGGCCGGGGTAGGGGGGGGGGGGAAGATGTGGGTGATGAGACACAGCTTCAATAAGTCTCTGAGCCCTGCTGCCTAAGTGAGACGTTGACAGAAACAAAAGAAACCCCGTTAGGAAATCTCTCCCCCTCCGCCTGGAAGAGGGCGAGGGTTTTGTTTGAGGCGGGGGGAAGTGGAAGGTTTGCATACATTTCAAGCCTCAGCCGAAATACAAAGTGCTTTTTGTGAACGCAAGAGAAAAGGACGTGAAGCAGGCAGAAGAGGAGGAGGAAGAGCAGGGGAAGGATGCCTCAATACAAAAAAGCTTAGCCTGATAAAATATTTAGGACGGGCTCACACATCAGAATATTAATGCTCTGCATTCCTTGTGCTTGCACTCTGTTGATCTTCATTCTCCAGTGACCTTGTTTACAGTATCTGAATTTGCAGTCTGCATTTTAATAAGGCCCTGAGAGAAGGTCTGAGACACAGCGTCTCACTGAACCAACTTCAAAACCCTCCTCCGACTGGTGGAAATTCTGGAGGATGGGATCTGGCTCTGGGGCGCCTGGTGCTTCGCCCCCACTGAGGGCACCCCCTCCGGAGAGCCCGGCCGTGCCCCCCGGCTCAGCCGTCACTGCCTTGGACTGGGAAAATAGGGCAGCATGGAGGGGCTTCTTCCTGTAATTAATTTTCCTTCCCGCCTTCCCGAAATGCTCGGTGGAAGCCTGGCCTCCTCCGCACGGTGCAGGCAGCCCCCGTGCAATGGCTGGTCCCCGTCCTCTTCCCTCTGTCATCACCAGGTGACCCAGGGGAGATCGACCGGCTGCTCCCCACAGGCTCTGCCAGCCGGCGCACAGCTAAGCAGCTGGAAGTGCTCGGGAGCCACGGTCCCCGCAGCAGGCACAGGAGGGGTCCGGAGGCGGCCGCCGTCTCCTGCAGCTGCCGGGAGAGCGAAGCGTGTTCCCGAACCTGAATCACCTAATGGGCTGTGAAGGGGTCTCAGCAGGCAGAGCCCAGGCGCCGGAGGATGTGGGACAGATCGTGCAGTTGGAGTGTTTGTCACATCTGCTGGCTGCTTCTGCCGAGATGCTGCCGGAGACAGGAGCGTGCGGGAGGGCAGACGGAGCTTGCCCAGTGCCAGTGCCCACCTCTGCTCACTCAGGGACTGCCGAGATCCGACGTGCCTGAGACAAACCCCGGGCACGAGGTTGCGATAGCACAGGGCCCGTCCTGCACCGGTCCACGTCCACCCAGCAGAGGGTGGTGGCTGCCCATGGACACGCTGGTTGTGCAGCTCAAGGACATGCTGGGCTGAGCACAGGGCTCCCAGCACCGGGGGTGTCCCGTGCAGTGGGGCAGCAGCTGGCAGCTCCTATGGAGCCTTGCTCTCCCCAGGGACAGCCCTGCCCCACTTGCCTGTGATGCGATGTGCTGTGGGGTTGGTATGCTGCCCAGGCATGGCCCAGTGGGCATCCCGGCACCGCAGCGCCGGGATGGAGCAGAAAAATAACATTGGGGCATCTGGGGTTTTTGGAGCAACCTTCTTGAAAGCCAATACTGGAAATGAGCTTGAGGCCAGTCATGCCTCTTCAAATACCCAGATCCAAGCCATTCAGAAGGTGTGGGAGACCATTCCCCAATCCCATCCCACTCCTACTTGTTCTCACTTTTAGAAGAAGCACGATCTGAAAAGGCGTCATCCCTCCTTCTCACCACCCACACCACCTCTCCTTCTCACCCTGCCCGTGGACCCGTTCTGTGTGGTGCCATGGCTGGTGTGTCCTCATGGTGCCACAGGCAGGGCATTGCGCACAGCAGCATCCTGCAGAGCCAGCCTGGGTCCTGCTGCAGCACGGTCAGTGTGGCAGGAGCCAGGAGGTCAGGCTTGACTTTGCATCTACCCAGCACTTCGCATATTTGTACTCTGACATAAATGAATGAATCCTTACAAAGACTCTGGGAGGGAAGGGAGGATGGTTTGGTGTGGTTTTTTTGTCTGTTTTACAGATGGGAAAATACAATATGTAGTCACTGGCAAAGCAAAGATAAGAACTTGGAGCAGCTTCCTTCCAGCCTTACCTCTTCTCCCATTGCAACAATGCCTCAGCGTCCGCAGGGCCATGCAGCCGGCTGGGTGTTTCTGCTCCTGCAGAATTCTGTGCAGGATTCCGCACTGTCCAGACTCCTGAAATAGACCTTCACTGCTTTACCCTTGTTTTCCCCTGGGAAAATCTCATCGAGTGTCTCCCCTCTGACTTCTCACAGAGAAACAGCTCAGGGTAATGCATCATCTTGCCTCAGGAGTCACATGGCCCTGCAGCACCCGGGGTCCCCTCTTGGGGGGATGATGACGAGTTCCACTGCCTGGCACTCCTCCCACGGGTGAAAAGGGAGGACTTGCTGCGTGGGTTTGGGAAGGCTCTGAGGGCTAGGCTGGGACCCTGCGATGGCCAGCAAAGCAGGGAAAATTTGCAGCTCCAGCTCAGGACATAGTCATTGTCCTGACAGAGGTTCAGAGATGATTTTCAAGAGCAGCAAGAGATGTTCCTTCCTCCAAAGAGACCTTTCTTCCTTCTCTGAAGAGCTCCAGGCACAGAAGCCTATTGTGTACCAGTCTCTCCTCAGCATGTCCTCACCTTGCTTGGGTTTGTGTGCAACACAAGTGGAGGCTGGTGAAGTTTGGCCCTGCAGCTTTCTGCTTCCTAGACAGCTGATTGCTCCTCTCCTGCCACTTGCTTTTTTTTTTAATTCCAGAACTGAATTTGAACTCCAAAATATTACAAGAGGGATCTTGTGCATTCACTTCTTGTTCAGGAGACAATTTTCCCCAGTACCATCCTTGCCACTGACTTCTGCACACATGGCTGACCTTCCTGGCAGATGCCAAGAGCTGAGTTGGGTGGCCATGTCCCATCATGGCAGGGGGGCTGGAACTAGGTGATCTTTTAGGTCTCTCCCAACCTAAACCATTCTGTGATTCTATGATTCTACGATTCTATGGTCAGTGGAGATCTGGTCAGTTCAACCACTGGACCTTAAAGTACGATTCGGGACCTATTTCCCACCATGTCATATGGCACACAGTTCTGTGAGGCTCAGCCCTCTCTTGGTTTAACACAAATACCAATAAATGCACTGGAGCAGGTAAGGCATTGTTTTGATGGCATTTGATGATCCAAGTGGAGAGAAAGTGCGATGAAAGCACCATTATTTTGGTCTGAGCCTCTGTCAGAGCTCAAGCCTGCACAACCTGCAGTGGTCATTTGTGTTTTCCAGAGGAGGCAAAATTCATCTGGGAGGTACCTCCAGTGCAGACCCAGAGTCAGTCGTATTCCCTCTGCGATTGCCTCTGTGTATCAGTTGCGCTACAAATTGGGAAATGGTCAAGAGGCAGTGAAATAAAACTTAGCACTTCTTACCTACATTTTTAGAAGTCCCACACGGACTGGGACCCAGACTCATGCCAGGGACGGACTGAGGAAACTCATCCAGCCCCAGCTTTGAGATGACTGGGAAAAATGATAGAGGCTGCACAGCTCAAGGCCGACTTTTGTTTTCCAGTTCAGAGATTTTGGCACAATCTCAGTCTCTCTTTCCAACTTGGCTGCATACCACCAGAAAGGCCAGAATGTGGCTTTTCTTTAAAGAAAAGGCCAATTCTTCCTAGGCTCAGTAGCTTGGCTTTCAAAACAGCAGACTGGCAAAGTCAAACTCCCAGGAAGGTAGAATCTCCTGGGAAAAGCCAGAGTCAGTTCCCAGTGAGACACAGCACCTTCTGAGGCTGGGCTGCGCAACCAGCCCGTGGCATCCCTGCCTGCCCCACCGCAGCTTGCTGCTCCCAGTAGAAGGGTCTCTGCTCTGGGAAGTTTCCATCGTGTCCACCACTTTGTCCGGAGAAGAGATGTCATTTGAAAGGGCAGGATAAGGCCACAGAGTACCTGGGCTTTGGGAGCAGGGATGTGGAAAGGGAGGTTGATGTGTTGCTGGAGCCTGTGTAGGACCTTGAGCATGAACGTGTCCGGGGAGGGGCTGCAGAGTCCTGTGGGGACTCCCAGGCTCACTGAGCATCTGCTGAGCTCTGAGAGGCGTTTTTGGGGCATGGAAGTGCAGTCTCCAGACATAGAGGTGCAGGTATTGGGGCAACGGATGGCCATACTACCTAGGATGCTGAGTGCGTAAAGGATAACTGCTGGCAGCTGATCCCCATGATCGTGATGGCTGGGGACAAGGGGCAAGAGTTGTCCTGGGCACCATGCTCCAGGGAAACCTGCAGAATGGGCAGGAGCCACCAGCTTACCACCATACCACCAGCAAGAGTTCCTGCTGCCCCCGGAGCTGCTTGGTGCCATGCCTGACAGGGAAATTGGGATTTTACCAAAGGCAATGAGGCAGGGGAGCAGAAGGCTTCAGCCATGCCAAAATACCCAGGGCACCAGGGATGGTGATGGTGCGCTGCAGCCACTAGCTTTGCACACTCTGGTAAGGCTGGTGCTGAGTTGCCAGCACAGAGCGCGCGCGGGTGACACCACACCGTGTGTGTGCCTGGGCTTCCTGCTGTGCCCTTAAGTGGGCAGTTTGCCTTGGGACCATGGCCAACCAACCACCAGGGCCCCAGCAACCCAACCGCTCTCAGCACCTTTCAGCAGAGGACAAGCTGGAAGAGACCAAGAGACCTGCTAGGGCAGCAGCAGGGGATGCCCTCCCTCATTCATGCCGTAGGAGCAGAGCCACCACCATCAGCAGCACCTCTGATGGCCAAAAAATGGCAGACTGAGGCTTCACGAAGCTTCAAACTTCTCTGGAAGAGCCTTCAGAGCTGCCTCCACCATGTCCATGCCAAGATGTCAGGAGTGAAGCTCAGTGACAGGTTGAGGCACTGTGGCTCATGGGGGAAGGACAGGGCAAGGGTTTTGGAGCTGACATCAATGCCAAGGAAATTCTCCTTCCTCTGCGTGCCTCGGTTTCCCCATCTATTAACTGAGGTCGTTGATGTATCCTCCTGCACCGTTTGAAATCTAAACATCGGCTTTCAAGCGCAGAGTAATTGCACCTTTCCCTCTTTATCACCTCACTTCCCAGTGTGATGGGGTAGAGATTAAATATTAGGACAAGGTCAGTTAAGGACAACTTCTCCCAGCAGCACTGGAGCTGGAGGAGGGTGTGCACAGCTGCCTGTATTTGCACAGTCTCAAAACTCTCTCACAGGTCCTGGAGCAAAGCAAAGGCCATTTGTTTATTTCCCCCCCGCTCCAATTTCTAAATAATGGTCAAGCTGGAAAGGAGCAGAACTGCAGTGCAGAGAAAACACGGACACATTTCTTGGGTTTCTTTAAAGCTCCCTGTCCCCTTGCCTGGCCCCATTGTCTGAGCAAGGCTGGGCTGAGGCAGCGAGGCGAGGGGATGGAGCTGCAGGGACGGATGTGTCTCTGCATGCAGGTTATCCAGTAGCTTTGTGGCTCACAACAGCAGCAAAGTGCCCTGATCCACTGCTGTGAGGGTCTCACCCTGCCCCTCAGCTGCTGGAGGTGCTGATGTCCCTCAGCAGAAGCCCTGTGCAGCAGACAGGCAGCAGGGAATGGGGAGGGGGAGCGCTCCCACCAACCCTCCAGCACCGGCACAGATCCAGGAGTTAGGAACAAAACCCCAAAAGCACCAAAGAGTTCCCCAAACTGGAGCTCTGGGAACACGGGCCGTGCCCCAGGGCAGATTCAGACCTGGATGGGAAAGGGAAGGAGCCATGGGGCAAACCCCGGCTGAGCCCTGCCGCTGTGAGGATTGCTCCAGGGCACCCCAGTGCATGGCTTTGGGGGTACCTTTTCCTCCTGCCACAGGGAAGGACGTGCTGCTCGGTGCACCCCATCTCCCGGCCGGTATGCTCAGTACATGCAAAGGCGTGCAGAACAAGCGGGTCCCCAGCTGGGTGACGCTGAGCCCCAGTGCAAGAAATGCAGGGAGAGAAACATAGGGAGCCTAGAGAAATCCTTGAGGAGTGACACTTTTGCTGCCTGCCGTGGGCTTACCCGCAAGGCTGAGAGCCCACACAGTGAGTGTACTTAGACCCATGTGCGGGTCTGCACGTGCTGGTCCCCCGCGGCGGCTCTCCGGCTCACTCTCCTCCTTGCCCCACTCCCCCGGAGCTGGCAGAGCCCCGGGTGAGGGATAGCGGTGATTTATTTCGGAACATTTCTTGCCTGTTGAAAGCCTGACCTCAGATATGGAGAGACGACGTGGGGAAGATGTACGAGTGTCTCTCAGCAAAAGTGCATCAGAGAAATTGAGCGTGAGCTGCCATCAATCTGCCTGGGCTCAGCGGCCCCGCGCAACAGCGAGGGAGCCGGGGACCGGGAGGGATTCTGCGAAGGTCACCTGGGAGCTGACTCAGCCTCCGCTCCCCGCTCCTGCCATCCATCACCACCGCTGGGGAAGAGGCAGGGAGCAGAGGCTGGAGGCAATCTCCTTCTCATCCCTCATCCATTCCCCTTTACAGCTTCATTTAGGAGGCTGCAACGACACACAGGCACAAATGTCAGTGGGGGCACGGTCAGAGATGATCTTTTGGCAGCGGTAACAAGCCCTGACAGGCTCCATGGGGAGAGCCATCGTCCCAGCCAAGCCGCCTGCCCTGGGGGCCCCAAGGCCTGGGACAAGGACAAGATGGATAGGGACTTGGGGACCGAGGTGGCAGGTGGGCTTTTCCCTCTCAGTCCCTCCAGTTAGAATAGCACCAGCATTTGGCTAACCTGCAGAGCCTCCCCTAAGGCTAGCGAGGAATAACCTAAAGAAGAGTTGAGCTCCTCTCAGTGGTGTCTAGGATAGCCAGACCTGAGCAGGGCTGTTTCTGCCCATGGGGTAAACACCACAACATGTATTTGCTTTGCCAAACCTCTGCGAACTGACTGCAGCATCCCCAAGGCAGGTTTTATGTTTTACCTTCCAGGAAGTCCAGCCTCTGCAGGGACTCCACGTTCAGGGCAACCGCCCCCCCTCGAGCCTGTGCTGCAGATCTCGGGCTCAGGCTGGGCTCAGCGGAGCTCAGGTAAGTGAGCCCCTGGGAAACACGTTCTCCAAACCAGTGTGAAAACTGCGCAAAGGGCTGAGGTATGGACATGAGCATGGGTTGCGGGGGGGGGGTGGCTGTTCCCTACAGAACGTCTGAACTTCTGGAAGATCTCATCAGAGGGTGGCCTAGAGAACAGGGTCTGAGTTCCAACCTCCATCTGTTTTTTTTGCTGATCTATAGCATTCTCACTGATTCCTGCTCCGTATCGCATTGCTATACAGTTAAACACGTGTTACCCGCCTGCTTTACCTGCCCAGATGTGCATCAGTTCCCATTCGTCCGCCCGCACTCCTGCTCCATGTACCTGCTCTGATTTACGCAGACAGCTTCCGCAGAGCTGCTCTGACTACACAAGCAGGGAAACGATGCTGAATCCAAACCCAAGTACAACATCCACCGTGCCGATAAACATTTTTTGATTTTGACTTTCTGCAAAGAGCTTGCACTGGCAATAATGAACGGATGGCTTCGCGTTAGGAAGAAATGCACCTTTCTTCATTTCTAGATCTAAACAGAGAACCCGAAACCAGGTGCTAAACTAAAAAATGTCGGTGAAGTCCATGCAATGCTCCAGAACAGGAATGAGATCCCCCAGTGCTGTGCTCCAGTAAGCTGTGGTTTCTCACAGCCCCGTATGGAGTCTGTACCCCCATCCTGAGTCCCAGTCCAGAGCAGCACTGTGTGTGAAGAGGGCAGCAGAGATCTCAGCACCGAGGAGACGACACTTCCCATCCCTGGAGGGGTTCAAGGCCAGGCTGGATGAGGCTTTGAGCAGCCTGGTCTGGTGGGAGGTGTCCCTGCCCATGGCAGGGGGGTTGGAGCTAGATGAACTTTGAGGTCCCTTCCAACCTGAACCATTCTACGATTTTATGATTCTAAGAATCTCGATCCCTCACCTAACCTGGATTCAAGCTGGTTGCCCTCTGGTTACGGCAAACAGTACCTACAGAAGAGATTTTTCTGCATGCGATTGGTTGACGGGGTGGCCCATCATAAGATTTCCAGAGGTCCTCAGTCTAACTAAGAGTGTACGTCCCATTTTCTGGAAGGACCTGGCCTTGTCTGAGCATGAGTCTCACAGACTTTTAATGAGTGTTTTTGGAAAAGTGCAAAACAATACATCTGCAAAACGCATTTGGTGGTTTCTGTCAAGTGCCTCTCTACAGTGTCAGGCACATTAATACTTCTGTGAATCTGGCCCCAGATTACCTTAATATCTTTGCAGATTGGAAGCTGTGAGAGTAATTGATTCTTCACTTCATTAGTTAAACTGAAAAAGGAATTAAGAATTGCTGAGGGTATGACAAACTGGTTGACCAAACACTTCTTTTGCTGTGAACCAGTAAGCTTATTTACCTTTTCTTTTTATCAAATGTGAATGATTTTGAGAAGAAAACACTAGGATTTAAAATGGTAAATCAAAACCTCATTACTTTTTAGAATTTCCTGTTGCTAAAATGATTCAACTTTTCTGATACTTTACAGAATTTTGAAAACAGATTCAGTCACAGCAAATTTTTTATTTTTTTTTTTCTGGCTAATAAACTATTCAGCCAAAAGAAGCTGCACGGCTGCCCACGGCTAGCTGTTGGTAAAGCTGAGAGGCCCCTAATTCACGTAAGACCTTTGAAAATATTTGCTTTTGTTTTTGTTCTGTGCTCCAAAGCACTGGTGATTAACACAACAAATCCTCCAGGGTCGCCCAGTGGGGCATCACCTCTGCCACATCCACCCCTGAGCCCGGAGGAGGGTCCTGGCACAGGGATTTGAGGTTAAGCAGAAGGAAAGGTGTCCAGAAGGACACAGAGGAAGACACTGCATTTTCCAGGGACCTTGTTGGGTGGGACTGAGGAACCTGAGCTGGGCGTTGGAGGGAAGAAGGGGCTCTCACACTCCCAACGTGCTACCCATGCAGAACAGAAATGTGTTGCTGAAGAGAACACCCAGAGGGGAGACGGAAGACAGGTGAGGTCAGGCAGAGGCAGGTCACACAGAGGCAAGAGTTGTCGCCACGTCTCTCTGCGAGGTGTGGGCACAGGCTGCGGCGAGCACAAACTTGCACTCTCACCTGCCGCGCGTTAGCTTCCCGCAGGTAATTTCCAGTGTAATTAGTCCTTTGTGCTGCTGCACATCCTCCATGGAGGAGGGTTCCCCTCCTTTAGCGTGGATGTCTGTGTTAGATTTCAAAGTCAGAAATGAAGCTGACAATATGACTCCACTACAGAGAGTGGAGAGACAACAGGACCTCCAAAAAGCAACCTGCCCCTCCAGTGCCTGATGAAAGAGGCGCTGAGAGATGCTCTGGAGGCACCGGCTCTTCTCTGCTGCTTGCAACGGGAGAGGAGAAAGCCTGGACCCACATGGCCTTTCAAGGCCATCTTTTCCAGGCAGGGAAATGCCCCCCAGCCCACCTCTGGTCTGGCAGCCCCAGGGCAGGCTATGCCGCGGGATCCCGGCTCCTCGCTGCACCGAGCACAACGGCACTCTCCCAGAGCACCGCCGGCTCCTGGGGCTGCGAGGCAGATTGAGCTGTTTGTTTTGCCTTGTCTGTCTCTTTATGCATCCCCAAGTCCCCAGTGACTCTGACAGCAGCTTCCAACACTGAAGGCATCCTTGTTTTCATATATCTGTTAAATAAAATGTCAGCAGGTGACAACGCATGCTTCATTGGTGCTGTTCTGTAATTTAACAGAGTTAAGAATGGATCAGAGCCTGACACCACACTTAGATTTAGGAACTAGTTTCAATTTTGGCACTATTTGGTACAGACCCACTGCACTGCGTCACCCAGTGTGCAGTGACAACATGTCCTTACTCAGGCTTCATTTTGCGCTGGTGAAATCCATGTCTGATAAACTCTTGCCTGTTGTAGGACAGCGTTCATTCAGGTGTCCCTTGCCTAGGAAAGACAGGTTGGTTGGGCAGGGTCATCTCACTGGCAGGAGGGTCACTTAGGTAATCTGACCCCAGGAAAGTGTTGGAGGTTTTTCCAATCATCTTCTCCGAAGCCTTGTTTTTCCTTCTCACCAAAGCCAGATATATTTTTGGCACAAGCCATCACAGCCTTCTCAGTGACACTGTTCATTTGAGACCAGTCTAATGCAATCTGGTCCTTTCTCTTAGATGTTTTAATTTAAAAATGACTTTCATGTAACTGTTACACAGAACCTGAACTATTAACTAAGAACTTTTCCTGTGCTGGGACCAGGAGGTGGGAACAGGCTGTACGAGCCCCTCAGCAACAGCTGAAAACCTGTTTGCAGGGTCTCATGCAAAGCAGCAGCGCTGTCAATCAGAGCCCATGTTTTGGGGAGAGCAGGCAGATTTTTTCCTATCAAAGTGGCATGTACAGAACCCATCCCTGGCCTTTTCTCCCCTGAGCTCTGCTTAATGCTCTGGAAGATCCCCACAGCCAATGGTTGTCTCCAGGTGAGCATTCAATTTGTAGATCTTGCATTTTGCAGCTGAAATAAAAAAAATAATCTGTGCGTTCTGTATGTGGGAAGTGTTTGACACCGTCCTCTAGCAATCCTTGCTTTCAGCCGACGCTGCTCATGATGATTAAATATGAAATTTTTAATACCAGTTACCATGGCCATGAACTTCATTTCCATTGTAGTATGTTCACATCTCTTCTTTTGTTCATTCTGCAACACATGAGCTGCTGGACTCCTGACTGGCTGCCTAGTGGTAAGTGAGCTGCCCTGATATTCCCTTTAAAAGCAAGCAGAGACAACCCTTTTTTACATTTGTCATTATAGTACTGCGGGTGTGTGAAGTATCAATTAGCTGTGTTGATTTTTCAACTCTAAACCACCACGTAAGCACAGTGGTGAGGGGCTTAACCCAGCTATCACCTTCCCGCATCCTCTGTGGTGTTAATTTATTTCCACACAGGTTATTTTGCAGAACAGGAGCTGGCAGTTTGGCTTGCTTAACCGGTAGCTGGATTTGCTCTGGCTCTAAAACTTCTCCACACTCTGGTCACACTTTCTGCCATTTCTCCACAGATGAAAACGTCGGTTATGCCAACCTCGGTGCCATCAGAAATTGTTGCGAAATGGTTGCAGAAACAAGCAGCAAACAATTGCCTAAATACACGGTGTCTTCCAACAGGCACGCTGAAGGTGTACAACGCCTTCTCTTTTTCAAACAGCCCTTCCCAGGATCCTGTTGATGCAGCACGAACAGAAGAGCATTAATCATCAGCCATTTCTCCCCGAAACTCTTCTCTGCAGGTCATGGGAAATGTCCCCCTGTGACATACTCAGTTAATTAATTTGTGTCTATATGCACGAGAATAATTGAGTCTTCTTATTTTTTTTCCCCATGGTCTTTAGCGAGTATCTTCACTCTGTCGGACTGCCTGCGTATGCAGGGCTAAGCAGAGCAATAAGTCCACCCTCACCTCTACTGTGGGTGAGGGGAATTTGGGGATAGATCCGGACCACAGGCTTGTGCGGATGGTGTGTCCCACCCTGTCCCGCACAGACTCGCCAGCTCCAGGTCCCTCGTGTGTGGTGGACTCTTGCCACGACCTCCCCGCCTGAGCACCATGCATCCTCTGGCAGCGCTGGTCTGCGCTGGCTGCTTTGCCCCCCTTGGTGAACTCAAATTGATTTCTCAAGAGCTCATTCTGGGTCTGGAGTGGTCTGTCCCAACGCTGTGTCCCGGCTCCCCGTCGCATCCCATTGAAGACCCATTGACCATCTCCAAAAACGCAGAACTCGGGCTAGGTTAGTCGCAGGCTCCTCTCTGCACTCACCTCCTTTTTGTGTTCTTTGTGACAAACATCTCTTTCAGACATTCATTATCACGTGAAGTGCAGCTCTCCGCAGGAGCTGGTGCTGCGGTTTCGCAATCTCCTCTACTCGAGTTCCCCGAGAACTATGAAAACCATCAAGTGCTTCAGAGCCAGCTATTGTCAGAAAATAGGGTTACCTCCCGAGTGCCTCCCTTTTGGCTGGCAGACAGAGCAAAGCACTGTTTAACCTTGTCCAGCTGCCCTCCGCCTTGCTGGAGGGCTCTGGCTCCAAGGGGCTGTTGACTTGGCTCTCCCATTCAGCCTGCTTTCTTGGCTTGCTTTATTCCTGGCACCGTGGCCGAGCTCCAAGGAGGTCGTGTTCCTGCTCACATTGATTCCTGCCCTATAGCACAACCCTTTAAGCAACACATTGGCTCATTCCAGTGCCACACAGATGCCAAGGTCCCCCCTCGGGCTGCGAGGATGGACCCTTTGCTTTGTCCCTTCCCATGTCCCTCAGCCATTCCCACAAAGCCGATGAATGGACCCAGGCACTTCAGTCACTTCTTTATGAGCAAATATGACAAAAGGAAGCAACTGCTTTGCTCTGCCCTAAGACCAGCCTGCACTGCAAGAGAAGAAACACCGAGCTGGGCTCAGGAGGTCCCACAATAGGGAAAGTTGCAAACCTGACACCTGGCTCTGCCGGGGACCGACTGCCTCCTAACCCTCTGCGTTTCCAGAGCTGTCACTGCCATGCAGCCCCCAGCCCTGCTCTCCCGAGCAGACAGAGGCTGTGTGCATCCAGCCCGTCGAGCTGTCACCGTCTCAGAGTGACAGCCACTTTACAAGCTGCGAGACAGACAGGGCTCAGCACCCTGCCTCCTGAACCGGGGGCTCGGGGCAGCGCAGGCAGGAGGATGAGCTCAGCTTATACTGGAGTTGAAACCAGGCCAGGAATTATACATGCAGACCTGCTGCCCTCTTTGCTCGCCGGCAGCACACACCATAGACGCAGGGCTGCAGAGTGTCTGGTGAGGCTGCTTTGACTTCTGCAGAGGGGACATCTCCACAGACGTGTCGAAAGAACTGCTGTCCCAGCAAAGTGCATGCCTAAAACTCCTTTTCTTGGCTGAGACATACATCACCTCCACAGCTTCATGTCAGAAACATGGCTGTAGCTGGTTCCACCTCTCCCTTTACCTTCCTGGGTGAGTGTGGCTGCCCGGCCACGGTGGCTCAGTCAATTGGGCAATGATGTGCTTTGCACCCGCAGAGATATTTCAGGGGCAACACCAGAAAATATGGGTGTGAAAGGAAAGCATTGCAGAGCAAACCTCCTTCTTTGAACGTCCTGGAGTTCTTCATCCTCTGGAAAGGAAAACAGAACATGAAAACACTTCAAAGAAAACCCTCCAGCAGCCAAAGCTGAGCTGGTGTGGAGCTGCAGTGGAAACTCGGGCATCTCCAGACGTGAGAGTTCCTGAGTACCACGAGCGTGTCCCTACATCGCAGCCACCGACTGTGGGAATCGGACGCTGTGCCGGATAATAAAGCACAGGGCAGCTCAGCACGGTCACCTCTACACCATGTGGGATGTACTCAGCTTTACAGCTCCAGCTCTACCTCTTGAACCATATCGGACTGCAGCTGTACTGCTGGGTGAGAAGAAAATTCATTAAAAGGCATTCCTGTGAAGGAATAGCACTGATATTAAGGGTCTATCAATAATGATTCACTAGGCCATGATGGCAATGAAATTGCAGTGATAAAGGGTGACAAAATATTGCAAGGTATGTGCATTCAGGTTGCAGAGCAAATTATCTGATCTGAGAAGCAACGTGTTCTGATGTGCGTGAAACCATCTGCTGCCCACAGCTAAGGCTATAGAAAGACGTGGGGAATGCACTGGGCTGGGGGAAACAGGGATTTTATCTGGGGACAATTCCCTTGGGTTGGGGACTGGCCACAGCACAGTGCCTGTACAGTACCTCCCCCAGGAGATCTCGCTCTGTCCATGTCCCCAGACTTCACTGCAATACATGCAATTAATCATTAATGGCTGGTGATGAAAAGCAGTACTTCTGCCTTCCAAATGCTCTGATGTGGAGTCACTTACTGTTCAAAGCACTCCTCTGGGGACGTCCCTGAGTGTCAGCAGTTGGACTTTGGGTTCCTCCTGTCATTCATAGAGCAGGCTTCAGGCACAGTCTTGCCATCGCCTGTGGCAACAGCCAGACAGGGACAGGCAAAAACCCACTGCCTGGCTGACAGCTTTGCCTATGCCGGGGCCCTGATAAGCTGGGCTGGCTGCTACAGAGGCACCAAGCTACTTATGGCGGGACTGGGGGTAGCAAGAGGAACCAGTCCTGGTCTCCACATCTTCCCTATAAACAATGTCTCACCTTTCTCCGGGCTGGAACGACCCGTTCCCTCTCCAAAGCAGAAGATGCAGTGCTGATGGTGCTGCTGAGGAGCCCTGACCGGCTCTGGCTGCACACCAAGCCCCGCCGCAAGGCAGCAGCAGAAGAGCAATGCAGATGTGCTTGGGGGGGTGCTCTCCGGCTGGGAATCCCTCGCCCCCCGAGGCTCCCTTTGACCCCCCCTTTCCCAGCCTCCCAGCCCCTGGTGCGGAGCAGCCTGGTGCCTGCTGCTCGCTGCCTGTTACCGTCAAGCCCCCGAGCCTTTCCCTCATTGCTCGCTCTGGATTGATGGGGTTTAGGATTGCGAGCAGTAAAAATGTGGTGCGGAAACTGCAGAGCGTAAAAGCTGCCCCGTAAAGAGCAAGGGCTTCTTCTTTTCCTCCTTGCAACCTGTAAAGCATCTAGTAAATCCCAGCATGTGCTCCCAATGTGGCAGGGAGACCTAATCCAAAAAGCCCAGGAATATCCCGTGATTAGGTACACGTTATGAGTAATGGTTTTAGCGAGGCCCAGTGGAAGGTTGTCGAACTTGCTCACAGCTTATGCGATCTGACTGGGGGGAATCTCCTGTACTTGAAATAAAGCCACCTGTCCAAAAGTCATTGCTCTGCTCATTCCACAGCATTAAGGGAATGTGCTGATGTTACGATCAAGCTAAACCTGTCAGCCTGAGGCTGGCACAAGAAACCGAGGGGGAGATGGGGAAGGAGAGTGCACCGGGGGCCATGCTGCTTTCTCCTTCCCCTAATGGACTTGATAATCGACTGGCGGTGGGAGTGAAAGTGCTCTGGCCATGCAGCGCGTGGAGTGGTGAGGGGAGGCGGCGGCCCCCGGGAGATAGGGGGAGAGCCGGGGCCTGAAGGAGAGGGCAGCCCCGAGCTGGTCAGGGGTGCAGTGGGAGACCTGGGGGTCTGTGTGGGATGGCTGAAGGGGGGCACTTCACCTTCTGGCTCTTCTCCCCGCAGGAAAGATGTGCCACGGGGGATTGCTGCGATTCTACCTGCTGGGGTCATGTCCTGCCCTGCCGCTGCCCATCCTGCCTTACCGCTGCCAAATCGGCGGTGCTCTGTGGAGCGGGGAGGGAGGGCGGGAGATGCTGGGGTGTGTTGCCAGCCTGCACACAGCTCTGAGAAGTGGCAGCCACTCAGGATGCAGAGAAATTGATGATCCTTGGTGAAGGTGGTCACGGAAAGCAACCTTTGAACCGAGGCGCCTGCCCCCTCTCCCCTGATCCCCCTTACATAAAGCATCTGCTGAGGTCACTGCTGTCCCCAGCTCCTCCATGGTGGCTCCTGGAGGGCCCAATGACATGATTATCCCTCCTTAGCAGAGCATTTTCAAAGCCCAAGGAGGGCTTTGCTCACTAATCTGGCATTCAGTGCAGATAATAGGCTTTGAGACGAAGCCCTCCTGGAATCTATTTTAAGGTGGTTTTGCAGCATGTTGCCTGTCACAGCAAGAGCCGTCCTGTAGCAGCACTGCCAGGACACACTCTGCCATGGCATGGTCACTCGTACGCATTGCTCCCTGAGAGACAAGGTCCTTCTCATGCCCATGTGCCTTTGCTCCAGGACGTGTGAGCTGAAGCAGAGAGCAACCTATGGATGACATCCCCATCCCCATCCCCTACACCTCTCCAGCCTTTCTAGGCTTCTGTCTTCCCCTTTCCAAAAGCTTTAAGGGTGTTTCCTTCCTTTCATCTCCTTGGCAAGAGGGTGGAGGTGGCAAAGGCATCTCCCAGCCCTGAAGCAATTCTAGATCAAAGTGTTTGGCCAGTGTCTTTGGCTGCAGGGGTTCACTCTGGCAGGGGTCACCCTGGGAGGTGGCCTGGGCAAAGAAGCCCTACACTTCTGGCCAGGCGTTTTTTTAGTAGCTGGCCAGTAGCTGAGGCTATTTTTGGAGGGGAGGCTCCTTCCAGAGACAACTGAGGACACACAGTAAGCCCCTTCCAGGTTGGTACCTGCACAGGGATGCAGGGGAAAAGGGAGACCACGCTCACTGGCATCCAGAAATACTTGGGATGTGGGGACCCTCCTCTCCCCCATGGCACTCTCCAGCCTGTTTCTGCTCCTGTTCCTGCTTTCACAACGCCAAGCACCCCCGCCTTCCTCTTCAGGTTCACGTTGTATTTCATGTCATGACATAAAGCTGGGGGGACAGACCAAAGCCAGGGGACATCTCTAAAGTGGGTGTTGTATCACATGCACCCCACAGCTCTCAGCTCCCTCAAGGCTGCAGAATCGGGATTTCCGAGCCTGCCTGAGTGGAGCCAATGCATTAGCAGCAGCCTGTGGGAGCCTGAAGCCAGCTCGGCACCAGGGGAAAGGATGACTAATCTGCTCTTTCTGCTCAGCTGGGAGCCAGGGTGGGAATTCATAAGGCAGGCGTCTTGTGCCAGCTTCCCAATTAGGGACAGTCTCACCCCGGTCCCAGCCCTGCCGTGACACCTCCAGCAGCCCCAGCAGTGCCATGGCCACGGGGTGCTGTAGTCAGGCAGCCAGGAGGGAGCACATCAGGGCTGGGGTTAATGCCAGATGCGCAGGCACCTACCCATGTGGGACCTCATCTCTCTGACGGTGCCAGGAGGCAGGAAAGCTGCCACGGGCTTTGCCTCTCCGTGGGGGATACATTAGCACAGGCAAGGCCAGCCTTGCTGTCGCACAACAGAGGTAACATCAGGGACGGGGCTGTGGAGGGATGCAGGGATGTGAATCACACTGGAAAGCGCTGCCGCGGGCTGTTGGCCCTTCACACACGGCTGTGGAGGCTGTGTCTCGGGATGGGGTTTGCTCCTCTCTTGAGGCTTATAACTTAGGGGTCTCCTCAGTCTCACCTGCCTTATCCACCCTGCTTCTGCCGAGAGGGCAGGTGGAAAAAGGCGCTGTGGCTCGGTAGGGCAGCACCAGCTCATGGCACAAGGGCTCGTTGCTGGGAAGGCAAGGACAGGCTGGGCCGGCAGAAGGGTGGCAGAGCCGTGTGTGTCTCCAGGGCTCTGTGGTCCATCCCAACGTGCACTAGTAGAGCCACCAGGATTTGTGGACTGGAATAGCATGAAATGATGCTGAAAATCCAGGTTAATCTGAACCAGCTCCAGAGGCCAGCTCTCTGAGAGCTGCCTCCTTGTCTCCAGTGTGAACCCAAATCCACTGCGGGCTTAACTTGGGTCTTGGCAGCTTTATGTCGTCTCTGATTAGTTCATATCACCTTCTTTACAGCTTCCTGACCCTCTGTTGGGGAGGCTGTCTCCAGATTTTCAATTTTTTATATTTACACAACAGTGAAACTGTCCTCAGGAATCCCCAGGAAGGGCAGCTCCTGAAAATACTACCTGGCCTCCTGCCTCTCTGTAGACCACTATCTGGAAGATGTTGTCCAGCATCCTCTGACAACCAGCATGGGGTGGGAGAGCATCCTGCACCTCTGAATCCATGCCTAAATCCAACCCAGCCATGTGGACCTGGTGGCAGCTGGGCTGTTGTCTGATAGGTGGTGCCCCTCATCAGGAGCCAGCAGCCGAACCAACCCTTGTGGGACCAGCAGTGCCAGGAACGTGGGTGGACCTTGATGAGGGAAGTGCGATAATGAGAAGATATTTGGGGACGTTGCCCTCTGACCAGGACACCAGAGAAAATGACGGTTGTGGTTTTGACTCATTACTGTCGATTCTGGGGGAGAATCAACCCCAAAATACAACCAGAAAGATCATGGGAGAAGATCATGGGAGGAGGTGTGGGTGCCCCAGGGACTCCTCTTTCAGTGGGCAGAATTCCCCATGAGCTGGCAGCCAGACTTGGGCTTCCCTACAGGTCTGGGGTGCTGCAGGGCAGACAGCTGCAAGCGGTGAGGATGCAGAGGGTGGGAAGACCTACCACCACCACCATCATTAATAAGGAGAAAGATGAGTGCAGCAATAGGGCGCATGGCACCGTTCAGACAAACAGGAATTTTGGGTGACGATTCCTGTTTTTCAGCTCTCCAGAGTTCCTGCTCGTCTGTCACCTCTGTCCTATCTCGTTTCCACTGGTACGTGGGACATCAAGCTGGAAAACTCTGTTTCCATGCGTGTGAACATGATTCTGAACAGAGCTGGACCAGGGAAGCCCAGGGAGCTCTTGGGTTAAGCAGACAGGGCAGAAACTTAGAGGACAAAAGAAGGAAAACCACTCCTTTCCCTAATTAGACAAGACTTCAGGCACTCCAGCAACCACCGCAGTCCCCAAAGAAGGAGAGGCTACTCACCTGCTGTCCTTGGCTACTGAGGCCCCTGAGATGGAGTCCTGTGGTCTCTGTAGAGTGTTTTGGCATCCAGGAGATGCTGTCCACGGAGATAAGAGGCGAGAGATGGGAACAGCCATATGGGAGGCAGGGCAGTCACCCGTCCCCTGTGCCCGGTGCCGTACAGAGCAGAGCACCTCAGCAGGGAGCTGTTAACAGTGGAGTGGGTTCCAGTCCTTTCTGGAGCAGATTCCCCATCCCTGGCTGTGCTTCCCTCGGGATACTTACAGAAGCAGGCACAACAGGCATGTAGACTGCAACGCAATGGCAGAGTGTGTGGTCAGAGAGGGCAGCAGTGAATCAGGCAAGAGTTTCCTCATGTGAGCAGAGACCCTTGTCCAGTACCTGCCACAGTAAGCGTCCCCTTCTCACCCCTCTTCTGCCCTCTCCCTGGCTGCAGCCTCTCGGCACCAAGGCTGTCAGGGACAGAGATTTGCTATCAGAGGCCCCTACCTTCTGCTCTCATGTTACAGACGGGTGCAGAAACAGGGGCATGCGTGAACAGAGCCCTTGTAAAGAGCCGGGGACCTTCCTTCAAGATAAAAATTCCCCTCTTTTCCCATTTGTGTGTTAACCTTACAGCTCCAGGTCCCAAGGAAGCCAGCTGGGACAGGAATATGGTGAACCCTTTGTTCAGACATACGAATTACTGCAGCGCTCTGTCGGGCAGCTGGTAAGATCAGTCCTTCTGTGCCACCCCACCGCCCAAAGGTGTGCCTCTGATTCCTCAGTAGATGGTGGCAGAGATCACCTTCTCCTCCAGTCTCTGCCCTAGCCTCTGATGGGTCCATTTTTTATTCCAGCAGCAAATGCCAGGAACCTGGAATTGTTACAGGGGAGGTGGGAAGAAGAAGAGGATCAACCTCCCAGCCTGCAAGCAAGACGCAGCCCTCGTGTACAACTGGAGTGAAGACAGATGCAGCCAGGTGTGGGCTGACACATCCTCCTCCATAGGGACACACCAGGATGCTCATTGGTGCCGAAACATGGATAAAGTGAAGGGGATGGTATCCTGGCAAAAAAAGGCATCACTCATGCAGGCATAAGGGCATGTGCACACCCACGGGCGCACAAAGGGCAATACTTTCAAGGGGATTATTAAAATCACGAGGGAAGGAGCAGCAGTGAAGGAGCGTGCACATGCATCTGCCACTTTCCGGCAGTCCCTGCCCCACTTCTCGGTCTCCCTCCAGAGCCCTGATGAACCCAGTAGGTGCTGCGATTTCCTACGTCCCAGCAAAAGAGTGAGGGGTAAGACCCAGCTCTCCTGCTGCTGTTTGTGGAGCAGGGAGGCCTGGCAGCGAGGGATTTGCTGGAGACCCTTATCTGTAACCCCCAGAGGGGCATTGAAGCCATGGTGAAGTGGTGAGCTCAAAGGTTCCCCACTCTGCGTTCCTCTGCAAGACCTTTGGGGGTCCATGGAGAAGGAATGCCTCCACAGCCCACTGCTTTGCTTGGCAAAGTACAAGAAGAAAAAGAAGAGAGGAGCGAAGCCCAGGAAGCTTTATTAGAGGGCACAACAGAGCACTGATAGAGTTCAGGCTGCCATGGACAACTAAAGGCCCTTTATACCGGCCTCAGCCCAGCGGTGGTGCTGAGGGAGCTCTGAAGGTTTGCACCAGGTGCCAGTAGGGCCAGCCTGGGGCGAAAAAGCAGAGATTGTGTCAGCTGCTGGAAGAGAAAGTGTCGATCCATGGATGTCGGTTGAGAAAAAAGCTGACATTGCTGCCCTAAATTATTCTTTCTTTTCTCTCCACTGTGAGGTCTCCAGCTGACTGTGCTGGGCCATCCCTGCTCTAGCAGGGGTTGGTAATATGCTGTAATTAAGTGCCTAATCAGTCTGCAGTGACACAGAGACTTGGACAAATGCATTGCAAATCTCTGGTATCCCCCCTCCGCCAGGGACAGGCAATATGTTAAATTATGGCAAAGCACCAGCAAAGCACAGGTTGTCACCTGATGACTTTTTCTGTTGCAAAGAGAACTGGTCCAGCTGAAAACAATGGTCTCAGCAGTGTTCGCAGAAGGCAGCCCCCGACCATGGCATACTGGTGAGGAGGAGCAGCCAGCACTTCCTCCAGAGCCCAGCAAGGGGACAAGGGGATCCAGCTCTGGCCTTGGCTCAAGGTTCTGTGACAAGGAACATGCCCAGAAGAGCAAAGCAACAGCATCCCCAGGAAGCAAACGTGCAGCCCCCCGGGAGCAGCAGCTCTGCTTCTCCCAGCAAGTCCCGAGCTGGTGCAATACTGGTAACGAGTTCAGCTGGCAGGATGCTGCAAGCACCTGTAACTGTGTGTTACAGCTGAAATAGTTTTCGAGTGCTCTTGTCCTAGATGGAGGATGCTAGTCTCTGCCCCCTGTCCTGCGCTGCTCAGACAGGGAGTGCAGGCAGGCTGCAGGTTGCAGTCCCATAAAGCCGAGCTCTTGCTGCCTTTCTGCACTGAGAGCGCCTGCAGCAGGGCACAGGGACCCGCGAAGGCACCACTCCTCCTGCCCCCTGCCCCTTCCCACCCCCACTGAGAGCCAGGGTAGCAGAGGGGTTAAGAGAGTCTGTATTCTCCACCATCAATCCATCCTGCAAATCTGACGGCCACATCTCTTCAACGGGCCCAGATTGATTTCTTGACTGGGAGCAATGAGCAGCTTCACATGAAAAATGAGGCTTTGCGCCGTCAATAGAAGTTCTAATTACAACTTAAATCCAGGACATTCTTTACAGCGCAGACCAGATTTACAGCGGCTTGCAGGTGGGCGTGCAGCCCTTTCTAATTAAAAGCAGCACGCATTGCAGATTGCTTCAGACGGGACATTTCCAACCACCCAGCACCGCAAGGGCACAGACAGCTTCTGGCATTGAGCTTGCAATGGAGGCACCAGGCACCCCAAGGGCACACAGCACCATTTGCTTTGGAGGAGTGGGGGAAGGACAGAAAGATCCATTTTCCTCCTCTCTTTGATCTGTTCTGCTGATGATTATGTTGCCCACACCGGGTGCTGGGCAGCGATGCATGCCCAGCACCCTCCCCCTTGGCCCACCCAATTTCTCCATTGCACATGCCATGCCACATGCAAAGGGCAGAGCTGCTGGGTCTGACTGGGAGAGATCCAACAAGCTGGGGGGCATGTGCTGGGACATCATGGGAAGCAGCCTGAGAGCTGGCTACTGCCCCCAAGGGACCATTCAGGGACGCCATGTGCCAGAGCCTGGTGTGAGGATGCTCTGTGAGATCTGACACCAGCAGCTGGGGCAGGGTAGGTCCCAAGGTGGTGACCAGGGCACTTTCAGCTCTGCTGACAAGGCAGTCTGAGGCTTTGCAGAGACCGTGCTCTCCTGTGCCTCAGTTTCTCCACATCTGAATTAGGAGAAATGTCCTTCTGAACAGGGCTGGAAAATCAGAAGTCTTTAGAAAAGTCTTATTAACGGGGGGAGCTCTGTCACGGGGAGGTGGACTGTCTCAAGGCTGGATGTCTTGCATGCCTGCCCAGAGAGGCGGTGCTGTGTGGGTACCCTCATTGCCTGGGACTGGGATCTCTCTGGGGAAAGCCTGTCCTTCTGCACAGTGAGACCTCGTGGCTGGTGCTCCACCTCCTCCAGTCCCTGCTCTGCACTGCAGCCTCCTGGTGTTTTGCAGGAGGCTGCCGGGCTGTTCCTTGCTGCTCTGCAAAGCCGCTCAGGAAGAGTGGGCTGCAGCCCATCGGCCCAGGGTGTGCAAGAGAGCAGGAGTCCTCTGCTGGTTGCTGCACCAAGACCCTGAGCTTGCTCGTAGGGGTATCAGTGTCTGAGAAGAGCTAAGAAAGCCCCAAAAGGTGCTGGAGTTGGAGGAGGCCAGAAGTAGAAAATGTTGAGCAACTCTTCATCATCAGATGAGAGATCCTGGCTTCTTGGGCAAAGCTGTGCATCCCAAACAGCTTCCACTGGAAACCTGGCTGCCCCAGCAGTGGGAAGTAACTCAGTTCCTCACAGAGGGCATTGAGCTATTTCTAGTGGATGTCAGGAACCAGTATGACCAGAGACTTTGCCACTGTGGTGATGGGGACAAACTAGCCCCATCCCACACGTATCTCAGCCCCCACTGGCCCCCATTGCTGTGTGGTAGCAGCCTGAGCACCACCTCCGCCAGCTCCCCAGGCTGAGCAGTTCAGCCAGCCCTTAACTCTTTCTCCCGGTGCTCAGGGCATCCTTGCTCCCAGCTCTGCTCCTTGTGGAGTGGAGAAGAACCTACTGAGCCATTCCTTCTTTGGCACAGGATTTGTGGTGATGAGGTGGGTTACGTTGAGCAGGGAGAGCCCTGATTTCATTGGGCTGGAAGTTAAATTACTCTTGCCATGAGAGTAATTGAGAAAAGAAAATCCTTCCACAGAAGGGCTGATGGAGGTTAGTGGTAATGAAAGTGCAGTGTCTCAGGGCTCTCCAGAAATGCCCCCTGCTCCTGCTGGGGCCTGAAGAGGCGGAGCTGGGTTTAGAGTGTAGAAGGTCGGTGGTGAGACTGATTTTCCAAGAGCTTTTTCCACCAGGATCTTGGAGAAGCAGAAAGGTGATGCTGCAGGCTGCTTTCCGAGGAGCCTACCTGTGTCCTGGATCAGAGCCTGTGACTGCTGGCTGATAGCAAAGGGCAGGACAGGGGACCTGCCCAGTGAACAAAAGCAGCAAACTGACGTTGGGACTGAGGGGACAGGCTGCTGCGGTATCCTGCAAAAAAAAAGCCACCATCAGCCAGGAGACAGATTTATAGCCAACAGTCAGTGGGATGTGACCCTGCAAGGAGCCTGCCAGCTCAAGAGAGACCACAGATGCCTATGAAATGTGAGAGACAGGGACTCTATGTTAGGATGAACCAGAAACCGGCCCCATGACTCAGCCAGTCTGGGCCCAACCTCGCCTCAAACAGCTGTGGGGGCCCAGGGCTTCCTGGATGAAGGCAGAACCTCAGGCTCCTTCCTCCTCAGTCTTTCAAATTTCCTGCCTAAAACAAGATAAAATAGGCCATGTCATCCAGTCCCTGATGTGGGTGAGAAGCTACCAAGCCCAGATGTGACCAGCCCCATCCTGACACGTCTGCTACGATTTATCAAAGCTGCTGAGGATGTCAGCAAAGTTCATCCATGTGGTCCCCGTCACTCCCACGCAGATTGGGAATGTCCCGTTGCACTGAACCCATCAGGATATGAACAGACCAGGGCCTGTGCATCACTGCACTAGACAGACCCGGGGAGCCTCCCTCAAAGCTGATGTACCTCAAACCTACCTTTTATTTCCCTTGAGAGCTAGTGGCACAACAGAAAAAAATTGGGCATGAGACTGTTTCTTGATCCAAAGATGTCCTATTTCTGCAGCTCTCAGGGTCAAGGGACCACAGACTTTCAGGCCCTCCAGAAGATGCCCAAGGTTGTCTGGGGGTGAACAGAATCATCCTGCACACTAAGGCTGAACCTGCCTGCAGGAAAGCTGGGGAGGGACTCTTTGTCAGGGAGTGGAGCGATAGGACAAGGGGAGACAGTTTTAAACTGAAAGAGGGGAGATTTAGATGGGATATTAACAAGAAATTCTTGGCTGTGAGGGTGGTGAGCCCCTGGCCCAGGTTGCCCAGAGAAGCTGTGGCTGCCCCATCCCTGGAAGGGTTCAAGGCCAGGTTGGATGGGGCTTGGAGGTGTCCCTGCCCAGGGCAGGGGGTGGCGCTGGGTGGGCTTTAAGGTCCCTTCCAACTCTAACCGTTCTGTGATTCTATGTTTCTTGTGCCTCAATTGAGAAACACTCTGTCTACGTCTTGGTCTTGGACACATCACATCAGGCTGTCATCCCTTGGGGTGAAGGAGGTGAAAGGCTGGTTCTTTGGGATTCAAGTGGAATTTCTGCTTGGTGTAAGAAGTGCACCAAAAATACATCTGCATCCTTGCAAGACTTCGGCCCTAAAGAGGAGTTGTCTCTTGGATCAGTGTCTTTGGAGGATTTTGCCTCTGTCCAGGGCCTTGAAGCAGATACTTTCCATGTTTGGACTCAGTCTGCAAGGAGAGCTATTGGAGAAGATCAGGTATAGATTTGTTATAGAGGACATCTGGAGCTCCTCAAACACGAGGCCGTAGGTGATTGTATCATCTGCAGTTCTCATGAAGCTGAGCTGTGTTTTCAGGAAAAGTTTTGCTCCTTCAAACCAGTATGTTTTTTACTGTGGTAACGTGCCTCCCATGTTTTGCTTTCATTGCTCCACTGTGGAGTGCCCCACGCTCGGCTGAGGGCTCGGATGCACCCTTCAGCAACCTCCCAGGCAGTAACTGTGCCTGTCAAATGGAGCTTCAGAGAAAGAGGCCTGCAGGAGCCCTGTCCCAGGAAAGTATCGTGAGATGCTTTTGTAGGTGGATGAAGGGACCTTTTGGGGGACTCTGGGCAGCCTTCAGACAGCAGCGTTTGTGAGACTTTGTGATACGAGTGAGAGGATACTTTGCAGCTGACGAATACATCAGGTGCAATTTCAATGGGGCAAAGACCCTGAAGATAAAATGTGTTTTTTTGGAAAAAATAATTTTTATCATGGATTCATTGTGCGCCCCGTCCCCCAGCTGAAATCATCCCCACGCTGGGCTATGCAGAAGGCTGATAAGGAGGCAGAGAATAGGAGCTGGTTTCCTGCACTCAGCAGACAACGCCTGCGCCTCCCTCTGCCTTTGCTTTTATGTAGTTTGGAAGTGCTCTGAAACTGCTGGGCACAGACACTTCTGAAGCAGCAGCAACTTTGCACGGCGCGTTTGTTTTATGTCTGAACTGTACATACAGCAGTGAATAGAGCTCATAAAAGATGGATGTATTCTTGTTCTTTTTGCTGGTTTTGATTTATTATTTACTTCACTTTTTTCAACTCTTCCGAAGTGCTGTAAATCATCTAAATCATTTTTCTCCTCTGCTTGGATAGTTTCGGGGAGCTGAAGCGAGATTATTGTGCCTAGCTCCTCTGCGTTGCAGGGTTTGCTGTGGGTTTTTCGGGAAGAGAGAGAACCAGGAAATTTGAGCTCTTACGTCTCTACAAAGTACCTTGGAAAGACTTAAAGGTCTTCTTCCGTCTGCTCGTTGCATTTCCAGAGGCTGCATTGTTCAGCCTCTGCTCAGATACGCGGGCGCTTGCTAGCGTGAGCAGTCCTGTCCATGTCTGTGGATGGTTCTTGTGAATAAACGCTCCCCCGTCGTGCGAGGAAGGTTTGCACAAGCTGCTCCTCGTGAAGCTGGGTTGTCACAGGTCAGGAAGGACCATTTTCTTGGGGCTTCAAAGGGAACACGGGTGGACCTCTGGGTCTGGGGACTCCAGAGATGTGGTGACATTTTTAAACACATGGACACAGGTCCGTGCCTTTGACGTGAAAGGTGCAGAGGGTTTTGCTGAGGGTTGGTGAGTGTCTGGGCAGTGCAGTGAGACGTTCTCTTGGTCTGAAGTTCAAAGCCAAGAGACTCCAGCACCAGGGCTTCTCCAGCAATGTCTCCCTGGTCTCATTCACTCTGTGGGCAACTGACCAGGAGCTTCAGCACCCAGAAAAAGAAGGAAAGTCTGTGTCCACAGGTAGAACAGTCCCCAGAGAGCAGATTTTCAGGGGCACTTAGCACGGTATAATGCTGTTGGAGGAGTTTAGCACCCTTCATGCACCCAACTCAGTCTGATTTGAACCCATGCCTGAATTCCTCAGAAACCCAGGACAAAGAGACTTCTGTGAGACCCAGAGCCTTCCTCCTCCAGCCTCCCCTTTGTCCTCCCAGCTGCTTGTCCTGCCAGCTCCTGGCAGCATGGGCACAGGAGGTAGGAGTCCTTCACAATGCCTCTGAAAGAGGGTTGGGGTGACCCTGTTTGCCCTGGATCTAAAGTGTTGCAGTCTGTGGTGTCCCCTGGACTCAGGAGACACCCACAGAGCAGGGAATAAATACAGCAGTTCAAACCCAGGGGAAGCACAGGACGGTCCCATCTGTGGAAAGATGAGGAACCACCCAGCAGAGCCCTGGAAGCAGAGAGGGGTCCCAAAGAAGCAGTGGATGGGGCAAAGCGGAGAGCAGCGATCCCTCCATCCCTTTCCCGCAGGGGCTGCGGGACAGGGCAGGATCAAAGGGCTCTTCTGACCTCCCCACACTTCCAGCAGGACCCAGGCAGTGCGTCCCCGCAGCCAAGAGCCCACCAGGCTGCTCTGGGCTCACAGTGCTGGAGTCAGGGGCTCTTTCTCCTTCCTGTCACTTTGTGTCTTTTTTTTTCAAGGGGAATTCAGCTGTAGGGGGAGAAAATGAGCAGGCTGCTAATGAAAGGGCAGCTGCTGCTCTGTGTCAGGCGCGCGAGACCCTACTGGGAGCTCAGCTGGACGCAGTGGGTGGCTGGACACCGTTTATTTTTACATTAGAGCTATTTTCCTCTCACCCTGTCTGCTCTCTGCTCTTTATTTCTGAGTCAGTTCATCCCCTGTCAGATGGACATCGATGCAGGATGCGAGCACAAACCTTCCCAGTAAAGGCTAATTTTAGGATAAAAAGTGATTGGGGGAAGGGGGAGGGTCTTGGCTCAGCATCCGTTAGCATCGATGGCATAGCTTTCCTTGATGAATGGCACTACCTGCCTTTGCCTGGTTCTTACCAATACTGCAGCAAGCAGAGAGGTAAGTGTGCAACATAGGGCAGAAATTTACTGGCTGCTGGCCATAAAAGAGATTTTCACAAATATTCTTCTCCCCTGTTCCTCCCCCCTGCAAATAAAACGTCAGGAACTGCCTGTGAGTTAAGGAAGTGACCATCTGGGGCTGGTTTCCTCGTCAGGGAGAAGGTTATCAGAGCACAGGGTAGCTGTGCATCTGCAGATGAGCAGGTAGGATGTAAAAAGCCAAAGCTGTGCTCGAGAATATGGACCATCAGTCACAGGTTTGATAGGAACAGAGTTGTCTGCAAACAGCCTCCTCATGAGTGCTCCAGACATGGAGCTGATGAGCCCTCCTGCTCCTCACATCACTGACTATACTTAAGAACACAGTCCTTGTTGCCTCGTGTTGGCTCTCTTTCCTGGGCCCTTGGGAAAACACCATTAATGTTGCCTCTGTGGTTGGTCAGAGATCTGGGGAAGCAAACTACATCAGTCTGGTGGTCACTGGGAGTGCGGGTCACTAGATGATCTCCCCTCTTGCAGTTTACCTGTTACCCCTTGTCCTATCCTTACACTCCCTGACCCAGAGTCCCTCCCCAGCTTTCCTGGAGACCCTTTAGGGACTGGAAGGGGCTGGAAGGTCTCCCCGGAGCCTTCTCTTCTCCAGGCTGACCCCCCCCAGCTCTCTCAGCCTATCCTCCCAGCAGAGGGGCTCCAGCCCTCCCAGCATCTCCGGGGCCTCCTCTGGCCCCGCTCCAACAGCTCCGTGTCCTTCTGCTGTTGGTGCCCCAGCGCTGGAGGCAGCACTGCAGGGGGGTCTCACAGAGCGGAGCAGAGGGGCAGAATCCCCCCCTCGCCCTGCTGCCCACGCTGCTGGGGATGCAGCCCAGGACAGAAGGTCCTCATGGTGCAGGTGCGATGCCACAGAGACAGATGGGTTCCCTCTGGTGCCCCAGGTATCAGCAAAGCTGGACACAGCAGAAGCTTTTATTTACATAAAAAATGGTGCTGAATTAGGAGGAAGGGAGAACCCAGCTTTGCTCTCAGACAGTGATTAATCATGGGGACAGTGTGCCAGAGAAGCTGTGGATTCATCTCACCTAACTTCAGACGTTTAGAAATTCAAGGTCTAAATCTAAGTTAGCCCTCTTGCCTCCCTCCAGGCTGAACAGAGAGAAACAGTGGCAAAAGGTGGCAGGGTGGAGGCGCAGTGGGACAGAGGGGGTGATGATGAGAAAAAGGAGGATGCAGTGGTGAAGCTGGGTAGCCCGGGGACCACACGAAGTCCTGTGGCCACATGGCTGTGAACCCTCTGGATCCATTCATCCCTGGGGGTGTTCAGGATGCTCACCGTCATCTGACAGATCCAAGCACGGCGATGCCCTGGGCTGGCTGGGAGCACAGTGCCCACGCTGCTCTGCACTGAATCAGCCTGACAACACTCAGAGGAGTAGCAGACTCAAACTTCACATTTTAAATGCCCATAAATTTGGAATCAGAGCCAGAGATCTTTAATCTTGGTTCATTTTTTCATTCGTAACGAGATAACAAAGGAAGCCAAGCGCGAGCTTGAGCCATGAATTATTTAGGGAGGGCACATCCATCTCTGGTGGTTTGGGGTTTGCTTTGCCATCCTGGGGTGCGCTGGGGGAGCAGCAGATGGCTGAGGGCCAGCCAGAGGTAGGATTTCCCCATCGGGGCTGTGCTGTCCTGTAGGCACTGAGGAGGTTTTATTCCAGCCCTGATGGACACGGGAAGGTACAGCCAGGTTCCAGTTTCTGTCCCAAACCAGTGGCCTCCAGGATGGCAGTGAGGTGTAATGCAGCACTAGCCCCTCTCAGACAGTTACCCTCTGCCTGGGGCACAAAAGGCAGGGATTTTTCCTCCAGAAAAGGGTGGGTATTTTACATCACCCTCTCCCCCCCCAAAAAAAAAAGAATATTTAGAAAATGTTAGCCTTAATACAGAGGAAGGAAAACTCCCCCAAAGAAGTGGAAAGTCAGCAAAGCAAGGACCCACAGCAAGATATCTGTGCACATGCTGTCCCTTGAGCATCACTGAGACCTCGTGACACACGGGAGCAAGGGACCCCCATGTCCCCTGGCTGATGCTGAGGTCAGAGCCCTCCGACTGCACCACATCCTGGCCCGAGGCATGGCACAGCTCTGTGGAGATGCTCTGCCAAAGCACTGAGGTGGAGGAGCTGAAGAGGGAAGCTTTCCCACTCTGCTCTGGAGCCCGGTGAGAAGGATGGAGGCTCCTGAGCAGCCTGGAGCACCAATTTCACGGAAATCCATTTATCTCTGCTTCCTGCAACCCTCACGACATGAATAAATGATGATTGCAGAAGTGATGAACCTGCCCCTGTTTAGGTGTGAAATGAATGTTTACAGGCATAGAATAAATCAAGTATCCCACGGGCGAGCAGCGGGATATTAAACCAAACACCTTTGTGTGCTTAGCACTTGCTGTTAGAGGCCAAGGGTTTGTAGCCTGGCCAGGTATTTCCATTAGCCCTGGTGCGACAGGTGCCGAGCGCTGGGTACCCACTCTGCAAAGGCCGAAAGCTCTCGAAGGACAGGAGGGAGCCAACAGCTCTCGGATGAGCAGCTTGCCTCCCGTCTTCCCCACCTTCCCCCTCTGTTTCTCTACATACCTCTTTCTCCGCCTAACGCTACAATCTGCACAGACTCTAAGAAGTCAGGAATACAATGCAAATTCGTGAAGGATTGGCAAGAAATTGCGTGTGTGCTAGTTGCCTGTCAGCATGCAGAGTACTTCTAATCTTGTCACATAAATAATACGATTATGTAAAATATCAAACAGTTGGAATAAACTTAAAAGCCACAATGTTCTAGTCACAGACTTAATAGAGGGGAAAAAAACCAACAAAAAATAAGTAAAATCCTTTTCTATTCTGCAGTGTGGAGGGGAAATGGCTCCTCACTAAAATCAGCTGGACCATACCAGGGACGAGGAGGTGGGAACGGGTTGGCGAGACAGGACTGCTCCTTAAGATAGCTGGACACAGCCCCAGCCTCGCCTAGGCAGGACTGATGAAGGGGAGAGACAGCAGAGCTGTGGAGTCAGGAGGACTCTCCCCCAAGGTCACCGAGGACTTTGGTGACAGGCAGAATGTGTCCCCTGCACGCTAATTTGCCTCGCCACCCCCAGAAACCCACTGCTGCGGTGCTACTGGCAGGGGACACCCCTTCTAACCATGGGAATTATTCAACTGAGAGGAAAACACTGATCCAAAAGCTCCCCTGAGCTTCCCAGCTGCCTGCATTGGGCTGGCCCTTGCCCCCAGCCCGTGCTGGCTGCCGGGAGCAGGACGCGGATGGAGGCAGCCAGCAGGGAGGGCTGCCTACTCCTGGAGCGCAATTCCCCTCTTAGCTCCGCATCGCTCTGCATCGCTAATCCTGCCCTCTATTTGTACCGCCTGCAGTGTTTCCGGCATCACTACAGGATGAGAGAGGAGGGAATGGTGCCCAGGGACCCGCCGGGAGGATTTTGCTACTGGCCTTGAGATCAAGAGCAGCATGAAAAGCCACTGTCCCTTTGTTAGAGCTCGCTAAAGAGACCAGGCTGATTGAGATGGAAAACAAAATCCTCTCCTCTTCCTCTGCACAGGCACGTGCACAGCCCTGGCTGTTCAAGCTTGGACCCCTCGCGTGCACCGACACAGCTTATGACCATGGATCCCCCCCAACTCCAGCCGGGAGCTGAAGGTAGAGCAGCCTCGGAGGTTCACCCACAGTCACCCCGTGACATACAGCTGGGTCTCCCTCCAGATCCGCCTTTCCAGGCCAATCCCCAAGCATCACCGAGGTGGTACAGAGCCTGTCTCTGTTCAGGAAGCACCAGGTATAGCGACACAGGTGAGCTCCTTCCCTGGCCTGCCCTTGGTGAGACACGGAGGAGGAATTTCCTGGTGTGGACTACCTTCGCAGAAGGCACCAAGCAGCCATCAGCTGCGCTGTTCTCACAGCAGAGCTGGTAACTTCTGCCCTGACAGCAAAGACCTTGTCCCCAGCCAGCCACAGACGTGGCTCTGGACAGATCAAAGTGAAGCCTGGCAGGGTTTGGATGGCAAGTCCCTGCCATTCCCACCCATCAGTGCCCATAGCGCTCCCCATGGCCTCCAGAGAAGGTGCTGCGATGGGAACAGATGAGATGGCACACCTTGGGGCCAGAAAAGACCATCACTGTCTGATGAAGCCTCTGTGCTCAGCTGAGGTCCAATTGCCAAGCTGTGCTAGCACTCTGCATTCATGGTCCCTGCTGCATCTCCCACGGGTTCATCACCAAGATTGATTTGCTGCTCCCAGCTCTTGACAAGTTTTGGAGACCCTTTGCCTTGGGACAAAGCCCTCCTGCTTCCTAGTCAAGCTCTGCAAATTTATCTTGGGGTGCAACACAAGCTCCAGCCACTGCCCTGCTGCCCCTGCAGCACCCTGCTCTCACGCGTGCCCGGGCAGCCGGGGACACGTGGCCGAGGCTGGTGCGGTGGCAGGGCCATGCCCGTGGAGTGCTGCCAGTTTGCAGATGTGTGCCCTGCTCGGGGCAGTGTGTAACTCACACACTGAGCTGCCCCTTCTGCTTAGGAGACCGGCTTTGATGAGCCAGGCTGCGGGCAGGGTCCCTGCCTCCACGTGGTTGACTACCCGAGAGGGGACGCAGGCACTTTCCCTGCCTGCTGCCTCTGACTCTCGTCTGTCTCCCCCCCAGTTTGCCCTTTCTGCGTGGGAAGACAGTCAAGGCCACTGTATGGAGCTGCTTATTTAATGAAAGAAATAGTTTCTCTCATCTGGCCATTTTAAAAGAGGGAAGAGAAATTGCTGCGTTCGGGGCATCCACAAAAGATGCCCCTCCACTACACTTTAATGGATGATAAAAGTGGGAAAATATGAAACCTATCTCCTATGCTGAACAGACCTCCATACTGGGGGCCAGGCATCTTTGTAAGTGAGACTGAGCCCACTTTCTAATGAATTCTTCTCCTTGGTTACCCCTATAGAGGTCAGCTGCCCCATTTTCCTGGGCTGGAGTAGGCTGAGACCAGCCAGCTCATTGCACACATGGCAGAGCAGTGACCCAGCAGCAGGGGACTGCACGTCACATCCCAGCCAATCCTCCTCAGATCAGTGCTTTGAGAGTCTTGGCCTCGCTCCTGAGCAAATTCCTGGAGGAAAAGCCCTCTCTGCTGCCAGATAACTGCACCTGATGCCCACATCTTGCCACTGTTGCCACAGTGCCCGGGGGACCCTGGCTGGGGGAGCAGCTGCCTGCTCCATTTGTGTTCCTCTCCTCCCAGCTCTCCACTCCTGGTCCACCTCCCCAGGCAAGGCAGCAACGTGGGGGCGTTAGGAAAAAAACAGCCAAAGCCCTGCCAAGGCAGCAGCGTGCCCTCCAAGCCCCCTCCTCACTCACAACAGCTCTCCTCTATCTCCACCGTTTGCCCCCCAAACCAAATTGGCAGCCCCATGCCTGGGAGCAGACTCGCTGACCCACCCTCCCTATGGTCACACCACCCCCTTGCAGGGCTCGGGATGACTTTGAATGACAAGACCCACTTGCTCCACGGACTCCTCATCAACTCCTGGCCCCATCCATTTCCCTCCTGCGGAGCGTTTGGGACTAGGACTTCCCACATTGCTCCCCCGTGAAGCTCTGCAGCCCTGTTACAAGAGACAGGGAAACAACCTGCCCTCCTGTCCCTGGTTTTCTGAGGTTTAAGGCAGCTGCTGGTTGTCACTGGGAAGTTGGGTTTATTTTAATTCACCTTTAATTGCGTTATCTCTACCCAACTCTCTGCGGAGCGTACTGCAAACACGCCTGTATCGCACAGCCGCTCCCCTAATGGATTGTTCAGCAAGGCAGTGCTCCAAGGCCTGTCCCCTGCTCTCTCATAACTTAACAACCCTGTTATTGGCTTTGTGCAAATGCTGCTCAATTCCCTCAGCTCCTGGCACACCGCTTGTTCCCCGCGCTGCCCTGCGGACACGTCCTTTACAGCATGCCTCCATCATCGCCTGCTGCCAGCTGCCTGCTCCAAGCTGGCCGAGGATGGGAGAGCCCGGATTAACGCAGCCGGGAGCAACAGGTAACGCAGCCTTCAGGGCTTGGAGCACGGGCAGAAAGAGTTCAGATGTGCAGCAAGGCTGTACATGCGATGGCAAAGGGAAGATGTATTTTATTCTCCTGCCCCACTGCAATGGGGATGGGACCCTTCCTTCCCTCTCCCCAATATCTTTCCACTCCCAGCAGGTTTTGCTAATCTCACTTCAAAGTCGAGTGCAGTCCCAGGACGATACTATTGGAGTTCATTAGAAGCTTGGCCAAAACCCGGATTTCTTAGTTCACTGTTATTTCCAAAAATGTGGCAGAATAGAGTACTGTGGTTGTCAGTGACAGCTCCTGCGGCTTCCAACACACAAAGAGGAGAAATATTAAGTTTCACCTGATCCCACTGCATCATCCCTCTCAGCCTAAGACCAGCGGCTATAAATCAGAATATTTTAACGAAGCTGTCCGGCACCAAGCATTTTGGTCTCCCATGAAAAAAAATCCCACCTTGCTTTTCCTCAGCACAAATACTTCACCAAAGCAGAGGTGAGGCCACAAAGTTTCCCCATGTCACCAACTGCAATCTTTCCCAGAAGGGAGACGAGGCTCCATCCCAGCCCCTGGTGGCACCAGAACCAGACCCTGCCATCTGCTCCACCGCTGCAACAGCAACTAGGGTCTCTCTTTCCAGCCTGCTGTGGCCCATCACAGAGCTCCCTGCCTCTCCAGACATGAAACCCTTCCACACAGATATGAGGCAAGAGGAGAAAGCCCCCCAAAATGTTGTCCCTCAGGGATTCGTACTGGGACCGGTGCCATTCAATATCTTCATCAATGATTTAGACAGTGGGATCAAGTACGCCCTCAGCAAGTTTGCAGATGACTCCAAGCTGAGTGGTCCGGACGACAGGCCAGAGGGACAGGATGTCATCCAGAGGGACCTGGACGAGCTAGAGAGGTGGGCCCGAGCAAACCTTATGAAGTTCAACAAGGCCAAGTGCAAGGTTCTACACTTGGGTCGGGACAACTCTCGTTATCAATACAGGCTGGGGGATGAGGTGATAGAGAGCAGCCCTGCTGAGAGGGGCTTGGGTGTCCTGGTGGATGAAAAGCTGGACATGAGCCGACAACGTGTGCTTGCATCCCAGAAGGCCAATCGCATCCTGGGCTACATCAAAAGAAGCATGGCCAGCAGATCCAGAGAGGTGATTCTGACCCTCCGCTCTGCTCTGGTGAGACCCCACCTGGAGTCCTGTGTCCAGCTCTGGAGCCCTCAGCACAAGAAGGACATGGACCTGTTGGAGCGGGGCCAGAGGAGGGCCATGAGGATGATCAGAGGGCTGGAGCCCCTCTGCTGTGAGGACAGGCTGAGGGAGTTGGGGGGGTTCAGCCTGGAGAAGAGGAGGCTCCGGGGAGACCTCAGAGCCCCTTCCAGTCCCTGAAGGGGCTCCAGGAAAGCTGGGGAGGGGCTGTTTGCAAGGGTATATATCCATAGGACGAGGGGCAATGGTTTAAACTAGAGCAGGGCAGGTTTAGATGAGACATTGGGAAGAAGTTCTTTCCACTGAGGGTGGTGAGACACTGGCCCAGGTTGCCCAGAGAGGGGGTGGAGGCCCCATCCCTGGAGACATTCAAGGCCAGGCTGGATGAGGCTCTGAGCAACCTGATCTAGTTACAGATGTCCCTGCTGACTGCAGGGGGTTGGACTAGATGGCCTTTAGAGGTCCCTTCCAACTCAACACATTCTATGACTCTATGAACAACCCCTGTCTCTCTCCAGGCGCAGCGAGCCCCTCCTCAGCTTTGAGGAGCACAGCATCGGCCTCCAGCACCTCTCCAAGCGCTGAGCTATTGCTGTTATTCAAAACCAGGATTTTCTCTTTCTGAGTAGGAAAGAGCATCTTCCCAGCGCTGCCTCCCCTCACACATTATGAAGAGATACAGCTCTGTAAATCTCATCTTAGCCAAGGGCATTACCCCATGCCAGTTAACACTAGATCAAACCCAGGTTTATTCAGCCTCTCACTAATCCCTTTGCAACAAGAACCACCTGCAGTCTGGAGTCCAGGATTTAGCAGGGATCAGTGTGCAGGTGTCTCTGATTTGATCATCCCTTTGGAAACGGCTGCGCTCTGCAGCCCCAGTGGAAAGCAGCCTGGGGAGGGGGAGCAGTGACAGGGGGCAGGTGAGAGAGAAGATGTGTCTGCAGGGGTGGAGAGAGCAGAAAAGTGGGTGCTGGTAGTTTCCACCCCCCTCCCCCCGACACTTCTGAGAGGCCAAAAAACATTGGAAAGAGATGGAGGGAAAGAAAGGAAAAAATATCTTATTTTCAAGAATTCTCTGGTACTTAAAAGCATGAGACCCGCAGGGGAAGCTAATAAATTTTAAATAGTTTGGAGAGTTGAGACCAGCAGTTTAACTTTGTGCGGCTGCTGAGTTGTTTTCCAAGTGTATTTAATGAAACCCTTCATTATGCTCAGATAATTATGATCTCTGCATTTCTGTTGCTGTTGGAGTTTACCATCTGTGCTCGCAGGTACACGCTCCATTTCGACACAGTGGGCACCATGAGAGATGCTCGTGCTGGACTTTGCTGGCAGCCCGTGGGGCTGGGACAGATTTTCTGGGGTTGTGGATTTGGGTAGCATCCCTGGCCACTGCCCACCCTGGGAACCGTGTGCTGCAGCCACCAGTGGAGACGTGGGCAGGACCATTACCAGCCGTGAGGGCTTCACGCGTGCATCCCTGAGGGTCCTGTGTGGAGCTTGTCTCTTGATGCTCCCTGGGACGATGGTGGGATGAGGCGTTCTTCTGATAACAGGTAACTTTGGGGTGAGCAGGGCCCTGCTGTCACTCCTGCTTGTTGCTGACCTCCAGTCTGGGTACGTGAGTTAGCCCAGAAAGAGATTTTTGCTGCCCAGGACAAAGTCCGGGCTCTGCAGGGATGGGGTTTGCTTTGATAACTTCAGCTCCCGGCAGCAGCTAGTATCCCCTGCCACCCCCATCCTCTTCCCCTCTTCCAGGGCTGCACCCCATTGGGAACCCCAGCCCAGCATTCCTGCTCCAAGCCCTCTGCCCATCCACACACCCTCGTTCTCCAGGAGGGGAAGCTCCAGTTTTTCCTACATCATCCTGGTCCTCAGGGGCATGTGGCGCTGTGGGGCACAGGCTGGGTTGTGAGACTCAGCTTTGACAGGGCCTGGGCGGGCTACAGGAAAGCCAGGGAGGGACCTTTGATCAGGGAGGAGAGCAAGAGGATGAGGGGGAAACTGAAGGTAGATTTAGACTAGATCTCAGGAAGAAATTTTTCACTCTGAGGGTGGTGAGCCCCTGGCCCAGGTTGCCCAGAGAAGCTGTGGCTGCCCCATCCCTGGAGGGGTTCAAGGCCAGGTTGGACGGGGCTTGGAGCAACCTGGCCTGGTGGGAGGTGTCCCTGCCCAGGGCAGGGGGGTTGGAGCTAGATGGTCTCTAAGGTCCCTTCCAATCTAAACCATTCTGTGATTCACGTCTGCTGCCCCACGGCCACAGAGATGATCCACCAGACACTCCCAGCTGCCCCGCAGACATTCCTGCCCTGATCGTGGGGTCCATTGAAGTTGCTCACCGCAGCTCTTCCTCCAACAGCCAGAGGTGAGTCACCCCACCAGGGTGCCGGAGCTGTCTGGAGAGCGAGGCTCGAGCTCCTACTGAGTCAGGTTCAGCCTCCCACTGGGAGATGAGTTTGGAGACTCCAAGTCTGGTGGGATGGGGTTTTCCACGTGCTCACTTGCAGGGGGGGTGTCACTCAAGGGTGGGGCAACTGGAGCTGGGGGCATCCTCATCTTGTGGTCCTCCATAAACACAGCCAGACTGGTGCACAGCATCCTTCTCCCAGGTGTTCCCTTGCAGGCCATGGATGGTCCTGCCCTAGGACCCCATGTGAGCTAGAAGTGCAGCTCCCATCCCAGGCCGGCCTTGCCCTGCATGTCCCAGGCTGGCCTGGGATGGGAAACACCATTGATCCTGTGGCTCTGTGATCCGCAGAGATGGCTCTGCTCCTAGGGAGCTGGGGAGAGTCGGGACCGAGAGCTTCTTCGCCGATCACGGTGAGCAGCCATGGCAGGAGTGTGGCAGCCGTGGCAGGAGTGTGGCAGCCATGGGCTGTTTTGTAGGTACTGAAGGGAAACAGCAGTGGGAGATGGAGCCAGTGGTGAGGCATGAGAAAGGGGACTGCAACCCTGAGGGGGAGGAGGGCTGCTGGAGTACCGGGTGCTGCTCTCCCGCCTGCCAACTGGGCGCTTTTTCCCCCGCTCTTAAATGTCAGTGATGATGTTTCCTGCCCAAGCCAGCTCTTCCCCTTGGGGACCAGCCAGCAGGGTCTGTTTTATACCCACTCCCAACAGCTTGGGTGGCTTGGGACTGGGGCTGCCGCCTGAGTCATGCCAAGTTGGCAGCATCGCCAGGCTCCCCAGCCAGCTCCTCTCGGAGCCTGCATCCGCGCTCAGCGCTCGCCTGGCTCCAGGGCTCCAGCTCGCCTCTCTGGGGCTTCCTTCCACAGTGGATTTCCACAGGCAATTTAGGAAAGTAGCAGGTCTGTTAGAGGGGAAAAATGAGGACCCTGTGTCTTATCCCGGAGATCACCCTCCTGCTGGCTGGGCAGGGTAGGGTCCCTTCTGTACAGCCTTGGGAACGTCACCCCCCGCTCCACGTCCTGTCCCCCAGCTACCTCTCCTTAGATTGCAAAGGGAGGCATGGCGTGTCCCAGCAAAACCCTGAAGAATGCCAGGGGTCAAGGAAAAGCCCAAAGCTTTTGCTGCCTGCCTACAGCACCCCTCAGGGACCTGTGGATCTGTGGCCCGGAGTGCTCGGCAGGAAAACATTGGCACCTGAGAGCAAGTGGTGGGAATGGCCTGAGGCTGCAGTGGCAGAGCTGCTCCCCTCAGTGCCCATGCAGTGCCTGGCATAGTAGGGTTCCTGCTATAATGCATATAATTGTCACTGTCTTCCCTCCAGCCTCCGCAGGGTACAGAACTTAACAGCTCCGGCTGATTCCCTTATTTAGCTCAGAAGACATCTGTGCTGCTGCAGGGCGCTCAGCGCAGCGCCAGGGCGTGCAGGGCTGGGGCACTTCTTGCACTTGCTTTTTGCAGAGCTGGTAGTTGCCTGGGAGGGTGGCTCTGCCCTGGGATTCTGGCAGTTCCTGGGGTATGCTGGGCACATCTGGCAGGGAAGGGAGTTTTGGGGACAGCCCTGTTGCTGTGTACGGCACAGCAGGAGCCTGGGAAAGGTGACTGAATGGGAGAGGGGTATCATGATCTGCACGGTAGCAAAGGGACTGTGGATGTGTGTGCACAGGAGTTTGCCTGGGAAACAGAGGATCCCTAGGAGGGGAAAAGAAGTGGTGGTTTAGCCTAGCCCCCGGTCTCAGAGGGTCCCGGGGGGGAGTTGTGTGGATGTGTGTCAGCCGTGCCTTGGGCAGGAACAGGTTGCATCCAGGAGCAGCGGTTGGCAGCAGGGTGATGCCAGACAGGGCTGAGGTGTGACAACAGAGCAGTGCAGAGGAGCCTGGAGCTGGTACATCTGGAGGGCAGAGAGCGTGTGGGATCATTGACTCTCCCTTCATGCTCCCCCAAATGTGTAATACCCCTCCCCACATGAAGTCGAGTCACCCCCACTATCCCTACGTGGTGCAGAGCATCCCTTCTCCTCTGAGCCTGTCCCGAGACCATCCCATCCAATGCGCACCTTGCACAAGGATACTCACCTCAAATCCTCGAGGCACACAACTACCCGCCTCTGCCTAGTGTCCTTCCTTGAGCTATGACTGCCTCCACAGCTGCAGTGCTGGAAGGGATCATGTCAGGCTTTGTAACTGACTGCAGCCAGCATTCGAGTCGTGACAGCTTCTGCAGGACTTGGGAACTACGGCAGGGTCTTTCCTGAAGAGATACCCCTGCCTGGAAGCTGCTGGGGACCAGTGGGAACAGGGAGCACTAGGAACCACAGATGTGGCTTCAAGCACAAGCTACCATTTTGCCTGGTTTCAACAAGGTTCCTATAGTCAGGATTCCCAGAAAAGGTTCCCACTTCATGACAGAGTGTCCTGGCTCTCTAAATGTAAGGGAGGGGAAGGAGTGGCAGATAGGAGATGGAGAAAGACGCCCGTAATGTGTAATGATCCTTTAATGCTCTCTCTGGCCTCTTCCCAACACATATGGGAGCTGGATGAGCCAATTAAGCTGACACCAATTAAATCAGCATAAATAACATCCCGTAAACCAGAGGTGGGGCTCAGGCAAACACCCCCGCTGTGAAGGATGTCAGAGCTGGCCTGAGGTTGACCCTCGCAACACAACTCCCTTCCATTTTGGAGAAAGCCAGACCATGGAGAAAGCATCAGGGAGGAGAAAGGGATGTGTGGGGACCCATATCAGAAAGGGGGATGGCAGAAGGGAGAGGGGGAGTAGTGTGACAGGCAGAGGTGATCTCCCCTGTGGAGCAAAGGAAGCCAGGGCACAAGCACTAGCTGGGACAGGGATCTCCCTGCAGTGGAGGTTTTCCACAGCATCACCTTGGACCGTGGACTGCAATGTTCCTTGTGACAGGGCATCATTCCAACCCTGAGCCAGTCCCTCTTCCCTGGACTCAGCCCTGCAGAGATCCTCTTTGCCCTGCATGGGCTCCAGCAGCTATGGAGTGTTGTGTGGGGTGGAATTACCCTGGTGGGCTTCGTAGCTGACTTTGCCCTTGTGCATTCATCCCAGGCAAGTCCTGAGCAACTGGGCTTGCAGTTGCCAATCAAGGGGTTGGAAAAGTGTGCGTATGAAGTTGACATGTGTGTAAATTGACCATGAGCCAGCAATGTGCCCTTGTGGCCAAGAAGCCAAATGGTCTCCTGGGGTACATTAAGAAGAGTGTGGCCAGTAGCTCGAGGGAGGTCATCCTCCCCCTCTGCTTGGCCCTGGTGAGGCCACATCTGGAGTGCTGTTCCAGTGCTGGGCTCCCCAGTTTAAGACAGAGAAGGAACTGATGGAGAGAGTCCAGGGAAGAATGATCAGGCACTGAAGCGTCTCTCTGCTGAGGAAAGGCCGAGAGCCCTGGGGCTGTTCAGCTGGAGAAGAGCAGGCTGAGAGGGGATCTCATCAATGCTCAGCAAGAGCTAAAGGGTGGGTGTCAGGAGGATGGGGCCAGGCTCTTCTCAGTGGTGCCCAGCAACAGGACAAGAGGTAACGGGCACAAACTTGACCATGGGAAGTTCCACCTAAACATGAGGAGGAACTTCTTTGCTGTGAGGGTGGCAGAGCCCTGGCACAGGCTGCCCAGAGAAGTGGTGGAGTCTCCGTCTCTGGAGACATTCCAAACCCGTCTGGAGGCGTTCCTGTGCCACCTGCTGTGGGTGACCCTGCTCTGGCAGGGGGTTGGACTGGGTGATCTCCAAAGGTCTCTCACAGAATTCACCATTCTGTGAATTCCCCTTTCCTCCCCTCCCTTCTCTGCTTGTGTTCCTTGCTTTGCTCTTCCTTCTACCAACCTCCCTGTTCTCTAAAAAGAGGTTTCCTCTGTTGGATGCTGGCCAGGCATCCACCCTCACCTTGGCTGGAAGACCCTTGTCCCCATGGGGTTTTGTGTCCCCCTGGCTCTCGCCGCCAGGCAGCCCAGGGGCCGGGAGGTCACAGGGAGGCTGAAGAGCCATTAGGAGATCAGTTACGACTGGCTGTAGCTACCTGCATGTTAAGAGATCCAAATCGCATTGGCGATGTCTCAATGTCAGAGCTACAAAGCGAGGTCTGGGGCACACAAGTGGAGTGGCAACTCTTGACTTAATCCAGACAACTGTCACTGAACCACAAAGGAGCAGGGACTCTAATTAAGTCCCAGAGCCCTTTGGGAAGTATCAAACCAGAAAAACAGTTAGAAAGCTTTAGGCAGGGTGATTTTAAACAAATGAGGAAGTGCCTTAGAAACAGCTTAAGATGAAAGCTACCAAATTAAAATCCTTGCAATCAGTATGGAGGCTACTTATGCAACAACCTCCCGAGGAGGAATTGGAATCCCAGAGATAAAACTCTAAACAAATAAAGAGACAGGAGATGAAGGAAAAAGAAATGAAACTTGGTCAAAAAGTGATATACAAAGGGCTGCTTGAGCCTTCTTTGAAAACTGGAAATCTAGCGTCATGAAGGGTAAAGGGGCAAAGGGGGAAAACCAATGCCGGGTAAATAGGGGAGTGTGAGGATGAAGATGTTTGCAGTATGTTTGCTGCAGCAGAGAGCTTCCCTGAGCAAGCAGGATCACAGCTGTAGGTGCCGGTCAGGCACCTCTCTGCTTGCTTGAGACCTCTGCGTTTTGATGGCTCTGGCATTAGAGATTGGGGTGAACCCAGAGGTCCCCATTAGATGCTTTGGGTTGGGGGGGTTGGGGGAGGAAGCTCCCAGAAGAGCAGCTCCCCACCCTTGGAGTGACAAGGTATTGTCCTTTCACTTGAGCTTTTGGCAGGGTTGGCAGGTATGAGTGGTGGCAGGTCCCATGGGCAGCCTGGGAAGCCAGGGCAGCTCCAAGTTTAGGAGAGTCCTGCAAAAACACAGCTTCTTCCGTCTTCCAGCTGAGGAGCGCAAGCACAGCGTGAAACCTGAAAGTCAAGTGCAGGTGCCTGAGCCAGCCCCAGAGCCTTTAACACAGCTCTGGGCTGGGAGGGAAGGGGCTGGGGAGCAGGGACGTACAGCCACACAGGGCACGCAGAGCTACCACACTGGGGCTGAGTCCTTGCCCATGTTAGCACAGGAGTGCCCTGAGGGTTTGTATTTGCCCAGGGGGTCCTTGTCTCCATTGAGAGGAGACGTTGTGTACCATGATGACCCACAGCCCTAATGTGCATTGATTGCAGACTAAGTTTGTTGCACACTAAGCAGTGTGCATTGGTTGCATCCTCCAAGTCTGGCATGGTGCTACGCCCTTCAAAGGTACAGGCTGGCCAGGGCTGGGGAGCTCATCATGGGGAGGTGGTCTGCTCAGCTGCTTGAGTTACACTTGGGAGACCAATGGCAGCTGGGTGAGCAGAGCGACCAACACAGACATTTTGACAATGACACTTCGTCTTCCAAAGGATGCAGGGGCACAAGGACGATTGAATTGCCCAAAGATACCCTTGCCCTGCTCCTGGCTGTGCTTTTGCTGATGTCAGGCTGCCCTGGCTGACACCCTGAGCTAACCATGCTCTATACAGCTATACCCTACCTTGGCAGCAGGGTGTTACAGAGCACCTGAGGGCACTGGGCACACAGCGGTGCAGGGACAGGACCTGACATGGGCATTTGACAGCTGGGCTCCTGTATGGGATCACAGAATCACAGAATCCCAGACTGGCAGGGGTGGGAAGGGCCCTCTGGAGATCATCCCGTCCAACCCCCTGCCAGAGCAGGGTCACCCACAGCAGGTGGCACAGGAACGCCTCCAGGCGGCTTTGGAATGTCTCCAGAGACAGAGACTCCACCACCTCTCTGGGCAGCCTGTGCCAGGGCTCTGACACCCTCACAGCAAAGAAGTTCCTCCTCATGTTTAGGTGGAACTCCCTATGGTCAAGTTTGTGCCCGTTGCCCCTTGTCCTGTCCCCGGGCCCCACTGAGAAGAGCCTGGCCCCATCCTCCTGACACCCACCCTTTAAGTATTTATAAGTGTTGATAAGAACCCCTTAGTCGTCTTTTTTCCAGTCTGAAGAGACCCAAATCCCTCAGCCTTTCTTCATCAGAGAGATGTTCCAGTCCCCTCGTCATGTTGGTAGCCCTTAATGGCTTGGGTACCACCTGCATCCATGCAAGAGAGCTGCAGGAGGGCAGGGCTAAACGTGCGGTCCAGGGTCTGTGGCGCCTTCGGCTTTGCCCATCCTGCCAGCCCAGGCGCTGAGTGTGGGCAGAGCACCATTTGCCAGCCCTGCCAGCGCCTGGGCTGCAATGGGCACGCTGCCACCTCCCCTACCCCACAGCGGGGAATTAAGCATCGCAGCAGCAATGGGAGTACGGCTGGCAGCCTGATCAGCCATTGCCAGCAGCCCGGGGTTACCCTGCTCCGTGCCAGCAGCAGGACGGCGGCAGTGCCTGTCCCCCTCCTCTCGCACAGGAGACGGGTGGTGGGCAGGAGTGTTTTTGGGCAGGGAGTGCTCCTGCCTTCGCTCTCGCTTCAAATCTAACTGGAACGAGCTTAGGAAATTAGAAGGATGAAGGGGGGGGGAGGGAGGGATAAAATAAGATAAATAAAACCAAATAAAAATAACCCCCAAACCCTCCGTTCTTCTTTGATTCTTCCGTTTTTTTCACGCCAAGATTACTAATTGTCTAAGCATCTCAATTTGCTGGTTTCACTTAATCATAGACACTTTGGAGATTATCAGCCTTCCCCACATGTTCGGTACCTTGTTTCCAAACTACAAGACCCACAGGGAGCAGCTAGCAAGTGCCTGCAGGAGCGACAGCAGCAAAGCGCTCCCGCTCCCCTCTCACCGCTTCCCCCCTCCGTCCCTCCGGCTGGGCTGTCAGAGCTTGATTGCCTCTGAAACCGCCGTGTATTCCCCCAAAGTTCCCGAGGATGGGGGCCGTGAGGAACGGCGAGGTGGGGGCTGGGGGCACCGTTGTCATCTCCTGGCAGCTCCCAGCCTTTGATTTGCACAAAAGAAAGGAGGGAGGTGGGGGAGGGAACGGATATGATTTATTCAGCAAGTTCCTAACCATTTTTTTTTTCCTTCTTCTTCTACTTCTTCTTCTTTTCCAGAGGCTGTGAAATCACTGAAGCCGACGGAAAGGTGAAGTGCTGGGAGAGATGAAGGAGATGCATTTGAAGGCATTTTCTTCCTTTTTGTCACATCTCGCTGCAAAGCTTTTAATTCCTGGAGCTCAGTTCCTTCCTGGAAAGTCTGAGCTGCTGTGATGGATGGGGGTGGGCTCCCTGCAGGCAGCTGGGGTCCTGCTGGCCGGGACAGGGCAGGCAGAGGAGGAGGAAGGAGGTCCTGGTGGTTGGGGTCTGTCGGCTTGTTCTAGCAGCATCATCATGTGTAGGGTCCTGCAACTCGTGAGGAATAACCCCCTGCACCAACACAGGTTGGGGTTGACCTGCTGGAAAGCAGCTCTGTGGAGAGGGACCTGGGAGTCCTGGTGGGCAACAAGTTGCCCATCAGCCAGCAATGTGCCCCTGTGGCCAAGGTGGCCAATGGCACCCTGGGGTGCATCAAGAAGAGTGTGGCCAGCAGGTGGAGGGAGGTCATCCTCCCCCTCTGCTCTGCCCTGGGGAGGCCACACCTGGAGTGCTGGGTCCAGTTCTGGGCTCCCCGGGTCAAGAAGGACAGGGAACTGCTGGAGAGGGGACAGCAAAGGGCTACCAAGATGATGAGGGGACTGGAACATCTCTCTGATGAAGAAAGGCTGAGGGATTTGGGTCTCTTTAGTCTGGAAAAAAGACAACTGAGGGGGGACCTTATCAATGCTTATAAATACTGAAAGGGTGGGTGTCAGGAGGATGGGGCCAGGGTCTTCTCAGTGGTGCCCAGCAACAGGACAAGAGGTAACGGGCACAAACATGAACGTAGGAAGCTCCATCTCAACATAAAGAGGAACTTCTTTGCTGTGAGGGTGGCAGAGCCCTGGCACAGGCTGCCCAGAGAGGTGGTGGAGTCTCCGTCTCTGGAGATATTCCAACCCTGCCTGGACGCGTTCCTGTGCCACCTGCTGTGGGTGACCCTGCTCTGGCAGGGGGTTGGACTGGGTGATCTCCAGAGGGCCCTTCTAACTGCTACCATTCTGTGATTCTGTGATCTTTTGGTCCCTCGTTGTCCTGTTGCCCACCCCAGAGACTTGGGGTCTGCTGCAGGGGGCTGGGACACAGCACTGCTCTTGGCCCCAGCACCTTTTGCCCTTGCTAAGACCAAGGAACTGCCCAACGATGGACTGAGCCGAGCAGAGACAGGTCTGCTCCAGTTCCTGCAGAGGAGCATCCATCATGGAAGACGACACAACCCTTCCTGATGCCACCAGGTCAGGCAGCGGGAAGCAGGGCGTGTCACCAGCAACGTGGGTGCCACAAAGGAGATGGGACCCAACAGCTGGGGTGGGTTATTTTCTGCACCCCTTTAGAGTTGTTGTAGTCTGGGTGTCCGCACATCCCTCTCGGTATTGGAAGGTTAGCAAGAAGAATCAAATGGCATCTACAATGTGAAAAAGTGTCTGAAATAAAATTTTCTTCTTTGGAGGGGAAAAATATCTTTCTTTAAGGAAAAATGATGATTGGAAACTTGTCTTTCTTTTATACTCAATTTGTCTGCTTTGGGATAGCTGCACACTCTGCTAGTCCAATTGTATTTTTCACTCTTAAATAATAGAAACTACAGAACAGCTCCAGGAGCAGGGATACCTGGGGGAAGCATGAGGAAACTGCAGGAAAAGAGATGCCAGCACCATCCAACACAGCTTTCCCTGGGTGGAGAGGGACCTTCAAAGCCCTGCTGATCCCACCCGCAACAGGGATCTCCGATGGTTTTCTGTTCCACAGGTACTCTGGGGAGGCAGCAAAAAAAAGGTTCTATCCAGCAGGACCCATGGCTGGGTTTACCAGCTGTCAACCACACAAAAAAAGTCAAATTTCCAACAATTCCGCTCTATTTAAAAACCAAAAGAGAATTGTGTTGCAAAGGTCTCATTTACAACCTAATCCCCCTTGGTACTGTGTGCAGACTCCCTGGGAGCTCGTGCTTCTCCTGTAGACCCAGCTTGGATCTGCGACTCGGAAATCCCTACTCATTTCCTTGGGAACCCTCTGACACAACCCGTGGCATTTTTTTTTAAATAAAGTCACCACAAACCATTCACCACAAACGATCCTGGCTCTTTCTGACTGCACCAGAAAATGACGCAGCCCTTCTGCACCACCACCAAAAACATCTGCATCACTGGGAAGACGACTGTGGTCCTGCAGGAAGAAGCTCCTTGAGCACGATTCATTGAAGGGTTTGTTTTTTTTTTTTTATTTATTTCCCACTTGCGAGTTGCTGAGAAGCTGATCCTGATTTCTGCAAATGAATTTGTTATCTGCAAGTGTTCACTGAATAGTTTATGCAAACAAATTTCAGCCCATGGGGTGTTTGCAAACTGTTCATTTCATGGTATGTGATTAGTAGAAATGGTCAGAAAATGGGTGCAAAACAGTTTTTACGAGCTGTCCTCAACACCCAAGCTCCTTAAGCCTACATTTCCATCACTGCTTTTTTTTTTTTTTAAACTGGAATTAGAAAAATATTAACCAGCACATGATTGAACTTTTCATGCTTTGTTTCTAGCTAAAAGCTCTAAAAGGAGGGCAGACCTTTCTGAAATGCATTGATAAACAGAAAGGAAAGCCTGCCCAAGAACCCCCTCAAAGGATGAGCAAGCAGGAGACTAAACCCTTTTTTTGTGAGCGCTGCATCTGTAGATTTCAGGCAGCCCCACCAAGAGGAACTCAGTGGACAGGTATAAGGGATGAAATAAAAATGAAAGGGAAGATGAGTGTCCTCTCCCAAAAGAGCACAATCATCCTGCTTAGGTGCTTTACCTAAAGAAAGAGGCATAAACCACACTGCAGGGCTCCCCCACCCAAGACCCATTCCTTGTGCTGGGCTGAGGGTGTCTGGTCTCCAAGGCTGAGATGGAGATCCTCTCCCACTCGCAGACGCCGGCACCATTCTTTGCTCACCAAAGCTTTAAAGGGAGAATCCCTCTGGTCACCCCTTGCCTGCCTTCTGCACGACGTCCTGCAGGGACCCTCTCCTCAAATCCCTGCAGCACTCTCTGCTCACTGTCATAAACCATGAAATCTGTTCTCTTTACCCCTCCTAGAGTTACAGCATCCGTACTGTGGGCAGGGTCTCCATCACAGGTCCGCCCCTCGTGCTGAGGAGGACTGATGGACATAAAGCTCATTCCAAATGACCTGATGGCGATGACACAGAGGTGAGATCCCAGGGGAGCTCGATGCAGACCTGTCCAGATCCCAGACCCTGTGTCTGGGGTACGCAGGGGGCTCAGAGTGACGGAGGTGGCACAGGCAGCTCGGAGCAGAGTCAGAGGCTTTCCCCATGGGTTTAACAGCGCTAACAGAAAACGGTGCCCGGAAGATTTATTCATTTAACGCATCTGGTAATTACATTTCGGCAGGTGGTATGTGGGGCCTGGATTCGTTCCACGCACACCAGGCTCGGGAAGGCTTCAGTCCCACGTTTGATAAATCTCAGAATAGAATAAATAAATAAAATCAACAGTCCCCAGCTGCGAGTGTGGAGGAGGCATATCCTCTCCCCATGCAACGCGCTCCCCCTGCCTCCCGCACTCCCCCGCACTGGGACTGTGATTCAGCACTACACCGCTCCTCCCGTGGGGGGATTCTCCCTGTGCTGACGGTGTACAGGCACCGGCACAGGCACACGCACTGCCACACACACACTGGTACACGCGCTTGCATGAGACAGGACGGAGAGAGGCAGTGTGGGTGGAGTAGGGGCACACAGAGCGGTACCCGGGTTCCTGGGTCTGGCAAGGATGCTGACAGCAAGAGATAGTGGGGAAGAGCATGGGGGAGGACCAGGGGAGGCAGAGAGAGCCGGTGGCCAGGAGATCCAGAGCTGAGCAAGACAAAAAGGAGCTGGGAATTGGTGGTGAGAAAGCGGACAGCCTGTGGAGTGATGACAGGCAAGAGACAGCCAAAGGAAAGCATGGGGCAGAGGATGCTGGGGGAGGTGGGTGGATGGAGATCATGCTGGGAAGGCGTGGAAGGGACAACTCCAAGAGCCTGGCTTGGGGGACACCCCAGGGGCTGAGGCACAGACAGTGCAAGGGGACTGAGCACGTCCCGGGATCCCATCTGGGGTCCCTGTGGCTGCGCATAGTGCTGCCCACAATGACAGGGCAGAACATGGGTGTCAGAGCCCCGGGAGGAATTGGAGCTGAAGCCTTGTCCCCTCTGCGAGGACCAGGGGTGGAGATGAGGAAGGCTGGGCCACTGCTTCCTCTCCAAGGGACCTCAGACTTTCCAGGGCCGTCTCAGCAGGGGTGGTGGTGGTGCCAGGGTGTGGGCATTTCCCCTGATCCCACCCTGGGCTCTGCATGACAGAGGATGCTGTAAGCACAGATGGATGCTCACACACAGCCCATGGCACAGGAGAGGTCTTAGCCCAACATGCAAGGGCTCAAGAGAGACTGGCCACCCTTGGCTTGCGCTTCTTGCCCGTGCCGGAGGTCTCCACGGGGTGCCCAGGGGACCCTGCAGGGCAGATGTCCAAGGCAGGAGGTGGCTGGAGGGCACCGTGTCCCACAGCACCCGGCAAGATGCCCGCACAGAGTCTGCGGCTGGATTTTATTTTTATACTTCACCTCCCTGCCCCCTTTGTAGAAATGACATAATTATGGGGATTTAATGTTCCACTGCTAAATTTCTTCATTTTTCAGGATAATTTCCACTATTTCATCAAGGAATAATTAATTGCATTGTCTTTAATCAGTTGTTTTACAAATCCAGCAGCGCAAGAAATTTTCATAGACAGACAATGCAGGCAGCTGCTCTTCCCTTCTGGGCGCATTAATGAAGTGAAAGAGCTCGAGCAGGAAAAAAATCGGCTAGCAAAAAAAAGAAATCTATTGACAGAGAGATTGAAAAGATCACGGCGTAATCCTTTAATGTGTGTGATAGGGAGGGAGAGGGGAGAGACGGAGACCAGGTGTGAGGGCAGGAGGATTTGGGCTGCTGGTGGAGCTCAGTGCTGCTCACCCAGGTCCTTGGCACCAGGATTTTAGCGTGTGGGTGCACAAGGGTATCTGCCCACATGAACATGTTTGTGCATAATAGATGTCTATGCATCTGAAGGTGTATGTGTGCAAATGCACATATGTTTATCAAAGGGTCAGCGTCTGGCTTCTAAAAGCCCTCTGAAAGCAAAGCCTTCCTGACCCTGGGGTAGGGCATGCGATGGATGCAATGTCGCAATGTCGATGGGGTCAGCATTCCAGCCTGACTTTCCTCCTCTCTCAGCCCTTTCTCTGCCTATGTTCCCAGCCAGAGTTACCCCTCCAGGGCACAGACTGGGCCCCACGGAGATCTCAGGGATGCTGTTGCATCGAGCCCGAAGCTGTTGCCGAAGCTGTCTGACCCAGTGCCTCTGGGGTCCCGTCTCTGCTCTGCTGCCTTGGAGTGCACAGCTCCAGCTCTGGCAGCTCCTGCCTGCCCTTGCGCAGTGCCAGCACACCGTGCTGTGCCCTTAGCTGGGGCTGGAGGTGTGAGAAATAAAAGGCAGGAAAGAGGAGAAGCAAATGGATGATGAGACATCCCGGATCCCTGGACCTTTCCTTGCTCCAGCTCGGTGCAAGGCTCAGATACCCCATGTGCATGTGGGAGGGAGGGAGAGCTGATGGTCTTTGTGGACCCTCCGGTCTGTCCGGGCTCCAGGGTGCATTTTCCACCTCCTTCACTGTGATTGACCTTCTCCACCCCTTTGCACTGTGTAATGGATGATGGACAAGATGGGGCAGTTACATACTACTGACGTCTGGGCATGGCCCCATACCGCAGGGCTTGGGTGGATATTCAGCCCTCCTCAGAGAGGACCCATGCCAGGGTCCAGCACTTTGATCTGGCCTGTGAGCTAATGAACTCCTTGCAAACTGCAGCTGTGAATTTGTCATCCTCAAGGCTGGAGAGATGACAGGCCAGCTCCTTTCACAAGCGCCAGGGCACTACCGAGCCCTGACACCTCCTTGTCTCCCGGGCATGGCATTGCTGGGATCTGGCTGAGACCCACATGCCTGGGGGGACTTGAATACTGCTCGCCTTGCTGGGCTCTGTATGTGCCCTTCCTTATTTTTTATACATATATATATATATGTAATTTATTATGTTAAATGATAATATATATTTTTATATATTACATATATACATTTATATATTTTATATATTATTATATATTCATTATTCTTGTTCTTGCACAGCACTTTCCACCACTAAATCTGACCATACTTTACAAAGGAAGTCATAACTTTTGCCCAAAAAGAGCGTGTGAGGCTCTGCACAACGTGCTTGATATTTTTGGCACAGGTACAAGTGTGGTGATAATTCAAGGTGCTCTATAACTGGTCAACAGCCCTGCAGGTGCCAAATAACCTTGCTTTAGCTCAGTTCAGTTCAGGTAAAGGGCCAGGCCAAAGCCAGGAGGTTGGCAAGGGAAGGAAAGGTTTTCTCTCAGCCCTGCTTTGATTTCAGTAGGAAAGCAAATAGCTGGATGTACCCCGTGGGAGGGCGTGTGGAGGGGCAGCCCTAGGAGTGACTGAGGAGGAGTGGTGAGGATGCGCGGCAGCATCTCCCACCGAGATGGGCCGAGCCATGCTGCCGCATCCAGCTCTGGCAGCTCTGCTCCACGTAGAGATGGACACGAGATTTGTTTTCTGATCAGAAGATGCACAACACCAATGCCCTGAACCTTTGGGAAGTGTTTTGTGTCCGGAGATGCTTTCCCATCCTGAGAGGGCTCTGACACCAGGCGTGGGTAGCTAAGGCTATAGCTGCTGCAGCTCTTACCGTGCCCTGGCCAGCTGGATGTTGGACCATCTCGGTCCAGCTGAGAGAAGGAGATAAAAGGCCATACCCTGGAGAAACTTCTGGACTAAACAGTCCCTCTGGGGCTGACTTGAAATCGTAAGGAATCATGGATATTTATCTGTAAGAGAGAGGAGGGGACAGAGCTGCAAGAGCAGTGCGCGTTGTGGTGTTCAGATGGTTTTAAGCACATCTGTTTGTGTATATGTGAGGAAAAGGGATCAGGGTTGCTGTGTTTTTTCCCTTGGTATCTGTTGCAATCAGGTATCTGAAGGTTTTCCCCAGAGGCCTCGGCAACAGCTAAAAAGCAACCGGTGTTAGGAGAGAGGCCTCTGTTCGTACAAGGAAGGTCATTGTCAGGCACTGGAAGAGACACGTGTCTCTGTGAGCAGGGTCTGGGGGCATCTCTCCTCCACAACCAGAGACAAGCAGCTGCACCAGAGATAAGAAGGAGATAAGGACCCCCCTTCTTTCCCTCCTGCCCTCGCTCAGGTGGAGAAGGAATAAGCAAGGGTTTTAATCCTGCTTATCTGAGAAGACTGAGAGAAGCTGGCTTGCTTTTCACCAGCCCCGTGGAAGCAGAGATGAGAACAGCCCGGCAGAGAAGCAGGATAGCATCTGTCCTAATTCGGAAGCAGTGTGTGTCGATAAGAGAGAGCTCTGGTAACGGGAGGAGGTGCTGAGGATGCAAGAGAGAGGGGAGGAAAGCTGCAAGGCTGAGGATACCCCAGCTGAGGCTTTCCCCAGCCGAGCTCTGTGATACCTTGTGCTGCTGAAAACCAGTGAATTGAATTGCCTGTGTGTGGATGACAAGGTGGGGACACGTATGCACCGATGCTACCGCTGTGAGCAGGCAGCCTGAGTGGGTGGAGAGCGGGACGGAGACCCCCACGGCATCGCAGCCAGGAGGGATCGACAGGCGCCGGGGCTTCACCTCGGACGGGTTTGTCTCTGCCACCTCAACATTTGTGCCATGCTGGTTTCCTGGCACAAAAGCAACACCAAAGTTGCATACAGACGTGCCCAGGAGGACTGAATTTCTAATTTGCCTTCATGAATATTCACGGTGAGTACCAGCGCCTTCTCCAATCCAGCCCTGGCAGCAGAGCCATGTGATTTAACATGACTGATTACCATGTGGCCAACACAGCGCAAAGAACCCACACTAAATACCCACAGGATCCACAGAGTTAAATTATTTGAAGGAAAATATAACTCTCACATAATTTTCCGTAACAATCACTACAATCGCAAGCAGCTTGCAAATATTCTGTGCATGAAAAGGAGCTGATTTTCTCTCGAGAACTTCCTACTCTGCTCTCAGAATAAGCCTCCTAAAGCAACACCTTCAACAGGTCTCCGTATTAAAAGTCTGTTCGTCGTTATTAAACTGCTTTATACAGTTATCACCCCAAACTCCTCTGCAGCGTAAACATATCATTCCTGGGAGAAGCTGTCAGTGGAGTGCCAAACTACAGCATGCAATTAAAGCCCTAAACAATACAACACAATAAATCACTGGCGCTATGGCCGGTCAGTGTCGCCAAGCATGGAGTAAGGATCTTAATTACATTTAGACCAAACAAGTATTAGATTATTTATGGGATACTGTAAGTGCTTGACAATGGGTAGAAAGTCATTCCACACGCATCCCTGGGCATTTCAGCGTCCGGATGAAGAGGTAGAGAAAGAGAGGGAGAGAAGCGGAGCCAATATCCATCACGGAGCAGTATTGGAAGGGAAAGAGCTGTTGCTTTAAATAAGGCCCAATTGCATCATCAATTTAAAAGCAATAGCAGCAGCATCTGAAGAAAGCAGCAGCTGCCACAGGTGGCCAAACAGCTGGAGAGCTGCCAGCACCGACAGGAGCCACCAGAAACCGTGGCACTTTGTCACGCTACGGCACATTTTTAACCCTTCCACACTGGAGCCCCCCCATGACGCAACACCCAGGGCTGGAAAGAGCCTTACTGCACCTGGGGGCTCTGCGGGAGCCGGGGGGTTGCTGGGGACTGGCTGGGCAAGGCAGGCTAGGGCTCCTTTGCATACGTCACCCAGCGCGCCCTGCAGCCAACAGCTGTATTTTAGCACGTTCCAGATGTGGCCAGGACTCGGAGGATGTAACCTGGCTGGGAAATCAGAGGGTTCATCTGGGGCTGTATGATGCTGCCTCCGACCGTGGACCGTCTCAGGGCTCATGGGTCCTTCAGAACGATGTTGTGCTCTAAGGCCTGCTTTAGTGTGAGTTTAATGTCCTTCTTTTCTGTCCACTGACCCTGGAAAGCAGAGACTTCTCTGCTCAGGATGACAGTTTCAGAAGGACTTGTGCTTGCTTCCAGGCTGTTAAGGCACAGGAATCCTTCTGGAAAAGCTATTTACTCACAAGAGCTTCCTCCAGGGGAAGATACTGAGACATGAGTGGGTCTGCCCCACTGCCCTGGCCTGAAACAGCCCTCCCTAATGCTGTTGAAGGGCCAATAATAGTGTGTGTTGCTGTACTACAGACCTGCAGTCCCCAGCCTCTCCAGGCTATGCAGAGGGGTCGGGATGTCAAAGGATGACTGTCTGTGTTGGCACATCCCATGCTACCTGACTGGACTCACAACGTGCCTGATCCTTATGTATAAAATGATGCCACCAGGCTTGTGGGTGCAGCGTGCGATGCTTGCACCCATGTACATCACGGACGGGATGGAGCAGGGCAGCTGTGGAGATTCAGACGGGCTCCAGAGCAGGATAATCTGAGGACAAACATCTCATCCAGATGGGAGCATGTTGCTGAGAGCCCTGAGGCACTCAGGCCACTGGCTGTAATGTGAACATCACGAACATTGCTCCTGCTCCCATTCAGAAGGGTGCTGTCTCAAACCCCCTACAGCAAAACTTGGGGAATGACTTAACCAGCGACTGTCCACAGCCCAGCCCTGGCTGCAGTCATGGTCCCCAGCCACTGTCTAGTCAATTCGCCCCACGGGCTTGTCTGCTTGTCCACCACACACCAGTGCGGTGCCGCATGCTCAGCCCTGGAAGCTGGGGGTGATGGCAGAACAAGGGCTGCCCAGGGCAGGTCAGCAGGGTCGGGTTCAGCGGATGGCATTCAGACACCGGCAGCGTCACTCCTTGTCTAGACAGCCGTCAGTCCATGGAGGGACAGCTGGTGGGGTCGCCTTCAGCGCCATGGCTGCCCAAAGTAGGTCAAATGAGTCTGTTCCACCAGCAACTATTTATTGGTATTGACCCTCTGGCATGGGACACACAATTCCAGCTGAGCTGCCTGAAATCAGGCAAGGTGATCACACCCTACATCACCAGGAGCCTTTGCTCCTTCTGTCTGCAATTATTTGACTCCCTGACCATCTCCTCCATGTCTGAGTGCTCAGAAGTGGCCACGGGGTTTGCCAAGCTCCTCGCAAAGTGGTTGTGAGCTTGGGAGCAGCAGCAGACAACGAATTTTTGTTTCGTTTAGGCAAGAGCTGGGGTTCTGACCCAGCATTTCAGACCAAGTGTTTCAGATGGCATGGGCAGTGCCATCCATGCCTGCAGAACTGAGGACCACACACATCAGGCATGGTTTATATTGGCCATAAAACAGGTATGCGGGACAACCCCCAGATGTGTCCATTCCTAGTGTTACTTTTTTGACCCAGCTGAACCAAGTTTGCTCCTTCTGCTGTGCCATGAGATCCTGGGCATGGAGGATGTTGAGCCTTGTGGGGCAGCCCCATTCCGGCACCCATGGGGAATGGGGAAGCAGCTGGGCTGTTTGCAGAGAGGTGAGGCAGAACCATTCCCAGGTCTGGGAAAAGCCGTGAGCAAGACAAGCATGCCGAGTGTCAAAGGGGTCGGACGACACGAATCCCTAATCGCAGGGCAGACTGATTGATCAAGCTGACAAGCCCAGCTGATCTCAGGCGCTGGTCCGAGGCCATGCCATGCCACGAGGTGGCCACAGCTCCTGATTGATGTCAAGGTCATGGGAAGGCACAAGGAGGGGGAGGAACAGAAGCCCACTCATTGCTGGGGATTATTCACCAGCACTGGACCACAAGCAGCCACAACGCTCCCTGTCCCAGCCAGTCCATGCCCATGGCCAGCTGGGGCTGGGGGATGCCCTAGAGGAGCCTTGCCCAAGCTCTGGACCCCTCTCCTATGAAGCAAACCACTTTGAGGAATTGGGAGTTAATGCTCTTTTTTTTTTTTCCACCCCCCTCTTCTTTTTTTTAATTCCCCCCCCTCTTTTCTCTCTCAGCAGCCGACAGGCAGTAAAAGACCCTTTGCAGTTGTCAAGGCAACGCCGTATCACTAAGACGGTGCCGTGAAGTGGCAGCAGCCAAGGGCTCTGCTCTCAATCTCTGCCGCTTCCCTCGCGAGGTCGCGGTGCCGCTGCCAGCGCTGCTCGGCGCGGGCGAGAGCCGCCCTGCGGGAAAGCGCCAGGTGGGCAGGAGGGGAGCTCCCCCGCAGCCTGGCCCTGGCCCTGCCAACCTGCTCCAAAGGCATCCACTTTTCTGCTCTGATGATCCCTCCATGAGCCTTCTCCCAGCATAGACAGTCCTTGGGGGGCAATGGGGGGGTTGTTTGCATCCCACAAACCTGCTGCATAGACTCCCCAGGATCACAGCAAGCCCTGCAGTCCCTGTGCTGGGAAGCTGCCATGGGCAAAGACGAACACCTCTCTGGGCACCCTGGCAGGGACCCTCCCCTTACAGGTCACCCCTTTCCCAGCCTGCAGAGTGATTGCAGGAGGGATCCTGTAGTTTGTCCTCATGTGGGCATTTTTCCAGGGGGAGATGCACCCTCTCTATCCTCCCACCATCCCCATTGCAGACAAGAGCATCCCTCCTGTTCAGGAAACCAACAGAATCTTCTGGGCATGGTGGAACATGTGGATGAGACTTTGCAGGCTGTCTCCAACAGGTCAGGCTTCCCAAAGAGTAAGACAAAATCTGAGGACAAGGAGAGTTTTATTTGGCAACGATCTTCTTGGAAGGACATTGCTCGAAATGCTGGATGCCTCTGGTGATGATCAAGGAAAAGAGAGGCATCACCTGGATGGAGAGGTCTGGATGGGCTGGTGCCTGTGGCTCGACAGTATATGCCTGGTGCAGCGTTCCCCATGTCCCGGCCTTCCAGATCATTCATCCTTCCCACCAGCTTCCAGGCTCTGGTCTGAACTGCACAGACCTGGCTCCAGCACTTCTTATGCTGGCTTGGCCCGGGTGCTCCAGCAGCACCAGTCAGAGGCGTCTCCGCCCCAGCCGCGGGCTCAGGCCGTCACCATGCTGGGGAGCAGCAGGCACACGTGAGAGTGGAGCCGCGCTCCCTCGCCGGCTGCGGGAGCTGGCACGGGCAGCCACGGCGCCCGCACGCTGGCTGCGGCAAGTAAACAGCCAGAAGGGAGGTGGCACGTGCTCGCGCGTGTCTGCCAGCACGGCCTCTGCCAGCAGAGCTTGGGGGGGCAGCCACACACACCCCTTGGGTGTTCACGCCCACATCCGAGCGCATCCTTCTGCCTCTCCCAAAGCAGGGTGAGCAGCCCCCATCCCGCTTCTTCGTGCACAGGGATGAAGCTCTGGGGCTAGCATGGAGCAGCACCTGCACCTGCGGCGGTCCAGAGCCATCGGCTGGGCTGGGCTCCCGGTGGCGTCTTTGCCAAATCCTGGAGCAGCAGCGCCGTGGGAGCCCTGGGAGCCAGGCATCGCCGTTGAGTCCTGCTGTCGACACCTCCGATAATCAGGGTTGGCCCCTGAAGGGCTGAGAGCTGAACACATGCTCAGGTCCCTGCCAGGTCTCTGCTCAGCGTGGGGTGCTGCGGGGCCAGACATACACTGTGTAAAGAGGCAGGGGGGTCATTCCTATGTGAGCAGGGGTTTTGGAGCAGGGCTGTGCAGTCATGGAGCCCATGGAGATGGGTAGGAGCCACGAGCCCTCGTTTCAGGCCAGGCGCCCAGCACACCCATCTGCCCGGCGCCCCACATCATCCCGCCTGGCTCTGCCAGGCTGGCGTGTTTCCCGGCACCCCGAGAGAAAGGTGGTAAGAAGGGACCCGTGAACCCAGCCAGGCGGGGTGCTAACAGCACTCAGTGACGGGGCTGCAGGAGCAGATGCTCATCCTCGATACATTTGGCATTTTCTGTTGCTCTTGACTCCAGGGAAATGATTGCTCTGCTGGGAGGGATCTATAAATAGACATTGCCCACTAACCTCCTCTCCCAGGAGGCCAGCAACGTGGCAGGAACACAGTGATTGCTGCCAGAGCTGACGCCCCAGCCTCCACCTGGGTCCCCAGACCTGCCCAGCCTGCCTCTGCCTTGGAGGAGAGGAGGGGACCAAAGAAATTATTCTTCAGAGGTAGGCAGTGTCTGGGGTGGCTTTAGAGAAGCGGGGATGAGACACAGCATCTCTTTGCGGTGCTCAGGCATTGCCCTCGGTGGCACATCGCTCCTGGATGAAGTACCACCCCCCCAGGAGCACTTTGCCTGTGCCAGCAGGCAGACAGCAGGCAGACACTAACAGCCCCACACACTTTTGTCCTCATCACGTCCTGGCAGAGCTGTCCCCACTGTGCTGAGGGCTCTTTGGGCAGCTGCCTGCTGTGGAGCCACTTCCCCAGGAGCAGGGCACTTGGTATGGACAGGCATGGCCATCTCCCCACATATCCCCTTTGGGACAAGCAGTGGAAGGGACAGGAGAAGGCACTGCTTGCCATTTTCCTTCTGCTCTGACAACACCAGGCAGCCCCAGCACTTGTCTTGTCCTGGAAAATGCTGTGGGGCATCTTTTTCTTGGGACTTGTGTTTCTTCCCTGTTGAAGGGGATGTGGGCACGGGGTGAGTGTGTGGATAGACCTTCATGCCAATTGTTTAGGCATTGCCACCCCACAGAGAGATGTGGCCATGCAGGCATCTGCCAGTGATGGGGCAGCAATGCCAGGAGGTGCTCTGTGCCCTCAGGCAGTGATGGGCTTCAACCCAGCTCTGCAGTTCACCCAAGCTCCAGTCACTGCCCTCTTGTCCCACCTCCTCTCTGCTCTTGTCCTGGGTGTCAAGGGTTGCGGAAGTTCATTGTGGGGACACCTCCTACCTGTTTTATGCACCTCTCAGAGAGGTCTTGCTTTCTTCAAAGTCTTGTGGCCCTTGACCCTCTGTGCAGCGTGTCCCCCCTGCCCCACATTGCACGGGTGCTGGAGCCCCCACACTGAAGGTCTCTGCCCATGTCTCACCTGTCCTGTCTCACTTTATACTTGTGGATGCACACACCATGCCAGAGCCAGGCAGAGGGACAGGATCCTCCTGGAGTGACCATCATGGCTGGGAATAATGAAAGAGCTTTCTCTTCTGGAGTTACTGAGCAAGGGCCAAGTCCTCAGGCTGTTGCATGGTCACCGGTATCCTTGGGCTAACACTATTCCCATGAAGGGTTGATCCAGGAGCCTGACAATCACAAAACCAAAAATCACAGACCAGGGAAATTGTAAAGGAGTTAGAGGGAGTGACAATGAGATCTGAGCACCTAAATCGCTCCGGCTCAGATTTTGAAAGGATTTAAGCCCATTATCTTCTACTATATACAACAACTACATAGCAGCAAGCCTGGCTGGAGCTGTGTCCGCAGCGCGCTCTGGCCTTTGGCGAGTCTCCCTCCAGCCATGCTCCCAGCAGTCTGGAATCTTTCCGTATCCATCCCTGCTGCTCCTGCCCCAGCATGTGTGATACCCCACAGAATTCAAACAGCCCACCCTGAGTCTCAGGGGAGATGCTGGGAGGTGACACCTTCCCCATGTGGGATCATCCACCCAATGATAGCCGGGGTGAAGATGGCTATCCCTTCCCATGAAACAGTCAGAGTTTTCCAAATCAGCCCTAGGCAGCACTGGGGTGAAAGACAGGCTTTTTTCCATGGGAAGTGACAGCACTGAGGAAGAACCCAGAATCAGCCGGCATCTGGGGACTCATTGGTACGTAGGATGCAGGTTCAGGTCTTGGTGAAGGCCAGGCTCTCCATCCCTGCCAGCCCCAAGGTCTGGGGTCAGCAAGGGACAAAGCATCATGAAGATGCTTTTCCCCAGCAGCGGTTCAGCTCTGGGGACCCATTTGGGGCACAGTTTCCTCGGGATGCACCTGGGGCTTCTCCGGATCAGACAGGAGAAAGATTCCCGCAGCCCAAGCCGTGCAGATGCTGTCAGCAGGGCCAAGCTCTGCTCTTGCCGCAGCGGTGGAGGGGGAGGGGACCGCGGCTGGATTTGTGCAGCTGCCGGGGACAGGCAGGATGCGGCCGGCGGGTGATCCTTGGTGAAGAGAGGAGGATGTCGGCAGTGGGAAGCTTTCGTTAATGCATCTCCCGCTGTGTCCCTGCCCGGATGACGAGCTTCCTCGGAAAGGAGGGGAGAGGACGACCTCCCCACCCTGCCAGCTTGGAAAACCTCACCCAAGCAGTGCCAGGATGTGTTGTATCGCGTTGCCACGGCAACTGACATCTTACGATGCTGAAGCAGGCGTATGCGGAGTCATGCCACATGAATCACGCGAATCATCTGACCTCAGCGTGATGGGGACAGACAAAGAGCAGAGATGCGCTCGTCGGGGCCGACCTCCCGGGCTTGGACTCGGTCACTGCTGCAGAGATGGGTGCAGGGGAGGAGGGTTGTTAGCAGTGCGGGCAGCAGCACTGAGCCCACCTTCTGCACGAATCCAGAGCCTGGTGCAGCCCAACTGAGGGATGATGGGGGCGGGAAATTGAAGGGATGCAGGGTCCGGAGCATCCTCGCTCTGGGCTGTGTGGGGTGCTGAGCTCAGAGGGGCTGCACAGTGCGAGCCCCATGCACTGGGCTGCGCACAGGAGGCAGCGACATCCCCCTCCTGCAGTGTGGGGACAATCCTGACTGGTGCTGAGTATCTCTCCCTCCCTACACCAGCTGCCTTTGCAGCTTCAGTCATCCTCAGACAATCAGACTGGAGGATTCTCCTCAGAATCTCCCAAGTAAGTTTAGACCCATCTGATTTTGCTGCCTGGCTGCGAACTGACTGGGCACACCCATTGTGGCAGACCTGTGGCTTTACCAGGTTGCTCCCACAAGGAATGCGATCAGGAGTCCCTTTCCAAATCCTGAATGTCCAGGTGTTCCCAAGGACAGGTGCAGGGCTGTGCAGCCCAAGCGTGATTTGTTCCTCCTGGGATGCTTGGCACAGGGGACTGCTCTCCGTGGGTGGATTCGAGGGAGGAGGAGTCTGCTTCCGTCTGTCATGTTATTTAAGTGACACCTACTAGGCATCAAAGTCAAGGAGACCAAATTTTTCCATCTCAACTTGTTAGAGAGCTGAAATGTTTCCAATCCAGCAGTGGAATATTACCCCCTCTCCTCCTCCCAGATGGATTGATCACAGTTTTCCTCCAAAAAAAATGAGGACGAAAATTAGTTTGGTAGGTTTGCTATCATTTCATCCCTCTTCATGTTTTCTTGGGGTATAAAACGGGGTGCAAAGGGAGAAGGTTTGAGGTGGGAGAGAAAAAGCCTAACCCCCAAAAGCTGCATTTAATTTCACGACAAAAAAAATGTTCATATATATGTCCCTTTCCTTTCCACTTTCCTTTCAAAAATGAGTAACTTTTTACCAACCAGCCTCCCGTGAGATAAAGGCAACATAGACTTTCCCCAGTCAGCCTCTCTGGGAGCACGGGTTCTCGTTGTCAGCAGTGAATCTCAACAGAAATTCATTCTCTAGCAAAATGTCCTATGGTGGAGTCTTCCCCGTGTCACAGCAGCGTTTCACAACCTGCGAAGCCTCTGAAGCCCTGGTTTACAAACAGAGTCACTTCTCCGGTTCAGGAGCAGACATGCTACCCAGGGATGACCCTGACCCACCGTACATCATGCAGAGAGGACAGCCAAAAGCGCTGCTGCGATGCCGAGCTTTGTACGGGACAAATCTCGTCTCGGGATATTTAGGCCCTGGGAAAAAAAAAAAAAAAGGAAAAGAAAAAAAAAAAAAGATGAATTCTTCTTCTAGCCAATTTATCCTGCTGCATCCACCCAGCTCTAGTGAGATCCCACTGGAGGCATCAGGGTGGGGATGCAGAAGCAAGAGGGAGTGAAATCTGCTCTTCTGGAAGCAATAAGTGCCTTCTGCCTTTTACAGGCAGTTTCTGACCTTGCTTCAGCTGATGGGCAAGTTTATAATTTTGCATTTTAGCTAAATGGAAGAGGCAATTATTCTTCCTTTCGGACTAAAGTGACTTTAAGAACAGAAATGCTAAGCGAGGGAAGAGCCCAGCAAAAGCTGACCCAGGAGGAAAACTGGGGTCCCCTGGAGAACAACTAGAGATGGAAGGGCTGGCAGAAAGCAACCACAGAGCAAAGGGCCATCAGAGACACAGGAGTGATGCTGGCTTTAGCAGGAGGAACAAGGCAGCGGGACTTGACGCCGGAGCAGCCACGAGCATCGCCAGCAGGGGAATTGTCATCTGTGCCACCCACATGTGGTGGAGAAGGCCCCCATCACCAAGCCACATGCCAATAAGGGGTTCCGCCAGAGAAATCCCTGCTCCTTCATGGCTAACAGCAGGCTACTATGGCCTCAGGGCTTGCACAACACCCCCATTAAAGTGATAACTATACAGAAAAAAACGCTGATGCGTTTCAGCTTCTCTGCCCTGGTGAGTTGGAGCCCTCTCCTCTCCTCTGCTCACAGGAGCTTGGCTGCCAGCTGCTCTCCAGCTTTCACCCCAGAGGAAGGTACATTCCCCACAGCAGATAGTCAGGAAGAGGAAGGGGGTCTCTGAGCTCATCTGGGCAGGACATGGGCACAGCCCAGGGAGCAGTGGCCATACGAGCCCTAGAGCAGGGCAGACCTGGAGCAGATTTCCTACGGACATGAGCTCTCACACCCTCTCCACACATATTCCCACCCATCAGCAGAGATGCAGAAAGAGGTTGGGAGTATCAGCCCTGTGTGTTGACAGCAGTGTGAATTTTGGCAGCTTTTTCCACTCTCTAACCCCCCACACTTGCCCCCATGCCATACCCTCAGTGGTTTGACTGCACCAGTGTGGGGCTGGCCATCAGTGGTCCAACCTGGACCCTAGAACTGGCAACTGGAATGTGCCAGGGCCCTGGTGTCCTTCCCCAGAGCAACACTTCAGCACAGTTTGTCTCTGTGCTTTGCTTTTTCTTCCCCAGGGACCAACTCAACCCCAGGCACCTTTTTCTCTCCTTTTCTTTGCATTAGCTGCCTGTGTTTCTGATCCATCGTTTCTGCAGCAGTGATACCGTCTGTAATCAGCTCCCTGGGAGAGAGTCATGGCCACAGGGTGAAGACGCAGGAGCACCGGGGACTTGAGGATGCACATTATTAACATTTCCTGACATTCAGGCAAACCTTGTGAGGCATTCGCTTGCTGGAGCCTCTCCAAATGATGGACCAAGACCTCTCCAGCTGGGTGAGGATCCTCTGGCTTTATACAAGCCCACCACATGGACATGCATATACTCACGTGCACAGGAGACACAGATCGATGTGGATGTGCAAACACACATGCATGATCACACACGCTTGCACACACATATCACAGAATCACAGAATGGTTCGGGCTGGAAGGGACCTTAAAGATCACCCAGTGCCACCCCTGCCCTGGGCAGGGACACCTCCCACCAGACCAGGTTGCTCCAAGCCCCGTCCAACCTGGCCTTGAACCCCTCCAGGGATGGGGCAGCCACAGCTTCTCTGGGCAACCTGGGCCAGGGGCTCACCACCCTCACAGCCAAGAATTGCTTCCTGAGACCTCATCTCAGTCTCCCCTCTTCCAGTTTAAAACCCTTCCCCCTCGTCCCATGGCTCCCCTCCCTGATCCAGAGTCCCTCACCAGCTTTCCTGGAGCCCCTTCAGGGACTGGAAGGCTCCTGTAAGGTCTCCCCGGAGCCTTCTCTTCTCCAGGCTGAACAACCCCAACCCTCTCAGCCTGTCCTCACAGCAGAGGGGCTCCAGCCCCCTGACCATCTTTGGGGCCCTCCACGAACATCAAGGCTAGTTTCTGGCCACACTAAAGGAAGTTTCTAGGATGGGCTCCTGCCTCTTACAGTGAGCAAGGACCTCTCTTGGGCTTAATGCAGGTCTGACTGGAGAGGAGTCTGGTCTGAGCTTGTGTTTGGCAGGGGAGATGGGGAACTCTGCATCTCCAGCTGGGGGATGATTGAAAGCCAGACTGCAGTGGCAACGTGGGGGTATTTAGGCCTTGTGCAGGCTTAAAAACTGGTAACAAGCTACTCTGGAGTCACAAAATGTAGAAGCTATTTCTGTCCCTTCATGAAAGTCCACCAAGCCTCAGGACGCATCTCTGCAGCCAGGCAGCCTCAGGCCAAACCACAGACATGGCTGTGGCGCCAGAACCAAGCCAAGGGACGGCCGAGCATCCTGGAGTTGGGGTGGGAGCATGAAGCTTAGAGCAGCAAAGGCTCTGGGCATGACACCGCTGCCTGCACCACCACGGTCTGGCGAGAGGGAGTGCAGGGCGTGGGTTTACTGGCCCCCGATTTCCAGGGCTGCAGGTAAGAAAAGGGCAGGTATGACCCTGGCTTCCACCGGCCGCTGCCGCTGCCTGCACCCCTGCGTGCCTTGACATGCTGCGTGGTGGGAGGCTGTGCCCAGGGCCATGGCCCTTGCAGGGAGCAGAGTCCTGCTCTACGTACAACCTCTGGCAAGCTGCACACCTGCCTGTGCCCGGCCTCTGCGTCTCATCTCTAGAGCTGATAATGTCAGACCTGTAGTCCAGTGGAGCTTGCTGAGCTGGGGTGATGCTGGAGCTGGGACACCTGGGCGGGCCACAGGCTCAACCAAAGTCTCCTGGTACCTGTGATTGCTCTACATCACAAGCTGCTGGCGTGGAAATGGCTGGCGTTTCTCTTAGGGCCGTGCGACTAAAGGCAGTCCAGCTCTTTCCTGGGCCATGTGTTTTCCAAACAGGCTGCTGTCTCTTCATTTGGCTTTCTCTCTCTCCTCCCAAACGCAGCAGTTTCTTGCCCTTCTCCAGCCGGGCTCGGTTTGGGCAGGCTGCGCTGAGATGGGGCACGTGGCCTTCATGCCCCGGGAGGGATGCTGGGGGTCCTCTGCTTTGCTCTTCCCTGGTCCTGGAGAAAGCAGCCGCACGCGATGCTGGGGCTCGCCGGTAGCTTGGAGGCCTGATGGTAATAAATGAGTCAGGAGCACATCTGCACACAGCGGAGACGCTCCCTGCCAAGTCGCTGCACTGCAGGACCACTCTCATCTGTCTCTCTTTAACAGGAACAAATGGAAATGAGCGAATCAATTAACACAGCACATTAGCAAAATGTCAGAGCCTCCCAATCGCACTTAACCCTTCCCTCTGCCAGCCCATGCCAGCAGCCCAGCACGGCCAGAGTCAGCGGCGTGGGTTGTCCGGGCCAGCTCCCGGCCACAGTGTCTGCAGCCAGTGGAACCTCTCCCGATCTGCCCAGGCAGCAGAGAGCAGAGCTGAGATCACAGCAGGGACCACCTCACTTGGGGATGACACGGAGGTGGGGAGCTGATGGGGCTGGGGAGAGTGGCTTGCTGCGATGGGGACCGCAGCGTGGTGGGCTTGCAGCTCCCATGAACCCCTTCAGGGCTGTGGAGAGGCAGCTGGGAGCAGTTTTCCTCCAGATCAGGGTCAGGAGAGGGACATGTCTGGGTGCCAGCGCCTTTATTTCCTGCCAAGTCATCCTTGCCTGGAGAAACCCCGGTGAGGGCAAGACGTGGCCAAGGCATCCTGCATGTGCTGAAGCTTGTGCGGGTGAAGAACGGTGACGAGCAGGGCTAAGTCAGGCTGGATAACTAGCACAGGGCTGGGCTTTCCCCCTGTGGGATGTGTTACAGCTCTGAACCCCCCTTGCCAGCCTGGGCAAGGGCTTACAGGCTCCTTAGATCAGTTGTTCCTGCACAACAACTCTCGCACATGTGTGAGCAACGGGAGCATCAAGTCCTCTCTCCTCTTCTTTGCCAGTAAGTGTCATAGGCAACAGGAGAGCTGTACTAAGATGTAATAAGTCTCATCAACTAATTAATAATTAGAGACACTTGTGCCTGAAAGCCTGGCTCCATTGGTGGGATGATGCACCTCGGCTCTCCTGCCGGGCACAAGTGTGAAGATCTCCAAACCATGCTGGACCTCAGAGCTGACATACGCCCAGGGTGCCAGTGGTCCCAGTTTGCAGGACACCGAGGGCTCCTGTGCCCTGGACTCAGCCACAGTGGGCAAGGCATGTCTCACTTGCTTCTCCCAGGACTTCTTTAGGTGCAAACCCCTGGCCTGGTTGTTCATGGTCAGGATGTGGCAGGGTCTCATTCACCCAGACGAAACAGGGCATGGCCGTGTGGCTGGCTGAAGTCCTCACACCAGACGGGAAGAGCAGCTGGAAGTTCAAGCTATTCCCTCCTTCCTATGAGAAGGAAACAAGGCTCTGAATTCCTAAATTGGGTTGAAATGGAGGTTCCCCATGTGATGGCCCTACAGGGCTCCGGCCTGCAAACAGGCAGCCTGACAGAAGTGGTTGCATTTGGCATCTACATTCACTAGCTGGGCTCATGAGATTGAAATTTTCTTAATAAAAGTCTTGGGGGCGGGGGGGGGTGAAAATAAAAGAAAACTTGCAACATCAGTAACAGAAAATCACAGATGTTGTCAGCAGCGGTGGTTCTTGGACGGGTGTCTCTGAGCACAGCCCTGTTGTCAGCCCATCTCCCCACAGAGACACCGATGCACTCGCACACCAACGTGTGTACATGGACCCCGCGCTGCCAAGTGGCTCGTCACCCACCTTTGCACACACGCATGGGCACACACACGCTCTCAAACAGTGCTGCCAAGTGCTGTGCCTCCCGTCTGAAACGGAGATGGAAACTTTATGAGAGCCACTCAGAAACACTGGAAAAAATGCTGTAAATAGCCCAGGGTTCGGCACACTTGAAGGAGGAGAGAGCAGAGCTGTCTTTGGATAAGAGAGCTGACATGTTACACACCCAGGAGTGTCAGCAATGGTAGGACGCTACAGGAGGCACGTGGTGATTTGGAGAAGAGCTTCTACACCCCAGGGTCTGCTTGCCTGGGTCTGCCCATCCTCTCCTGCCTGGAAAATCAAGGCAAAGCTGTGATAAACCCCAGGAAGCCAACACAGGGGCTCTGAATGGCTGGGACACCTCCCCAGCTCTGCACCACCCCCCAGACATCAGCACTTCTGCCCAGCCTGATAGCCAAGGGTCACACATGGTGACCTGCCACATGTCCCTCCCTCCCACAGACACAGGTGTGGAACTGGTTGCCGCCAGGGCTGGATCAAACCAGGTCCTTTCAGCTTTATTTTGCCTGCTTTTGTTCTTGCACCGGGGATATCCCAAAGGCAGTGCAGGGTGTCTCCCATAATGTTCACAGGGACCCTTTGAAATGCTCCAAAAGAAAAAGGCAGGGAGGAGCCCTTCTGAGCAGACGCTGCGGAGCAATCCCGCCAGCCAAATTCCTGCATTGTGGCGCGGGGTGATTACCCGCCGTCAATGGCCTCTAATCCACTGCCATCGATTCCCACAGGAGCGCCCAGCTCTGCGCTCCCTGCTGCATACAAATCCCGCCTGCAGAATAGGGACGGATTGTCAAGGCATCACCTCAATTATGCGACGTGGCCCTGATAGCTCAGGGGACTTTGTGTCCGAGGCTCCCCAGGCCCTGGAGAGCGTGGGGTGTGAGAACTGCGATGGGAAGCCGAGGGCACCGAAACAATCATCGCCATGAATTAATAATGTTCTGCGTGTCTATGGGCTCTTCTAGCTGGAGATCTCAAAGCACTTTGCGGGCACTAATGAGGAAGGGCTGGGTGGATGCGGCCGTGGAAGGAGGTGTCCAATTCAGAGTGCTGCAGGGCAGTGATGCTCCGGGATACCGCGGTCCTGTCCCCAGTCCCTCCCAGTTCTGGGATGCTCTGGAGGGACTGCGCGTGACTTGGTGACGGCATCTGTAATTTGTGCCTGTGCTCCCCCTTTCAGCCCTGTCATGCTCCTCTGCAGGGGCTGTCAGGGCTCAGGGCCGATCCGCATCAGCGCTGCGGTTAATGGGCATGGCAGGTGCCCGGCTGTGCTGACTGACGCGTCAGACATCAGAGCTGTGTGAGACCTGGCAGCGCCATCACCGAGCTGCATGCCAGCCCTCCCCACAGCCCTGTCCTGGGCAGAAGTTGCCTCCTCCTCCTCCTCCTGTAATTCCTGTGCATGCCGGAGCAGTATCAGGGGTGGGAACTGGTCCAGGCTGACCGAACTCCGAGTGGTCCCTTGCCTCCCCCTGTGCAAGCTCCTGCCAGCTGCCTGTAGCACGGTGGCCTCTGGAGTGCCCAAGGAGCATCTGAGTCTACCTGAGACCAGGGACAAGACACTGGCCTCTCTGCACGTTGCTTTGGCTTCAGCCTTGCCTGGCTTTCAACCACCCAGGCCATGCAAACTAGGCTCCAGGGCAGCCTGCCTTAAACCCAGAGCCACTGCTGCAGTCTGGGGACTGACCCTCCTCTCCCAGAGAGCCTAGAATATGTACAGAGAAGCCCACAATCCTCTGACATCTTTGGACAAGGAGAAAAAACACCCCAGCCCCTGCAGAGGAGCGTGCCTTCCCTCCCTGCCTGCGCCATGCACCTTGTACCTTGCATCCCTTGTGGCAGAAAACATGCAGACAGAAGAAGAGGGGGGAAATAAAGGCAGGAGAGGAGATGGAGCTGTGAATGTCAGTCTCCTGGGTACCCATGACGGCTGCTGTTTCCAGCTTGCTGATATGGGGCAGTTGACCCATAGCTGTGCCAAAACCAGGGCTACTCAGTAAATTGACTCCTTGACCAAGGGAGACAACACTGCCTTCTTGGTCCAGTGTCACCTGTCCACATGGTGTCCTAGCCCACCAGAAGACGTTGGAAGATGTTACCTCCCTCCACACTCAGTTCCCCGCTCTGCTCTCCCAGCCTGGAAGTGGTGTTGGTGGCACTGATCCCCATGGGGGTGTAGGTGTGGGATGCAGGATGTCACAGCTGGGCCACCAAGGCTCAGAGTAAGGGTGTCCTGCCTTTTCACCCTGGGTCCCTGGGCTAGGATTATCATCCTCTCCCAACCCTTCAGCAGGAGTATCTTCCAGGTTGCTGGAGCCCCTTTCCCCCGGAAGGATAAGGGCTTCCTCATTTACCACCTGTGACTGCTGACAGCTGACATGTGACACCATTCACCCACACTAGAAATTTTTATATCTAAATATATATGTGTGTCACAATCCTGTTTGCAACCTTTCTAGTCCTCCAAGGGAGGGTTAAGGAGACGGGTTTCCGGGTAGTTCTTGCACCCTGGGCAGTCCCCTTCCAAAGTCGGGGCTGGGCAGTTGCCTACTGTGCAGCCAGACCCCACGTACGTCTGTCCGCCCACCACGCCCTGTCTGTCTGCGTGGCCAACCTCTGCAGCACCACAAGGCAGCATCACCCAGTGCAGAGATGTAAATACAGCCCCACTGGGATCTGTGCGCTGCAAGCGATTATGCACAAACTTCTTTTTCTTTAAAAAAAAACCACAACAACATGGTAGAGATTCTTATTTCCAAGCATGTTCACAATCCTTGACTAATCTGTTTCTCTACTCATATTTTTTATCTATCCATCTATCCATCTTTTTATCCTTCCCCCCTCTCTCCAGTGTTTCACTCTACCTCTTGCCACAAAGATTTTTCCCCATATCCAGTACGTCTGTACGTAGCCATCTGTTTGTCTGTCTCTCTAGCCATCTGGGTGTCTGCCTGCAGTGTTTGCTGTGTCTCTAAAGCATATACAGGCTGCATGTATAGATCTATCAATTGGAGGTCTACTTGCCAGTCTCTCTAAGCTGTGTTCTGTGGGCTTCATTAACATGCAAATTAGCAAGATCTGACTGGCTCACTTAGCTGCTACTTCTCTTAGACAGCCATGCAACAATGCAAATACTAATGAGGCTATGGAAATGGCACTTGCTCTATTGCTAAGCAAGCATGCACACAGAGCAGGCTTTGGCAATTTCAGGCATGCCATCCATCCTCACACCTGCTGGAGGACTCAGGACAGAAGGGATGGGTGATGGATGGATGATTAGGGGCACTGATGCAGAAAAAGAGGAGAGAATTCCTGTTCTGATGGGGATGCCAACGCTCCCAGCCCCAGGATCCTTGGCTCTGAGATCCCTTTGTCCTCATTGCTACATGCCACTGCTCTGGAGCCCAGCCACTGATGGGATCCCCTGGCTCAGGAGCACATTGGGCCCACCATCCCATCCGATCCAGATCGTGCTATACCGGCTTTACACTAGATTGTACTTTCAGCTTCTCTTGGGTTTGAAGGCTCTGGTGTACCTGGATTATGTGTCTCTTCTCCACACTGTGCCCTTTCCCCAGACAGGAGAGGGGGAGCTGGAAAGCTGTGGCACGCCTGCTCTTGCAAACTCCCAGCCCTGTCTCCTGGCACGAAGAGTACAGAAAAGCTCTCGGGCAGCTGGATGCAGCCAGACTCTGCCACAGGGCTCAGGAGCTGCTCCTGCCTCTTGTCCCCCCACCAAGAGCCGCGCCAGCTCCTGTGCTCTTCTGCTTTTCTCCCTTCAAGCACGTAATGTGAGTCCGGGTCGCCATGGGGGAAGTTTTCTGTTACTCTTCAGCTCCATCGCCTCCTCTAATGATAATTCAACCATACACCTCCTTGTAAAACATCTAAAATGATCAAACGCTGTGCAGCAAGATGAAGGCACCTCATCTTAGGAACCTGGTTTCCGTATTCCTTTTTATCCTGGAGATAAAATAAAGAACCATTTGCTCTGGCTGCTACTGCAGTCTCTTGCCTCTCCTCACCCACACCGCTACCCAACCCCTTGGGAAGTAACACCGCAACAAACCCAGGCTGCTTTACCCCCCAGTCCTTTTCATCTCCACCCTGGCTGCTGTCGCAGGAGCAGCACAGACCAGCTCTTGCAAGCACTCACCAGGGCCCGGAGGGATGTCCCTGTCTCTCCTCTGACAAGGTGATGTTATCGTGTACGTTCCTACGGCTGCTTCCCGGTGGCAAAGCCAGAGCAGCCACCGCGCACATCTTACCCCTCCTAAGGACAGTACTCCTCTCCCACGCCAAAAGATGTTCACAATCGCACTGGGTGCTGGGGTGAGGCAGGAAAAGCGGCCTGGGATGAGAGAAGTAGGGGATTTTAGGGAGATGGAGCTGAGGCCAGGAGATACTCTGGAGCTTGGAGATGAAGCACATGTGGTAAGCAAATGGCTAAATGGGGAAAAAAGACAAACCATAGGCAGGAAGGGTGGCTTGCCCTGTCCAGAGAGTGCCATGGTCCATGAGAAGAGCCACCTTTTGGTGGGGAGGGGGAGGTTGACTGGGGCTGGAGCTGGCTCAGCTTATCACAGACCCAACAGCAGCCCGCGGCACTTTGGCAACTCCATGCTGTGGTTTCTCAGGCTCTTTCTCCCTCCATAAATGGTCTTATAAGAATCTTCTCTGTGGCGGTCATCTCTGACTAGGAGATAGGTCTTGTAAGAAGGTGAAATTTTAAATACAGTCCAGGAGGCAGAATTTCCTGAGAAATTGCCTGAATTCCTGAGAATTGCCTGAGTTTAGGCAGCACATTTGTGGTGGTGGAAGAAGGAGGTTGGGACTGTTGCCATATTTGTGGGAATTGCATTGGACAGAGGTCAGCTTTCTGTGCTGAGCCAGCCCCGCAAATATCCCTGCCTCCATTTTTGCAGTTGGGCACACCTAGGGCGCGAAAGTCTTTCAGGTAAAGGGCTGGTTTCTGCTGGATGTCAACTAGATTGTGCCAATGTAAAAGCTCCATAGGCTCCTGGCAATTGACTCTTCTGCGACTTAGCATGCCCATCCCATTGCAAATAAAGTTTTCGGACTAGAGTCCACATTCCTTGCTCAGGAAGACTGGCCACATACGCAATGCGTGTTTGCAAAGCAGACTGCCTGCCCGGCTGTGTGGGGAGCCCCAGGGATCTGGTACAGGCAGCTTCAGAATCACCTCTGAGGAACCGTCTGTGTTTGCTTCTTCTGGCAGGAGGATCCCACTGCAGCGCAGGGCAATAGAGATGAGCCATTCCCTTCCCGTCGCTTGTCTCTGCCACATCCTCAGCTCGGCAGTGCCCAGGGGCACCACCAATGCATCCATGGAAGGCAGGGCTCCACTTCCCAGTCCTGGACTCTGTAAACTCACTATTTCTACCCTGAGAAAAGGCATTATTCTATTGAGAAGATGTGGAGACCTGCTGCGGGGGGAATCTGTAGCAGGATAAATCTATCTGATGAAATTGCTGTGCTCCGGGGATACTGGCATAATAGCACCCTGTGCTTAACTCCACTCTGTGTTTGCACATCACTAGCCTCAGCAGCTCCCCGGGTCTCTCCCCACTCAAGTGTGGCCTCCAGCACTGGGCTGGTCTCATCACCCTGATGGGCTGATGCTCATGGAAGGAGCCTTCAGTGGAATATGCCCCATTGGAGAATGTGTAACGAATAAGTGAGGTATTTCCTCACTGCTCTAAGCTTCATGCTCCCACCCCAACTCCGGGATGCTCGGCCGTCCCTTGGCTTGGTTCTGGCGCCACAGCCATGTCTGTGGTTTGGCCTGAGGCTGCCTGGCTGCAGAGATGCGTCCTGAGGCTTGGTGGACTTTCATGAAGGGACAGAAATAGCTTCTACATTTTGTGACTCCAGAGTAGCTTGTTACCAGTTTTTAAGCCTGCACAAGGCCTAAATACCCCCACGTTGCCACTGCAGTCTGGCTTTCAATCATCCCCCAGCTGGAGATGCAGAGTTCCCCATCTCCCCTGCCAAACACAAGCTCAGACCAGACTCCTCTCCAGTCAGACCTGCATTAAGCCCAAGAGAGGTCCTTGCTCACTGTAAGAGGCAGGAGCCCATCCTAGAAACTTCCTTTAGTGTGGCCAGAAACTAGCCTTGATGTTCGTGGAGGGCCCCAAAGATGGTCAGGGGGCTGGAGCCCCTCTGATGTGAGGACAGGCTGAGAGGGTTGGGGTTGTTCAGCCTGGAGAAGAGAAGGCTCCGGGGAGACCTTACAGGAGCCTTCCAGTCCCTGAAGGGGCTCCAGGAAAGCTGGTGAGGGACTCTGGATCAGGGAGTGTAATGACAGGACACAGCATAATGGTTTTAAACTGGAAGAGGTTAGATTTAGATTGGATATCAGGAAGCAATTCTTGGCTGTGAGGGTGGTGAGCCCCTGGCCCAGGTTGCCCAGAGAAGCTGTGGCTGCCCCATCCCTGGAGGGGTTCAAGGCCAGGTTGGAGGGGGCTTGGAGCAACCTGGTCTGGTGGGAGGTGTCCCTGCCCAGGGCAGGGGTGGCACTGGGTGATCTTTAAGGTCCCTTCCAACCCAAACCATTCTGTGATTCTATGATTCTTGCCTTGCTTTTATCTTTCATTATCCACACTTTGCCTTAGAGTGGTGTCTAGGATCTGGCCAGGACACGTTCCCAATGCACCCATCTGGCTCCTCACTGTGTCCTGTGAACTTTTCTTTATCACTGCTCAGCACGATTGCCATCTCTTCCCTCCCTTGGGACTGCAAACACCCCTTTTCCTGGCAGAGTGAACGTCTTCTAAAACGCCATAGAATTTGGTGAATTTGACAACGTCAACAGAGGCCCTGCTGAGTGAAGAAGGGTCAGTGAAGCCCTGTTGGGTTGTGAAGAGCCAACTCATAACATTTGGGTTGGGGAAAAGCCCCGTTGGGTCGGGCGGGCAGAAGCCACATAGCCTGTTTCAGACAGCTGGTGTCCCCAGGCATCTCGCCAGAGGATGAGACTGAGATGACCTACCCCAGTGCTGAAGGCAGAGCAATGTCAGGGGACAGTTGTGCAGTCTGGTGCCAGAATGGTCTGCTCTTGGCTTGAATGGGTTTAGGAGCACACCCGGGATGGAGCAGCAAAGTCTTCCCCAGCAGCAATTAGGAGATCAACACTTGCCCTGGCCTTGGGAGCCTGGAGAAGCGGTGGGGAGCACTGGTGTCCCACTTTGTACAGCTCCTCCTAACTGCAGCTCACACACACGCACACTGTACACCCTGGGATGGAGCTGGGTGGATTCTGCCTTGAGATGAAACGTCCGACAAGCTTGCCAGTCATTTACGTGTTGTAAAATAATAACGGAGGAAGGAAAGCAAGCGACACCTTCATTTCAGCTTCTGTCCGTCTTGCACTTCGATCTCCGACAGTCGGAGATGGGGCCGAATAAAACATCTGCTTAATTTGACCTGTCGACTCTTCAGGGAGAATTGCTCGCGTCCGCCGATGCGAAGGTCACCTCATTAAGAGGAGCAAGAGCCGAGTCCCTCACCTGGGGGAGGCTGGGTGACTCCAGCCTGCTGAAGGGTGACCTTTTCTCCAGGCGCGAGCCATGCGGGAGGAGACGGGTCCTGGCACGCGTGCTCTGACCCAAATGGCAGTTAGTTTCGCAGACACTTACATGTCCCGAGCAGTGGTTTTGAACTTTTCATTCTCACAAGCTTGTCAGATCTTGAAAGCTGTAAGTGCCTGCGGTGTCTCCTGCTCACTGCTGGGGCGAGCACGATGCTGGTGCGAAAACGTTCCCTCACTCACTGGCAGGGCTCAGGGAGAGCAGGATCAGGCCCAAGATTCCCATTCACGGGAAGGTCTAGGCACATCTTGGGCCCACCACGGGCAGACCTTTCCTTCTGCAGTATGTCTGAACGCAGCTGTATCCCAGCTCCCCAGAGAAAGGGCTGGATGTGACCCAGACACAGTCAATGCATAGCCCATGGGGACACAGGGTGCATGCACGGCTCCCGAGTGGCCCAGCTTGTGGTGCAGAGCAAAGAAGGGAGCGTAAGCCCCATGGTACACCTGCTGGGACACTGGGTGCAAGCCTTCCTCCCACCTCCATCACTCTTCCTCACCCCAGCTGGGTCATAGAATCAAAGAATCACAGACTGTGTTGGGTCGGAAGGGACCTCTAAAGGCCACCCAGTCCAACCCCCTGCAGTCAGCAGGGACATCTGTAACTAGATCAGGTTGCTCAGAGCCTCATCCAGCCTGGCCTTGAATGTCTCCAGGGATGGGGCCTCCACCCCCTCTCTGGGCAACCTGGGCCAGTGTCTCACCACCCTCAGTGGAAAGAACTTCTTCCTCATGGCTGATCTAACCCTGCCCTGCTCTAGTTTAAACCATTGCCCCTCGTCCTGTTGCTCCATGCCCTTGCAAACAGCCCCTCCCCAGCTTTCTTGTAGGCTCCCTTCAGGGACTGGAAGGGGCTGGAAGGTCCCTGGAGTGTGCAAAGCCCCAGCGGCTTCGAGCCCCCGTGAGCAGCAGGACACAGCAAGGCCAGCAGCAGCCTCAGCGCTGTGGGAAAGCAAATGATCCCTGTCTGCTGCCTCAGAGGAGATTTTTTTTTTTATTATTTCGCCTTTTACCTTATCCCCAAGCTGGGGAAGGAGAACATCAACTGTCCTTGCCAGCAAGTGCGGGCATTCGGACTGCCGCCCTCCTCCATCAGCTGGGCAGAGCACGGGCTGTGGGCTCCCCGGAGAGCTGCCCTTCCACCCCTTCCCGGAGCAGGAGGGAAGGGACGTGCCCACCTCCTCCCGCGCGCTGCCCTCCACAGACCTTTAATTCTTTCTCCTCTGATGTTAATCTTGGAGGTGGTGCACAGGTCAAGTTTAATATGCTATCCTGGGGGAGTTTCATTTAGAGCCAGTGAGAGGGAGACTGGGGATTCAATTAGGGTTTCCCGTGTAGTCCAAGAGCATCACCAGCTTCAAAAGGCAGCAGGCTGTGCTCAGCAAATGCCAGTGGAGGCAGTTTCCCGCAGGCCTGGCTTTTATCCACAGCTCAGCCGTTACCTGCTGCTTCTCTGCCCCTCAGCCCTGCCCCCAGCACGCCCCACACACCCCCCACAGCCACCGTGCTATCACCCAGGGCCCCTGTCAGATCCCAGCCCCTACTTGCACACCCACCCATGCAGCCTCCTGGCCCACCTGCACACGTGAGCGCCAGTGCCCAACCCTGCACCCACGTCTGCCCATTCCTCCCTCTGCCTCAGTTTCCCCAGCTGGTGAGGGGCAATCGAAAGGCATAGGCGGGTACTTATGGATGGCTCTTCTATGAGATCTATGGACAGTGGTGGGGGGGGATGCACAGAGACCCCGTTGTCACAGAAGCCTTTGTTGGGGGTGTCAGGGGGATGCTGATGGCTCCAGGCATCCAGGTCCCCCTACGCAGACTGCGAGACCTCACCCCATCCACTGCTTGGGCACGTGGCGGCAGCGCCGCCCATAATGCAAAAGGACAGGCAGTAAAAGACTGTGATGGGGATCATAAATATCCATTAAACCAGCTTTTAATCTATCCTGCTAACAACAGGGATGCCGGTGAGCGAGAGACAGGAGCCTGGCAGGCTGCATGCAGGGAGCAGGTGGCACGCAGACAGCGGGGCACCCCGATGTCCCACCGCAGGCTCTTCCTTCCCAGGGAAGGGATGAGCCATCGCTGCAGAGTCGGGAGCCAGGGGCCAGTGCCGAGGGGAGGGAGGGCATGCTGCCACGCTGCCTCCTCCAGGGAAAGAGCTCCATCCCGGCACACAGCCCAGGGCACCGGCTGCACAAGACCTGACGTGACACCGATTCGTCAGAGGGAAATACAGTCTGTGCCCAGATGAGAAGCCGAAGCCACAGCCCCTCTTCTACCAGCGTTGCTCCAGCAAAGGAGAAAGTAGGTCGAGCCTCCCCTTAGTGCTGGGGAGCAGAGACACGTCCCAGCCCTTGGAGGCTGGTGGTTCACGGAGGGAAAAACCTGGCTCTTCTCTGTCATTTCCCAAACAATACCCTGTGTAAACCCTCTCACAGAATCACACAGAATCACAGACGGGCAGGGGTGGGAAGGGACCTCTGGAGATCATCCCGTCCAACCCCCTGCCAGAGCAGGGTCACCCGGAGCAGGTGGCACAGGAACGCCTCCAGGCAGGTTCCCGCCTGGGGAAACCCTTTTCCAGGGAAATACCTGTCAGTGTGCTGCTGCACATCCCTGCGTACATGGACCTGGCTCTCGCATCCATCTTGTCCTACTCTCCAGGGACAAAAGACTCTTCCTGGACCTCCTCTGGGTAACAAGGGCATCCTCTTCTCTAACTCCTGTTGATGAGTTTCTCTCCACTTTGTATACAATGCCTTCACCTTCCTCCCTGCCAGCGCTGACATTCTCTATTTATGGCTGTACAGCATGGAGCAGGTCACATCTGATGTCCTTCCTCTGCTTTCAGCGTAGGGCAAAGTGCCCCTGGATGGCTGCTGCCTCTGCCACGATGCTCTTTGCTGGAGCCAGAGCCAGCTGCAAGATGGCAGTTCCGTCCCCTGGGGACCTGGGGTCTTCCCAGCACAGAATTTTCCACAACATACAAATTTGGAATTGGCAGGGGGGAGAGGGAAATTCCACTCAGAAATATCAAAACGTTTAGCTGGGTTTTGATGCTGTGGAATCATTAAACAGTAAAACGCTAGATAGAATAGAAACGTAGATTTGAAGTAATACGATAACATAAAAGCCCAAATGGAATGAAACCAAATGATAATGTCAAATTGAAATGTTCGTCTCTCATTGGAAAGAATCCTTTTGACGTTATTGAAACAAAATGTGAAAGTTGAAATCATTTGGTTTGACACTTCTCCATAGAAAAAAATTCATCAGGATCGACATGTTCCCAGGAGATGTTCAGATTTTAAAAGCTGCTCTGCTGGAAAAATGTTGCCAGACGGAAATAAGGCAGAGCAAAGGAGCTGCTTTCTCCCTCTGCCCCCTCTCTGAGACGGGGGTTTGACACAGAGGGAAGGTTAACGCAAGGGATGCTCGAAGGGATCAGGTTCTGCCCTCGACTCCGCTCCTTTACCAGCCTGTGCCCCGGCTCCCGGGGAGAGGGGCCGGCAACGTCACCCTGCACCATCCCTGCCCGCACCACGCCAGCCAGGGACTTGTATTTTACCCTGCTCCTCCTGCCCGTGTCTTTCACCCTTCCTTATCGCTGGCAGCAAGCGGTGGCAGCAGCAGCACGGCGGCTCACGCGGGAGGTTGTTCTGCAGCAGCAGAACTGGTGCTCTGGGATTTCACGGCCCATCGACTTGCCCAGTCCTGTCTCTCAGCATTTTTCTATTCATTTTTTTTTCCACGACCCCTCGTGAGTCTGGCACACCTGCCAGAGCGAGACTTGCTCCCAGACACTGACCTGGATGGTTTGCACCCCCCTGACACTTTCTGGCTTGCCCGGCGTGGAGGGGAGTGGTGAGGGGTGCCAGAAGGCAGCGATGGCCCAGCGATATGTGAGATCCACCCCTCTCTGCACAGGCTTTGATAACCTGGCATCAGCTGCCAGAAAACGCTGCCCTTGAGGTGCACAGAGCCAGGATCACTGCCCCAGACCCCCCTCCCTTGACATTACCTTTACCCTGGCCTGGAGGAGTGGGTACCGCCATCCTCCTGAGCTGGTCTGAGCCCCCTGCTCCCCGCATGGCGTTACCAGCTCTCCAGGGCTTTCCCAGGCTGGCAGGGGCAGGCAGGAGACGCGGCAGTGCCAGCATTGCTTGGGCAGCAAGTGCCAGCGGCAGAGCTCAGCTCCACAACAACAGCAAAGCCGTCCTCACAGCGGGGGTGGATGCCCGGAAAACCCAGCACCGGCCAGGTTTTGTGCCTCTGCTGGGTGAGAGCAGGACGCAGCTGGGGCCAAACCTCCCTCCTGGCTTGGTCCCTCCTCTCCAGGCTGCAGAGCTCGCCACGGCGGGGCTGGTGCTAATGAAGATTTCCTGGAGCGCTTGCTTAGCAGAAAATGATTGGTTACACCCGAGCTCGTAATTAAAAAAAAAGAGAGCGAGTGCACTAATGGGTATTTATTTGACTGTTACCTTGTCATGTATTTATCGATGCAGATAAATTCAAAATCATTAAATGCTTTACGGGGCCTGACAATTTACAGCCCCTGTCAGGGCTCTGCGCCCTGCCTCTGCGGTGGTGGAGCAGCACGGTGCAGCGGCACAGCCGTGGGAGGGGAGGGATCCCGGGTCCCCCCCACCTTGGCACGGGGTCAGGAGCCAGCCAGGGCATGCGGAGTCAGGGGGAGAAGCAGCCCAGGACCGACCGCGGGGTGTAAAAAAGCCGCTGAGGCGACGCCGTGTCGCGCGCTCTGCTCTGCAAGGATGTGCAGCAACAGCGACAGGTCTCTGCTCAGGGCTGGAGGCGCAGCTTGCGTGTGATGGGCACTGTCGGGGCTACATGGTGTGCAGGTGGTGATTTGGGCTCCACTCATGATCCACTGTATCCCCCCATCCCTGTCTCGGACACCCCTATGTGGATGACAGCCCTGGGCAGGCGGGGATGCCCTGGGGACAAGGTGGGGCTGAAATAATTTGTTATGTCTACGTGCAAGTAGAAACCTCCAGCCAAGCACACGGGAGCTACCTGGCATTGCTCAGAGGTCAAATATGAGCCGTCATAACCACAGCACAGAGGAGCTCTTCCTCTGCCTTCTTCCATGGAGTGGAAACCCCTTTCAATGCCTCCCCATCACAGAGCCGATGAAGGCAGCGGTGGATGAAGGAAGGATGAACGGTTTTCTCGGCTCTGTACCCAGCAGCAGGGGCAGCCCAGAGTAGCCACAAATCTCAGGAGAGCATCTCTCTAGAGACTTGTCAGGTGTGCAGGGGGAGACAGGGGCATCTCTTGACTCAGTGTTTGCATAGCAACAAGGCCCTGCCTTCATGCTGATTATACAGCCCCTAATTAACTTATTATTCCCATTAGCCGAGGTGGGGAGCCCCCCCCCCTCAATGCACCCGCCAGCAGCCCGGGCCCCAGCCTGAGTGTGGGCATCCCAGCGCTCCGATTGCCTGTCACTGGTGTTTTATAGACCCACACAGCAGCGCCCGTGCGTGGCAGCCCCTGAGCCAGCACAGCCTCCTGCCCCATCACCCCAGCTCCATCCTTGGCACCCAGAGCGTGCACCCACGGGCGCGGAATCATCTGCCTGTGCGGAATCGGGCGCGTGTGCCGGGTGTGTGTGCATGCCTGTGAACACATTCTCCGTGTGTGCCTGTGTGCACGGTGCAGCAGCTCTCCCCCTGTGTCCCTTGGGATTTTTCAGGGAGACGGTTTTCCCCAGAGAAGCGATGCTCACTCTGGGGAGTGGCTGTTCCCCCCAGGATCCCGCAGCTCAGAGCAGAGTAAGCAGCAGCAGCCCTGGTCCAGGGCAGGGATAGAGGCACTGTGTCACCCATCCTGCCTGCTGCCAGGCCACTGTGTCCCCATGGCCCTAACTTGTTCCTGGGACCGGGTCAGACCGGCATCGCTTCTGATGCAGAGAGATTACCTGCCTCTCCCCAGCTCTGTTCTGGACCTGAACTTGGCACAGCAGGCAGGATCCCAGCTCCCTGCTTCTCATCGCAGCAAGGCCCTCCAAGGGGAACTGGTCCAGAGGAACCCATGAAGATGATCAGAGGCTGGAGCCCCTCTGCTGTGAGGACAGGCTGAGAGAGTTGGGGGGGTTCAGCCTGGAGAAGAGAAGGCTCCAGGTAGACCTTCGAGCCCTTTCCATTACCTGAAGGGGGCCTACAGGAAGGATGGGGAGGGACTCTTCATCAGGGAACGTAATGATAGCACAAGGGGTGACGGTTTCAAATTGAAAGAGGGGAGATTTAGGTTGGATATTAGGAAGAAATTCTTTGCTGTGAGGGTGGTGAGGCAGTGGAACAGATTGCCCAGGGAAGTTGTGGCTGCCCCATCCCTGGAGGGGTTCAAGGCCAGGCTGGACGGGCTTGGAGCAACCTGGGCTGGTGGGAGGTGTCCCTGCCCAGGGCAGGAGGGTTGGAACTAGATGATCTTTAAGGTCCCTTCCAACCCAAACCATTCTGTGATTCTGTGATTCTGTGAGTCTATGATCTTGCTCTCTGCCATCCTTCACCATGGGGAACCGCAGGGCTGGCATCGGCACGGGGGGTGAGCACAGCTGGTGCTGCTGCAGGCTGGCCCCAGGCACCGCTGGGACAAACCTCTGCCTGAGCACCCTCCCCTGGGCACGCTGCGCAGGCTGCCAGCCCGGCAGGCAGGAGCATGGCCTGTCCCCTGCCCACCAGCGCAGGGGAGGCGGCTCCATGCTCGGTGTTACCTGCAGGATAAGAGCCCTGGGCAGCACCCAGACCTGCCGGCGGGGCTGAGCCTCCTCCCAGCACCCACAGGGGATGCTGCGCCGGTGGGTGCGGTGTGGGCTTGGAGAAAGGCTCTGCCAGAGCCGCTCTCATTGTGCTCGGAGCAGGTGGCGCGGCAGCTCGGACGGCAGAATTGTTCAGGAGAGAAAAGGCAAGAACTGGGGCTGTGCGTGTAAGTAGGTCACACGCGAGGCTGGAGACGAGGCCACAGGCACAGACTATAAACGCACGAGGGAGAGGGGATGGGGGGGTGGGGGTGTCTGGAGGTGGACAGTGGGAGAGCAGGGGGGGCCTCACGGACAGGCGTGCAGGACCACGTCCCTTTGCGCTGTGTGAAGGCACAGAGGTGTCTCTGCTGTATTTCTTGCATCTTAACTTTTCTCTCCATCGCTACCCTTGCAGCGTGGGAGACGAAGTCCTGTCCTGACCTCCTTGCCCAGCACATCCCAGTATCAGAGCTCTTGCCTGCTGGGATCGATGTGGGGAGGATGCTTACCGCTATGCAGCCTCTAGCTGTTCTCACTGCTGGGTGCATAACAGTCTTTATCCTCATGACAGCCACAAGTCATAAAATTTTACTGCGACGCGGAGTTGCACCAGGGCTGGGGGCAGAGAAGCGGCTCAGCCACCACGATTATGGGGAAACACGTCCTTCCCTTGCTGGGCAGGCCTTCTGCCCCCGTGTCAGACTGGAGAAGCCAAGGTGACCCCCAGGACAGCCCATCGCGGTGGGAGTGCATGCAGGGGCTTCCTTCCCGCCGCATCCCAGGCCGGTCCTGTAGCCACGGAGGGGGTGATGGGCAATGAGCACAGCAGCGCGGCATGGTACCCGCGCCAGGAACACCCCATCCGACAGGAGGGTTGGAGAACCGCTCCCCTGCTGCCTCCCATGGCAGCACCTGACGCTTCAGCACATGGTTAAGCCCTGCATCCCACAGCCTAGTGGGTTGTGAAATGCTGAACACAGGCGGAAAATGTCTTCCTGGCCCCTGCGGTGATCAGCTGGTGCCCCTAGGCAGGAGGCGCAATTAACCTTCTCTTGACAAGAATAACTACCAATGTTATTATTGATCATAAAATTATCCAGCCCTTTTCAAGCCCCAGCCACAGGGTTGGAGTGGAGGTGGCACGGCGTGGGAACCGAGCGTGCAGGAAGGAAGACGCAGCATTTGGAGCGTCCCAGCAGGCTCTGGGGCACGTGGAGGAGCACTGGGAGATGCCTCCACAACCTCCCACCCTCACACCCTCCGGTCCTGCGACTCCCCACGCCTTGCAATGGTCTGGCCCAGGGCGATGCGTGAGCTGAGGCACGTTAAAAGGCAGCAGGAATTAGGAAATGGCCAAAAGGAGCCTTGAAAAAGATTAAAATTGAATATGAAATGAGGTCAAGCCACAAAGTCAAGAAAAAAAAAATCCCTGATTTAATCCATTGCTCTCCCTACTGGGCAATAGAGCGCAAAGGAAAGGTGAGGCTTGGTGTTTCAGAAGCTGCGCTTGATTCCAGGTCGTGCGCCAGGCACGGCAGTGAATAATAGATAAACGGGAAGCTTCCTAATTCCAAACCTGTCACCTCATACACATCTCATCCCATACGTGGATGTGAACCCAACACAGGTCACTCCAGGGTGAGTCGGGGTGAATCACATTGGCCCGTCCTCGCCATAGCCAGCCCCACGCAAGCCCCGGTGCGAGCGTGGGTCACCCCAGACATCCCAGGGGTGTGTAACAAGGACAGGGTGTTGTCCCTTGGCATCTGGAGTGAAACCGCTGCAAACAGCTTAATCGCTGTGTAATTATGTCAAAACATCGGTCGCTCACTGAGAGACTGCTGCAGAAAGCCAGTCTGGGGAAAGTCTTTCCCTTTTTTGTAGCGGAAACCAAGAAACTGGAAATTCTCAGGGTAAAAAATATTTATGGTCTTGGTTGGGAAAATCAGGCTTTGGCTGTTGGAAAGCCAGGAATTTTCACCATCTTCTGTCCTGACAGCTTTTGTTGGGGGTTTTTCTTTTATGAAAGGGCTTGGCAGGGAGGGGAGAATCTGATGGCAATGCGGGGAAAGGGGAGAAAAAGAAGATTTCTTCACAAAATTTGCAATGGAAAATAACCAGCAAATTTTTTTTTTCTTTTAATTTTTTTACCTGCCCTCCTTTGAACCTCCCTGCTGGAGGGGGCTGCTGCGGCCTCACACCTTGTACCTGGCATGAGGGGGCTTGTCTGTGGGACAGAGCACGGGTGGGGATGCCCTGGACCCCCACCCCTTCCTCCCCGCGGAGCCGGGGCTGTCGGCAGCGGCGGCTGCCAGCGCTAACCCAGATTCCAGGGGCGTCACGCTGCCGCGGCTGCTAAATTGGCAGCATGTAAGAGGCATGTCACCTGGGTGACAGGGTGTCTCTGACTGCGCGAGTGTTTGAATACACTGCGCCGTGTGCTAAATACTCCCATCATTACAACTGAGCTGGAGAGACAGAGCCGGGAAGTTCCCTGCGGTATTCGGAGCAAGGATGGAGGATGGATTTGCAGAGTGCAGGGGACAGTGAGCATCCCCCTCGCGCCAGCGCCTGGTGACAGTGGCCAGTGCCCTGCTGTCCCCATCCCCAAACCCTCCTGGCCTTTGGAAGCAGAGAGCTGGCAGCATCGCTTGCTGGATGGAGGTTGGGCATCTCTCCAGGAGCATGCCCTTGCTCTCTCGGCCATCACCAAATTCCCAGAGGCTGGTGGAAGAGATAGTTATCTTCTGCTGAGGGCAAATGAGGGAGCAATTAATCGCCCCTTTTCTTTAGAAATAACTGAGAAACCACAGACCAAGGCTGGAGTCAGAGCCGGGCTGTGCGGTCAGAGGGGTTTCCCCAGGGGAACGCAGATGGGAGGCAGGAGCCGTGTGTCTCTACGAGTCAGACACAGCCGGAGAAGGTAATGGGGAAGCCAAGGAGACAGTCACAAGCGCGCTGGAAACCTGCCCCTGGGGATGGTGCTTTGGGCAGCACAGTGGAGGCTGGGGCTCATTATGGAGCAGCTTCTTCCCACCACCTCAGCCCCTTGCAAACATGCAACAACAAAACACTTTTTGCATGGGAGTCCTTTGCCCTCCGTGGGACAAGAAGCAGGTGAAGGTCCACATCAGCTGGGAAGGTTGGTGTTGGGTGGGCTTTACAGTCAGTGGCTGCTCGTGGGCATCATGCGTGCACAACACCGTGTGGGCTCCTCTATGCACACCTTCACCAAAGGCGTGGAGGCTTCACGGTGGGTGTGCAAGCACCAGCACTGGTTGCACCAGCCCTGTCCTGCTGCTTTGTGAGGGAAACAGTGCCCACCACTCTCCTTCTCCTCTGTCACACTGAAACTCTTTCAAGCCGCTTGCAGGGGCCCTTCCCCACTCACCCTGCCAAAGGGTGGCCATTCATCCTGCTTGTGAAGATCTCCCTGTAGCGGATCCATCACAGAATCCCAGAATCCCAGACTGGCAGGGGTGGGAAGGGACCTCTGGAGATCACCAAGTCCAACCCCCTGCCAGAGCAGGGTCACCCACAGCAGGTGGCACAGGAACGCGTCCAGGCGGGGTTGGAATGTCTCCAGAGACGGACACTCCACCACCTCTCTGGGCAGCCTGTGCCAGGGCTCTGACACCCTCACAGCAAAGAAGTTCCTCCTCATGTTTAGGTGGAACTTCCCATGTTCATGTTTGTGCCCGTTGCCCCTCGTCCTGTCCCCGGGCACCACTGAGAAGAGCCTGGCCCCATCCTCCTGACACCCACCCTTTCAGTATTTATAAGCATTGATAAGGTCCCCCTCAGTCATCTTTTTTCCAGACTGAAGAGACCCAAATCCCTCAGCCTTTCCTCATAAGAGAGATGTTCCAGTCCTCTCACCATCTCTGTAGCCCTTTGCTGTCCCCCCTCCAGCACTTCCCTGTCCTTCTTGAACCGGCTCCCTCCTCTCTGCCGGGCAGACGTGGGCTCACACCAGCACAAGAGCCCAGCCCTCAGCCCCTTGCCCGTGTTCCCAGTCCCATTGCACACAGGTCAGGCAGCTGGGTTGTCTGGGTCGAGCAAGTGACCCACATTGCAGGACAGGAGATCTGCAGGTCTGCAGGGGGACAGGCTGGGACATCCCAGCTGGCCAGAAGCCCTGTGCTGCAGCAGCACCATCGCAGCGGGTAATTTGTGCTCTGGGCAGTCAGGTTTCCAGCCTCGGCACAGATGCTGCTGCTGGACAACTGGCTGTTTCCAGGTGTGAGGAGGTGGCTTCAACCACGCTCTTCTGGATCTGAAAAAACACGGGCCAGGTCCTGGGTGTGATTCTCCTGCAGCTGAGCTCCAGCCCCTCTCCCAGCCCAGCTAAAGGCTGTAAGAGAGAGAGAGACCGAGCAAGAGGCTCAGAGAAGTGTATTCTACTCATTGCTCACAAATACTAATGGCCCAGAGTTATTAATATTGCCACTGTAGTCATATCTGGGTAATTACTGCCATTAACCACCAGCAGAACTATTGAGTTCCCCTAATCAGTGCATTATAATAATTGGGACCAAGTGTTTTATAGATCTGGACACTAATTCCTTCCCCACACCTCTCCCTCCCTGGGAGCTGCTCCTCCCTGCTCGGCTGTGAGCCATCTCCGCCCCCGGGGGCTGCTCCCTGCCACCGGCTGCTGGGGACCTCCTGTGACCCACATGCCCTAGGGTGGATGACAGCATGCACAGGGATGTCCCATGTCTCTCTGTGGTGGGAAATCATGGCTGTAGGCAATTTGGGTGTCTAGGTGCTCCCTGCTCTGTGCTTGAGCTGTCGCTAACAGACCCATGGGGCTGTGAAGGTGGAGGTGGGTCTACAAGCAGGGCTTGCAGGAGGGGAGATGGGCCCAGGGACCTGCACGTGCAATGCAGCGATACCACAGCTCCCCGGTATCGGGAGGCAGCAGGGCTGGAGGGAGCGCTTTGGCTGTTCCTGTTCTGTGGGGACAGAAATCTGGTGTGGGTGAAATTAATTGCACAGTCTGCTATTTACACCGATTTCCTCTTGCTCTGGAAAGCTCTTTGCTACGGCAGCCATCTGGACCTTGGAGCCCAAACCCGCCTTGGCCCAGAGCTGTTCAGGTAGTGATTCAACGGGTTGCATCAGGCAAGCGTCTTCTCCTCCGCGCCCCCGGATGCGCCGAGCCGAGCAGGCAGCTGCCTCCGCATGGCCACTGCCGGTCTCCAGCACGGGCGGGAGGGCTCCTGCCTTGCCCAGCGCTTCGGGAGGGAGGTCAGACAGGGCCACCTCCTTTCCCAGCTCCGCTTTCTCCAAGCACCGGCAAGCCCTCAACCTCCCCCAGTGGTGCCCGGGGCAGGCAGAGCCAGGCTGGCTCCGAAATCAGCAGACAGGCGTCTGTCCTTTGGGCCAGATCGGGGGGACAAAGTTGGTCCCCAACTGACCCCTGGCAGGGAGGGCTGGAGTCTGCAGGCAGAGAGGGTCTGCAGCCCCCCAAGACACCTTTGTTCCTGGCTAGAGCAAAGCAACAGATCTGTGACTCGTTTGTGACTGGGAAAGCACAACCATATGTAATTTAGAGCCGGCCTGTGAATGAAAATCCCTGGAAATGCTAATAAATCACAAAAACAGGGGGAGGAATTCTTGGGGGGTGGGGTGGGGGTTAAACAAAAGGTTTTGTTGTGACCAACCCAATGCATTTTCTTCCAACCGCAGTCATTTCACAGAATTTTTTTGATGTTTAGAAAAATAAAATTAAGGGAAACTTTGAAACAAAGTCATTTGGAAGAGAAAAAAAATCAAAACATTTCACTCTGAAAATGCTGAAATGAAATGTTTTGATCTTTTGGGTTTTTTTTTTTTTCCTCCAAACAAACCGTTCAGCAGAATTGACATACTCTTCCAGAACCTTTTTGTGTTGTCAAATCTGAATTTTTTTATTTTTATTTTTTTTACAAAAAAAAGAAAAAAAAAAAAAGCCCTCTTGGCTCTAGCCAGCCAGAGAGGCGAGTTCCCAGCAGGCGAAGAGATGTGCTGTATCCTCGGTGGGAGCTCCCTGGTGTTTTTTGGGGGGGACCCGTACGTGGCTGTGAGTCCTGGGGAGAGCAGTTTCCCCCTGGGGAGCAGAGGGTAGCGCCAGAGCCGTGCTGGAGCAGAGCTCACCCTCCGGCACTCTCCCCTCCAAAGGGGACACGAGGGAATAAGGGACGGTGCTGCGAAGGGGAGTGCGTGGCCTCGTCACCCTGGGAGGGGGGAGCCAGGTGAGAGCCGCTCCCCTGGTCCCCCGGGATCCGGCAGGTGAGAGAACGGAGAGATGCAATCAATAGTGCTAATTGCAAAGGCAATGTCTAGCAGAAATAAGATGGTTATTCTGCATCAGTGGACACTCTTACAATCAAATTGTCCACAGACAATTAGCTGAGCAGGAGAAATAGGAATTAGATTTCTAATTATTCTGCTAGTGAAAGGTGTTTCGGAGCACTTGGAGGACTGGAGGAGGGAGAGGTTTGTGTCTTTGCTGGGCTGCAGGAGCTGCAGTCCCTGCTGCCGTTCCCAGAGGGTTAGCCGAGCCAGGGAACGAGGGCTGCAGCTGGGAAGTACAGACGGCTTCTTGGGAGGCTTTGGCCAGTGCTTATTTTTCACGGCTGGGTTATTTATTTCTTTTATTCAGCCGCCTGCACGACTGAGCAGGCAGCACTCTGTGCTTCTCCCCAGGCGCTCGCAGGCTGGCAGCGTGCTCCCGCAGACCCTTGGGCATCTCCCAGCCCCATCCCGGACCGAGGACATCTCCCACCTATCGCCCACCCTGCCAAGAGATCGACTGTGTCCCCCAGCGTGCTCCCAACAACACCGTCCCCGTGTAACAGAGCAATGGGGCAGGCAAACAGGACCCAAGCTCCTGGCCCCGAAGCCCCATCCTGTGACTCCTCGGTGAGCCCACGTCCTGCTAGACAGCATGTTGAGAAAGATGGGGGAGGGAGCACTAGGATTCTTCTGTTTGTTATTAATGTTCATGTTGACTCACACTGGTGGGTGTCATACGATTCGAGGGAGTCTCCTGATGCTGCAGCTCCTGGGGCTGCATCGTGAGGACAACGGGAAGTCCTCCCGCCTCTGCTGCCTGAGCTGGTGAGGAGCAGTCATGGCATCCCTGGTGCCTATGGGGTCTGGCTGGTTTGGAGTTTGGTCTTGGACCATAGAGGTCCTTACACCCACTCCAACGTGGTGGTTGCCCTCCAGTTGCATTCTCATTCGGCAAGTGGGTACGGTGTAGCTGCAGCATCCCAGGCGGGCCATAACCTTCCCGTAGGTGTAACATCTGAGGGCAACACACTGCCCTTGTGCAGCAAAAGCTGAGGGCAGGGGGAAAAGACCTGCTAGTTTTTGGTAGCCACCAGTGCAGAGAGCAAGGAGCTCTAAGAGCAGTTTCCCGTTCTCCCATCTCTCAGCAGAAGTCCATCACCCAGCTGCTGATCACCGCAGAGAGGAGGGTCCTGGGCAGTGCTGAGGGGACTTTCTGAGGGGCTTTCCCCATCTGCTTTTCCACACCCCCATCTCCTACCGGAGGGTGGTGCCAGGAGAGCAGGGCTGGCATGAGCATGGTGCAGCTCGGTGGGGCACCCCACAGGGACCCTTCTCTCCTGGCCCACTGTCACTTTTGGATCCAGCATCCTCACAGGTACAGAGACAATTCCAGCCACTCTCCCTTGGAATGCCACAGACAGCAGAGCCACCAGCATCCCTTCCCTTTCCAGCAGCAGGAACAGTGAAGGGGGGGGTATGTTGCTGCCTTGGACCCACTGTCATAGGTGAAGCATCAGTCATCTGCAGATAGAAGCCGCCTTGGCCTCTCCTGCCTTACCACTGGAGAGGTGTTGTCCCAGGGGGAAGACCTGGAGCAGCCTGCGGCAAAACGCTGGCAGCCTGATTTAGTGGTCAGGTCCCCGAGTGTGGAGCACGGCCGGTCCCTGCTGCACCCTGGAGCTGAACACTTTCATCTGAGCAGCCTAACTGTAAAAAAAAAAAAAAAGAATCAAAGTCACCTCAGAGAGAGTGTGGCTGCTGGTTCTCACTATCCATCGCTTTGGTCTCAGCAGAGACCACCATGGTTTTTTCCCATGTTGAAGGCTGGATGTCACAGAATCATAGAATCATAGAGTGCGTTGGGCTGGAAGGGACCTCTAAAGGCCACCTAGTCCAACCCCCTGCAGTCAGCAGGGACATCTGTAACTAGATCAGGTTGCTCAGAGCCTCATCCAGCCTGGCCTTGAATGTCTCCAGGGATGGGGCCTCCACCCCCTCTCTGGGCAACCTGGGCCAGTGTCTCACCACCCTCAGTGGAAAGAACTTCTTCCCAATGGCTGATCTGAACCTGCCCTGCTCTAGTTTAAACCATTGCCCCTCGTCCTGTCGCTCCATGCCCTTGCAAACAGCCCCTCCCCAGCTTTCCTGGAGCCCCTTCAGGGACTGGAAGGGGCTCTGAGGTCTCCCCGGAGCCTTCTCTTCTCCAGGCTGAACCCCCCCAACTCTCTCAGCCTGTCCTCACAGCAGAGGGGCTCCAGCCCCTGGATCATCTTCATGGCCTCCTCTGGCCCCTCTCCAACAGCTCCGTGTCCTTCTTGTGCTGAGGATGTCCTGCATCCTGACCAGGAACCGCCCTGCATGGGAGCCCCCCAGCTCAGACCCACTGCCACACCGCCCACACCACCCACACTGCCCACACCACCCACGCTGGCCATGCCGCCCATGCTGGGGCTGGCTGGGCAGGGGCAGAGGGTCCGCGGCGTGGGCAGCACGGTGACGGCTCCCTGCCTTCCACGGCGAAGACCGGTGCAGCTTCGTCTGGTGCTTTCGAAAGGATCAGCCCCAGGTGCCGAGACTGTCGTGGGAGTACAGGCAAATATAACCACACGGATGTATATTCTCACGCACACGCACACACACACATCTATGACTCCCCTTCGCCTCTGAGTCACCGGTGTTAGAAACCTTCTCTGCCAGGAGTCTTCTGAGAAATATTCCCCCTCTCTCTCTCTCTCTGTTTCTCCCTCTCTCTCTCTTGCATACGGGCTAATTTTATCTTCTGTCTTTCATCTACCACTCCTGACAAAAAAGAGATTTTCACAGATTTTGCTAGTGCTCACCAGCTCTAAAAGCTTTCATCTCCCTCCGACGATGAGTGCATGTCATCTGCTCGCTCCAAATTACAGCGGAGGCCTTCACACTCAATCGGAGCATTTTCTGCCTAATTTCCCAGGCAGCAAGATTAAGTGTGGGCTCGAGGCTTGTCTGGCGTGATCCGCAGAGCAACCCGCCTCCCGACTCCCAGGGCTGGCCCCGGGGAAGCCAGGAGCGCACCTTGCCCTGCCTTCTCCGATGCGCAGCCTTGAAAGGAGATGTGCAAAAGCGGTATCTCCAGAAGGCAATTCCTGACCCCACACACCGGAGGGGTATGCCTGAGCAGGGGGTCTGACAGTGTGCGCAGAGCCCTAAGATCTGCCTGTCCTAACGAGGTGTGAGAGCAGCTCTGAGCGCTGCAGGTTCAGAAAGCCTCACTGCACCAAACCCGCCCTGGCAGAGGCTGCTGCAACTCCCGGAGGCAACAGCAGCTTTTCTGCGCAATGCTCAGGCTGTCGGTGGCAGAGAAAGAGGAGCAGCAGATGAGGGGTTAGCTCCCCTCTACCATCACTGGAGGGTTTTCATGGGGCACAGCCGGATCAGCAGGTCCCAGGTGGGAGTTAAAAGCCACCCTGCCCTCACGGCAGAGTCCCCTCCCTGCGTCTCCTCTCTGCAAGGCTTTACCAGGAGGGACACGGGCAAGCAGAGCCCCGAGCAGGGATCAGCTGGTACCCGGGGCATCGCTGTGGGTCCCCAAATCCTGCCGGCTCTTTCCCATTCCTGGTAGGTGTCCCACACTGCCAGGCCAGTCCCTGCCCTCCCTGCCTCCAGTGCTCCCTCCTGCACCGCAGAGCATCTCGCCGTTGCGGGCATGCTGTTGGCCTCCCCCAGGGAAGAGCACTGTCCCTGGGCACCAGAGACGGCAGTTCGCCGGGTCCCACCAAGCAGGAAGGATGCTGTGGTCAGCATGCCCAGGTTTTTTTCTGGCAGAGGGGGCTGGGTGGGTTTTGGGGCGTTCATCAGTGTTTCCAACACAAGAAGTTGTGTCAAGATGGTATCATAACAAAACTGCACTGAGGCACCGGCTGCAGGGGTGACTCAGGATCAGGAGGACTAAGACGACCTTTCTCCCTGCCCATGCAGTGATCTGCACATGGCCAAGGTCTGACTTTTCTCCCCATGTCCCCATGGTCCAGTGGCTGAATTTGGGCATCCCATTGCAGTGCCGGGGCACTTCAGCTCACCCCCTCCCTGCCTCACCCAGCACTCCCTGCCCAGAGAGGTGAAACTAAGGTGAAACTATTCATATTTCTTGCAACCTCTCCCCCATTCAGCCGTGCCATTGGCACAGAGATACCTCTCCCAGGCAAGGAGTTTGCCCCAAATCCCCATTTTCTGACACAGCAGTTTTGACAGCAGTTTCCGGGCCGTTGACGTTGTCTCTGGGTGTTTTGCAGCCACTCCTCAGCTCTGGTTACTGCCAGGGTGAGAGCTGTGGTGTCTGCACCAGGACGTGCCAGCTCCTTCCCAACAGCCACCCCACTTCTCCCCCAGCAGGTTGTCCCTGGGTCACAGCCCTGGGCTACCACCCAAGTGTGGTGGTGGAGGCACTCTTTGTTCCTTAAAAGTGATCCAATTTTTGAGCAAGGCTGAAAAGGGATGTCGGGTAACATGGTCAGGTAGCTCCAGCCCAGGGACAACCCACCCTTCTACCTGTACTAACCACCCCTCGCAATTCCCCACCCAACACCCTTCATCCTGCCCCACAGCTGAGCTGGTCTGATCCCATCTCTTTAGACTTCAGATCGCATCTGCTCCCGGGGCACTTATTTGAGGCTGCAAGGCGAGCAGTGCGTGCTGGGGCGAGGGCACACACCCAGCACAGACACAGGACTGCCAGGCAAGGATCCCTCTCCCACTAGGATCGGGGTGGCGTTGGGAGCCAGCAGCTCCTCCCTCGGCTCCCAGCAGGCAGAGCACGAGCTGAGATGGAGTGAGGAGCAGACGGCACGATTAGCTCTGCTCAAAAAGGTCAAAACACTTATCAGACACGAACGGCAAAGCTAAAAATACACTCAACACCTCCCTGGCAATTCTCTCCCAGGGAAGTGACAGCCATGGCTGGTGGGGAAGGGGGTGTGGGATGTTGCTGCACTCCTGGATGGGTGCCTGGGTCAGCCAGGGGGGCCTTCCCCCTTCTCCCATCCCTCTGTGTGACTAGGGAAGGGCAGAGTGACATCGCCACCAGAGGCATTAGCGATGCTCTGGTGGTGAATGGGATGGGTTGGATAAGGCAGGAGTGGGCTGATGCTGCAGCCTGGAAAGCCAGGCTGAAAGTCAGGCTCTGGAAGAGGGGGTGGAAAAACTGCACCAGAGCTGAGACATCAGGGACCAGCAGGACAGAGGGAAGAACAAGGAGGTAACAAGATTCCATGGGTGTTACAGGTGGGGAGCTCGAGGCACGAGACATGCTCCCTTAGCAAAGAGCCAGTGCAATGACCCCACCGCAGCCTCTGCTCTCGGTCTCAGGGACCCGTCACAGCCAGCCAGGCTGCAGGACGTTCGGACTGGGTGCATTTTCCCCTGGTGCTCCCGGTCACACTCATCCAGGCAGGAGACATGCCCCATGGCCACGTGTGGGGAAGGACACACAGCACACACTCCCCAGGCACTGCAGTCCCGCCGGGACACAAGCACTTGTGCAGCCAACAGAACCGCAGAGGGTCCCACCACCTCCTGGGGACAAAGCTCCTGGAGGAGAAGAAAAGGTGACATTCACCACTAGGACCTCCTGCCTTGATACAGGCACCATCTGCCCCAAGCCCTTCAGAGATGTGTTTGAAGCTTTCCACCGTGGTGCAGCAAATACATCTACTAACACCCCTGGAGCTGCCCTGCCTGGGCCGTTCTCAAAGCTGCGACGGGAAATTCTCAATGACGTTGCAACTCTTGGTCCTATTTTTCACTTGAGGTAGGACCGTGCTTCTTCACATCTCTCTCTGCCCCTTTTGTGCCTCTTTGAGCACAGCTCTTTCCACCTCGGCTCCTCCCTCAGCCCAGCACTATGGCCTGGGAAGAGCCCCAGAAATGAACGGCTCCTCTGAGCACCTTGAGCAACTTGGCCTCCCAGTCCTAGCAAAGAGGGTGTGCAACCTGCCGACCTCACGGGCAAAACTCAGTTCTGCCTCTTGGATTTCATTTTTAAGGTTTCATTGCTGGCAGAGGCTGAGAAGAGGCAGCGTAAGCTGTGGTCAGAGGGCTCTGGGGTTGCTCTGGGCTAGCATGCTACTCCCTGGCTCCTGTGGTCAGAGGGAGCCCAGCCCAAGACCCGAGGCCATCCCTCCACCATCGATTCCCATGGTGGAGATGCCCTGGGTGGGACTGAGGGATGAGAAAGTGGTACTTTCCAACCAAAATTGTTCCAGCCCAGCCCGTGGGAACGCACAGCGTGGGAAAGACATGGGACACCGGTGTGACAGTAGGGATGGGGACCCAGCCAGGATGTGAGCAGCTTCCCCGCACGAATCGGGGCTGCACCAGCACAGTCTGCGGTAACAGTGAGGAGAAATGACAGTGCCAATTTGCAGCAGGGCTCCTGAACACTGTCACTGCCAATCGCTGTCACCACAGAGCCTCCAAGACCTCACCTGGGCGATGGTTAAGCTCCTGGTCTCCTCGTCTCATTAGGAACAGTTACCATCATTACCACTGCACTGTGCAGGCAAACAGTGGCCCCACAGCAGACCCTGCTGCGGGGACGAGATGCTGGAGGAGAAGAGCTGCATGCCGCAGGGTCTCGAGCCATCTCAGGATCTCCTGGGGTGCGCAGGCAGCAGGGACCAACCCCAACAGCTTTGTGCTGTCCTGGGCTACAATACAGTGAAATGGGGCCAGCTGCCCCCATCAAGGCCAGCAGCGGCCCTGCTCTCCTCCACCTGGCGCCCAGTTCATCCATTCCTCTGGTGGATCAAAGTGTGTCTGGTGGAGAACAGTGCAGCTTGCCTCCACGTTCCACTGACATGGGGCTGCGTCGTGTCCCTGACAGCGCAGCCAGGGCTCCCCGTGTCCCTGCCACTGTGTCCTGTCCAGCTGCAGACCTGCAGCTGGGAGGTGGGCATCACTGCTCCCTGCTCCATCAGGTGTTGCCATCGTCTAGGAGCTGTGGAGCCCTGACCATGCCCGGGACAGGAGGGGCTGGGAAAGGGACTCCCCAGGGACCCGAAGCCAGACCCCAAGTCCTGCTGTCCCCAGGGGCTGGTTCTTGTGCCCTTGTGCCCTAGAATAGATCTTGTTCGCTCTTCCACCCACCACTCTCCTTGTGCCCCGGTTGTGCAGGGGACACAAGGACCCCACTGTGTCGCCCTCTTGCTCGTCTCCAGAGAGAAAAGCAGAGGTGCTTACCGCTTCACCTCCACTTTACCCTCCCTTTAGGCGAGGGCTTTTAATTTCCTTTTAGGTCCAGAGCAGCAAACACTAAATGATGTCAGATCCCTCGGTGCAAAGCCAGGGGATCCCCCAGCCTCTGGCTAAGCCCTGTTTGAGCGACAGCCCAGTACCTGCAGGTCAGAGACCTCCCTGGTGCTGCTGACAGCTCTGCTAAAAGCTCTTTGTTCCTCAACCCCTAAGGCCCCGCTAAGTGGCGAGCAGCACAGAGAGCATCTGCAGAGCTCATGAGGAGTGTGTCCTGGTGAAGAGATGCACTCTGGGCTCATTCCCCTGCTTTTCTGGGCAGCAACAGAGCACAGGCAGCATCCTGGCTCTCCCGGCCTGCTTGGTGGGATGGTGGGTTCATCCACAAGCAGGATGAGCCTTTAGATCAGGAGGGCTGGCTCCTCTCCCGTGGGTGCCGTGCTTTCCATCAGTGTACATGCAGAGGGGACGGCGCGGTCACTGCTGGCAGTCCCTGCCATCCTTCACCCCCGCCTCGGATCCCCTAGCCTCCTGCACCTCTCCCATTAGCTCCATGCCAATCGAACCTGTTGATTACGGATGCGATGCGGGCGCTGTAGTTCGCTCTCCGTAATCACCCGCCTGGTGCCACCCCTCCTGGGAAAGCCACTGGAGAGCAGATGTGATTAGCTGCCGAGCCAGGGCTCCTTTGGTGGGCGCCTACACCTTTAAATCAAGGAGGGAAAAAAAAAAAAATCCTTCGCCTAGAGGGCAGTGGAACAATTTTGACTTTAAAAAGAGAGCGAGACAGAGAGAGCGAAGTGAGCGTTAACAACTCCTGATCCAGTCCCTGGGCATTCATTAATGTTTCATGGCGCTTTCAATTATTGCCTCCTCTGCCACTGCCGTCATCTGTCTCTTCAAATCGACGGTATAATAACCACTCAAGCAGAAATCCACTCTGCTGTCTGCCCGCCGCTCCCCTCCCAGCCTCCGCAACTCCCTCTCTCCAAGCTTTTCATCTGTGCCTTGCAGAGCTCACCCTGGAAATGCCTTTGCCCCTTCCCTGCGTGTGACGGGTGGCCCCGGCTGCGGACAGTGCTGGGGGACAACACGGGAGGCTGGGGGATGTGTCGGACCCTCCAGCTTCGGAGTCAGGCTTTCGTCAAGCAGATCCCACCCCACATCGAGGGGTTCATGGAGCTGGTTTGGACACGGCGGGGCTTGACACCCCGACCTGGACGACTGAGCCCCCCAGCCTGCGTGCATCCCATAGCACCCACCCAACCTTCAGGGCACATCCCACCCACCACAGGACGCATGTTCCTGGTCAGGAGACACCCAAGGGCATGCCGGCACCGTGTGTACCGCGCACCATGAGTACACCCAGCCCTCTGCACCCACACACGCGTGAGCAAATCACCGCAGCCCGAGAAGGCTCTGCCCGCACAGCCCCGAGCTCCAACGCCAGCACACGTTTGCACACCAGCAGATGTGTCCCAGATCCCTTCTTCCCCTGCAAACTGTCTCCACGTATCTACCTGAGCCCCTCCAGGACTTGGGAGAGCCCCAAGGCAAGTGTGGGTGCCCTAGGTGTCCGACAGTGATGGCCTGGGAGCCGCGGGAGCAGTGCTGGAGGAGGTTGGCAGAGACTATGAAGCTGAGTCTGTCCATGCGTTGCCCTGCAAGATGCCCTGGCTCAGACAGGGAAGGTCTGCAGGGAGCTGGAGGTGGGTGAGGAGCAGCCGAAGCACCTACAGCTCATTGTGTGTCTCGCCCAGCAGTGAAACCACAAAGCTCAGCTCAGTCTTTCAGTGCCTGGATAGCCTCAGATCTGCCAGCATCAAGGCTGCAAACCTTACACAAGACACATAAATCTTACATTTGCTTTGCCCAGTCTTCAGTGCTTGCAAACACAGTGTCCCTGGGACTCAGCAGCTCCGGGTGAAGGATCCAGAGCCTTCAACTCGGCGCAAGGATCTGTGAAAGACCAAGAAGTGGGTTCCCAACTACTCTGCCCAGCATCTCCCAGCCTCTCTGGACACATCATTGCTGTCTGGGATGGGAGGAAGAGCTTGTGGCTTCTGCCGCAGACTGCAATGAACACAGAACACCCCATTTTGGTGTCAGTGTTTCTGCTCAGGAAGACAAAAGCATTTTGCTTAGATGAAGTCATGCCCTTCAATCCCACCCCTGCATTCACACCTCACGGAGGTGTTGGGGCTGCACTTTTTAACATTTATTATTTTCTCAGAATGGAAATAGTGTTGAAATGTCAAAATTTCCAGTGGGACGTTCCCTATTTAACTGTCCTCTCCAGGCTGGGATTTATTGCTGACAACTGAATCACCCACATGTTGTTGCTATTACCGTCAAACTCTTCTCACTCCTGGGGTCCTCCCCAGCTCTGGCGTCCAAGCACTCTCCAAGAGGAAGAGGATGCTCAGAGATGTACTGAGGCCACCTGAGAGATCTGGTGGCAGACGGGCATCCGGAGGCTGGTCGGTGTTAGGACAGAGCAGTGCCCCACACCCCTTTTTGACCGTCTCGGTGGCCAGGCTCCACTGCCTGGCAGAGCTGGCTGGTGCTGCCATTCCTTCCCAGGACAGGTTTGCCGAGTGGGCTGCCAGCCCCATCACTGACCTCCTGCTCCTGCCACCAGCACCCCCAGCTGCTCCCAGCAGCTCCATCTCTGCCTGCCGCAGGGAGGCTGGGGGCACAGAGCTCCCTGCAAACCCTCGCTGCTCCTCCCTTCCTCCCCCTTGCCCCACCATGCCGATTTTCCTTTTGAATCTCGCTTCTCCCTTTCCTGGAACTCTTCTGGCTGGAGGACGGTTGGAAGGAGGCAAGCAGGGACTTGGCCCTGGGTAGAGGCTGGGTTCAGCACGAGGTGCTGGGATGCATAGGAATGCCCCAGCAGGAGTTTTACTCTCTCTTTCCTTTCTCTCGCTCTTCTGAAGATATTTCGGAGTCCCTCTGATGGGAGCCAGATGTGCCCCAGATGTTTCTGCTTAGCAGAGTGTTAGCCTGCCTCCCGCGCACTCTTGAAGGCTGTGGGTGTGTTTTGGTGATGTTGCCGTGTCCCAGCTCGCCGCGGTGCTCCCACACAGCCACAGCGCTCACCTCCAGTGTTCGCAGAGTGGCCAGGGGGGATGCGCACATCGGCGAGCACACACAGGCGGGGACAGGCACTGGCACAGGGACATGCATGAGTATCCCGGCTTTGCTCGCACAGATTTTAGCACGTGCTCTCACACAGCATTCACATGCATGCATGTGCATCCACACACACCTGGGTTTGCACCTCCGGACCCCTCTTGGGGTCACAGCAGGCCGCAATGCTGGGCACAGGCAGATCCTGCAAGGGCTACCCAGCAGTCCCCACTCCAAGAAGAGGTTTCCGAGCTCTGCTGGAGCTTTGCCTTCCTCCAACCCATCGCACTGCAGCACGGTGGCATGGCCACCGGGGGCTGGTGGCCACCTCCTTTGGCTGAGCACTTTGCCTGAGAAGTTTCAGCAAGGACCATCACTCCAGAGCCACGCTGCAGAGCCGTGTCTCCCTCTCCCTGGAGGGGCCTGGCAGGACCTGAGCTCACTTCTCCTTCTCCAGATGCTCCCAGCAGCAGTGCGATCCCTCAGAACCAGAGCAGGCCAAGATCGTCTGCCAGTGACAGCCCCTGCAGCACCTGGCATCTTCCATGGGGTCATCAGCCACAGACCCTTTCCTCCATCCCTTACCTGCCTCTGAGCAGCACCCAGCCCTCCGTCCCTCCCTCCAGACACACATGTGCACACAAGACGTACATCACTGCAATAGTTCCCCATGTGCTTCCAGAGACAGCCTTCTGTGTGCCCTGGGAGGGGGATCCCAGGGGCATCTCCCCCCGCTCAAGCCTGCTCCTAGGACATCCAGCACTCTCTGGGATGGGTCGTCCCAGAGTCGGGGTGGCTGGAGAAGGGCAAAGATGGGGTTTCATGGTCCCAGCGCATCAGGGTCCATGACTCACAGGTGCTGGGGACTGTGTCCTGGCTGGACCCATGGTGTCACAGGAGGGAGGGCATGGTGCCCAGGAGCCAGCCGTGCCACGGTCAGCATCCAGACCCAGGACCAGTCTCTCCTTATTCAGGCTCCAGTTTTCTTTCCCATTTATGGACTTGTGTTGCCATTCGCAGTTCATTGTGCAGCATAAATCTCAGCGATGCCGGGTGACATTTAAGAGCAGGCGGGTGGGGATGGGGGGGGGTGGGGATGACAGCGGGAGGTGGGGGAGCAAACCCATCACATCCAGCGATGCTAAACCTTGGATGAACCTGAAGCAACCCACCCGATCTGGGAGCTCAGAAGTGAACATCCACTTCCCAAGCTGGAAAGCTGGTGCCGATGCCCAGGAGCAAGCGGGAGGTCCGGGCTGGGCATCCCAGTGCAGAGCTGTGTGCGGGGGGGGGGGGGGGGTGGCATTGCCTCTCCCCCACCACCCCCTCCTGCGTTTCTCCCTGCTCACGCTCCCCCTCTCTCCTAATCCCCACAAATGCTAAGATATTTAAATGTGGTATTTTCAAATCTAATCAGCGTTCCAAAGCTGTGCTGCCGCCACTCAAATTTAATTTGATCCATTTACCAGCTTTGTGGTGCATCTAATCAAAGAGAGGGAACAATTAGGTTAATGTCAGGGGTCACCTCGCAGCCTCCTGTGCCGCTCAGCAACAGGAGGCATCGGCGGCGAGGCCGGCCCCGAGGAACAAAAGCAGGAGCCAGGGGTCTCTGGGGCCTGGGCTGGAGATGGCCACAGAGACAGAGGGTGTCCCAGGTCACGCACATCATGGAGATGGCTCGAAGGGAGGCAGCCTGGCCAGGGAGGGTGGGATGCTTCATCCCTCTTAGCTTCAGCAGGAGCAGAGACATGGGCTACGCCAGCCAGTCTTGCGTGAGGGTGTGCATCCCCCTTCAGCCACCTCTTGACCCGTCCATCCCTAGAAAAGGCCATGCTGTGATGCGCTTGGCTTGAGACTACTACTGCTGCTATTACAACTCGGTGACTCTTGACACAATAATCTGGATAAGACGAGCTTTGTGTCTCTCCCAGTATCCACATCTGGGCCCTGGCCAGAGTTAGTAGAAGTTTGGGTAGCAAAACCTCAGCCAAACTATCTTCTAGCTTAACCAAAGCTACCAGGTCGTGCATGGGGGTGAGACCACTCCACCTGACCGCTGGCCATCACGTTTGCCAGCTGGTGATGGGCAAGCCGTATTTAACAAGAAGGCCCAAACAGGATCTCAGTGCCAGCAAATCAGTCTAGGTGAAGAAGCAGTGCCATGAGGGCAGGGCAGAGCAAGGAGCCCCCTGGGGCTGGGTACCTGTCCCCTGCCTTACTGGGGGGCATAGCTCTAAAAATGCAACCTCTCCACCATGAGGTGGTTCATCTCACAGGTTCTCTGTGCTTTTCACTCATGCCAGGATCAGGCTCAGCCCCATTGCAGGGGCACTGGAAGGAGCAAGGGCTGTGGCGTTTGTCCTCCTGGGGTATAGTCTCCGCCTTGGTGCTGGGCATCTCTGAAGTGATGCACATTCCTGGGCCCAAACACAGTCAGGAGGAGCTGAAGATTAAAAAGAAGGACATGGACCTATTGGAGCGAGTCCAGAAGAGGTCCCAGAGATGCTGGGAGGGCTGGAGCCCCTCTACTGGGAGGACAGGCTGAGAGAGTTGGGGGGGTTCAGCCTGGAGAAGAGAAGGCTCTGGGGAGACCTTGGAGCCCCTTCCAGTACCTAAAGGGGCTCCAGGAAAGCTGGGGAGGGACTCTGGAGCAGGGAGGGGAGCCATGGGGCAAGGGAGAATGGTTTTAAACTAAAGAGGGGAGATTTAGATGAGATATTGGGAAGAAATTTTTCACTCTGAGGGTGGTGAGCCCCTGGCCCAGGTTGCCCAGAGAAGCTGTGGCTGCCCCATCCCTGGAGGGGTTCAAGGCCAGGTTGGACGGGGCTTGGAGCAACATGGCCTGGTGGGAGGTGTCCTTACCCAGGGCAGGGGGTGGCACTGGGTGGGCTTTAAGGTCCCTTCCAACCCAAACCATTCTATGATTCTATAATTCTAAGTGACTTTGGTGCTGTATTTTATAGCCCCAATAATGGCAGAGCAAGGGATCCCTCCCTCCTCCTCCCCTCCTTCCTGCGTCTGAGGAGCACATTTTGCCTTACTCCTGACGCCTCAGCCCATCCCTCGCCCATGGAGACGTCCTGCTGCGTGTGCTTGTTGGGCTTGGCTTTAGTCCCCCCTCAGACCCCAAACCCTGACCCTGCTGCAGGTTCTCTGGCTGGGATAGGGAGCAGAGCTGCTGGGGACGGTGAGGGGACAGGGTCAGGCCAGCAGGACCACCGGCTGCGGCACTTGGGAAGGGACTGAAAAAAAGGCGGGGGGCGGGGGAAGAATAAACAAGCTTTGGAAAGATCTCTTGCTTCTTTTTTAATATATTCCTTGGAACACTGGAAGAAGAAGTGAAGGGAAGGCAGGTGTGGGAAGAGATAGCACCTGTGATACCTGCTGTCCCCCCCTCTCTGCCACAGACCTGAGCCCAGGGGGACCCCCACTGGGATGGCAGCAGCTCAGGAGATGTCAGGTGGGTTTCGGGCACTCTTGGGGTGCAGGGGTGCCATCCCAACATGTTTCCGCACCCACAGTCCTTCACCGACACCAGCACCCGGCAGATGTGCATCGCTTTCCTGCTGCAGCGTTGGTGAAGTCCCTGGTCTAAGCTGGGGTGCAGATTTGGGAGCATCAGGTATTTAACTTGAAACGGACTGAGCTGAGCTGAAAAACAAGCTTTTTTCCCACCACCCATGACATTCCTTACCCAAACTTTAATTGCTGTGTAAAAAAGCCTCAATCCCTCAAAACCACAAGAAGACAAAAAAAAAAAAGGAGCAAATGCAGGAATAGAGGCTGTGAAATGCTGAGGCAGAAAACAAAGCAAACCTACAGAAAATGGAAATAAAACCCACCCAGCTCTGATTGCTATAAAATACATTATTTTTTTCCAGATTTTCAGTTTCCCCAGAAGAAATCCTCCACCACTCCATGAGTGGCCCCAGTACCCCGCCACATTTCCCCAGCCTGGGCTTCCTAGCATCCCCTTCCCCAAGCCACCGCCACAGAATTGCCACTCCACAGCCAAAGGCAGACACAGCCCTGGAGATGGGCTCACACCAGCTCATCTGGTGTTGCACCTCCCAGTTGTCACTGGAGGAAAGATGAGAAGGACAGTAAAATCCGGAGCTGGGGCTGGAGAGGGGGCCAGCCCCGTGGTGCCAATCCCAAGCAGATACGTCACCCCTAAGGAGGGAGGGCAGCGCAGGACACGTGCTCCCACCGAGCCCCAGGGTGTAGAGAGCAGATCCAGCATTGCCTGTGCTGGATGGATGTTGGAGGGGGAGCTTGTGAGCATGTACATACGCATCTGGCTGCGTGTCTGTGTGTGTTTTGTGTTTCCAGTGCCCGTTGTGGGTGTAACGCTCCCATAGCAGTACCTGTTGCTCCTATGGGACCAAGCCCACTGAGATGAAAAGGAGAAAAGGAGTCAGGGTGGAGGCTCGGGGCTTTAGCACCGTCCCCCACGACTTTTCAATCCCCTCGTCTCCCCAGGATGCAGATGGATACCTCCAGGTCTGAAGCATCCTCATGTGCCCTCCCTGCTCCACCCCACATGCCCTCCCTCCCCACTGCCCAAAAATCCCTTTTCCCCAAGGTTGTTACAGCCTTTCCTGGCAGTTCCCGTGTGCTCCCCCACAGCAGCCAGATTGCCAGGACTGGGGCACGCATCCCATCAGCCATGGCCCAGCGCCCACGTCACTGCTGACAGCTCTGTGCTCCCCAGGGCAGCAGCAAGGCACCTGGCTAAGCTGTGTCCCAGCCTGCGGTGGCTTTTCGCTCCCCAAACGGGTTGTAAGGATGTTTCCGCGGTGTGTGATTTAAATACACATGGTGTGCAATCTGTTGCAGAGCAGGGGTACTTGGCAAGGCTCCCCTGCCCCGGCTGTTCAGGGACTCTTGGGCTCAGACACAGCTGGGGTTTCCCAGCACAGACCAGGCTTAACACGAGTGAGCAGAGGCAGAGATGTGTGTCCCACGTCCCCTGCATGCCCAGATGGACGAGGTCCTGCCCAGCACCCCCTCTGCAAACCCACCACCTCTTCCCAGCTTGTGAGTGCCCAGCGGGGTTGGATGCCTAACCCCACATCCGGAGAGCAGATGGGGTGTGGGAGGTAAAGGAGGGATGCCCCGGGAAAAGGGGGGTTAGAGTCAAACCTGTCACATGTATTCCTCTCGTGGGGAAGCAGCAGTAGCAGGCTGGTACCCAGAGGCTCTGCCAGGACCTCTCCCCACTCTCATACTGCAGCTGGCCAGGCCCCACGGTGGGAGCAGAGAAATGCTGCTCTGGGCCCTCTTCAACACCTTCCTTGGGCTCTGTGCCCAGCAAATTGGCATTTACCAATGCCAGCACAGCCCGCGGGCTTGCTATGAGCCCTCTCCATCCCCAGTGGGCTTTGGCAGGGTCTTGGGATGTTGCATTTAGCAGCCCACCTTCTCCAGAGAGCATGACCCTTCCCAAACGGAGCTGTGCCTCTAGGTCCTTGCAGCCCCACACACAGTAGACCCAGCCTGAAAACAAGAGCTGGACCTTCAGCCCTTTTTCCTGCACTTTGGTGCATGCAGGGCATGGGCGCACTGAGCTGCCCGTTTCCTTATGGACCATGATGGAGCTGGAAGAAGGGTGAAACGTGGAGCTGCAATGCCTGCTGGGGCCACCTGTAATTTAGGGCAGGCATTTTCTCTTTCCTTGTAGCCTCCTCCCATCCTCTCTGCAGGTCCGTGTGTCCAACCCAAGACTTCAGCCTCCCTCCTCTTCCCCACATCCCCTTCCACACCATGAGGATGCCCTTCCGCAGCACATATCACAGCCCTGAAGCCAGCGGGTGCTTTGTAGACCAGTCCAGGGAGCAGTTTCTGGCAGGAAGATGGGAAGGAGAAGAGCCAAATGATTGGAGACACCAAACTACCGGCCAGTTGGAGAGACCTTCAGAGATAGGAAGCCACTGGAGTGACTCACCCCATGGGATATCTCATGGAGCTGGGGAGCTGGGAGAAGGCAGCACGCACTGGCAGCACGGGGGACCCTCTTCTGTGTCTCAGTCCTCTTCTCATCATCTCCCATACCCTCTCCCTGCTGTTTTTCCTGCATGCATCCCTCTCCATCATCCCCTTCCCTCTCCCATTTCCCTGACTGACCCCCTCTTCCCAGACCGCTCCCACGCCGCACTCTGCCCCAGCGGGGAAGAAGGCAACGGGGGGGCCGGGCTGGGCTGCAGCGGCGAGGACCGTGCGCAGGAGCCGATGTGTGCGTGCCGAGGACACGGGAACAGCATCAGAGAGACGACGCCGGGGAAGCGAGGAACACAGAAAGAGTTTAAAAAGCCTGCCCCCCTGTTTGGTTGCAAGGAGTTAATACTGTGATCTGTTGCGTGAGTTCTGATGAGAAGCTAGTTGACATGCAGTGCTGGAATAATGAAACGTAATACACATTAATAGGACCTCCCTCTGTGTGATTGCTTCTGCTCCACTAGCCCCATTGAAGATTTCACTTCTCTTTTAACAGTCAGAATAACAGAATGTGACATTAAGTCTTTTACATGCAGCAATTTATTTTAAAATATTGGGGCACTCAAAACAGTATCCAGAATGTTAAATAAGATATGCATGAGATGGAAATCAGAGCAGCACTGCAGTAAGGAGACAGGAGTCAGACAGAGCCTTTCGCAGGCAAAGGCAGATCCACTTTTATTCTTAATTGCTGTTTAAGGCACAAAGAAATAGCCAAGTTGGAGAGAGCTCTGAGGTACAGAGCATCTGATCCTCTTAGCTCACAGGTCCAGGTGGGAAAACAACGGCCAGTGCGGATCCCGCCTTGCCACCCATCCCCAAGGTCAGGCATATGGCAGGAGCAATCTGGTGAGGGGCCCAGCGAGGCTGCAGGTTCGGCAGGCGCACGCCCTGACCTGTGCTCAGCAAAGCCCACGGAGGGTCCGGTGCTGCTGGGAGGACGCAGTTCGGTTGAGCTTGAAATGAGAGAGAATCCCTCCTGCTTTGCGAAGCACAGGCTTTTTGCTTCATCTTGGAAACGCAGTTGCTTCTGGGGTGGAGCACGTCAAAGCTAACAGCACCCAGGAGCACTGCGAGGCTTCCCGGGCTGGAGCCAGCTGTGGGTGGTGTGTCCTAGCTCTGCTGACGTTATGGCCACACTGGTCCTGCCCTCCAAGGACAAAGCTGGCTCAGGAATGGCACTGAAGCAGCATGATGTGCCAAGGACACCTGTGCCTGAAGCAGAAACCTTTGGGATCCGCAGGGTTTGTGCAGCACCTCTTCACACGCTAGGTCACATCCTTAGCCCTGGAGACTCTCTGCCGCGTACAGCTCAGTCCCATCCCGTGAGCCCTCGCAGGGCTGTCTCACACCATTGCTTTACCCTTTCCATGGAGTTTCCTCTGCTTCTCCATGCAAGCACCTCAGCCCTGTGGAGCCCTCATCCCTCCTGTCACAGGTGCCATGCCGGGCTAAGCCCGTCGCTGATCCACCACCGACGTGTAACATCAACCTGAGAAGCAGTAGCTGTTCATGGCGACAGTGACTCACGGCAGCCGTGGCCTGACCAGCCCTTTGTGCACCCCCTGCAATGCCCAGCTGGGCAGGGGCCACGTTTGGCTGAGTCCTGATGGAACATCTCAACACAAGGACAGGGACCTGTTGGAGCGGGGCCAGAGGAGGGCCATGAGGATGATCAGAGGGCTGGAGCACCTCTCCTACGAAGGCAGGCTGAGAGAGTTGGGGGGGTTCAGCCTGGAGAAGAGAAGGCTCCGGGGAGACCTTCCAGCCCCTTCCAGTCCCTGAAGGGGCTCCAGGAAAGCTGGGGAGGGGCTGTTTGCAAGGGCATGGAGCGACAGGACGAGGGGCAATGGTTTAAACTAGAGCAGGGTGGGTTTAGAGCAGCCATGAGGAAGAAGTTCTTTCCACTGAGGGTGGTGAGACACTGGCCCAGGTTGCCCAGAGAGGGGGTGGAGGCCCCATCCCTGGAGACATTCAAGGCCAGGCTGGATGAGGCTCTGAGCAACCTGATCTAGTTACAGATGTCCCTGCTGACTGCAGGGGGTTGGACTAGGTGGCCTTTAGAGGTCCCTTCCAACCCAACACATTCTATGATTCTATGATTTCCACCCCTTCTCGCCCAGCTCCGTTGTCGCAGCTGTGTGTATGGCTGTACAGGGCCACTTCTCCTGCGGCTCAGTCAAGGGGGAGGGAGTCGTCAGTTTACCCTGTCCTCATCAACTACCATTAAGGATTTTCTCATTAAGGATTCAGCCAGTGCCTTGCCCTGGCTGGTCTTGCAGCCCATTTATTCACCCCACAGCAGCCGCTGGAGCATCTCCAGATCGCAGAAGAAGGAGAGTGGGGACAGCAGCTACCAGCATCTGTCCCAACATCACTGGTTCCCAGTGCAGGTGCTGAGGCCATGGGAAGGCAGAGCTCACATAGCCTGGTGCATCCTTTAAAGGACACATCCTTAAAAAGCCTTGTTGGCTTCTGACCTTTCTGCCACATTTTCAGTTTTTTCTCTGGGAGTTTCAAGCATCACGAAAAATACGCACCTGCCCCCTGCCTCCAGTAGCTGAGGCTGGGGAAGGCTGAGTCTTAGTGAGGCTGCGGGACCCTCGGTCCCTTCCCCTCCCTCCCAGCAGGACTGTGGTACCTGACCGAGCAACACCAACCTGGGGCAGAGAAACCCCGCGGTCTGCCCCACCGCTGCCCATCCCTCGCCCTCCCCTGGACAGGACAGGCTCATCCCGAGGAGCCAAGTGCAGAGACATCAACATCTATCCTGTCCACATTTTGCTTTACTGAATCAGCTCAAAGCAACCCAACTGAGGGGACAGAAATCCCAGTGAACGTGATGGGGGTGACTGCATCCATCAATGTAAAGGGAGAAGGAGTACAGGGTGTGGGAGCTGTCAGCCCTGGGAAGAGGAGCCAGCTTGCCGGGATGCTCATCAGAGCCTCCGAGAGCTGGGAATCAAGGCTCCCAGCGAGCTGCCCGGGGACCGCAGCGCTGGCCGGATCCTGCTGCTCATCCTCCCCTTGATATGCTGGTCCAGGCTCCCCCTGTACAGTGCGCATCGTGCTGCCGGGATGGGTCTGCACGGCTAATGCAGCACAGGGGCTGGGAGTCCTTTCTCACCTGCCCAGGTGGGCTTGGGACTGTTTCGGGAGCCCCAAGGCAAAGTGGGGCTGCTCCTGCCAGTGGAGCGATGGGTGACGGATGAGCCCGTGGAGGAAGATCTGGGTTTCTGCAGGTTCCAGTGCTGCAAGGAGAGGTGCTAAGCAGCTTCTCCAAAGCACAGAGCAGCCTGGTGTGAGTCCATATGCCACCGGAGGAAGGGAAGAATCAGGAGCTTAAGGGTTTCTCTGCTTTTTTCAAGCTGCATATACACAGTGAAATAATTTTAAATAGCCTTGAAAGACCCATGATTTGGACTTCAGTTCTACACATCCTCTGAACCCCCCCATAGGATGCTTGTTGATTTCTGCAAGTATCGCTGGGGAAATCTTGTGCCCTGTTACGCCAGGCATCCAATTTCCCTAATGCGACTTCAGAAGACAACTACGTCCCTAAAGGAGCCAGCAATTTGCTTGTCACCAGCTGGCACTGCCCTGCTGACAGGGGTTGGTGACTAGTGGCGGAGTGGCAGGTCCCCCCCGAGCTGCTCCATCTGCCCCATCCGGGATGGCAGCGCCTGCTGCCATGGGTGATGGTGGCATATTGGCTTCTCTTCCAACACCAAAACATTTCCAGGGGGAAAACTGCCTGCTGATTTCTTTTTTTTCTCCAGGGAAGGAAGATCTCAATGATACTGCCTGGTCCCTGCCTCCTCCTTCCAGTGTGTGCCATGGTCTCCGTTCTGCTCGGCTGGAATTTCCCCGGAAATCTTTTCCTGCCAAAACCCTCACGTTTTGTATTCGTCCTCACTTGGACTGAACTGTGCCAGGGCATTTTTCCAGGGAGGAGACCGGTGCTCTGCAGCTGGCTCATGTCACCATGAGAGCTGGGGGGTCCCTGCGGTGCCAACCCGGGGTGGCAGGGCCCCACCATGAGCCCGCTGCGGACCCTCTGCTGCTCCTGACCCCATTTGCTCCTGACCTTTGTGGTCCCTTGGCCACTGTCCAGCTGCTGCCTTTCAAACCACCTTACCTGGCCATGTTCGGTGGCATCGCCAGCGTGACACTCTCCAGGGCGATTCAGGGGCTCTTGAGGAAAAACAATGGCACCCCCAACCCTGTGTTAGGGGCTGGCTCTGCCCCGCTCCCACCCCCACTGCATTGCACTAGCATGACAGTGGCAAGGATTTACCCCGGCACATCCCTGCCTGCTCCTGCCTCCACCCGCTTCCTGCCTCCTCCCTGCCGGCTCCAGCAGCAGCAGCGCAGGCTCCAGCCATGGCAGAGCCCTTCTCAGCATGCTTGGTTTGTGTCAGCCTGCATCCCCGCTGCCACGCTGTGCCCCTGGCTCTGCCTTTGAGGGACAGCTCTGATGGACACCGCGGGTCCTACTGGGCTGCGTGCAAGGGGTCCGGCACCATGCCAAGTGCCCCAAGCAATGACAGAGGTGACGGCCACCGTCCAGCCTTTCTCAGGGCCATAGTGGGGCTCCAAGCAGACCCCCAGCACGTGGAAGGAAAGGGGAAAGCAAAATGTCTCTTACCTAGCAGCTGAAAACAACAGGGTGCTGGTACACCCACCTGCCTCTCCCTTGCCCTGGGAGCAGACACCACCGAGATTCTCGGACCTCCTCAAAACACAGCCCAAGCTCTATTTCCCCCAAAACTCCTCTGCCGAGCCCTGAGGCTACAGGTTGGAGGCCTGCAGCAAAGCTGAGCTGCTGAGTGGCAGCTGGTTGAGCCGTCAACCAGGTATTTAAAAGACAAGTAGACGTGGTGCTGAGGGACACGGTTTAGTGGTAACTTGGCAGTGCTGGGTTAACGGTTGGATTTGATGATCTTAAAGGTCTCTTCCAACAAAAAAGATTCTATGATTCCAGGATGGAGCAGGTGCTCCCTGCCTGGAGCATCACCTTCACGAGGTGGTGGTGAGCTTTGCCCCTCTGATGTGGGGAGACATCCCATCCAAATCCCACAGATTCTGACACCAGGCAGCACGTCCCCACTCCTGCAGACCATGTGAAGAGCTGTCCCCACGTGCCCTTCGCTGGCTTAAAGCACTGCTGGGGACATAGATTGTCCCCAGGACAGACCCCCCACTTGGGTGTCCTGCATGGCAAGTGCTGAGATGGGACCCTTTGCCCCCTGCTCGTCCCTGGCAGCAGGACCCCCCCCCTCCGCAGTGCTCCCCCTCACACATCACAGCGGGTCGGTGGTGTGTTCGGAGGAGGGTCTCCTCCTCAGTGACACCAAAGTGCCTGGAGCACTTAGTGCAGTCACAACCCATGCACATCAGGGTCCAGCACTCTCGAAGTGGGGAAAAAAAAGAAAAGCCAGCATCCTGCAGGAGAGCCGCCGCAGTGCTCCCCAGAGCCGCCTGTGCCCTCGTTGCCTGTGGGCCGGCAGCTGCCCCGGGCAGGCACTGGGAGAGGGGCTGGGGGACGCTGAGCCAGGCCGCCACAGCCACGCCACAGCCCTGACCTCTGTCCCCTGTCTCCAGAGACCTGGAGCCTCTTCATCCCGGAGAAAGCCCGACCCACCGCTGCGAAAGGGGCCTGGGAATTTGTTGGTGTCCTTCCTGCCTCCCTCGCAGCGCCAGGCTTGTCCCCATGCCAGCTTCACTTCAGTATTATTCTAATTTAGGGAACTGATGCAAAAGGCTGTCCTGGCAGTTCGACTTGCCTTGGACTGGGGTTATTTTGGTTTAGCTTCAGTCATCTGAGGACAGGTCACGCTTTATCCGAGTGTATCCCCACACGGCGAGGGTTTGCAGGGAGTCACCGACATCCACGGAGCAGGTTAAAGAAAGCTCGCTGCAGAGCCCGGCAGCACTGGGGGCGCACAAAGTCCCCGAGATGCAGCCCAGGAGAACTGCCCAGGGCTTCGGCTGCGGTTTCAGATCATCCCCAGCCCTGCACGGACACCCCTGCTCCCCCGGGGATGCTCTAAAACGTGTTCCTGAGCTAGGAACAGGCTGACACGAGCCCAGCTGGTGACAGCCCCATCCTAAGCTGTGGTCACGGTCAGCTGCCCACCCGTAATGCTGGGCTATCGCAACCCCTCCGCCAGCGCTGGTTTTATTCCCCTAAAACTTGGCAGGTCTCCGCAGCCTTGCCGGGGGAGGATTGCCTTCCGGATGGGCTGGACGGACCTCACCCTCTCCCGTCCCCGCGGCTGGGTGCGGCTGGCACCGGAGTGTCTGCCCTCCTCTGCTGCTGCCACCCACTCGTCCCTCAGGACACGCACGGCCCTGGGTTAAATGGGGGAGCACTGGGGTGGGATAAGGGCTGCGGCATCCAGGAGCATCGGCAGGGAGGTGGTAGCGGTCCCCTCTGGCACTGAGCTGCCAAAAGCAGGGCTGGGGGGGACATGCTGCGGTGGGGGTGTGTGTGCGTGGCACAGCATGGCATGCAGGCACGCCACGGGCTCCCGGCCATCACCGCCGGCACAGCCTGGCACAGCCCCAGTTTGACAAGCCTGGGGTCAGACATGGGGCTCAACACCTTGGCTGTATCTACGTGGTAAATTCGATGTGCCCAGGGGTTTTGCTGCAGACTGGGGCCAGGGAAAGCACAACACAAGTCCCCAGGATCTCCAGGGAATGCCCTCAGCCTCCGAAGTGGGATGCTGAGTCCAACCCGTCCACTGGGACTGGTCCCCAGCGTGCGCACTGCTGTGTCTCCATGCCCACGTTGTGCCTCCTCTGTGCTGGTTGTCCCAGGACAAAGCTGTGCTCTAGCTGTGTCGATGACGGAGTGCCTGCGCACGGGATGACCCAGCACCACGGGCTGCTTTCCCAGCAGAGACGGTCTCTTCTACGCAGCTGGGAGCACAGCACGTGGGGGTAACGCCAGTCCCCTGCTGGGGAAGCGCCTGAGCCAGGGACGGAGTGGGGCTGCCCAAAATGCTCCACGGTGGCCGGGGGATCCCGGGTGTGATGTGCCGCTACTGGGAAACCAGGTGGCTGGAAGGGAATCAGCGCTCAGCCCCAAGAAACGTGTTTTGCCCTTGGATTTGAGCACCCGGGTGCTTCCTTCATACTCTGCCGTGTCGTCACACTGGAGCAGGCAGCCCTGCTGAGCCCTGGTTTTTATTTAGCTGAAGCCACAATTCCCTGCCAACCCTGGGGTCTCGGGCACGAGCGCTCTGCAGGATGGGAAAGGAGCCACCAGGACTTGTCACCCGCAGCCTCCCTTTTGGTTCAGGGAGACCCTCGAGGACGTGCAATGGCAGGAGAAGTTTCCCGGCTGAGGGAAGCAGCAACAGCAACACCATCACATCACATCTGGAATGAAGCTGCAGAGTGTCCAGGAGCTGTGCACGCTGCAGCCTCCTGCAGAGCAAAATTGCAGCCACGTCTGCAAGCCTCCGGGCAGGAGCCCATGTTGCACGGGGACAGCCCACAGCGAGCGAAGGCTGGAGATGCCTGGGGGGACAGCAATGTCCCTGCATCATCCTCCGAGGGCCCCGCGCTGGCAAAAGGGGATCACGAACAACTGGCTGAAGATGGGTCTGTTTTAGGGAGGTGATTCCCGGTGCAATTCGGTTTAATGGCATCACATCCCTCCAACCTCAAGGACCACAGAGCCCAGGGCTTCTCCCCGGGGTAACACTGTCCATTTTGCAAAGCTTTGCCCTAAAACCTCAGGAAATCTGGGACCGAAGATAAACAACTCCCTTAGCACTCCCCTGGGTTACAGGGAGCCTGGGGGCAACTGGGAGCCAGGGAGGGCACAGCGTCCTACAGAGACCTCCCGGAGGGGGAGGACCCTGGTGCTGATGCTGGTGTCAAGCACGTGGCATCCCCCCATTGCAGTCTGGGCGTGTGACCCAGCCGGTGGAGCTCATTGGCAAGGGCCCGGTGGCTCCATTCCCCATCCACTGCACCCCAGCAGAGCCACGGCCCCTCTTGGCATCCCTGCAGATACTGTTAGGGAACACGCAGCAGCCTAAAAAGGAGCCTCAGCCTCATGCAGCTTGTTCCGCTGGAGCTGGGCAATGGCAGAGCTCCATCAGGCCAGCCCCGCTTGGCCGTGCACCACAAAAGCAATTTTTACCCTGAGCGAGCGCTGCAGTCATGGCAGCTCTGCGGGGATGGCTGACACCAACAAACAAGCAGTGCAATGCCCTCTCCACCTGCCCCCCCTGGCATGGGGAGCTGCTGGCCTGGAGACGGCCACCAGCCTGGGCTGGAAGCGCCTTCTCCTGCTCTCTGTGCAGGAACATGTTGCCCTCAGGACTCAGGTGGCTGGTGGGAGCATCACACTGTGTGTGTGTGTCCCAACTGCTTTAAATGTCTGCTCCGTGCAGTCATTAGATGATATTTATGGCCCTTATTAAGCAGCAAGGAAAAAAAAAAAAAAAACAACCCAAACCCTGATACGTGCAGTGAGAACTTGAACTCGCTTGGCTATGCAGACAGCAGGCGCCATCCGAACAGGGATGCTCGACGCCCGCAGCAGCCCCGCGAGGGACGAGGTCTGTGTCTTTAACGGCGGCGGGAGCAGGCTGGGAATGTTCCTGGCAGGGCTGCGCAGCCGAGCAGCGGCGGGGATAAAGCACCGTCTTGTTCAGCTGACGGAGAAAATGCCTCTCTCTGTGCCCATTTACCGCGTCCGGTGTCAGGGTGCACAGCAGGGGAAGAGCACGTGTTCCCGTCTCAAAGGGCTCTCTCCCTGGTTCAGTGCCATGCAGCCCCGGAGCTGGCGGAGGGGCTACTGCGCCCCAGCCCTGCCTGCAACGTCTCATGTCCAGGCATCGCCTGCCTCGGATGGGCCAAGGGCCAGGACACCGAGTCCCAAAGGTGCTGTGACTCCCCAAGGTCATGGGGAGGGCTGGGGAAGAGCCAGGAGCAACGCTCGGTCCCACGGCTCTTAGAAAAATCCCCCTCTTGTCTCTACAGCCACGCGCGGCCCAGCCACGGGGTCTGCCGTGCGCCCGTGCACAAGCACCCAGGTGGCACGGGCCACCTCATTCCGGGACCCCTTGCCACGGGGGCAGATCTCACCTCCCCCAGGTCCTTGGAGCCAGGGGGGAGGTCCTGCAGCCCCGGGGGGTCCTGCAGCCCCCCATCTCGCCGTCCTGCCCTCCCTGGAGCCACAGTGGTGCCGGGGAGCAGCAATGCCGGCGTGTGCGGGAGACCTCCCTGTGCGGCCGTGACTTTGTAGCTGTGGATTTGTAGCCTGCCTGCTTCCTAGCTCAGCATGGAAGACACTCTACAATTTTTAATTTGCCAAAAAAGCCCTCTTTTTAGTTTACAGGGACAGAAGGGGGACTTTTATGTGCAATCTGTACAGCTCTCCAGAAAGCACTTACATTTATGATGTTCATGAAATTTATAGCCAGTTGGCAGTGCTGCTCTCTCCTCTCCTCTCCACCAGCCACCCTGGCAGGATGGCAGACTATAATAAGCAAGCCACACATTCAAGTGGCATAAAAGGCATTTCTACAAGTTAGCCTCCTGCCCAGTCTTATAAACTCTAACAAGTCTCTAACAAGTAGGCAGGATCTCTTTATACCCAGGGAGAAAAACCCCTTTCAGAAATGGCCTTTTCACAAAGCCCACACCTTTCTTCTAATTAAGGTTAAATAGCTCCATGTTTTCTGGCCAATTTCATTCTTTCCCCTTATTCCCCTCTTAACAAGGCAGCCTTTAAAAAGACATCACTAATTGGTGTCTGCTTCTCACATACCATGCGTGCTTTGATAGTCAGTTAGAAAGCCTTCCCCATCGATCAAACTTCCACTGAAAGGCTGCTAATGTGCTCCATGTGTCTGCCACAGGACAAAGCCAAGTGGCGGGTCCCCGGCTCCCTTCTCCTCCTGTTCCCATACTCCCTCCCAGGACCGGGGGTCCGCGGCCAGGTCTGCCCCCCGCCACCGGCCTCCCTGGGAATAGCCCCGGCATTGAGAACGGTGCGGGGAAGAAATGACTCCGCGATGTGTGTGGCAATTCGGAAATTAATGGGGAGTGGTTAAATGTTAAGGGTAGGATCTAAAACAGAGCGGGCGAGAGAGCAATTGTCATGCTGATGAGGCTGGAGGAAGGCCAGTGAGCCTTCCCGTGAATCCCAGTCTCCCCAGCGCTTTCTGGGCTATTAAGTGAGATTTTCCTGGGGAGAAGGTTGGGAAGTGCTCTCCTTCCGCCCCCCAGCCCCACTGAGGATGGCTTTGGGAAGGAGGGAGCCAGGCTGTGCCCCATTCCCTGCGCCCTGGTGGTGGAACGAGACAGGCTGCGTCTGCCACTGCTGCGATCTGCAGCTCATCAGCCCTTCTCCAGCCGGCGGGTCAAAGCCGCCGCAGTGCCCTTGGGGAAAGGCCACGTGAGATGGTTGTCCTTAGGAGCGCTCTGGAAGCCAGACCCTCCCCAGGCCCTGCTCCCCCAGCCCCGGCTCCTTCACTCTGACCCTGCTCTTGCAGTCCCACTCCTCACCATCACCCGCCCTCCCAGGCCAGATGCTCCACCATGTCCCCGCTCCACTGCGGCTGTCACCGTGCTGGACTCCCAGCTTTGGGCAGAGCAGATGTCCAGTCCTGTGCGGCTCCATGGGGCCTCAAAGCACTGATGGCTTAACTTTGGGTGGCTGCAGGACACACAAGCAGGCTGGGCTCCTGAGCTCGGGGTCGTGAGCTTGTGTCTGGAGTGGGAGAGACCCAGTGTCTTTTTGGAGGGGATGGCGGCAACATGCACTGGAGAGGAGCCCTTAGGAATCACCCAGGAGTGTCTCCCCAGGGAGGGGACCGAAGCAACCACCTGGGAGAGGACAAGGCAGGGACAAACCTGCCTGGAGGGAGCTCGATATGAAGGATCACACCAGGGCTTTGCTATGATGCTGTTCTGACTGCAAACAGAACTTTTTTTTTAAGAAAAGTTACCTTTCCCAGCTGTAACTCACTGCTGGTTGCCAGACCTCCCCTAGGATGAAGTCTTCATGCTGCAGGTTTAGAGGTCTCTGGTGGAGCTGTTAAGTTAAGCCTGGAAGTGATGTCTTCCAGCCTGGTCACAGGGGCTTTTTCCTGGGGTAGGAGCCAAGGATTCCCAGAGGAGGGTTATAAGGGTGGCAGCCAAAACCAGGCATCTCTCTGGCATCCCTGTGTGACAGGCACATGCTTGGCACAAGATGCTCTACAGAGCAGCAACCTATGACCGTACCGCAGTGACGAGGTGACGGGGTGTCCCCAGGGGACGCTCTCGCACACACCAAGTATTTTTTAGTGGCAATTTGCAGTCTTTTGTGCTGCTGGAGCCAAGGAGGAGAGAGATGGTTGGCGGCCAGGCGCTGGCTCCCTCTCAGTGCTCAGTGGGGTTTGTTAACACCATAGGTTGTGCAGATGGAGACCTGCCAGAAAACGGCGTCCCCAAACCTCCCAGCCAGGCTGGCAGGTGGCTTCCCAGCTCCACGGCCAGAGACGAAGCTGGTGAGATGTGCAGAGCCCTGACACGCTTTTGGAAAGGCTCCTGCGTGCCTGTGGCCCTGCCGTTCCTCCCCAGCCCCCCACAAAGGATTACTGGGTTTTTACAGCTTCATCCCCAATTTTCTGCTGCAAGACGGCAGAGGAGCAGGATCTGCTCTCCCCACGGGGCTTGCCATGGAGCTCGCTCCTCTGGCAGACACGGCCACCCTGCAGCTCCCGTTCCTGGGCAGAGCAGCCCTTCCCCGGGATGGTGTGCCAGCGCCGAGGGCATCTCCCAGCTCCGCAGCCCGCTGCGACACAGCCGGTTCCGCGGGAAGCCTGCCAGGGCAGAGACGCCGTGCGTGCGTTTTGGTGACTCCAGACAATGGGTAAACGGCACACCTGCTCATACAAAGTTCATTTAAATGGCGCTGCTGGTGCCTCCGGCAGCCTCTCGCAGCGGTTAACAGGTGTGAATCGGCATCTACGAGCGCACATTTTCCACCGCGCAGCCCTTTGTTCAGCTCCTGCTGCTTCCCTGGCTCCATTCTGGCTGCTAAGCACACAAATCTTCCCTGAACGGCTGAAGTTAAAGTCTTCCCAGTGTTTGGCTTCTTCAAACCGACAGCGCAGTCCCACGACTCACGTCAGCTCTTCCGTATCAGCGGGGGTCTCGGCTGGCACGAATCGGACATGGCACGCTGCTCTGTCCCCTGAGATTAGCAGAGCCCTGGAGCACAGCCAGCGTGGCTGCCCCCCGCCGTGCCCCTCCCCGGAGGTCAGCACCTTCTTTTGCACCTTTGGGGCGGCAGCACGAGGCCTTCAGAGCGGATGGAGCCGTGGCTGGGTCGGAGGCTGTGCCCAGCGAGGGCAGGCAGCACGCGTGGGCTCTGCCTTCAGTTCCCTGCACCGCTCCAGCCGACAGGAGCAGCCAAGTTGTATAGTCCTTGGGGACAATTTTGGGGGTGTTTTGGGGTGGCTGGTTGCCCTGACACAGAACAACAGCTCTTGGGGACCTTCCCAAGCCTGGTCCTGCTAATCAGGAAAAGCAGCCTCCCGCTCAGCTGCCCGTGATGCTGGTGGGATATCTGACATCAGGACTGGGGACGCCTTTTCCCTCTAATCCCCGCTGATACAAAGGTGCTTCAGGTGTTAATGGATCCAGACCTTCACCCCACCAACCACGCTTTCACAGCACTGCCTGACCCACAGGGACCCCGCACGGCTCAGCCCCCCCAGTGACTCACACGGTTTGGGGCTACCTGAGAACTTAACAACCTCATTACATGACTGACCTAATCCTTCGGTATCAGAGGTGCCGCCTGAACATCTGTGCTTTAGCGCGGAGTGGCCGCGCTTGTGATACCGGCACCGTGTCGCACCAGCTCTCCGGAGGCAGGTGGGAGGCGGCTCTGGATCAGAGCAGTCCTCGTGTTGGGCTGTTATAATGAAGTGCCTGGGGAGAGGTACATGAAACACGGCGCGGCTCATCTGCGCGGTGCTGGGAGTGTCTGTGCAGAGCAATTACGCCGCCGATAGCAGGGTTTGCAAATGAGGGGTGCGACTCAGCCCGCTCAGCAGAGGTGCCTGGCGCAATTCAAGAAGCTCTGGGGGACCTGAGACATCTCCGCGGGGCTGACAGATGTGACACAGGATCTACGAGAAACCTGTGCCCTTCTGGCATGGCAGATGGCGGCCAGGTGGGCTACCCCAGGGTGTCTCAGATGGCACTGGGTGTCAGCAGCACGATGCTAAGGGACACACCTAAATACAGACATTTGATACGGATGTGTATACACCCAGCCCTCCGGAAACCACATGCATGTGTTTTAGACATCTGCCCCTCCTTGCCTCAGTTTCCCCACCTGTGTTATGCTGTTACACTGCCTTGCCGACATTAGTTTGCCCCCGCCATGCAGAGATCCAGCCCTCGCCCCCCAGCCCGCTGCACTCCCCTGCCCCACGCTCAGTCAAGCTCCTCTGCCGGGGGGGGTTTGTCCAGTCTGGGCACTCCGTCCCCTCCCTTAACAACCTGCCTTTTTTCTAAATATAACTCCCGTGGCTTCTACTTCCAGCTGCTGGTTCTCGGTCTGTCTTTCACAGCGAGATTAAAGAGCCCTTTAGTACCTGGGATTTTATCCCCGTGGAGACACTTACCCGCTGCAATCAAACCACTCCTCAGACTGGCCTCTGATAAGTCAAGCGGGCTGGGCACTGCGTGTCTCACGGCAAGGCTTCCCCCTGCCCTCCCACTGCATATGGGGCTGAGCTCGGGGCTTCCTTCAGTCCCCATGACAGGCTTGCCCTTCCTCTGGGGTGATGGCCCCTCCACCGTGTGCGTTTCGGTGCAGCTGGTGGACCTCCCTGTCTCACCTGCACTTCCCCAGCGTTTGCTTCTTTGATCACGTAAAAGTGCATATTGCGGCTCCGCCTCGTACAAGGACTTTACAGCTAAAGGTATCACCCCCCACATTCCCCTTTACCTCAGGACCGTTCATGGCCCATGTCATGCAGATGGGGAAACTGAGGCACAGGGAGACCAAAGGGAAGCCAATACGTTTATTGCAAAGCTGGGAAGAGCCCCTGGTGCTTTGCAGAGTCAGGGCAAGCTGCTCTCTTCACATTCTCAGAGTCTGACAAGGTGGAAAAGGGGGGCACCCCACTACAGTTCTGCACCTAGAATCCCAGAATCCCAGACTGGCAGGGGTTGGAAGGGACCTCTGGAGATCATCCAGTCCAACCCCCTGCCAGAGCAGGGTCACCCACAGCAGGTGGCACAGGAACGCCTCCAGGCGGGTTTGGGATGTCTCCAGAGACGGAGACTCCACCACCTCTCTGGGCAGCCTGTGCCAGGGCTCTGCCACCCTCACAGCAAAGAAGTTCCTCCTCATGTTTAGGTGGAACTTCCCATGTTCGAGTTTGTGCCCGTTACCTCTTGTCCTGTCACTGGGCACCACTGAGAAGAGCCTGGCCCCATCCTCCTGACACCCACCCTTTCAGTATTTATAAGCATTGATAAGATCCCCCCTCAGTCGTCTTTTTTCCAGACTGAAGAGACCCAAGAGACTTCAGCCTTTCTTCTAAGAGAGATGTTCCAGTCCCCTCAGCATCTCCATAGCCCTTTGCTGTCCCCTCTCCAGCAGTTCCCTGTCCTTCTTGACCCGGGGAGCCCAGAACTGGACCCAGCACTCCAGGTGTGGCCTCCCCAGGGCAGAGCAGAGGGGGAGGATGACCTCCCTCCACCTGCTGGCCACACTCTTCTTGATGCACCCCAGGATGCCATTGGCCTTCTTGGCCTCAAGGGCCCATCGCTGGCTCATGGTCATCCTGTTGTCCACCAGGACTCCCAGGTCTCTTTCCACAGCGCTGCTCTCCAGCAGGTGACCCCCAACCTGTCCTGGTGCAGGGGGTTATTCCTCCCTGGGTGCCAGGGCATCCCAGCAGGAAGCATCTCCCCAGCACTGAGCACAGAGGGACAGCAGTGCTGGTGGAGACGTGCTGTCTCCTGACAATGACCCGGAACTGGGAAAATGGCAGGTCCAAATGGCATGGCCAAATGCCCAGATGGGAGAAAAAAATCCCTCAAGGGCAGTGAATGAAGGACCTACCCAAAGCGCAGGGCTCACACACACGCTGGGTTTGTACCAGCCTCCCAGCATCACAAGGAGGTGCAGCCCGCCAGAGTAGGAGACCCCAGAAGGGACCTCAGCGCAGGCTGTAGGATCCCCCAGACAAGGTCCCCGCTCACCCTCTGCTCCCTCTCTGGGGCAGGACTGCAGGGAGGTCTGGCCGGGCAGTGCCACCCCCGTGCCCTCCTCCTCCCCTGCCTCCCCACCGCAGGAAGAGCAGTGCAGGGTGCTGGGGTCCAGCCCCACCGCCTCCTCACCTGAGCCTCCTAAAGCCCCCTCCACCCCTGCTCGGCGCAGCCACCTCACCCACCTCCTCCCAAGTTCTGGTCCACCCCGGGCTCCCCACAAGTCCCCCTGCTCCAGCTGAGGATGATGAAGGCCACGGTGCCACCCTGCCAGCTCATCGTCCAGCACATCAGCAGTTTACCCCCTATTGTTCCATTTGCTCTCTGCTCTGCACAGGCTGCGTCATCGCCACTGACAAGAGACATGTTTGCTGGTGGACATGAGACAGGTCCAGCCTTCATCTCTCCCTGTGAGAAGAAGACCCTGCAGCGACTCTCTGCACTTCATGGTGAGGATTCAGTGGTGCCACACACTTGACCAAGGGCCTTTGGGCTTTCCAAGGGGAGTGTGGGGGCTTGTCTCAATGGTGGCAGAGCGGAAACCTGCTCTTCCCCTTCCCAGGATGTGCTGAGGTCCCAGGAGATGGGAGAAGTCACAGCAGGACAGGAGCCATCTGTATCGTTCCACAAGATGCGGCAGCTCTGATCTGATGCCTTGGGGATCCCAGGTACCAGAGGGTTCCCTCTGCGAGGGTGGCTGGAGGAGGGGGAAGCTGTTTCCAGCACCTCCATCATTCGTTGTCCACACAGGATAGGTGGCAATGGGGAAAGTTCTCAGGCTAACAGAGGGGCAGCAACAAACCGGTGGGGGCTGGGGGGGGCTCAGAGCTTGGTCAGGGTCATCCTGGGGCTGCAACCAGCCATGACGAGGAGCTCCTGGAGTCGGGAAATGTCAAACTCAGGGAAGGAAAGATGGGACTTCCCTACCAGTCAGCTTAACTCCAGTTCCCCGAAAAGCACTGGAACAATTAATCAAACAAGCTATTGCAAGCCTGTAGCAGATAACAAGGAAATGAGTAAAAACCAGCCCGGGTTTGTCAGGAGCAAAGTGTGTCGCACAATCTAATTTCCTCCTACAGCGGAGCAGCAGCCTGGCGGAGGGGAAGCCGGGGGTGTCATGTATCCAGATACGCGCGAGGATTTTGACAGGGTTTCTCAAGATATTCTCCCAGGCAAGTTTCAGAAAGGTGGATGGGAGAGAAGTCAGACGTCAGGCCGCACGAGGTGTTTGGGAAGCTTTGCAGGGGCTGAATTAGCTCTTTGCCTGGCAGCAGGACCGCGCTGCCCCGGGACTCCTGGCTCCGGTATGATTTTCTCTTCATTAGCAGCCTGGGAATGAGACGGGGAAGGGGCCGTGTAAGGGTAAATCCAAGAGTGAGCTGGAGTGATCCTACAGGACAACATGGCTGAGCGTTTCCCGGGCTGTGCATGCAGGAGCACTGCCTGCGAGATGCACCAGCTCAGCCCCAGGCTCTGCCGGGGAAGCCGTCGGCTTTGGGAGCCACGTGTCAAGAAAGCAGTGGCCCAAATGGCCTTAGCCCAGAGAAGAAGGGGGAGATGATGATGTTGTGGGCAGCGAATGGATCTTGGTCCAGCCTTAAATGTCCCTCCTGAGACAGCACACTCGCAAAGCCGCTTTAGGGACCACCTCTGGTCACTCGGCACCCAGGAGCACCCACCCGACCTGCCTCCAGGTCTGCTGGGTGCCCAAGCCTCAACACTGGTGGCTCTTTCTTCCCCAGACAGGAGGAGGCCAGATTCACCCCCGCACAAGAGCCAGAGATCAGGCACTTACGCAGGGGCTGCAGGGCAAGGTTCCCGCGCAGACCTCCAGACAGTCCTAAAATAGCATTTTTCCCTGCCTGAACACCTTCATTTTTAAGCTGTGGGTGCACGAGGTGGAAAGGAGCACGTCCCTACCCCGCCATAGTACTATGAGCGCTGGGCTTCCAGCTCTTCCACAGAGAAAACAAGACGTTTGTAGAAACCCAAATGCGTGTTCTTATTTTGTCACTGCACCAATAAGCAAAATGTTTGAATGCGGTTTTCACGGAGGAGGGAGAGACTCACCAGCCAGGCGGCATCCATCTCTGCCAGCTGCCATCCCAGGAGAAGGGACAGGCAGTGACGGAGGTTGTCTCCGGCTGAAGGAGGGGACGGGGACGGACCCGGGAGGCGAACAGCGGCTGCTGGGCTGGGCTGGGAAGAGGCAGCAGCCCCGCAGCCCTGCCCGTGGGGGTAAGGGAGCAGATCCCCACAGCTCCTCATTCCCTCCCCCAGCTCCTCCGAGGCCATCACAGCTCTGCGGGAGGGCGGCCGTCACCCACCTTGTCAGATACATTTCAGTGCCTCCCTTCCTCCTCGTTCCGGTGAAGGGTGCCTTGCACGCGGCCGCATGATTGACTTTAAATATAAGAAGGCAAAACAACCGGAGGCCACCCATGGAAAGCCGCGTGCCAGCTCCTGACAGCACGCACGTCCTCCTCCCAGCTCATCAGCGTGGCACGGCTCCCCCTGACATGACACTTCTCTTTCTCTGTCAGCTGGCGGAAGTCGTCTCGCCGAGGTCCCCGACACAGGGCAGGGGGGAACCGGGATGCAAAACGAGTTTGTGGCACCCCGGGTTGCTGCTTGGCAGATGAGCATCTCGCCGGATCAGGCTGGCTGCTTCCAACCCCTGGCGAAGGGGAGTGTGCCCCCGAGGAGAGTGTGCACCAGCATCTCAGCCTTTGATGGGTGGCTGGGGACCTGCCACCTCTGATGGAGACGTGAGAGTGTGTGCTGCTGTCACACAGGGGAGAGGAGAAAGGATGCGAGACGAGGGAGCGTGGGCATCTCCTCTAGGAGCATCCCAGGTGCTGCAGCCTGCCAGGAAGAAGTGCAGGGAGCACAATGCGCTGGGAGGGCAGCCTGCAGGGATTTTCAGGTTTGGAGATGCTGGAGGTTGAAGCACGGGGACAGGGAAGCAGCGGGAAGTCAGGCTGTGTCAACGGGGTGAAATCCTCTGCTCCTGGAGAGGAAGATCATTTCCTTCACACCCGTGGGGTGACCTCAGCTCTGCCGCTGGGCTGCAGTGGCACAGCCGTGGTTACGTGGCTGGTTGCCTGTAAGACCCAGGTCACGCTTGCGGTGACAGGAGAGAGACACAGGGGAGCCACGGGGGCCAGACAGTCATTACGGGAGCGTGTCTGCGCGGTGTCGCACTGCCTGCGCGTAGGAGTCCCCGCTGGGCACGGGTGTGACGGTTTTCACAGAGAAAAGAGAAACAGGAGCTGATGGGCATTTCTGAACTTACACCTGCTGATACCAACGGCCCTTGGACAGCAAAGTGCCTCTCCCCAGCTGGCCACCTCACCAGAGGACCTGGAGGACTCAGGTAGGCACTCTGGACACAGCAGCAGGCTTTTTGCCCAGGGGACATCCCTGACCTCCCCAAACATCCCTTCTACTTGCGGTTTGCTGGAGCAATGGGGGCTTCTGGGGTGGCTTCAGAGCAGCTGAGTTGCCGGTGTCTCACCCAGGTCAGGGTGAAGGATGAGCACCCAGTATCCAACCAGAGCAGGACATGGGCACCCAGTATCCAACTAGAGCAGGACATGGGCAATATTGCTGGGTGAGGAGAAGCTTCTGCAGGAACAGGGAGGACCTGCACCTGCTGTCCACAGAGAGGAGGTCTTGCTTTGGCTGAAGGTTCTTCTGGATGGTCATCCCTGGCCACCCCACATGTCTGGCCAGAACATGGGTTTTTCTGTGCCATGGGCAGAGATTCATTCTCGTCTCAAAACATTTGCAGATCAGACTGTAGAAATAATGGCAGAGTAATTCCTGTGAGGAGACACCTATCAGACACTCTCCAGGCAGAGACCTACGTGCCCTGTTTGCAGCCTCAAAGAAACCGGGGCAAATGAAGGAGCAGCCGTGCACGGCAGGTTTTAAAGAAAAGTTCGGATGTGCTGGAGTGGGGTCAACCACTTCTCCATAAACCATTCTTCATTCTGGTCCTACATGAGCCACGGCACGGGGCTGTCAAGCACGGAGGTGACTATCCTGAAGGATCCCCATGGTGTAGTAACCCCCCTCTGAAGGCACACAGACAAGAGCCAGCATCTTCAGGGAGCTGCCAGAGCATGGTGTGCTCCCCTGGAATAACATGTTGCTAGGATCCAGGAGCTTTCACAGCCTGCTGTGCAAAGTCAAGGCCTGAGAAGCATTTTGGACCCACCTTCCTCACCTCATCCTGGCAAAACAGCATGAGAATGTGCCCAGGGAGGACCAGCACCTACCCAACAAGAGAGGACAGACTTTGCTGAGGAAAGTGTTCAGCAATCTCCTCCGTAAGACTTTTATCTGGGAAACTCTTGGCAGATCAGCTGGAGTCTCCAGCAGGTTGGAGAGGCCACAGGCTTTAAGGACAGGGGACTGCAGCACAAAGCAGAGCCAGGCACCACTGGACCTCCTCAGGACCCGCTCCCGGCCCGTGCATGGCCAGGGAACAAGGACCGGGGAATCCAGCCTCCGGGATCCCAGCTTGCTGCTCCTCACACCTGTGTCCTGGGCCAGCTTCTCCTCTTTCTGCTAACGCCCGAGCTGGGAGCGCGGTCAAGACTCAGATGGTCACGCAAAGGAGGGGGAAATGGTCAGGACTGCTGGAGGAGGCGTTTCTGAGCTCCTCAAACATGGGTGATTGAGTCAACGCCCTGGAAAGGCTCATTGGCTTGGCTGGTGGGGGTTTATTACTTCATATGTGTGTGTATAAAGCAAATGTCAATGCAGGCAGGCATTTAAAGATAAAATTGGTGTTAATAATAATGATTATGATAATGCTGCCACCGAGAATAACTACACAAACACTGACAGAGGGAGGGCAGGGAGATCCCCATTTCCATCCAGTGTGTGTACTTGGAGAGCTGCAGCCGGCCGATGGGTTCAGGCTGGGACTGGCTGGCGGGGGGTAACCGGGCTGCTGCCGCCCAGTAGCTACAGTGCTGGGGATTCGCACCCGCACATCGCGGCGTCCTATTTTCAGAGCGCTTTACGCAAGGCTGGAAACAGGCAGATGTCCACATCTCTGTAAACCTCTGGGGTTGGCTTCAGGGTCTCGGTGCCGGTCCTGAGCTGGAGATGGCCGCTAAGGCAGGAGCTGCGCTTGGACACTCCTGACCGCGAGGGACTTTTTTGGGGTCTTTGAGGCAGGGATGGGTGAGCCTGTGAGTGCCTGTGTGCACTGATGGGGGCAAAGTGGGGGGGTGTCAGTCCGTTTCTTTCTCCTGGAACCACACCTGCCCGGATCCTCCCCATCATGGGAGATCGCTCCGCGGTTGTTTCCCTCCTATCTCCATCTTATTATTGCGCAGCGCAGGAGATGGAGGATTTTTGCCATTGCCTCGGAGCAACTGTGCTCTTAAGTTTCTTCCAAGACTCACACCAGGGCCGCTTCTCTGCATGTGTGGTCTCTTGGACTGCGTAGCGCTCATAAATAAATAAGGGGAAAAGTTCTTAATCTTCATTCGAAAGCTCCTGGTATCACAATGCTGCCGCACAAAAGCCATCTTATTAGCCCCAAGTGCAAAATGCTGCCTTTTCTTGCAGAAGCTCATTAATTGCAGGTCACCATTCAACAAGAAAGATGAGGCACTTGAGTTCTTCAGGCTCTCATTAGCCACAGAGCTGAACAGTATGTGTGAAATTAACAGTCACCTGAGTACCTCTATAATTTCATAATTATTAGGCCTAATGGGTTAGTCTCTGCCAAATGGTTTTAACTCCTTCCTAGCCAAAGCAGGGAATCGCACAAGATGCCAAGGTTGGCGTATTTCACGAGTCTTATAACCATTTAACAGCTTTCTTGTGGAAATAATAATAAGGAGGGGAAGTTTCCAGGATCATGTACTGTTTGCATTTTTTAACATATGTTTAGCTTTTAATTATTCATATACAGCGCGCCAAGGAAGCAGATAGCCTGTATCCCGGAGAGTGGGTGAAAGAGCTTTCTCTGCAAAGGGATTTTAATTGGTTTTAAAATGTGTTCTGCGTGTGTGTTTATATTTGCGTGCATGTGTGAGAGTTGAGCCTTTGGTTTCTCTTCTCCTTGATGATTACATTACATTATTTCCCGTCTCTTACATTTTTATTTATCTTAGGCTTAAAAAGCAAAATCAGAGCTGAGATTTCTGTCTCTGCTTTTGAACTCAAGGATCTTGGAAATGGCACTGCCTTTTAATGGGGATTTTCTCCTACTTGAAACCAGCTCAGACGAGAAGCCGGAGGGGAAGGCAGCCTCGCGCCTCCAAGTAGTTAATTGTTTTTCTTGCATTTCGTCTCGCAGTCCAGAGTGTGGGTGTCTCGTGCCAGGTGGGAATGTGCACAGCATGGTCCCCCCACCCTGATTTGGGGTGGCCCGGTGGGGGGCTCTGTCCCCTTGGCCATCACGTTGCGCCGCATGGGGAATGTGCCGGGCAGCCCCCCCTGACTCCTCAACCCGGGGAGTCAGCCCCTTTCCTCCCGCGCTGCTGGGACAGCCCTCTCCCCTCCTCCTGTCCTTGCAATGCCAGGATCCAGGCACGGGGCGGCCGCTCAGGCCAGGCCCAAACACACAGCAGATTCAGTTCCTGAGAATTAAAGTTGCCTCTTAAAACACCTCCGCACCCACCCCAGAATGAGTCCTACTGGGAATGCCGTGGTCTCCTCCAAGTCCCAGGATGTGATCCCCTTTCCCGCTGCTTTCAGCCTTGATGGGAGCCTTAGCAGTGATGCGGAGACACAGGTGACATTAGACCAGGAGACCCAGAGAGGTTTAAAATCCACCTTAGTGCCTCGTTTTGCATGAGACGACTCAGCCCTGGAGGTCGCACTGGGACGGGACGTGGTTTCTCACGACACGGCCGGGGCTGAAGGTAGAAATACAGCAGAAGGAGCACGTCGGCTGGAAGGGACCCGTCCAACCCAGCTCGGGCAACAGGGTCCAAAGTGCTCGTGGCTGCAGGAGTCAAACCCCAAGAGCTCTGGTTGGTGAGAAACTGTAGCGCCGGCAGCTGCTATGGTGTTAGCAGAGGGTGGCTGAGCTCCTGCTGATGCACCAGCTCCAAGCCCTGCCCAGCCTCAGCCCACAGCCTCCCCGCTCTGTAGCTCCATCACATTTTACAGGTTTGGGGTTGTTTTTTTGGCTGATGCTGTCCTGACATTTGTTTTCACTGTGCAAGAGCTAAGGAAGGGGGGCTTAGGGCCTGAATTCCCCCCCAGGACTGCAGTGAGGGTGAGCGGTTGGTGGGACCTCACCATGTCTGTGACACAGTGAGTTCCCGGGGTGTCCCAGGGCTGGCCAACCTCCACCAGGAGCCCCAGTGGCCAAGGTACTGGTGACAGTATTGGGAACCCAGAGCATCCAAAGCTGCTGTTTCCCAGTGAGAGCACGGATGAGTTTCTCAGGACCCTTTTCAAGACGGGAACCAGCTGGGATACCTGCCGGGCATGGGAAAAGATGGAGGCTAGGAGCTGGAGGCTTGGACGGACACCAGCATCAGACCCCAGGAGCTAATGCCTTTGTGATGGCGTTCATCTCCTGGCACTGCCTTGCTGGGAGATCAAGGCTGGGAGGAGGGAGGGTCTTTCTTCACTTAGGTGCTGGAGAAACGTCTCCTTCGATGATATTTCACCTTACCTCTCCTTGCCACATCTGTCAACTTCTGCTAATTACCGAGTTTGCTATCACCCTCCGCACTGATGTGAAGGGTAGGAAAAAGAGAAAAAGGAGGTTAAGGGATTCTACAATTATAAATGATGTCTGGCAGGCTAAGGTACCATATAATGCATTATAAGCACTTAAAAAGCTAACCCATTCTGTCTTCTTTCTTTGGCATAAATAATGGCTTTTTTATGAATAAATCATGCAGCCAAGGTCTCTGAAAATAGTAGGAACCTGGAGCAGAATGTCTCCATCCTCATTTTTGCTAGGACAGCAGAGAAGTCAGCAATCCACTCCATCACCGCTGATAAACCGGGGCAAGCGCAACTCCCAGTAATGAAATAGGGAGATAAAGTTTCGGGAGGGCGAGCGGGGCAGGGGGATATTTCTGCCAAAGCACCGATTGCACCCGGGCTCCAAATGAAACATAATGGACTCTGAGGAGATAAGCATTTTTTTCTGCCCCATGAATAAAGCAAGACCTCATAACTCATAGACAGGCAAAGCTGCCAGCAACTTAAAAGTGCTTCCTTCTGCTTCTGGTTTGTGTTTCCTTTTAATGAAGCTCCTCCAAAGCCGAGGGGGGGCTTAGAAGTGGGGCTGGAAGCAAGCCCTGCCTTTGCGTGTGTGGAGTCCGGCTCGCGGCGGGCGGCGGGGAGGGCTGGCTGGGCGGCGGTAGCCACCCAGACCTCAGCACAAAGGGCTCGCAGCTGGGCTGCGTGCCGGGGAGAGCCGGCCCCAACAGAGAGGGAGGTCCTGCTGGCCTTCCAGGCAGGCGTGAAGGCAGGGGGGAGGTCTGCCTCCTCCTGCCTGCGGTCCAAGACGAGGGTTCGGTGGGGGCACGGGGCCTCTGCTCGGCCCCAGCTCCTTCTGCACCCTGCTTTTTCCCCCCACGATGGCTCTCTCCTCTATGGGGAGGTGGGCAAACAGATGGCCCCCTTGCAAAGGGTTCTTACCATCTCCCTGCTCCAGCTGGAGACGTCCCACGCCGGCCGCCCGAAGGGATGGTGTCACGGCACGGCTGCAGATTTGGCGGCTGCCTTGCAGGGCACGTGAGGTCCAAGCACCACGGGGTCACAGCACCCTGCGCCATGTCCCAGCCCTGGGCGCTGGGCTCTGCCGGCCACTGCCCCCCTCCTCTAGGCACAGCCCACCCTGCAGCCAGTGAGACCCTGGTGAGGAGAAGCCCTCAGGAACCCTCCCCATGTGGGTGCAGGGGGGGAGCCCCTGCCCGTACTCACCCTGCATTGTGCAAGGAGGTTGAGATTCACGTCCACCCCAGACACCCTGTGGATCTTAAACTGAAAGAGGGGAGATTTAGATAGGATCTGTGAGAGAAATTCTTGGCTGTGAGGGTGGTGAGCCCCTGGCCCAGGTTGCCCAGAGAAGCTGTGGCTGCCCCATCCCTGGAGGGGTTCAAGGCCAGGTTGGCCGGGGCTTGGAGCAACCTGGGCTGGTGGGAGGTGTCCCTGCCCAGGGCAGGGGGTGGCACTGGGTGGGCTTCAAGGTCCCTTCCAACCCGAACCATTCTATGATTCTACGATAACTGCAGGACAGTGGCAGCCAATGTCCAGGGTCTCAGCCCACAACCGGCACACGCCACCTTACAAGCCAAGCCTGTCACAACCCATGAAGGACAGTCAGGCTGGCCAGGGAGCTTCCAGGCCTCCTGCATCTCCCGATCATCTCCTGAGCTGCAGCACCAGGTGACAGAGATCGTACAGCTCATGACATGCTCCTGGACAGAGGGACTCTTTGTCACTTGCCCTGCCCGATGCCTGGAGCAAAGCCACACAGTGGGGAGTCGGCTGAGCCCCCAGGATGCTGGATGGGATGGGGACACTGGGTGTCACCCCCTCAGCTTGCACTCAGACAGGAACAGCCCTTATTCCCCGGTGGGACACACACTTTCACTGCAACCTTCACTTTCCTGGGACGAAGGGACATTTTTGTAGTTGAGTCCTTTCCATGCACAGGGCAGGCGGCACAAGAAGAGCCAAGGAACCTCCATCCAGACGGACTGGTGCTCGCTGTGGAGCAGAGGTTTGCATTTACCGCAAGTCTGTAGCAGCTGCCAGGTGTGTTTGTCAGAGCTGAGCCGTGGGCCGCGCACCGGAGCTGAAACAGACCCGGGACCAAACACCCAGTGGTGACAGGAGCAAAGCCAGCTGCTAGCACAGACCTCTGCCTTGCCCACCTGGTTACGGCCCCACGTATTTCCCCCCAGACATATTTTTTGAGGGCCCAGCCCAGGGGTTCTGGTGGCTTTGGGAAGGAGGATGCATTGCCACAGCTCGGCGAGCATCTCAGCAATCCCCGCCGGGCAGGGCTCTCTGCAGCTCTGCATTAAACCCTCTGCAGCGGCAGGCAGGAAGGCCAGGAGCCCGCAGACTCACTGACGATTAATCAGCTGGCCACAAGCCCTGAAGCCCCGCTCTGGGGGCTGTGGATTGAGTTATGGCTTCCTGAGGAGCTGCAGGGCGTTACGAAGCCGGACGGGTGCTGCTGGGGCTGGGGTTGCGCTGAGGGTCCGAGGGTCAGTGCTGTGCAACGCCGGGAAGGCAAAACTGCCTGTCCTCGGAGGGGGACCAAGGGCAGATGGAGTGGAAAATGGAGCAGAAAAAAAAAAACAACCAAAAAAACAACAATTAGTGAAGTGTTCAGGGCTGTTCTGAGTGGGGCCAAATGCTGGGGCATCTTTGCACAGCAAAGCTCTGTGCCAGCGCTTCGCCCCTGGCCGGTCCCCTTGGGGGACCACTGCACCTTTACATGTCCGGGGGGACACCGGAGTCTCTGACCTCTGAGGACCTGGTCTCTGTTGACATTATGCCATGCCATGGGCTCTCTGCCACTGTGACAATGTCCCCTCGGGGTAAATGACACCTCCCCGTGCACGTACGTGCCTGCACGCACACGCACGCACCCCGGAGATCCTCTGTCTGACTGGTCTGGGGGAGAAGCCCAGCGAGAGCTCAGCACACGGAACCTCTTTGTGTGTTCCCAAGGTCCCCACTGCTTTCCCAGCAGATCCTTTCCCTCTCTCCCCTCTTGCTTTTGCTGCCGGGAAATTAAGGTTTCCTGGGGACAGCACCAACGGGAGGCTCTTCGCTCCTCCTCCTCCTCCTCCTCTTCCTCCTCCTCCTCGGGTCTCCCCATACACTCCAGGCTCTTGGCAGAGCAGCCCATGCTGAGGAGGTACGGCGGAGGACGCGGAGCAGGGCAGAAGCTCACGCTGGCCTCATGCTGCCTCATCCCTCTTGCCTGCGCCGGCAGCCCTCAGGCCAGGTGGTTGGGTTGCTTCCTTGGGCTTAATTCAGCAAAAGCAGCTTGTGATGTTTCTCCTTCTCCCTGGGGTGGGCTGCTCATTTTTGCCCCGTAAGACAATGCCCTCTTTCAAAAACAAAGAAATTATAAAGTACATATGAACATATGGTAACATATATTCTAGGCTGCCTATGTGGCCAATTTTCTGTATGTTACCATATGGTGCCGCGTATTTAGCAAAAATATAACTTGACTGTTTCTCTTTCCATATGGGGATTCTTTTGCCTTAATTAATAACATTGAGCAAAAACTCTTTCTAAGGTTTCCAAGATTTCTGCAAGGGAATATCTTATGACAGACACATGCTCCTGAAGGCTTTCCTCCTTATTTGTCTATAGCCTTCTGTCCTCATCCTCTTCCGCATGCTCCAAGGGCGTCTGTGGATACATCTGCCCGTGGGATCGCGGGGAGGGGGATGCTGCGCCCTGGCCTGGCTCCCATCCCCCCGTCACCCGCGGGAGCCCCCGTTCCCTCCCCAGGACCTGACCTTCAGCTCCAGGGACAAAGCAGCGCAGTGCCTGTGGGCTGGATCCCTCCGGCTCATCCGCGAGCTTTGAGGAGCCGAGTTAACGAAACACAGGGGCGACGGGGAGGCTACTGGTGCAGCCGAGAGAGTATTCATGGCCACGCAGGGGCTGCTGTCTTGAAAGGATTAGAAAGCAACACACTTTTGCAGCTCTCCAATTAAGCCTCTCAAGTGCCAGTTATCTCATATAATAGGAAAATATGTCAAAGTATCCTCTCAGGACAAGCCTGCAGCCAACGCCAGCGAGATGAAACCAGCCCCAGCTCTGCCGAGGCGGGACGGGGTGGGAAGGGTCAGAGGCTCGGCTCCAGCTGCTGGAGACCCTCCCGCTTTCCTGCCCAAAGCCTGTAAATGAAGACAAATCTCTCTGCGGCTCCAGATGTGCCCCTTTGCCCCGCGGGGACATCCCTGCCTCGCAGGCAGGCGAAGGCAGCAGGCAGAGCGGAGCGGGCACGGGGTGGGAGAGCAGGGACAGCAGAAGAGATGCCGGACTTCCACCTCTCCCCGTTCCCCGGGTCTCGGTGAGGATGCTGATCTCTCTTTTCTCCCCCTAGACGCTCCAGGGGATGGGAAGGGACACGGGCAGTGCCTGGGGTGGCCCAGCTTTGCTGCGGAGCCGGTGGGATGAGCCCGTCCCTCCTCCTGCTGGGCAGCAGCACGTTTCAGCCAGGCGCTGCTCCCTGGGGGGCTGCCCCCGCTCCCCGCCTCCCACCAGCGTGCAGATCCCTGACGATGTTTTGCTGGAATGGTCTCAGCCTTCCTTGGCTCCAAAACCCTCTCCCCTCCCTTGTGCCACTGGGATGGGCTGGCACTGCCTGCGTGAACGGGACAGGGCAGCGATGGCTTACAGCCGGGCGTGAGGGCGGCGGGTGCGTGGATCTCCCTGCCCTGCACCTAGAGCCCCTGGGGCAGCCCCAATGAAGGCCTTTTTGGGGGCAGAATGAAGGCTTTGGTGTCAATGGGAACCAGGACCTCCCTGCCCAGGTTGCCCTGGGCCCCCTGGCTCCTCACACTGAAGAGCTGCCTGTGTCAGAACCCTCCCCAGGAGGTCAACTGCCCCGTCCGTTCCCCATCCTGCTCCCCCCAACACCGCCCACCTTCCCGCATCCCTCCCCTCAGCTCTGCATGGATGCTCAGGGGTCATAGAACCATAGAATCAAAGAATCACAGACTGTGTTGGGTTGGAAGTGACCTCTAAAGGCCACCCAGTCCAACCCCCTGCAGTCAGCAGGGACATCTGTAACTAGAGCAGGTTGCTCAGAGCCTCATCCAGCCTGGCCTTGAATGTCTCCAGGGATGGGGCCTCCACCCCCTCTCTGGGCAACCTGGGCCAGTGTCTCACCACCCTCAGTGGAAAGAACTTCTTCCCAATGGCTGATCTGAACCTGCCCTGCTCTAGTTTAAACCATTGCCCCTCGTCCTGTCGCTCCATACCCTTGCAAACAGCCCCTCCCCAGCTTTCCTGTAGGCCCCCTTCAGGCACTGGAAGGGGCTCTAAGGTCTCCCCGGAGCCTTCTCTTGGCTGAACCCCCCCAACTCCCTCAGCCTGTCCTCACAGCAGAGGGGCTCCAGCCCTCGGATCCTCTTCGTGTCCTCCTCTGGCCCAGCTCCAACAGGTCCATGTTCCTTCTTGTGCTGAGGGCTCCAGAGCTGGACACAGGACTCCAGGTGGGGTCTCACCAGAGTGGAGCAGAGGGGCAGAATCACCTCTCTGGATCTGCTGGCCACGGCAGTGTAGTCCACACTACCTCCTGCTCTTTTAGCAGGCCTCCTCGCTGACATGTTTTGGGCATCCTTTGGAGGACAGGTCTTGGGCAATGCTCTCTAAAGAGCATCCCCTTCCCAGTGATATAAATTAATGTCTTCCCAGCTGCACAGGTGGGGGCCAAGCCAGACGCCTTCCTCAGCCTGCTGACTTCATCCAGCCCACTTTGAGGGGTGGGATGGGAAGGAAAGGCTCTCATGGACCATGGCTTTTGTGCAACTTTTTGAAGGGTTCCTTGGCCAGCCAGGGCAGTCCTGTGTGAACTGGACAATCAGATCTTCCTCTCTCAGCTGTGTTACGCATCCCCAGAGCTTTCCTCTTTAAGACCTGACCTGAATTTGATCCCAAGTATCTGCCCAGCTCACTGCCATCCGGTATCCCCTTCACCTCCAGCTGATGTCCATCCCAGATGAGGACTTCTACAGCAGATCCTTGCAGAGCGGGACACAAGGACAGCTGACAGAGTGGTAGCCACCAACACTGCGAGTGCAGCCTCTCTGTTGCAATGGCCGCGGGAGTGGGACACTGCCAGCACCTTGCGTGCAGCTGATCCTGGCTCAGGACGGCGCAGCTGACACATGGTCCTGCTCCACCATTTCCTCCCCATCCCCAGAGTGGGAGAGAGGGTGGGACATGTGCAGAGCAGTCCATCTTTACAGTCAGATGGAAATCATCCATAGCCTGAGAGCCACACTGGGGACTACGTCTGGTTGATGGCTTGTCCATTTGCAGGGTAGCCTTGAGCTCATGGCTAGGAAAGCACATCCATGGACCAGGACATCACCGACACCTTGGCTTACGAAATCTGCATGATGGGCTGGTCGCATCCGGGGCATCCATGTACCATGACAGAGGTACTGGTGGGATGCAGTTCTTCAGCCTGATGTTGTGGTGCTCACCTTCCCACCTGAGGCTGGGGAAGTGGCAGAAGGCAGGACTGCAGGGCAGGGCAGAGCAGAAGGACGTGAGAGCTGCCAGGGAGCAGAGAGCTCAAGGTGGAGGCCAGCTCTGGGCAGACCTGGGATTGTGAGAGCACAGGGAGCAGATGGAGTTGAGGAGAAGAGTGGGCTGAGCACGGGGTCAAGGGAAGCTGGGAAAGGCGAAGTTAGGGCTGAAATGACTGCAGGAGAGCAGCCCGCTCCTTGGGAGGGGCCGCAGAGGGGTGAGGGTGTCACCGGAGCAGGAGTGGGGCCAGGTTGCAAGTGAGCCAGGCTGCATTCCCACCATGTTTCAGACCACAACAGCCACTGATCCATCCTGTCCAACCTCTCGGCACAACATCAAGTCCCACCCTGGCAGCTGGCTGCAACTCATGCTTGTACAAGGGCTCTTGGTGCACTGGGAGCCGCGGAGATGCTGACCCTGCTGGGCTCCCGCTGCTGGCATTAGGAGATGGCACTGGGAGAAGGTCAGTGCGCTCAGAGCAGGCAGAAGCTGTCAGCATGCAGCTCTGCCGAGCATCTGGAAGGAGGATAATCACGGGGAGGACAGCAACGGGCTCTGCTCAGGAGCTGACAGGAGATGCTCAGGAGATGCCCGGTGTGGGGGCTTGCAGTCTTCCAGGGAGGACAGCCACTGGCCAGGAGACTTGGCTGAAGCACGTCCTGGACCACTGCCATTGAGTTTCAGGATGGTGCAGAGCACACGGGAATTTCCGGGGCCCTGGGAGGAAAGTGGAGGTTGGCCTAATATTTTAAAAGGGGAAACAGGACGACGTGGGTAATTACAAGTCTGTCAGCCTGACATTGATCCCAGGCAAAATAATGGAATGGCTGATATGGAATGCAATGAATAAAGAATCAGAAAGGGTGATATAATTAATGCCAATCAACAGGGATTTATGGAAAATAGATCCTGTCAAACCAACTTGACGTCTTTCTTCCTGATGTTTTTTTTTTTTCTCTTTAAATCCAGGATTACAAGTTTCCCCAGTGAGGCAGAAGGGTTTGCTGAGGACACGGAGAACAGCAAGGGGTCACCTGGGCACCATGTGGTGTTTTCTTAAGAAAAACAGGAAAACCCAAACCATCGTGTGGGGTGGTTTCAGACTGGAGAAGTCACGGGCTGGGCTGCACAGCAGCGGGCACAAACTGCCACTGCAGGGCTCTGCTGGGGACGCTTTCCCCTGGCAGGTCCCAGCGGTGATGGGGAGGATGCACTGGGATGTCTGCATCCCGGCAGCGCCCACTGGGAGGAGGGATGTCCTGCTGGGAAGTCACCCATGGGGCTGGGGGTGGGGGGGGACATTGGGGGTGATTTGCAAAGTGGGGAGCACTTTGCACCAGGCTGCCGCGGAAAGGACTAATAACGCTGGTGGAAAGGAACAATGTGAATAAAAGCTGCGTTTCCCTCTGTTGCTCTCTGGAGTTGCTTCTCCCGCACCTGTGTCTTGTGCTGGGTGGTGTAAGATCCAGGGCAGGGATCCCGGAGGACGCAGACAAAGAGTGACGGATCTTCTCTTGGTGAAAGCACACCCTGGCTTCACCTCTCCCGCACGGCAGAGGTGGCACAGGGGAGCGAGAGGTTGCGTGGGCTCCTGGCCCCACTCCCTGAGAAACCTGTAGGATCCGTCCACCTCTGTGCTGTGTGCTAAGGGTGTCCCTGTTCCTCTGGCCCCATTTGCAGCCCCTGTCTCATGTAATGGTATTCAAGCCCCCAAACCCTTCCCGGTGTCTTTTGCTCCAGCCCTGGTCACACCAGCCCCGATTCTGCCCTTTGCTCCTACCAAATGCAGAACTAATCCCAGTTCAGAGCCCAGCCCCTCACCTGAGGGCTTCCCAGCCCTGTAACCTCCGCAGGTGCTGCCGGCGGCGATCCTGGGTTACCTTGCGGGTTTCCTTCCAGCGAGGGGTGAGTGGCTTCATGTCAAGCACAAATCCCCGTGGGAACCCATGAGAAACACCTGGATCCCAGCGCCCTCCCCCAGTGAACACCCGGGTGACGTCCCCAGCATTTGAGCCCCCTGTGACGTCCGGGGTGACATCCCGTGGGGCGCTTGCAGCTCGCCCGTGGCATGTTCAGGCTGCTCCCACCCCTTGCCCGCTCAGGACACAAATCCCACATCCCATCCCGGACACACTCTTGTCCCAGGTTGCTCAGCCACCCAAGGGGGACCCTGGGCTGGGCAGGGGGGCTCCCCTGCGGCACCGCTCCTCCGGCCCTGCAGAGACAGACCCCACACACTTCAGAGATCGTTGGCTCTGAAGTAGCTGCTGTTACACGACTCACACCACAGCACTGGGGTGCTGGGTCCCTGCGTGCCCCGTGACGGCACGGGGCAAAGGACAGTGTCCTCTTGCACCCAGCCAGGCTCACTGCTGGGTCAGGGGCTGGAACCTTCTCATCCATCGACCCATGGCAATTAGGTTCTGCACTAATTGAATTCTCTGATAGGAAAGTCTTTAGTAGTTGAACTCTTTCTTTCCCTTTCATGGTTGAGTCCAGACTGATCTGGAGGCACAAGCTTGCAGGGATGTGCCAGGTCTTTGGGAGCACCTCTGAGGCACGACCGCCCCGCCGCGCTAATGGCTGTTTCTCTGAGTTATCAAAAGACCATCAGTAGACAAGAACTGGGTGCCTCGAGCCTCCTCGCCAGGACTCTCCATGCCTGCACTTTGCTACATGGCAGTGACATAGGGACGATCCACAAGAGCAGAAACGAAGAAAGATGCTCCACCTGCAACACCAGCAAGTGGAGGTGGCTAAACTGGTGACACTGGGGTGCTTGGCCACAAGTGCCATATGATGGACACATATTGTTCAGATGCTGTGCATAGTGTGCACAGACTCCTGCAAACCACATCCAACAGCCCCTTCCCCCAGGCACCAGATGGATGGGGAGATGGGGGGGGGGGGGATATTTCGAAATAGGTTTTGGAGGCTGCCTCAGTTTCCCCACCTTTCTTGTAGCTGTTTATCAGGGGAGAAGTTGAATTCGAGCCATGCATGGGATCGGGAGCTCAGGTGCTGAGTGACCTGGAATGAGTCCTGCCTTTCCTGCAGCGCCCTCAGAGAAGCCATCCAAAAACCTCCCCGAGGAGAGGCAGGATGAGGAGCAGAGATCGGCTGGCCAAAGCGCTAGGATGGGAACAGGGGTTTTGGAAGGGGACCCGTCCCCTTGGCCCATTCGGTGCCTGGCAGCAGCTTTCTGTGCCTGAGAGCCCCTAGAACCATGGAATCCTTTAGGTGGGAAAGGACCTTTGAGATCATAAAGTCCAACTTGGCCGTGTTGAACCGCACACCATTGGCCTCAGCCCGTCCATCCAGCCTGTCCACATCCCTCTGTAGAGCCGTCCTACCCTCCAGCAGACCGATGCTCCCACCAACTCGGTGTCACCTGCGAACTTGCTGAGGGTGCCCTTGATCCCCTTGCCCAGGTTTTTGATAAAGATATTAAAGAGAACAGGCCCCAGTTCCGAGCCCTGGGGAACACCACTTGTGACGGGACGCCAACTGGATTGAACTCCATTCACCACCACTCTCCGGGCCCGGCCTCCAGCCATTTTTTCACCCAGTGAAGCGTACGCCCGTCCAGGCCATGGGCAGACAGTTTCTCCAGGAGAACGCTGTGGGAAACCGTGTCGAAGGCTTTACTAAAGTCCAAGTAAACAACACCCAGCCTTTCCCTCATCCGCCAAGCGGGCCACCTTGTCACAGAAGGAGATCAGGTTAGTCCTCAGAGGGGTTTCAGCTTCTCCAGCCTGCTTTGATGAGCTCTGGGGAGCCCCTTGAGTGGCCAAGTCCGCTTTTCGGGGATGACTGAGGGGTCTTAAAGCAGAGACCCATCCCTGAACCTGAGCCCTCAACCACAGAGGTTTCTTCCCAACCCACTCTGCCCCAAGACCCCAAATCCTTGCCCAAACTAGGAGCCACAGACTCCAGTCACTTTGGCAATTTTTTCCCAGGACAGGAAATATATTCACCCACAAGAAGGGGAAGTTTCAGTTCAAACAGCTCCCACAGCTGCTGGAAAAGGGGATTTCCAGGCCAGGGGCTGGGGCTGCACTCAGGGAGCGACGGGGCTTGGGGCGGCAGGTGCAGGGCATGAGCACCACCACGAGCTGGGCACTGTCACCCACCGCTGCACCGGGCAGCGGTGACACTGAGGCAGGCCGTCGGTCTCAGAAAATATTGTTAAATATTGTTAAAAGTCAGCAAATATGTATATTTATAAACTGCCCAGGAGAATGTCCGGAGCTCTGTGTTCAGGCGGGACTGCACGAGCACCTCGGCCCGACCGTCCCCACGCTGGCTGCAAGCTCAGCTTCACCAAACGTCACCTCTTCTCCTCGCTGGCTCTCCCCAGGCCCCCCAGCTTCACTGGTCCAGCACTGCCCCAGTTCAGACACACATAAGCAATATTTAAAACAATTTTATTCATGAAAATATGCTGTACAATGCACTATACACAGTTCTTTACATTGCCACATACACAAACTCTAATAGCACGATCAAGAAAGTTACCATTGCCTACGATAGATGCGTGGTGAGAGATGACGCCTGTCAGAGACCCTCCCCCCCAGTCTGTACAGTTATAAATACGAGGGAAAGGACGGACCGAAAACTGCCGTATGAAGCAAACCGGTGGGGTCCCTTCAGCGTCCCCTCGACACCGGCTCCTCGCTCTGGGAAGGGCTGGGGCTTGGCGGGAGCAGGGCTGGGAGCAGAGGATGCTCCTTGTCCCCAGAGGCTGTCCTGTGGGGCGGGGGGGGCCGGGAGGGAGAGGGGGTGATGGAGTGGGGAGGCTGAAGCCAAGCGAGGTGGGATGTGAGGTGGCCTGTGCTCAGGGAGCTCTTTCCAGAGAGGGAACCTGTAGCCCCTGCCAAGGAAATAAAGCCCTGGTTTCCCCTTCCAGCAGCGCCGGCAGCGGGGCGGTGGGAGCCGCAGGGGGCACGGCTGCGCCAGCACCCCCAGGACCTGCCTGCCCCATGGGCACAGCCCTGACGCCCCCGTGCCATCACCACCACCACCCGATCCGGGCACCATGGTCCCGGCATCCCTCAGCTCTGCGGCGGGGCCAGCCCGTCTCGCCTCCCCTTCCAGCCTTCCCCGGGGTCCCAGCCACTTTGGGGGGGGGGGGGTTGGGGGGGGTGGTCTCTGTTCCTGCCTCCCGCTGCCCGCCGTCCCTCGCACCGCACGACGAGACTGTACACACGACGCTTACCAACACGACTCCACCGCACACACGACAACCCCACGGTCACGAACCACAAAGACAGCTTGGCAATGGGACGCGCCCCGGGGGCGGTGGATGCCCCGGGGGCACCACGCAGCAGGGCAGGGGGAGGCAAGCCGGGGGGAGCGGGGCAGGCGCGGGACAATGAAGGGGGGGCATTTCTCCTACTGCTGGTGTGACTTCCCCTCCGCGATGATGGTCGGCCCCGTATCTGTGACACTGAAGGGGTTTGTGCTGGGGGGGGGTGTCTCTGTGCCTGAGCATCCCATCTGCAAGTGCCCGACTGCCGGGGGCAGCCCCCGCCGGCCCGCGCTGCCCGGCTGCTGGTGTGCTGCTGGAGGTGTGCCTGGAGAGCGGATGCCTGGAAGAGCCAGGACCCCTTTCCTTCCTCCCATGCTCAGGGGGCAGAGCCCCCCTTTTCTCCCCTGGCAGCCCCAGCTGCCCTCCCTGCCTCTCCTTCCCCCCCACCCCCGCCATGCGCAGAGCCGGGTCCCGGGTATTAAATAGCCATTTGCCATCAGTTTCCAACGATTTTAAGTACGCCTGAAACGAGAGGTGGTGTATAAAACGAATGCGGTAATGATCCTGACCAAAGAATAATCCTTTTTAAAAAAGCATTCAAGAAAGATTATATATAATAGAATATATTAAATTCTGTACATGATCAAATAATGTAAACATAATTAATTAACCTGTAAGAATGTCTTTAGAGACCATGCCCGCCGTGTGCTCAGGGCGAAGGTGAATGGTGGCACATGGGGCTCCTCTGTCGCCCTTTGCCACAGCCGGGTGGGTCAGGAGAGAAGCAGGAGGTGCCCACCCTGGGTCCCACCCTGCCGTCCCCAAGCACCCCCGCTTCCCCCCGGGGCCGGGTGGGACCCAGCGCCCGCCCCACGGTGGAGGAGGTGGTGCTGGAGCGAGGGAAGAGCTGGGCCAGGAGGATGTGCTGGTTCAGTGGAATAATCCTGCTGCAGCCCAGGGGTGGGGAGGGGGGGGTTAGAGAAAGCCTGTGGTGCCCAGAAGGAAGACGGGCTGAGCCCCGGGGGACAGAGCAGCAGCTCCCACCACCTCTCCTCCCAGTCCCTCCATCTCCTCCGCCTGGCCACCGTGCTCCAAACCCCCGCTGCCCCAGGGCTGAGCTCCCCGCAGCCCGCAGTCCTCGCCAAGCGGTGCAGGAGGGCGGTGGGTCCCTGGCTCACCCCTGGCCGCAGAGCAGTGGGGACAGTTTGGGGTCCCCACACACAGCAGGACCAGGTGTGACTCCTGCTCCCCATCCCCCTGGAGCACTGGCCCTTTCAGATGGGTGCACCAGGGCTGCCCCTTCCTGCTGCCACCCCCCCGCACCAGCTCTCCTGTCATCCCTGGGGATGGGCAGCGAGCCCCGCGGGACAGGCATGCTGGCTGCTGGCTGGAGTCACTCCTGAAACCAGTAGCGACCCCCCCCCAGAAACCCCCACAGCCCCGGCTGCGAGCCCTGTGGCACCTCCCTGAGCTCTGCACGTAGGGGACGCAGCGTGGGTCCCCCAGGCTTGGGGCAGGGTGAACCAGCCACCGCATCCCTCCCCTCCTCTCGCGCACACACCCCCTCCTCCGGCATGACCCACATCACAGCCCCCCCAGCTTCCACGCCACCATCCAACACCCAGCGCCACGGCCAAGCCAAGATGAGACTTGCAATGGGGCACAGCCCTCCCCACTGCCCACGGCCCCGCTCCTCCTCTCCCTGCCCTCCACCCTTCCTTCCTTCCAACGCAAAAACTCAATGGCAAAAGAGTGCATGAAATCAAATAAATACACCCACCCCTCCCCGACCCTGTGAGCTCCCCCTGAGCCTCCGGCACAGGGGACCAGGCCAGCAGCGGTCACTCCCAGCAGGACCATCCCCTGCAGGAGCATCCCATGCCTGCTCCGGGCAGGCCGCTGCAGCTTTCCCATGGGCAGGCGTGATGACCGTGGCACCCCCAGCCACCGGCGGGCACCTGGGCTACCGAGGTGCTGTCCCCAGGGCTGCAGGTTGCGCGCCCTCCATCGCCAACCCCCCCCCTTCTCACTGCTTGGGAGGAAAACCTGCCTGGAGCCACGCAAGGAGCCCCGCAGCAGAGGTGGCCTGGGCGCGCGGGCTTGGCAGAGCTCGGATCTCCACCTGGATTTAAGGGTGATGAGCTCTCCCTTGCCCTGGGGCAGGCTCCCTACTCCTGATACTTCTACTCAGAGGACTCATTTTCCGTGGTGGCTCAGAGAAAAGGTCCCTTTCCAGAGCGCGGTGCCCACACAGGGGGTTCCCACGCCACCAGCCGTTGCCGCTCTGTCAACCAGCCCAAGGACAAACCAAACTGGCACCGTCGCAGCGGGGCATTGGGACCATCTGGAAAGGCTTTCCCTTCCTGCTCCGCCCCTGCACCCACCGGGCTCCAGCTGCCTCTCCCACGCATCCTGCGGAGGATGCTCGCAGGAGGACCCAGCAGATGGGGCATGCGTGTGGGCTGGGGGCCCTACCCCGTCTCAACATGTGACTCTACGGTTTGTGTTTCGTGTTCGACCTCAAGCTCCAGCCGATGGCTCTAGCCCATCTTAACAAACAAAGGCAGAAGAGAAAGGAAAAAAAAAAAAAAGTTAGTCTCAATGTTCCCCTCGTGGCTTCTCGGTGGTGAGCGCCCCCCCACCCCGGGGCGGGCGTCACCCGGGCACCCAGCTCTGGTTCGTGGGCTGCGGACCCCCGGGCAGCGCGGGCACGTTGAGCCCGTTCTGCGGTGGGAGAGCCGAGTCGAAGTTGAAGTCCATCTCATCGCTGTCCATAAAGTCATTCAGGATGATCGACTCCACATCGCACTCCAGGCTCCCGTTGAACATGTCCAGGTCCAGGTCTGCTGGGAACCTGTCTTGGCCCAACACTGGGGGGTGGACAGCCCCCGGGTAGGGGCCCTGCAGCGAATCCAGCAAGCTCATGTGTGCCCCTTGGTTATTAGCGTAGGAATGCAGGTGCCCGTGGTGCGGCATGGCCGTCATGCTGCACGTGTCACTGGGCAAGCTCATAAGGCTGACAGGATTAGCTAAGGCACTGGTGTTGACCGCAGGGTGGTGACCGGCTGGTGACGGGTGGTACAAAGCATTGCTCTTCATGAGAGAGCCCGAGTGGGACGGGTAGGAGGACAAACCCTGCTCCCCGCTCCCGCACAGCAACGGGTTGTGTCTGTGGCCACGGGCCGGCACCATGGGGCTGGCCTGCGGCAGGGGCAGGTCCCCCGGGACCATGCTCTCCTTGTGCGCGTAGGAGATGGAGGAGAGCAGGTCCTGCAGCGAGGCGTTCCTGTAGGAGCTGACGGGCGAGAAGGTGGCTTGCTTGTTCTCCTGGATGGTCTGCATGGGCAGGCGGCGCATGAGGCTCATGGCCGGCTGGCTGTAGATAGTCCCGCAGTAGGTGTTGGTGGCGGCCCCCATGGTGGAGCACTTGGAGTTGAAGGTGAAACTGGAGCTGCGCTGCCGCAGGGCGGCTGGGGGGAGCTGCTGCGAAGGGCTCATGGTGTAGCCGTCCTGCAGGTCCTCCAGCATGCTCTCCCCGAGGCTCTCGTTCAGGCTGATGGTGCCGGTCAGGTCGGTCAGCCGGGGCAGCTCCACGGAGCAGCGGGCGTTGAGGGAAGGAGACATGGTGCTGGAGGGGCTGGGGTACATCAGTGGAGAGGAGGGGGTACCGTCGTCCTCCTCCAGCTCATCCGGCTCGTGGTTGGACATGATGGGCGAGAGGCGCCCGCTCAGTGTGCTAGCCGTGGAGTTGGCCCGCGTCCTGAAGTCCGCCCAGGCGTCGTACTCGTCGCTGGCGTGGGACGCGGGGCTCTCCGACCACTTGGCTTGCTGGGAGGAAGGGCTGTCCTCCCCGCGCTCCTGCGTCACCTGCAGCTGCTTCTTTTTGCTGGCCTTCCCCTTGATGCGCAGGAACTTGCTGTTGTTGTCCATGGAGACCGCCCGCCGGCGGGGCGTCTTCCCTGTCTTGCCGCCCTCGGGGTTCAGCATCCACCAGGAGCTCTTGCCGGTGCCCTCGTTCTGCACGCGGATGAAGCGGGTGTGCAGGGAGAGGTTGTGCCGGATGGAGTTCTGCGGAGACAGCAAGGACAGAGGGGACGGTCAGCAGCGGCTCCAGAGCCCCAGGCAGGAGGGGGATGACCACAGGGCTGGGGGTACCCGGGGCATCATGGGGGACCTGGGCTCCATCCCCTGGGACATCACAGAGGGGCAGGGCTGAGCGGGCTCAGCTGGGGGGTCTCTCCCACAGCGCTGCCAGGCATTTCACGCCCAGGAGCCCACGGGTCATGGCCCTTTGCTGCATCCATCCGCTGTCTATTGTCAGCATGGTTACTGTCATGGCAGGGAGTGGGGGGAGTGTCTTTAGCATGTACCCCAGGGACCTGCACCAGCCCTGCAGCAGGCAAGGCCAGGTCTCGGGGGACTCTTCTTCCCTGGCAGGAGCCTGGGGAGGGACAAGGCAAAGAGGACATAGAAAGGACAAGGAAAGCAGAGGCAGAGTCAGGACCATGCACAGGTCCAGGTCTTCTCCGTCCCTCCCAGCCCTGGCCAACCACTCTGGGAGCAGAGCCCACCAGGATGCTCCCCACACAGCCTTGCCCACCAGCATCTCGGCAGAGGCCCCAGCCCCCTGTCCCCACCCCACCAGCTCCATGGGCAGAGGGACTCCCTTTCCCCACACACTGCCCCACACCGACCCTCTGGAGCTGGCTCCAAACCCACGTTCCTGCCCGGCATCGTTCTGCGATGTGCTCCCTCCTCCCTCACCGCCGGGCAGGGTGATGCATCGGCACCACCACAGCCCAAAGCAACGTGTCAGCACCGAGTAAGCCAGACCTTGTCCCCAAAACGCCCGTCACTCTC